>NW_027269317.1:1192500-1792500 GCF_023055355.1 Agelaius tricolor | reverse complement strand
GAGTCAGATTGCTGTGCTGGTTTTACCTTTTTGTTTACTGATTGTTCTTTTACCAAATCTTGGACTCTACCCTTAAAGGCAAATGTGAAACAAATCCATCTCTCCCCTTTTGGACATTCACTTCCCAATATATTCTCACTTTTTCCTAAGTTTCTAGCAATGCAGTATTTTCCCCTGTTTTGCCTACAGGTACTTAATTTGGATGGGTCATAGCAGTGACTGCTGACATGGGTGTGTGTAATAAAAGAGGAACTTTGATTTCTTTCCCTGTAATGCTTTTGATAGCATTTGTGACACGATTTTGCTGGTATCCCTAAAGGGAAAAGACAGAAGATGAGTGACAGCAAAAGGAATAACAGAGGTCTGGCATGGCTTATACCCCCACCTGCCATGCCTATGGGGTTGCTGCCCATAGCAGGTGTATTTGATCTTCTCGGTGGCGAGCACAGCGGCCAATCCAGTCTTGCCCTCTTCTCTTTGTCACTCTCTTTTTGCTAATTTCCAGGCAAATCATTTTTGACACTCTGTAATTGTAGTTTCCCACTGTTCCTCAGGTATCTCCCACTCAACAGGCACTAATAACTCCCATCCACAAAACAAATTATTATTTCAGCTGTTTTGAGTTCTATCTGGATAGGGGATAGATTTGGTGCTCGACACTTCCTGCAACATGAGCATCGATTGTGTAAACTACAATACCATTTTTTCCCACAATTTAAACATTTACATTTAAGCCAGCATTATAACCCAGCATATCTGATATTAGGATGGAGCAAACAGGGTATATGGTATGGCCCTGATGGAAGTTGTAATTCCTCCTCCTCTTTGTAGAAGTCACAGGCTAAGGCCAGAACATGAGAATTCTCTGACCAAAATAGTCCTGATGCTCCTGTTTGGAGTGGAAGTATTCCTCCCCAAATTGGATATCTGACATGTCTTGGAACTTGTCCAGATGGCACTTGAAACCACTGATATAAACTTGGCCTTGTTTCTCAATTAGCTGTGATTCTTTGTACATTCCTTGCATCATTTGGGTCATCGCAGTTCGTTACCACCCAGTCCCAACTTAGGAGCCAATTTGGTATCACCCGGTTTAAATGTGCTAGTCCACTCCTCAGGATCCTTCACATCTCTTTGATTCTGCTGGCCTGGATCCACTCTCTTTTCCCTTGCCTTGGATTGCTGCCTCGTTTGTCAGTAGTACCTGAAAAGGACTTCTCAATAGCACAGGACAGTGACTGGAGGAAAGGCAACTCTACATCAGGATTTGCCATTAGCATTCTTCAAAACTTCCTGGGTTTAGCAACAAATTGGGGTTTTTGGGGTATTTTTTTTGGGCACAGCTGCTTGTTCTTCTTGTACCCAGCTGAGTCTTGAGCTGCGCTAGGTTGTTCAGCTCTTGGGATCACATTAAGGACAGTTCTCCTAGAGAAAAAGGGACTTGCCATGCTTAGGATGCTTCCCTTTCTTTCTAAGGCAGGAAGCCTTAACAGCACTGAAGGGAAAACTCAGAGGCAAATTCCTCTTCTTGTGAGCCACAATTAGTTAAACAAAAAAAACACCCAAAACCCAAGAAAACCAAACCAAACGAAACAAACAACCAAAAACATAAAAAAAAAAAAAAAAAAAAAAAAGAGAGCCAGGCCAGTCTTAACATCTATTGCCTTTGATCGTCTGAGCATTATTTAGCTGTTCAGCCTTCACAGATCCATTCTTCTAACACCTTCTCAGAACAAACCCCCTGCCCCATCCTATCAGCAAAAAAAGAAGAAAGAAAAAAAGAATCTTGCTTTAAGAGAACAAAAATAACTTGGTGAGCTTTTGAGAATTAGCGAGAGATCAAGGCCATCTCTGCTTTGGTCTTACCGCTTATTCTCATGCCACCCCCTCTTCTCTCTCTCTTCACTCATAGCAGGGCCCCTGTGGGGACCTTGGGGATGTGCCTCGCCCCCCTTTCGCCCCTTTTCTCTCTCTCTCTTCACCCACCTACTGGGGCTGAGGCTGCCGCCCTGCACTGGGACCCCAGCAGGCTGGGAGCCACCCCCGGGCAGCTCCGTCCCTGCGGCAGCCGCGCTCCTCAGCAGCAAACTGTGCAAGCCGTGCCCAGCGCCGCTGCCGGGCTGCTGAGCGTGTGCAGCAACCCCGCGCCCTCCGAGACCCCGGCACCACCAAGCAGCTGCCGAGCCCCAGCGGCGCCCACACAAACCCGCGCCCCGCGCCGCCTCCACCGGGGGGCAAACGCTGGAAGTTGTCACGCGGGGCCGCCCCCATGGATCAGCCCCTGCCGCAGCCCCGAGACTCTGCCGCCCGCACAAGAGCGGTCAAACACCCACAGCCTCAACAACCCTCACCCTGGCTGCCCAGGGATTCTTTTTCTCTAATAAGCATTCGGATGAACCATCAACATATATCTTTTCCCCCTCTAGGAGGGCTTGTTCTGCTACATCCTCCTGAACTTCAGTTTGGTATTGCACAATTTCTGAACAATCATGTGTTAAGGTACCTTTTTGTTTGCCAAAAAAATTGAGCTGGATTCAAACTTTTTTTTACTTCTAGTGTTAAGTTATCATTATTTCACATTTTTACATCTTAGAGTCTACTAACCATTTCTTCCCCAGCATTTTATTTTCCTTTTTTTTTCCCTTTTTGATTTCAACATATTTTGGACCGCATGAGGTATACACACCACTACTTTATTTCTAAGAGTTTGTCCACAGCCTTTTCTTCTTCTGGTATAACCTCTATTCCCAGCTGGATTTTTAAGTCTTTTCCAAAGAAGTTGACACCTGCTCCAGGAACTAAGAAGACATCTCCTACCCCCATTCTGGCTTCCCCTTTAATGACTACATTTTTAATGACAGAGATATTAAACCCTTCTCTTTTGTTGATGGTTGTGATTGTGGTTTTGTGTGTCTCCTCTCTGCTTGGATTTTTGCTAAGGGCCCTGCAAAAATCCATAGCAGCTGCATTTACAGTCCAAAAACAAAAAGGGGGAATTGTGAAAGGGACTAACAGCGGCTTGTTAGCTAAAGGAGCGAAAAGAAACTGAGAAGTAAGGAGAAGCTGATAAGGAGTTCTCTCCAAGGCTGTAACCAAGGAGAGAAGAAAGATAAGAGAACCTTGCAGCTGGACGAAGCATTTTTAGAAAGTTAGTTGTGTCACTGTAACTTTTCACCAATAGTGTTATGTTGACTTATTGTGGCCAATAGTAAAGATAGAAGAAGCATAAACAATTGGAAAGTGTATAAAAGTCAGCCATGTTCAATAATAAAGAGTTGCCATCTGAGACTGCTTGTGGTCTCTGCTTTATGTCGTGACCACCTCGACAGCGACACTTCCCCTCTGCCCCGACGTGATAAGAACAGAGTCGGTGGGGGCCCATACGGGGTCCTAGCAACTGGCAACCGTGACCCACTGGGACGTAGTGGGGGAGGCGGCGTTGGTGCAGCTGAGAGGGGCAGGTGGAAGACACAGGGAGGTCCGGACCTGATTTCCTCCTATCAAGACACCTGGAAGTAGGTGAGCCACCAACTAGTAATAATGGGACATAATTTATCTAAAGAGGAAGAAAATGTTCTGGCTACATGGAAAGTTTTGTTAAGAAATAAGGGAACTAATACGTCAGACTATGCCCTTCGAAATATATTGCTGTGGGCTAAATCACAGGATTTTGGCACTGATCCCGACACAGCTTTTAGTGTTAAGGCATGGAAAAAAGTCAGGGACAGACTGTGGGAAGTCATCTGAACGGGAGATAAAACGGTTGTCAATCTAGCAGTTACTTGGGAACCGCTCTTTGAGGCATTAAAGGAATGGAAAACAGAGCGAGAACAAGCAGAGCAGGATGCGGAGGAAGAGTTGGGGCAGATAACAGAACCCAACGGGGGGGGGATGAGGCAGAGGGGGCTTCTGATGGGGAACTTGAAGAAAGTCCAGGTGCCATGCAAGTTACCTGGCAAGCTGCCAAGGCTTCTGGGAAAGCTGCCAGAGCTTCAGGGCAACCTGCCATAGCATCCTCTTATCAGACCCCTAAACCTCTTTATCTCACACCTGCACAGCAGCCCACGATGGTGCCTGTATACACTACACCACTACGCCAGTCAGCTGAAATGTCTTTAGCAGAGAGACAAACCCAGCCGTCTGCCCCCCCGTTTCCCTCCGCTCTAGTCCAGCCATGCGCCCCCGCTCCCCTCTGAGCTGCATGAACAACCTGCAAGGTCGTATCCTCTGCTCCCTCACAGTGACGGCAACAGCGAAGCAAGTGATGAGTCGCCCGCAGTAACACCTGAGTTGGGGCAAGGAGCTCTGGCCTCTTTACCTCCCAAGAGCTCTAGCCTTGCTGCCCCATGGACTTTGCCTCCATGTCAAGTAACTGGGCTTCCTCGACAGCCTCAGGAGTTTTGGGAATTTATTAGGAGGAAAGCAGTTGAAGAAAAGAATTGGGACATGATAGAAAGGTTAGGTGCTTCAAGAGTACCTCAGGAGAACAGTGCCAATGCAAATGTTGCCTGTGATAACCCTATGGCTTCTCCAGTTTTTAGAGCAGCTCCTGTAACAGGGCAGGATGACAGTCATCATGTCTTTGCCTGGAGGGTTGTGCAAGATCTCCAATCAAAAGTGGCTCAGTATGGTATTAATTCCTCAGAGGTAATGCAATTAATATGTGTAATTAATGCAGATATGCTTGCACCTTATGACATCATGCATCTTGCTACAATTCTATTCCAGCCAGTACAATACGGTGTATTTCAAGACACTTGGAGGCGAGCGGCTGAACGCACAGCTCTAACAAATATGCAGTTGCCTCAACACGACCCTCGTCATGCTGTGGGTGTTGATCCCTACTGGGCACTGGGCCTTTTGCCAATCCAGATTCACAGGCAAGGTGGGATCCTTCAATTTTGGCGCAAGCTCAGCAAATTGGCATGAGTGCCTTAACTAAAACAATGGAAAGGGCAGCTCCAAAACAGAAATACAGCAAGGGATGAGAGAACCATTTTTGCAATTTGCAGAAAAACTTGCTGCAGCTATTGAGAAACAGGTAGATGATGAAACTTTGCAAGACAAATTGTGCATACAATTGGCTAAAGAAAATGCAAACCCAGACTGCAGAAAGATTATTGACACTTTACCTGGGGAACCCACCTTGTCTGAAATGGTTACTGCTTGCTCGAAAGTTGGTTCAGTCAAGCATAAAATGGCAGCTCTTGCTGCAGTGCTAAGACCTTCAGCAAAATGTTATAATTGTGGACAACAAGGGCACGTAAGGTCACAGTGTACCACAGTGTCAAATGTTGTCTCCGGAAAACAACATTTAAGCCAAGTGCAAGCAGCGATGCTGTGTGCAATCGCTGTGTTAAACTTGGGCACTATGCTAAACAGTGCAGGAGTAAATATCATGCAAGTGGTTCAGCTATTGCAGGGAAACCCAAAGAGGAGCGTGAAGGGGCGCGTGGGGAAACAAATACCCCAAGAACCACAACAGCAAATGCGGGCCTTCCCAGCACTGCAAAGCTGCCCATTTGTGAACAATACTCAGGGGCAACAAGCGGCTCCGCAGGGATTGATATACCCACGGCTGACACAGTAACCATTCTGACAAAAGAAATATGTAAAGTGCCCCTAGATGCCTATGGTCCGATAGGACGGGGATTGAGTGCGTTTTTGATAGGGAGATCAAGAACTACACTTAGAGGTATTCATGTGCATCTAGGACCTGTTGATGCTGATTATTTGGGACAGATTCATGCCATGGTATCCATCGATTACCCTCCTGTCACTATTCAGAAAGGAACCTGCATTGCTCAAATTGTACCTTTTGTGAGTTTTGTTCCAAATACAGTGGGCCGAAGTCGCGGCACAGGAAGTTTTGGATCGACAGGAGTACCCCAAGTGTTCTGGGCTGAGAAAGTATCAGAGAACCATCCAGAAAAGACATGCATCCTCACCACCAGTGGATGCATGTCCATCCAGGAACCATATCAGTAACAGCCTTGATTGACACTGGAGCAGATGTCACAATGCTCTCGTGACTTTGCTAGCCTCAGTCGTGGCCTCTCACTCATGCAAGTTTTGGACTCCTGGGGTTGGGTGGTGCTACAACAGGTGGCCTGTCAGCCATTGTAATTAATGTGAAACATCCTGATGGCCAACAAGCTAACATCAGACCCTATGTTGCCGATGCTCCTCAAAGTCTGTGGGGACCAGATTGTTTATCTCAATGGGGTGTCAAAATTACTACGGATTTTTAACGGGGGCCACTGTGATGCAGGGCAATGAACGTCCAGTTGTGGCCCTGACATGGTTGACAGATAAACCTGCCTGGGTTGGCCACTGGCCCCTTACTACTGAAAAGCTTACTGCCCTGCAAGAATTAGTCACAGAACAATTGCAAGCAGGACATATTGAAGAATCATTCAGCCCCTGGAATACCCCTGTTTTTATAATAAAAAAGAAATTGGGAAAATGGAGACTTTTACATGATTTATGGCAGATAAATGCTGTAATGGCAACAATGGGAGCTTTACTACCAGGCCTTCCTACACCTACAATGATTCCACAGGAATGGCAAATAGTTGTCATTGATCTGAAAGATTGTTTCTTCACTATTCCATTGGCTGAGCAAGACAAAGAAAAATTTGCTTTCACTGTGCCTTCCATAAACCATGCTGAATCCAATAAAAGATATCAATGGAAGTTACTTCCCCAAGGCAGGAAACATTTGCCAACTATTTGTCAATGGTTTGTGGCACAGGCCTTGTCAAAAGTGCAGGAGCAATTTAAAAACTGCTACTGTTATCATTACATGGATGATATCTTGTTGGCATCTGATAACAGTTATTAGCTCTTAAACAATGTGCTGTGACAAATTTGAAAGCTTTTGGTCTGATCATGGCCCCAGAGAAAGTGCAGGAACACATGCCTTGGAATTATCTAGGTATGTTGGTGACCAACACTCAAGTTATGCCTCAACCTGTGAAGTTAGACATTGATGTTAAAACTGCTACTGATGGACAGAAATTGGTTGGTTCAATAGGTTGGATTCAATCATATTTAGGCATAACTAATCATCAGATGCAACCATTGCATGATTTGCTTTCAGGCACCACCTTCTCTACTGATGAGAGGCAATTGACCCCAGCAGCAAAGACCCTAGAAGAAATTGAATTAGCCTTAGCACACAAATTTGTTAACAGAATAGATACCTATGTTGGTGTTCAAGTGTTTATTTTGAAGGACCATGAAATACCATGTGGAATACTGTGTTAGTGGAGTGATAACTGGGAAGATCAACTGCATATTCTGGAATGGATATTTTTATCTTTCAATAAAGATAACAAAACAATAAAACCTCTTGCTGCTCTAAAAGAGAGACAAACTCACCAAGTCCCTCTGTGGGCTGTAGCTCAGCTCACTCAGTCCCTTATCAGTCCCTCCAGTGCTGGAAATGCCGTGGCCCAGGCCCGGCCCGGTGGGCCACAGGTGTGAGCTGCCCGTGCTCTTCTGGTGTTCAGGCCAGAGCAGGTTTAAACAGGTCCAAAGAAAAGGGGAAAAAACCCCACAGTTCAGGGAACTTCTCTGGTTCAGCTAGCTAAAACTAACTAAAAGCAAAGGAGAGCTCTGTCCCGCTGTCTGTCCATCTGCAGACAACACAGTCCCAGAGCAGGAATGTGGAGGAGCGAGTGCAGTTTCTGAAAACAAACTCCGCACTTCTTCTCTCCCCCCTTCACTCTCAGGACAAGTCTTACAGGTACAAAACTTATTATTCAGCATAAACAGAACAAACTGGGGATACAAGCATCATATAGTCAACCCAGAATATACCTCAGGGACCATTCAGTACTCCTTGATGTCACCAGAAGATAGGATTGAATGCAAAAGATTTTATGGGGTTGAAAGTCGACAAATCGGCTCTCCCCAAGGAATCCCCATTGTAGGCCTGCGTCCTGATGGATGTTCCTGCCTCTGGGTTTATCTAGCTGCCCACAGGGAATCAGGAAGAAGTGGAGCCCCCCAGCCAGATGCCTTCTACTTGGATCACCAGGACCACGGATCACCAGGGCTCTCCCCAACGGGGGTCACTGGGGATCATCCGATGCAGATCCTCTCATGGAGGATGGAGCTGGAGCAGCGCACAAAGCTCTTCCCACACTCGGGGCACTCACAGGGATTCCCTTAGTGGCGCCTCCGTTGGTGTCGGGTCAAAGCTGAGCTCGATGAGAATCTCATCCCACACTCCCCACACTCGTAGGGTCTCTCCCCGGTGTGGATGCGCCGGTGGATGGTGAGGTGGGAGTTTAGCTTGAAGCCCTTCCCGCAGTCGGGGCAGCGGAAGGGCCTCTCCTCGGTGTGACTCCGCTCATGTTTGAGAAGATCGGAGCTCCTGTGAAACCTCTTCCCACATTGGGGACACTTGTAGGGCTTCTCCCCAGAGTGAACACGCTGGTGGTGTTTTCTCAGGTCAAAGTGCCACCCATAGCTCTTCCCACATTCCAAGCAGGTGTAGGGCCGTTCCCCAGTGTGGATGACCTGGTGGCGGATCAGGGCCGAGCTTCCTCTGAAGCTCCTCCCACATTCCCCACACTTGTAGGGCTTTTCCCCAGTGTGGATCTTCTGGTGTTCCGTCAGCTGGCACTTGATGCTGAAGCTCTTCCCACACTCCCCACACTCATAGGGTTTTTCCCCAGTGTGGATCCTCTCATGTTTCCTCAGGCCAGAGCTGCATCTAAAGCTCTTCCCACATTCCACACACTCATAGGGCTTTCCCCCTGTGTGGATCCTCTGGTGTTGCATCAGGTTCCCCTTCTGGCTGAAGCTCATCCCACATTGCCCACACTCATAAGGCCGGTCTCCAGTGTGGATCATCTTGTGTTGCATCAGCTGGCCCCTCTGCCTGAAGCTCTTCCCACATTCCCCACACTCAAAGGGCTTTTCCCCAGTGTGGATCCTCTGGTGTTGCATCAGGCTCCCCTTCTGGCTGAAGCTCTTCCCACACTCCTCACACTCATAGGGCCTCTCCCCAGTGTGGATGACCTGGTGCCGCCTCAGGCTGGAGCTCCAGCTGAAACATTTCCCACATTCCTCACACTCATAGGGCTGTTCCCCAGTGTGGATCACCTGGTGCTGGATCAGGCCCAAGCTCCGACTAAAACCCTTCCCACATTC
Source organism: Agelaius tricolor (assembly GCF_023055355.1). NCBI lineage: Eukaryota > Metazoa > Chordata > Aves > Passeriformes > Icteridae > Agelaius > Agelaius tricolor. The sequence continues at coordinate 1,783,335 of NW_027269317.1, read as the reverse complement.
CAAGCACTTGTGGGGCTTCTCCCTGCCATGAGGCTTCTCCACCAGCTCTGAGCTCTGGCTGGATCTCCGGCCGCCTTCCTGGCTCAAGGGGGCTCTTTCCTCCCTGCAGCTCCCTGGGCTGGGTTTGCAGCCCCTCCTCGTGCGGAATCTCCAGGGCTTTTCCTCCTCCTCCATCCAGACACTCCCTGGGAATGAAAAATCCTGGTTTGGAGAAAAAAACAAGATGAGAGTCCCTTGGACTGGGAGTTCCTCCTTGCCCAAGTTCATCTCATTAAGTCATTGGGCATCTTGTGTCTCTAAGAACCTCCAATACATCACAATTCAGCACAAAAGTCCTCCAAACATCAAGACACAGATCAAAAACTTCCCAAACATCAACATTCAGCAAAACCCCCCTCCAAATATAAAGATTCAGCCCCCACAAAAAAACAAAGCACCAACAATTAGCCCTAAAAAGCTCAGAAACACCAAGATTCACCCCCGGGAAAACCGTGGATCCCAATCCCCAGTCACCTGCTGCATGTGGGGGGGGGCAACGCTCCTGGGGCTGGGGTAGGAGGCTGCAGATACAGGGAGAGGTGGAACCTTGTGCTGCTTCCTCTTCCTGTTCCTCCTCCTGTGTCCCTATTCTTCCTCACACTCCTCTTCCTCCTGCTATTCCTCTTTCTCTTGCACAATCCCACCTTCTCCTCCCACGTGCTTCATTTGACCATTTTGTTCCTCAACCCTGCTTCTCCTTCCCTTCTCCTCCTGCCCCAGGCCCAGCACCCGCTGCCGGCTCCCTCTTGCCCCCAAACCCACAGCATCCCACGGCAGGGGCAGGGATGGAGCTGGGGCAGGTCGGGCTGGGGCAGCGCTGGGCTCTCGGCCGCTCCCGCCCGCACTCGGTCCCCACTGCAGCCGCTCCCGCCAGGACAGCGCGGGGGGGCCCGGCCTTGGCGCTGCCCCACTCCCACCTCCCCAAATTCCCCTCGAGGGGGGCGCTGGGGCCGGGGGGGGGGGGGGGGGGCGCAGGTGGGGAACGCTGGGAGCTGCGGGTCTGCCTGGCAACTGATGAGTCATCGGAGCCGCGTGCTCTGATTGGCTGAGCGCTGCCTGAGGGCTGGGGCTGCAGCAAGGGGGGGACACACAGCTCCAGGGGGGGATGTCCCACAAACGGGGAAACCCCCATGAAAGGAAGAGGAAAGTGTCTTTACAAACAGATGCTGTGAATCTGATTAAAGATAGGGCCAGGGACTTGGACACAAGAAAGTGACAGGAGAAGCCATCAGTTTCAGAAAATGTTCTTAATTGATGACACAGACTGCTGCTCAGCCAAGGTCCTGCCAAATTCATGAACTTCGAGAAGAACAAAGACTTCACAGAGTCATGAATATCGTTCGCTATTTAAAAGTGGGAGCATATCAAGGGGGTATGTGGTAGGTGGATTGGGAAGTCTGTACTTCTCAAGCACTACAGCCAATGCAGAAAGGGAAAGGGAGATGTGGCCAGGAAAATTAGGATGAAAAGGCAGCTGTGTCCTCCAAGAACTGGACAGACCCCGTGGGAAATGTCTCATGGCCATTCCCATTTTTTTAGGAATGTAATTACTTTTACAGGACTCCTCTGTCTGCTTTGTGGACAGAATCTCTGAAGATGTCAATTTTTCCACACACCTTGGGACTCGTCTGGAATTCTATCCACCGTCTGGGGCAGCGGGCAGTGAGTGCAGCTGAAGGTGCCTCACCCAGTTCGGGTGATCGGCCCCCTTGGGGGCGGCAGCACCGGGGACTGATTGGGTACCTGAGAGTGACCAGGAGACAGACGAGTGACACATCAGGGGGGGCTCTGAAGAGTCAGCAGGGAGAGAGCACTGAAAATCTCATCAGTGAGTGCACTGGGATCTTTGGGGAGTGAGCATGGCAGGGCACCCATGGAGGCTAGAAAAGGGAAAGCCAGGAAGGGGTCCTGTGCCAAAGGGATGATGATCCCAAAATATCTCTGAAGGGTCCCTTGGGAGAAGGTTGAGGGAGTTTGCACATTCACCCAGAGGTAATTAAGAACTTGGACACCCAGGGGGGCAATAAGAGAAGTGGAGAAAGGATTGAGACAACAGGGCATGGATGGTGTTGGTGTGCTGCAAAGGGACTGGGTGAGGGGGAGTGTGCAGCAATATGCTTAAGGCAAAAAGCTGCAGAAGGAATCTTTGTGGGAAGGAAAAGGATGATGGAAAGAGAAGGAAGAGAAAAATACTGAGGACTGGGATGTTTTTCAGCAGGGTCTTATCCTCAACATTTGCCAGCTGATCATTTGCATCCCCGGTTTCCAGGAGAGGAAAACAAGGAGGTCAGGGTTTCAGGGGGTTTCTCTGTGGGAGGCAGCGGCAGCAGCGGGCGCAGAGGTGCGGGACCGGGAGCACGGGCTGGGGGCCTGGGGGGAGCTGCGGGGCCGGGCCGGGGCTGTGGGGCAGCCGGGGCTCAGCGCCGGGCGCTGCCTGACCCCACCAGCCCCGGGCAGGGCCGGCAGTGGCCCCCGGCCCCCAGGAGGCTGCGGGACGCCCCGGCCGCTGCCCGGCCCCGTGGAGCTGCCGGCCCTGCCCGCCGGGGGGCGCCTTTGGACACTGCGGCAGGACAGGGACCGGCTCTGGGATACGGGCTGGGGAGGGCACCCTGAGCACAGGGACGAGGAGCAAGGAACACCTGGGAAATGTGGATTATACATTTTAGCATGGAGATTGTCTTTTAAGGATTTTGTTAGGGTTACTGGAGATACAAATGATTTTACAGAAAGCTCAGCAGCTTTCAGAGGATGAGCATCCACAGACACTGAGGGGGGCTGCAGGAGGGGCAGAAGAAGGCCCTGCAGCACTTGGGCACAAAGGCCCAGCAGGTGAATGCAAGAAGGGAGCAGCAAAAGGCCAAGCTGAAGGCAAAGGCCAGGGCAGAGCTCCTACAGCCCCTGAGGGATCAACCCCAGGGCCCAAGGGGGCCCCAGCACCCAGGGCACGGGCTCGGCCACAAGCACCCGGCAGAGGCATTGCCCTCCTCGGCAGGGGACAGCCCACCCAAACAGCCCCTGGCAAGGAATCAGGGCTCCAGCTGCAGGGCACAAGGACACTGCAAGCACAGACAGCAGCACCCTCAGGACCAGCAAGTCCATCCCTTGATGGACATGGATTGGCAGGGCTGTCACAGTTCCCATCACACCAGGGACCCTCCACACTGGAGCCCTTGAGAACATTCAGGTGGGTCTGCATTGAGAGGAGGCATTTTCTGATGGACACAGGAGCCTCTCAATGCACTCTGAATCTTCGACCCAAAAAAGTCTTGGATTATTCATGAGATAAGTGGGAAAGATGTATGGTTTTATTCAACCACTGTTAGCACTTGTGGGAGATGGATTTGAAATGCATGAATTTTTATTTGCTCCTAATTGTTATCATCATTTACTGGGAAGGGATTGGATCTCTAAACTCAGAACACAAATTAATATTATAAAAGGTGATACAGAGACCAGTTCTGTTGTACCTCTGTGTCAAATGTCTGGCCAGGCCTATGCTGAACTGAACCCAGAAGTGTGGGCAGCCCCAGGGAAAGAGGGAAAATTAGATATGGAGCCTCTACAAATTACTTCAAAGCAACCAGGACAAGCAATACCCTGTTCCAGGGGAGGGAAGGAAGGGCTCACAGCCTGGTATTGAGTCCCTGTAGAAGGCAGGGCTTTTGGAGCCAGGGGTGTCTCCCTGTAACACTCCTATCCTGCCAGTCAACAAACTGGATGTATGGACAGGAGGAGGAAACACAGAATTTTCAAGTGTTAAAATGAAGATTACGTGAGGCCGCTGCCCTGGCCCTTCCAGACAGGGTAAAAGAATTTGAATTATAGGTGGATGTTAAACAGGGACTTGCCAAAGGAATTCTTGTGCTAAAATGTTTAACCCAGTGGCCAGAGAGCAGCCTCATTGTCTGCAGAATTCTGCAGCCATAGCTTTCATGGGAGCTGAGGCTGAAAACTGATGACAACAGGAGGATCTCCTAGAGTTCAAGTCTGGCAGCAAGTTAAAGCTTTGACAACCAAAAGAGCCTCTAAATGGATGGGCAGGGCTCGGTTATTACAGTATGAAACTTGTTCAATGGCACAGGAGGATTCAGAACTGAGGACAGGGCAAGGGTTTAACCCAGCCTCCTGTTTGAACAGCCTGGAGAGGGGCTGGCAAGGAACCCAGGACAGCACTCAAGGGACAGAGCTCCAGACCCAGGCTGGGAGAGATTGATGGGACATTCCCTGGCCTGAGGGACAAAATGTGTTTGTGGATGGCTCTGCAAGGGCAGCAGAAGGGAAAAGAGCTACAAGACAGGCTGTTATTAAGGAAGGGGAATCAGACAAAGCGCAGGTCACCGCCCCATGCTCAGCTCAACCCAAGGAGCTCTGGGTGCTTGTAAGAGCCTGGCACTGAAATGCCCTGGGCAGGAAGGCTTCAATAGCTTCTGCTGACACCATGGCACCTAACAGGGGGGCAAAAGCAATTCTGACTGCTTCAGCAAGCACTGGATCAGAGATCAAGGTAGATTCTCCCACAGGAAGCTGGGCTGGCACAGAGCCTGCCCTGGCACTTTGCTGTTGCCAACACCCAGCCAGGACATCGGCTCCTGCCTAAGGAGTGCAAAGCAGCACCACTGGTGGCCAAGGGGCCCATGCCAAGTGTCCCTGAGGCCAGAAACAGCCGCCAGCACAGCTGAACACGGGGGGACCCCTCAGCCTGGCCTCAGGGGCTCTGAAGCCCCGGAGATTTGCACTTCCCGCCTGCAGCAGGACCATGGCAGCCGCCCCTGAGCCTGCCCTGAAGGCAACGCAGCAGCAGCCAGGGCTCCACAGCGGCCCAAGCCCCTGGGCCTGCCCACAGATCCTCTGCTCAAACCCTCGGAAATCCTGGCCACCCTCCTCTGGCACCTCCAGCCACTGCGGCCAAGCCTCGCTGCCACTGCTGCAGCTTCAGCGCTGGCTGGGCCTGCACTGCCACAGCTGCTGGGGAGCACCACGGCACAATTCCACTCTGGGGCTCACTCACACCCACACTCTGGGCTGACTGCGACTGCATTGCTGCAAAATGTACCCATTTTGGTTCTTTTAAATCTTCTTTCTCTGCTCAGGCTTGGTTTGTCTTTGCCTTGGGGAAAGGAATTTTAAAGGTTTTATTTAAGGGCTGCTACACCACTCAATGGAGATGAGTTTAACATCTCAACAGACTGGGAATAGCCCAAAAGACACCCACAGAGATAACGACCAGCAACAAAACATCAACGCCCAGCAGCAAACAGCAACCAACAGCTACCCCAGACACTGCCCCCGGCACAGCTGGAGACACCTGGTCTGGAAAAGGCTGAGAAGGAAATCCAGGAGTGTGGACCGAATTCACAGCAGAGGGGAAGAAATCCGGGTCCAACAGGAAACCAAATACTAAAAACCTACACAACATGGAAGCAATGAACATTAAACCAGGGGATTTAGATTGGTTCAGACTACATAAAGTTTAGGAAAAATCCAGTAAAACTCACATGCCATGGAATGATTTTCTCTGCACAGCCAGGGTATTTGTGAAAGAAATTATTTCTGTTGCACATCCTGGCCAGAACCAAGCAATGCCTTGACTCTCTAACACTAAAGAGATTCTTGGAGAGTTTTTGCTTTCCCTGCAGCTTCAGTGACACAATTACAACATGAGAAAAATTTTTCATAAAACTCACACTTTATATTTTCAGGTGGGTTTGGGACAGAATTGTGAGAATCAGTTTTTGGTCTGGGTTCTTCCATGTTCGCCTTTATGCTGCATGTGAAAAATGTATGTATTTTATGATTGGCTTTTCGCAAATATTAAAATGAATATTATATGTGTTGTTTTAGAAAGTAATGCTGTATTAGTTTTCTTAAGTACTGTGTTAAATATAGGTTTAGATTATAAAAATTGTTTAAATAGAAACGATGCTATGTAGGATACTTTTTTAAAAAGAAAGGACTCACAGCGAGATAGCAGCCACAGGACACCTACATCTTTCAGAGAAGAATTTATTGCCCTCTTATCAGAAGAAACCAACTTCGAAGGCGCTATTAGGATTTGGAGGAAGAAGCTGAGGATGACCAGACAGAATCCTGTATTTGAATGGAATTTATGCATCATGTATGAAGTGTATGAATATGCAACAGGCTATGGTTTTTAAGGGTTAATCCTTTGTTAACGGGTGTCCTTTTGAGGCTCGTGCTGCCCAGCAATAGGTACCGGGACATCCGTAACACTTTGTATTTATTGTCTCATATTGTCCTAATTCAGTTTGTCCAAATTATTATTACTCTAACTGTATTACTATTTTTATAACCATTTTATTCCTATTAAACTTTAAAAAATTTTAAAAACAAGTGATTGGCGTTTTTAACACTGCATTTTGCAAAATTGAAGAGCATTACCATAATACTTTTAACTCGTAAATAGTTGATACTTTTTGCAAAAAAACCAGATTCTGTGGGGGCCACATGTGACTCACGAGGTGGCTGCCCTGGAAGAGAAGCTTCATTCCAGGCAGCCTGCAGAGGAGCTTTAGAAATGCAAATGAACACTGCTGGGCAAAGCCTGGACAATGGACCTGGGTCTCTTGCCTGGGGCAGGAATTGGGCTGATTCCCTCTGCCCTCACCCCAAGCTCTGCCTGCTTGCACTGATGGAATTTGCACAGCTCAAGGCAGAGCCCAGGGTGAGGATATCTGACCCTGCAGCAGAAACGGGTGAAGCTGCAAAGGGAAACAGCAAATGGAGAATGTTGGGAAAACTTCACTATAAATAAATGGGGGGGAATCATCCCTCTGCCCACTCCAATATCTGCTGTCACTGTCTGTGTTATATACAGGGTATATTAGGGCACTGGGGACTTTTTGCTACCAAAAATTCAGGGAAATCAGTTGGGAATCCAAGTATTTGATGATTTAGTTAGAGAAAAGCAGTCAATTGATGCAGCCCTAGCTGGAGAGAGCGGACAAAATGGGGAAAGGCCACCAGAACAAATCCGACAACACCATGGACCGGCCCCTGGGAACCCAAACTAATTCATATCAGGAGCCACAGAACCCATTTCTCATTTCAATGGCATCATTAGATTACAAGCTGCCCTGGGAATAACCAACCAGACAGCTCCAGCTCCTGACCTTCCTGCTGAGCAATCCACTGAAATGAGGAAAACAACATTTCACCATGGGATGGGATCAGATCATCTGTTAGCAGAAAGAAGAGGAGTTTGTGGAAAACTAAATGACTCAAACTGCTGCTGGCATTTAGATGACAAAGGAAAAGTGCTGAAAAAAAAAACCAACGGAAACAAAAGAGCAGCTCATGTATTGGTCCAAACGTGAAAAGGATGGGAATGGGACACGGTTTTGTGGCTCTCTGGCAGTCCATGGGTTAAACGAATGCTGTTTCTCCTCTGATGTGCTACAGCAACTCTCACCTTTTTACCGTGCTCCACACCTTGAGAGTGCAGCTCATTCAGCAGCTGAGCGAGGGGCCAGGGACTTGTAGATAAGGAAGTAAAGGGCGAAACCACCAGCTTCAATAATTGTTACTAATTAACATGGACTGCTGCTCACAGAAAGTCCCGCTAAATTCCTGAACTTCGAGAACAACCAAGACTTAAGAGAGCCGTGAATATCGGCTGTTCTACAAAAGTGGAGATGCACATTAACAAGGACGTGCAGTTGGCAGATGTGGAAGTCTGAACCTTCCAAGTACCTCAGCCAGTGGGCAAAGGGAGAGGGAGAAGCGGCCGGGAAAATGAGGATAAAAAGGAGGCTGCGAACTACAACAATGGCAGCGAGCGCACGGCAAATGCCCCACGGCTTCTCCCTCTGCTCAGCAATAAAGTCACTTGTACAGGACTCCTCTGTCTCCTCTGGGCACAGAAACCTCCGGCCACGTCAATTTCCCCGCACAACCCCGGGCACGGGGCAGCCACCTCTGTCCCAGCCACAGGAACCGGGCCGAGCCAGCGCTGCTCCGGCAGCGGCTCCTGCCGAGGCAGCGGCCGCAAGGAGACCGCGGGCAGCCGCTCCCGCAGCGCCCTCACGCCAGCGGCAACACGCGCCGGACACGGCACAACGAACCCGCCCGAGCCCCCTGCCGCCCCCGAGGCCCGCAGCGAGCCCCGAGCCCCCGCACAACCCAGCGCGGCTCCCACCTGCGCTGCGGCCGCCTCCCAGCTCCGCCGCCGCCTCACCGCGCTCCGGCCGCTCCCGCCGCTCCCGGGCCCGCACACACGCTCCGCCAGTGGCGCCGCTGCCGAGCCACGGCCGCCCTCAGGCCGCCACCGGGGCCTGCCCCGCCCCGCTCCCACCAATCAGCGCGCCAGAACCACGACTGACGGCACCGTCGCCCAATCCCAGTCAGGGGCGGGCTCTGCACCAGGCACAGCCTCGCCCCGCGCTCTCAGGGCCCCCCGGGCTGCGTGAGGGCAGAGCCGGAGATGAGGAACAGCCCTGGAACGGGCCCGGGCCCGAGGGGATTGAGCTGAAAACACAAACAAACTTCTCCGCACCTCCCGCCACGGCTTTCCCAGCACTGCGGCTTCAGTGGCTCCGGCACAGCGGGAAGCCCTGGAACCTCACTTCTCCTACCCCTAATCAGGAGCAGCAGTGCATCGCTTTGATTTCCCCCAAAAAGGGAAAACTGCCCCAAATCCCTGTGGATGAGTGGGGGAGGGGAGAGATTTCTGACAGAAAACCCCAAAACCTCAGAGCAGGATAATGAGAAGTAAGTGAAGAGCCTTAAATCCAGCCTTCCCCCACGCCTCCCTCCTTCCAGCTGCACCTCCTACCCCGGCAGTGCCGGAGACAGGGAATGGGGCCGTGCTCACTTCATGCCCCGGGGCTTCTCCCTCTGCTCGGGGACAGGAGTCGTTCCCCTGCTGCACCCTGGGCTCTCTCCCACCGGAGACTTCTCCAGGAACTTCTCCAAGCTGAGTCCATCCCACGGGGCACAGCCCCCCTCCAAGTGCTGCAGCGTGGGTCACTGTGCCCCGGGGTCAGTCCTGCCAGGACAGGCTGCTCCAGCGGGGCCCCTCTGGCCACGGGGGCACAGCCTCCTCTCAGGCATCCCCGTGCTCCAGCGTGGCTGCTCCGGGGGCTGCAGGGGGATCTCTGCATCCCCATGGATCTGCAGGGGGATCTCTGCCTCCCCATGGATCTGCAGGGGGATCTCTGCCTCCCCATGGATCTGCAGGGGGATCTCTGCATCTGGCACCGCCGTTTCTGGAGGCACCAGGAATAGGCTGAGCTCTGCCTGAAGCTCTTCTCACATTCCCCACACCCTTCCCAGCACAGGGAGGCTTTTACCTCCTCACAGCTCTCCAGGCTGGGTTTGCAGCCCCTCCTCGTGTGGGATCTCTGGGGCTTCTCCTCCCCATTGGATTCCTGAGCCGTGGAGCCGTTCCAAATGGCCTCTTCCACGAGGTTCTGTGGCAGGGATTTGTTCTCCCTGGTCTCTGTCTGCAGCTCAGTGCCTGGGGGAGGAAGGACAAGGAGAGGAAGAGACAGGGAGAAGGGAAAAGGAAAAGGCAGGAGGAGAGGGAGGAACAAGAAGGAACAAGGGAGGAAGGAGATGGGAAAGGAACGTGGATGGATGTAGGACAGAATGAGGAGAGGAAGGAGGGCAGAGAAGGAGAAGATGGGATTTGCCTCCATGCCAGAGGGAAGGGGAAGGAGATCCCCCCAGTCCATCCCTGGCAGGATGGCGTTGGCAGTGAGGCTGTCCTGCAGCGATGCTGGGCTGGGAGATGGAGCAGCAGGGAGGGGAAAGGGGCAGTGATTCCTCCTGCCCTGCCTGGCTGTCCCAGTCTGGAGCATCCTGGCGCTGCCGAGGCCCTTGGAGCGTCCGGCACTCAGGAGCCCGGAGCTCACGGCTGCTTTATAAAGCTGACAAAGTCGGCAGCATGGGTCTGGGTATGATCTCAGCAAACTGGGTTTATTGGTACAGGAACAGGGGACAGAGCTGAACAGGGTCCAGGGACAAAGACAGGGTGCAAGCCGAGGGCACAGGGGGTTTTTAGATGGGGTAGTGAGGGTGGAGCTGAGGGTCAGGGTCCAATGGATATGGGGGAAATGGGGCAAAGGAGGGGTTTAGGGTCGGGACAGCTAATAGGGAAACAGGGGCAGAGGAATGCAGTAAACTGGGGCCAATGGAGGGACAGAGAGGGAGAACATTCTAGGGACTAACCAGAGATGGGTAACAAGGGGTGAACTAGGGTAATTAGGCCAACGGGCCAATGGGGTAACAGAACTTTCCAGAAATCAGCATGTGCCTGCAAAGATCTGTGGGAGAAGCAAGCTTCTCACCATAACCTTGAAATCTATTCTTCTTATTGGGGACCAGTCCTCCATGGGTGGGAGATTGAGACTCCCATGGGCCTCCACACCAGTGCATCTTCCTTTTCCTCGCAGCCTCCTTCTCCTCCATCCAGACAAAGTTTAGGATTGACCAATCCTGGCTTTGGGGGAAGAACAAGGGGTGAACACCTTGGGTTTTGTGAGAAATGAGCCCCACTTTTTAGAATTTTTGAAGTTTAACAAGGAATAATAAGGGACAAATCAGTAACAGTGCTGGGTGTTGCCCATAGCCAGAGGCACACCGGTTAACCACAGCAACTCTTCTTGTCTAGTTTCTCCATTGTATTGTTCAAATACATATTCATAATGATTGTACAGATTCAAACATTTCTTTGAACTCGTTTACATGTTCCAGGAATTCTTTAGGTTGGTTTGACCCCCAACTCGCCTTTTTAGAGCACGTGCAGGAATCGTGGATTGCTGTTCTGAGGGTTGTGTGTCACTGCCTCACAAGGGCCCCTGTTCTGTGGTTTCAGCAGGTGACAGTTATTGACAGTGGAAGGGTCAGTGGCAGGGGCCCCATCACATCCCTTCCTTAAATGTTATCTGACCAGGCAGACGCTTTTAGCTATTTCCACAAGTACTTTAAATGAACATTAGCTCTTTCACAAATATCTCTGAGTTATTATTGTCAGTTAGTTACAAAAATAAAAGCATTAGTTATTATTTCACAACTACAGCTACTTCTGCAAAAGTTAACATTCTAATGCACAACACATGGCATCCACTTGAATATTTTGCAAAAGCCAAAACTATAATGTATGTTTTTCACACTGTCCATAAACTCAAATATCATCCATAAATGATGTTCTGAGGATATGAGCTACACAGGGGCCAGGCATTGGCCACAAAAAGCTGACAAATTATACTATAGCAAAAGCAGTGAAAAGTGATTACAAACTGTACTCTATCAAAATTGTTGTGATTAAGAATATTTTGCAGAAGTCAATACATAATAGCAAAAGCCAACACTACCTAGTTATTTATAACAAACCCAGGGCAGGTTTTTCCCTTGCATGGAGCACCTGGGCCTTCCCCGGGCCCCTTCTGCCCTCCTGCAGAGCCGGTGGCATTTTCCAGCACACACAGTTTGTAACCAAGAGCCGGGTGCAGCCGAGAAGGCTCCAAGCGCCTCCTTCCAGGCTGACTCTGCAGGTGCCGAGGCTGCTCTGGGCTCTGCCAGGGCTCTGCTGGGGCTCAGCTCTGGGCCAGGCTGGGCCCGCTCTCCCCTCACATTGCTCCGGGCAGCTGAGTCACAGCGGGAGAGGGAAGGGACACGTCAGGGGAGTTGAGGTTTGAGAGAGTTTGTATTCAAAAAACTGCCATAACAAACAGGCTGTCCTAACTATCATAACTAACTACCTGTACTAACTACCATAACTAACTAGTTGTCCTAACCACTGTAACTGAAAGCTGTCCTTTGATGAGGGAGGGGTCGATGCCCGTGGATCCCGCCGTGCCCCGGTGCGGGATGAGCTCCGTGCCCCGCTCCAGGTCCAGCCCCCGTTGGAGGATCCACGCTGGATAATCCCGGGTGACCCCCAGGGTCAGAGCCCCCCGCGTTGGGAACACACCTGGCTGGGGGCTCCACATCTTCCTGGCTCCCCGCGTGGACACCTGGGTGAAGGCCGGAGGATCTCCGCTGCTTCTCTGGTTTCTGCTCCTCTCCTCATCTCCCCCTTCTCTTCCTCCCGCCTCTCCTCCCCCGGTTCAATGGCTCCTCCAGCTCCTGCTCGTTCCTCATCCCGCCTCCTTCCCCTCTTCTCTCTCACGTCCCCCGCCCCTTCCACCTCCTCCTCCTCCTCCTCCTCCTCCTCCTCCCGCTCCCCCCCGGGCCCAGCCCCCACCCTTTCTCCCCCTCCCTTTGCCCAAATCCGTCCCATCACCGCCCCCCCCAAATCCCTCCCCATCGCCCCCCAATAAACGGCCCCGGGGCCAACTGGGAAGCTTTATTGGGAGCACTGGGAGCAGGCACTGGGCGGGGGCAGAGCGCCAGCGGGGCTGGGGGGACACGGGACCCCCCCCAAAATCAGCGGAGCGGGGACGGAGCGGGGGGTCCCGGCCGGGCCCGAGCCCACGGGGAGGGGCTGCGGCCGCCGCCGGCTCAAGAGCTCTGTGGGCAGAGAAAAGGGGGTGACACCGGGCTGGGGGCCCCGGCGGGAGCGCACACGCTCCGCCACGGCCGGGACGCCACCCCCGGCACCCGCCCTGACCTTCTTGCGCACGTAGAAGCCGAGCCCCAGCACCAGGAAGACGAAGCCCAAGACGAAGCCCCCGATGCCCGTCAGCATCTTGCTGCGGGTGGCGTCCGGCGGCATCTCTGGGGGGTCCGCAGGGCTCAGCACCCCCAAAACCTCTCACGGACACCCCCAGCCCCTCCCAGTGCCCTCCCTGTGGCCTCCAGCCCAGCCAGGAGCCCCTGAAACCTCCCCGGGATCCCTTTTTGTCCTGGCCAGGAGCCACCAAAGCCCCTCCCGTCCCTCTGAGGATCCCACAGCCCCCTCCCAGTTGCCCCCAGCGCCCCAGGAGCCCCAAAGCCTCTCGCAGTCCCTTGGCAGCCCCAGCAGGACTCAGCCAGAGCCCTCCCAGTCTGTGCCCAGCACAACCGAGCTCATGGCAAGCCCCGCTTTGCCATGGCCGATCTCCTTCCAGCCCCTCCGGACTCACTGTGATCCCTCCCAGTCACACCCAGCGCCCCCAAACTCCCTCCCAGTCACACCCAGTACCCCCAAACTCCCTCCCAGTGCCCACCAGGAGCCCCCAACCCCATCCCACCCTCCCCAGCCTCCCCCAAACCCCTTCCCAGCCCTTGCCCAGTCCCCAGGGCCTCTCCCAGTCCCAGCCCGGCTCTCTCCAGCTCCCTCCCAGTGGCTCCCAGCACAGCCCAGTGGCTCTGCCAGCGCCCCCAGGGGCTCCCCCGTACCCCAGTGCCGGCTCAGGGGCTGCTCCAGGCTGACGTGCTCCACCTGGCAGCTGTAGGTGAGCCCGCGCCGGGGCGGGGTTTCCAGCAGCACCAGCAGCTGGTAGGTCCAGTCCCCGTTGGGGACCACGTCGGTGGCCACCACGTGCTCCGAGAGCTCCTGCTGGCCCTGGAACCACCTCACCTGGATGGCAGCAGGGTAGAAATCCATCACGGAGCAGAGCAGGCGGCCGGGGCCGGGCTGGGAGCTCGAGGAGGGCACCAGCGAGATGGACACGTTGGGGGGCACTGGGGGGAGAGAGAGAGAGAGAGAGAGAGAGCGGGGACACACTGGGATCAGCTGGGGGGCACTGGGACAGATGGGAGAGGGCTGGGCTGGGCTGGGCGGGGGAGGGACGGGAATGGACTGGGATAGACTGCGATGGAATTGGAGATGGTCTTGGAGGGACTGGGTGCAACTGGAAGGGATTTTGATGGCACTGGGATGAAGTGGGAATGAAGTTCGCGACACTGGGAGGCCGAGTCCAGCGCGGGGCACTGGGCGCTGCGGATCTGCCTAACAACAGACGAGTCATGAGAGAGACGCGATCTGATTGGCTGAGAAGCGTCAGCTTTACGCGTCGCTGAAATGGACGCGCGGGGGGCACTAGGAGGGGCTGGGAGGAACTGGAGGAGATAGGAGGACGTGGGGTGGGTCAAGGAGGGCTGAGGGCTCTGGGGCGATTCCCCGGGAACCTTTGAGGGGCTCCAGGGTCACTGGCAGGGCAGGGCCCGAGGGGACACGCTCTGCCCCGCCCTCACCTCGGCGCTCCACGCTGAATGGGGTGGTAATCCGGTAGTTGTGCCGGCAGTACGTGTCTACTGCAGTCCGTGCGTCCTCCAGGAATTCCGGGTCGCTGTTCCTGTACTGGGCATGTTTCTCACCATAGGGGGTGAACCCCACATAGTGCCCCACGTCGCTGTCGAACATCAGGTACTGCTCCCGGTTGTAGATGTACCTCGCCACGTACCTCACCTTCTCTGTACCGTTAATGAAGTGACACTCGTACTGATGCATGTTCTGGAACACCCCTGTGAGTGCAGCACACAGCTCAGGGGGTGCCCCACCCAGCACCCCGCAGAGCTCCGGGGCCCACCGCGGATCCCCACTCCGCACCCCCTGTGCCCCACGGCCGACACGGGACCCTCCTGCCCGCGCTGCCGCTTCCTCTTTGCCGCCCTTCCCCCATTTCCCCTTCCACATCCTCTCCCCTCCCACCTCCGACAGCTCCCAAATCACTTTTGGGGTCCCATTTCCCCATTTTCCCACGAATCCCCCAATCCCCGACCCCCTCCCGCTCAGTTTTGCGGTCCCCCCCTCTCCTTTTCCCCCTTCCCCGCCCTCTCCCACCCCTCCCCCCATCCCTCAGCCCCTCCCGCTCTCCCTTTGGGGGGTCTCCTCCTCCTCCCCCTCCATTCCGGGCTCCCCCCTTCGCCCCCTTTTCCCCCTTCTCCCCCTCCTGTCCCAGCGCCTCCCGCCCCCCGCTCACCCGAGAGCTCCGCGCCCGCAGCCGGGGGGGCTCCCAGCAACACCAGTGCCACCAGTAGGGCCCCAGCTGCCGCCCATCGCCCCATGGTCAGCGACCTCCACCCCAAACCAACCGCGCTCAACTGGGAGAGCCAGCCCGGAGCAGCGCGGGGTCATGAGGGCCGCGTTCCCTGATTGGTCGGGCGTGGTTTTTGGCGGCGCTTTGATTTGTTGTGCTTGTTTATGGGCTCGCTCTCATTGGCCGAGCTGGTTTTTTGCGCTCTCTAATTGGCCGGTTTCTTTGGGAGCCCGATTTCCAGACCCTCTTCCCAGCAACTAATGAGTCACAAAGTTTCTTCGCTCTGATTGGCCGGGATTTCTTAAAGAGCTGAATATTTAAACCCTCTACCCAGCAACACATGACGCGAAATAAACTCTTCTCTCCCATTGGCTGAGCGCTTTTTGGGGTTTGCTGCTCCCCGGTTCCCAGTCCCCTCAGTTTGGATCCGCGTTCCTGGGAGCAGCACCGACCCTTCCCGGTGTGCCCGGAGAGCCATGGACGGAGCGCGGAGCCTCCCCCGGCTGCTGCCGCTGCTGGCCCTGACCCTGCCTCCAATTCTTGGGGTCCAAGAAGGGGTTGTGGGAGGGGTCCCGGATTTGGGGTTCGCTGGAATTTTTTTAATTTTGGAAAATTAAGGGGGGAATCCATCTCAATTTTTTTGGGGGGGATTTTTGTGGATATTTTTGATTTTTTGGGGTTTTTTTTCAGGATTTTTTCCCCCCTTTTTCATCATTTTGGGGCGTTGGCTGTTGTCGAATTCTCCTTTTTCCAGGACTTTAGGTGTCTGGATGGTCCTAAACCCATTTTCCCGGGATTTTTGGAGATTCCCAGAAGCACCAGCAGCTGGTAGGTCCAGTCCCCGTTGGGGACCACGTCGGTGGCCACCACGTGCTCCGAGAGCTCCTGCTGGCCCTGGAACCACCTCACCTGGATGGCAGCAGGGTAGAAATCCATCACGGAGCAGAGCAGGCGGCCGGGGCCGGGCTGGGAGCTCGAGGGGGGCACCAGCGAGATGGACACGCTGGGCGGCACTGGGGGAGAGAGAGAGAGAGAGAGAGAGCGGGGACACACTGGGATCAGCTGGGGGGCACTGGGAGAGAGAGGGGAGGGCTGGGCTGGGCTGGAGAGGGACTGGGAATGGACTGGGAGGGACTGGAAGGGCGGGCTGTGCTGGGGCGGCCAATCAGAGCTGCTCATTTCACATTTAACCCCGATTTTCTGGGACTGAGCTTGTTCAGGATTTTCTGTTCAGATCCCTTTGTCCCACTCCACTTTAGAAACAAAATTTTATTAACAAGAGATCAAAGAAATTATTAAGCATTATTAAATTATATTTTAAAATTATATAAATTTTAATTATATGGACGTTTTAATTAATTTCACTAAAGTTTTATTAAAATTTAAAATTAGTAGTTATTTTAAATCATTTAAAGACTCCTAACATGGGCTGAGCTCCCCCTCCCCACTCACTGCGGGATGTGGGTGTGAGACTCTGCCCAAAGTTTCCCTCATCTGCCTCACGATCGTCATTGGGGACCACTGAAGAAAAGCCCCCCCCCGTCCGCAATCTCTGACCCTGTAGGAGAAAGGTCCACGCCGAGGGCCCCGAGACCTGAGAGTGTTGCTGTTCTGTTGTTCCCTGGTGTGTTTGCTGTGTGCTACACTGAGCCCAATGAAAAGAAGAAGGGGGCACTGTGAAAAATTCTGGAATTTTTCCCCACCTCTTGGCCTGGCTGGACTTCTCCTGAATTTTTGGGTGGTCCCCCAGAGAGGACCCTCACTCGTTTATAGTCACTGTGACAGACAGAGATGTGAGAAGCCTCCATCAATAACTGAGACATGAAACCCCCATGTGAAAAGACCCCTCTCATTTTTTCCAGGGATTGGGACTGAAACCCCCAACCCGGGGGGGTGTGGGGGAGGCAAGCTGGCCAAAGTGAGATGGATGTTGCAGGTGTGAGCAGTAGACCAGAAGACAATGGCTCTCGCCCACTGCTGAACATGGACTGTGTGCACCCTTCCCCAAATACCATTTTTCCCCCTGAAAATACAATAGACTGCCTTTGATTTGGTTTCAAGATTCATCCCCTTCCCCCATCAGAACAGAGGATAATTAGAGTTGGGATGAGCTGCACCCCTGAGATCTCCCCAGACGTGACCTGGTGAGCTCCATGGGCAGGACATCGAAGGACTTTGCTGTTCGATGTTTGGTACCTATAAACCTTTCTTTTCTCTCCCTCCCTCTTCTCCTTATTTTTCCCTTTTACCCCCAATTCCTCCTGAACGCATTTCGCTGTGGTTGTTTCAATAAAGGTGCATTTGTTTTGATTATCACTGCAAACCCCCCATGGCTATGTCGGGTTTTGCACTCTCAGATCCTGTTGGATCGGCGGAAGAAATGCGGCACACAATATGAGTGAACAGCAAGTCTCCAACTTTATTGATAGCTCACACATATTTATATTGGTGTTAATGAAGCTTATACATATTGCAAAGCTGAGCTCATTATTGGTTAATTACTTCTCGGTCAACCACGCCTACTTCTACATTCTTATGGTTATTTTGTTACTACTTCTACATTCTCGTGGTTATTCTGCTGAAACTATCCTCATATTTTTGGCATGAGATCCTCTCCTCTATCCTGTTGTTGCACCAAGGGCACAATGTCCTTGTCAGTGGTTGGACACTGACTGCTGAATCCTAGACTTGCCGCCTTCTAACTTAACCAACGCTATTATGTCGACGTGACCTTTCTCAGCTGGCCAGCTGTCCACAAAGCTCTCCACATTGGAGCCGTTAACTGGAAACCTACAGGTAGAATCAGGCTTTGGTATTGATGGATGGCTCAAATCTTTAGGCCTGGGATCATGGTTATGCTCTATTGTTAAGGTCAGCATTATAGTGAGCATTATAGCTTTGTTAGTAGTATTAATTTTGCCGTGGTTTTGCATATGGCTACAGAACATGGTGCAAAAGATGATATCTGCTGCATTTAATCAGACCATGCTTGTTCAACAGAAAAACAGGCGAAATGTGGAGAGCTTTGTGGACAGCTGGCCAGCTGAGAAAGGTCACGTCGACATAATAGCGTTGGTTAAGTTAGAAGGAGGCAAGTCTAGGATTCAGCAGTCAGTGTCCAACCCCTGACAAGGACATTGTGCCCTTGGTGCAACAACAGGATAGAGGAGAGGATCTTTTGCCAACAATATGAGGATAGTTTCAGCAGAATAACCACGAGAATGTAGAAGTAGTAACAAAATAACCATAAGAATATAGAAGTAGGCGTGGTTGACCGAGAAGTAATTAACCAATAATGAGCTCAGCTTTGCAATATGTATAAGCTTCATTAACACCAATATAAATATGTGTGAACTATCAATAAAGTTGGAGACTTGCTGATCACTCATATTGTGTGCTGCATTTCTTCTGCCGATCCAACAAGATCCCCCATCAGTAAACCCGTCCATGAGGAGGGATCGTGGCAGAAACACAATTTTATTATCAAGGGGTCAAGGGAATTATTAAGTACTATTAAAATTATTTTTAAATTATATAAATGTAAATTATAGATATGTTTTCATATAGTAAAATAAAATGTTATTAAAATGAAATAGTATTAGTTATTTTAAAGTAATTAGAGATTCTTAACCAGGGCTGAGCTCCCTCTCCCCTCTCACTGCGGGATGTGGGGAGGGGGCGATGCTGACAGGGCTGGGGGGGGCTGCAGCTCTGGCGGGGCAGGGAAACCGTGGGGATCTGGTGCTGCTGCTCTTCCTCCTCCTCCTCCTCCTCCTCCTCCTCCCGCTCCCCCCGGGCCCAGCCCCCACCCTTTGTCCCCCTCCCTTTGCCCAAATCCGTCCCATCACCGCCCCCCCAACCCCGCCCCATCGCCCCCATTAAACGGCCCCGGGGCCAACTGGGAAGCTTTATTGGGAGCACTGGGAGCAGGCACTGGGCGGGGGCAGAGCGCCAGCGGGGCTGGGGGGATACGGGACCCCCCCAAAATCAGCGGAGCGGGGACGGAGCGGGGGGTCCCGGCCGGGCCCGAGCCCATGGGGAGGGGCTGCGGCCGCCGCCGGCTCAGGAGCTCTGTGGGCAGAGAAAAGGGGGTGACACCGGGCTGGGGGCCCCGGCGGGAGCGCGCACGCTCCGCCACGGCGGGGACGCCACCCCCGGCACCCGCCCTGACCTTCTTGCGCACGTAGAAGCCGAGCCCCAGCGCCAGGAAGACGAAGCCCAAGACGAAGCCCCCGATGCCCGTCAGCATCTTGCTGCGGGCGGCGTCCGGCGACATCTCTGGGGGGCCCGCAGGGCTCAGCACCCCCAAAACCTCTCACGGACACCCCCAGCCCCTCCCAGCGCCCTCCCTGTGGCCCCCAGCCCAGCCAGAAGCCCCTGAAACCTCCCCCCAATCCCTTTTTGTCCTGGCCAGGAGCCACCAAAGCCCCTCCCATCCCTCTCAGCATCCCACAGCCCCCTCCTGATGGCGGCGAGGGAAGACAAGCAGTCAGTCAATACGATTGGTAAAGCAAGCTTCGGTTTATCTTGAGTACACCGGTACTTTTCTATTGTTTTCCAGTAATTATGCATACTTGTCCTTAGTTTCTTGGTTTAATTGCTCATACATGTCGTGAGTTTCTTGGTTTAAAGCAAGAGATTACATTTACATATTCCTCCTACTTTGCGGTTATGCATACTTTATGGTTTCTATTCTCGTTGCTGTCCTTGCCCGTTCGACCTTGTCAGCAGGCAGGACACAGCATCTTCCTATCATGGCGTGCGGCCTGGTTATGCTAAGTGCGGCCCACTTATGCCAAGCTGCTAAGTTAACATGTATGCTCAGTTATCATGGGGCTTGCTTGTACAACATTTCCACGGATCCATGGCCCTTTTCCTCCAGCCATTCTTCCACACTTTCCCTTCCACACCGCACGCTTGGGCAAATTGCGCAGACCAAGCAGCCTTTTCCCCCTCTTCCCCATTGGCCTGAAGACACTCTGCACCAAGAGAAAGCTCCTGGACAGCCGGCTATCCAACAACAGCAATTTAATGTTCCTCTAGGGGGTGAAGGGAAAGGAAGTGCTGGCAGAGGAGAGGTGTTCCCCGCAGGCTCAGGTGGCCCCAGCAGACGCAGCCTCCCGGAGCAGTTCTGCACAGCGCCGCAGCAGGACACTCAGCTGCGGCCACACAGCAAAGGCCGCGAGTGCCAGAGGCGGCGCAGTTGGTCTCGCATCTTCTGGAGTCGGGAGCAGGGAACGCTCTGTAGAGCTAAAAGGATGTACAGAGCTTGAAGCGCCAGGCATGAGATGGCAGGGCTGGTGTCATCCGTCATGTCCTGAAGGGCTGCAGAGAGAGAAACAGAGGCCCAGTCAGAGGCTGGATCTGCGGGGAGCTGGGGAGAGCCTCCAGCCTCGTCCATGCCACGCAGCTCCTGGCACGGCCTGGAGGAAGCAGGAGGCAAGAAGGACGAGCTGGCAGCTGCTGGCCAGGAATGTCCCCCAGGTCCCTGCAAGGTGTCTGTGCTGTGGGCACCTTGGGGCGCGCAGGGAGCGGAGCCGTGGGCGGGCGGGCCAGGGAACGCAGGTGCCAGCGGCAGCCCCCGGCGAGAGCCCGCGGGCCGCACTCACCCCTGCAGATGATGCGGAAGTGCGGCTGCTGCCCTGTCAGGAAGCGCCCGGCCATCCCTGGGGAACACAGAGCGTGTCCTGCCTTCAGAGCCACAGCTGCCGCCCACGGCCGCTGCCAGCCCCGAGGCCACACGCCCTGCTGGCCCGGCAGGGCTCAGCCCGGGCCCCTGGCGCACGCTGCCGCCCCAGGCCACGGCTGCCAGAGGGCGGCAGCAGCAATGCCGAGCCCAGCCGGGGCTGCACATGCCCGCGCCCGGATCCTGCTGCCGGGGCAGCAGGCGGGGCTGGGGCCGAGCTGCGGCGGGCCGGGCCGGGGAGGGAGCCGGGCTTGGCGCTCACTCATGAACCTGACGGCCGCCTCTCGCAGGGGCTCCTGTGCGCTCCGCACGTAGGGCAGGGCCAGGCGCAGCTGCTCGGCCGCTCGGCTCCTGTCCTCTGCCAGCTGCAGAGAGCGGCGGGGCACGGAGGGAAAGGGTTGATGTGGGCCCTGCCCCTGGGCCGGGCGCTGCCTACGGCCGCCACTGCTCCCCCTGCCCACAGAGCCCTGAGGCCCGGCCAGCAGCCGCAGGCGCCGGGCTCGGCACGGGGCGGAGGGCCCGGCGAGCCGCGGTGCCGCCCCGCAGCAGAGCCCGGCTGGCTCGGGCCTCCATCGGCACCGGCCTTGGGGCCACAGGAGCCTGGAGAAGAGCCCGCACGGCCCAGGCAAGGGAGCGGCGTGTGGGGCGCAGGCTGGTGCCCCTGCCTGCGGCACTGGGCAGGGGCCACAGCTGCCAGCCCCACAGACCGGGCGCCGGGGGCAGGCAGCTTCTGCAGGGATTGGGCTGGGCATTCCAGGCTGTCCTTACCAAGCACTCGGCAAATCTCCACATCTGATCCGTCTGCAGCAGCTGCTTGAGATCCTTCCTCTTCAGGAAGCTTACTGCAGAAAGCAGCGTTTCCCGAGAGGCCTGCAGAGCAGCAGAGACCCAGAGATGGCACCGCAGCCCAGGGCACCGGACCCGCATCTCTGTGCCAGGGCCAGGAGGCTGGAGCCCGTCAGGTGCCAGGGGCTGGGGAGACAGCTGAGCTCCTTCCATGGGGACACCCAGGAGGCCTCACCTGTGCCACATGCCCGTTCTCATCATGGCAGTGGAAGAAGAGTGGGAGCAGGCTCTGGCTCACATGCTTCTTCAGGGGCTTTTCTCCCTTTGCCACTACCAAGGTGATCACGTCTTGGAAGAGGCGAATGGAGAGCAGCTGCACAAGGCTGTTGTCCTGTTGAAAAGGAAGCCAAAGCCCTCCACATCAGCTGCTCCAGGCCTCCCTGTGCCCAGGCCCAAGGCAGCACCCAAGTGCCCGTGGCTGGGGGCACAGAGCCTCACATTGTCAAAGAGGTGCCAGAGCGCCTCAGCCAGCTGCAGGGCGATGGGGCTGGCTATTGCCAGGTCTTTCTGCAGCAGCAGGAGGCTGAGCACAATGAGGGTCTTCTCCACGATGTCTTCATCCCTATCCCACAGTAGCTTCCCAAGGCTTTCAGTCAGGCTGTACACGCTTGGATCCTGTGTGCAAAACAAGGCCGGGCAACCCCACGCTGCTGCTGCTGCTGCTGCTGCTGCAGGGCTCAGAGGCCCAAGGCCTGTCCCAAAGCACTCAGGCAGCTGAACAGCGACCCTGGAGAGCTGGGAGCAGCTGCCACAGCTGCCAAAGCCCAGCTAAGGCCAAGGGGCTGCTTGCCCCAGCCCCACGCTGCCAGCACAGCTTCAGCTGCTGCCTCCTTCTCACCATCGAGGTGAGCACCATGAGGCCTCGCAGCGCCACGCCGCGCATCGGCCTGGACTCGCTCTGCAGGTGCCTTGTCAAGATCTCCAGGACTTTTTTACCGCATTCGCTCAAGTCCAGGCAATCCAGGACCTGAAAGGCACAGAGCAGGCACAGAGATGGCCAGCTGGCAGGAGCTCAGAAGTGCACAGGGCCGAGCCAAGGCAGCAGCACAGGGCACGGGCAGCGTCCCAGGCAGCTGCGGCTACGAGAGGGCAGAGGGCTGGGAGGCAGCTCAGCCAGGCAGCGCTGGCCATGGGGCTCACCTCCACCAGGAAGGCCAGGGCGGGCAGCTCCCAGTCTGAAATGCCTTGGCTGAGCAGGTCAAAGAGGCAGGATGCCATGCCGCAACACCAGATGATGGAGACACGACGCATCTCCCTGGCAGGGAGGAAAAGGCACCATTGCTCCTGGGCCGGGCGGGCAAACCTCTCCCAGGGCTGACTGGCAGAGCTCTGGTCTGCTCCCGAGCATCCCGAGGGCGCTTTGGGAGGCGGCCATTCCCGGGCAGCCTCCTGTGCCAGCCTTTTCCAGTCTGCTCATGCCTCCCTTGGTGACAAGGCCCGGCTGCCCATGAGCACGGGGACTGTGTGGGGTGTTGCAGGCACAAAGGAGAGGGGCGGTGGGGAGAACGAGGTCTCACCTGGCCAGCAGACGCACTGCACAGTGGTGGGTGTCGGCACAGAGCAGCGTGTCCCAGGCACACTTGCGTTCCATGGACAGCACCACGTGCTCATAGCGCATTTGGCAGAGCAGGGCCTTCAGGGTCTGCAGCGCAAAGCTGTGTGCAGAGCAAAGCCCAGGTCACGCTGGGAGCCCCGGCTCCTGCCCTGGGGGCGTGGGAGGGATGGGGAGACTGGGAGGACTGGCATGGAGCACCTGTTGGGGTTGGCAGTGAGGCCGTGTTGCTCCTGGCATCCCTGCCAGAAGGTCTCAACCTCTTCTGGCATATCCTGCATGCTGATGTAAGCTTGGAAGAGCAGACGCAGAAAGAGATTGGAGAAATACTCCAGCACCACAGGCGAGCGCCAGGCCAGATTAAAGATTCTCCACAGGGCCACGGTTGCCTGCAAGAAATAAAACAGCCAGAGACAAGGCTCAGTGCCAAGACATCCATGTGGCAGGGCCTGAGCATGCCAGGGAGAGGCCGGGGGAGACACGGGAGGAGCAGCCGGCCTGGTGCCCCTGAACCCTTCCCCTAAGGCAGGATTCAGCCCAGTGTCTGAGGCAGGGGGATGCAGCTGGGGGGCGGACAGAGAGCTGGCTGCTGGAGAGGCGGCCTGGGGGCTGGCAAAGGCCGGCAGCAGAAACTCACAGCCAGGGCAAAGACTCCTGCGTTGTCCCCATCGGAGGTGTACACGCTGTGCACTGGCCAGGCGCTCAGCACATCGAGGAGTAGCCGCAGCGCCGGCTCCGCAGTCCTGCTCGAGGACATGATGGTTCCCCACATGGTGGCGGCAGCTCTGTGGGGTCAGAGCTCTGTGTCAGGGCGGGCTCAGCCACAGCACCGTGGCCTGGGCAGCTGCAGGGCCCCGCGCTGGCCCTCAGCCCTGCCTCTGCCCACTGCCCCTGGCCGGCAGCAGCCAGCCAGCCCACGTGGGTACAGGGGCCCCGAGGGGCAGGGAGGGAGCGTGGCACCAGGCTCAGGAGCTGCCATGGCAGCCCTGGAAAACCGAGGAGCCAGAGGATCCTGGAACTGCCCGCCTGTCTGGCAGTCAGCAGGGACAGGCTCTACAGGGTGATGGGCCGGTGAACCCGAAGCCCTCAAGGCACGTGGGGCTGCCCCACCTGTCACACGATGGGGCCCAGCGCAAGAGGGTGATCAGCACGTCAGAGGGGTATTCCTCAGTCAGCTCCAGAAGGGCCTTGTCCAGCCTGTGCCCAGCAGCCTCATTGGCCGTGAGCCACTGGTGGATGGACCTCACCATGGCGGGCACCTGCAGAGGGCACGGGGAGACTTGGAGAGCTGCCAGAGCAGCAACTCCCCCTGAGAAGTGCTTCCCTTCCAACCGCATTGGGCCGGGCCTCAAAGGCTGAGGGAGCCCGGCAGAGCCGGCTCGAGGCGCCGCACCACTGCTGGGGCCATCGAGCCCTTGCCCCAGGCTGCTTACTTGCACTGGATTGGAGACACCCTTCTCCACAAGCAAATCCAGCATGGCAGCATCGATCTCGGCATCAAGGAACGGAAGGTTGGCCAAGACGCCCATGCCCGCACCGGCGGTCTCTTCCTGCCAAAGGCACGTGATGAATTCACAGAGGGTCGGCAGGAGAAGGGCAGCAAGAGAGGGAGAATCCATGGAGCGCTCCAAGCCTGGTGCTTGGCTGAGCAGTGCCAGCAGGCCCAGCCCAGGTGGGGATGGCCGCAGGTACCTGCGCCGTTCTGCCCAAGCGGCCACGGGCGGCTTCCTGTTCTTGTGTCCGGTCCTGGGCTGCATCTGGCAAAGAGCGAGCGCAGCCAGAGCTGAGGGGCTGCGGGAGAGGCCAGAGAACACAGCCCAGCCCGGCGCTCCCCAGGCAGGGAGAGCCTTGGGATGCCCCGGGGGATGGAGCGTGGCTGCCAGGTGCTCCAGCCCAGCTTCTGTCCTATCCATGGATATGTCCACAGGGATGGGATGGGATGGGATGGGATGGGATGGGATGGGATGGGATGGGATGGGATGGGATGGGATGGGGTGGGGTGGGATGGGATAGGATGGGATGGGATGGGATGGGATGGGATGGGATGGGATGGGATGGGATGGGATGGGATGGGGCCAGGCTGGCTACAGGCACCAGCCCTGTGGCCCAGCTCTGACACTCACACCCCTGCAGCAGCTGGAACTGCTCCAGTTCTTCAGGCTGCTGTGCTGGGGCAGCTCCAGCCTCTTCCTCCTCCACCCAGGCCAGCTTGGGCACGCTGGGGGATCTCTGCTCCATGTCACTCTTTGCAGTTATGAGTGCTTGCTGAAGCAGAGAGGCCTTGGAAGAGCTGAAGATGAGCAAGTGCTGCAGTTGTGCCTTGAAGGCACCTGCAACAGAGGAGCCTCGGGAAGGCTACAGGACAGGAACTCCTGCAGTCTGTCCTCAAGGGCAGCAGCAAGAGAGAAGTCTGAAAAGGGAAATAGGACTGCAAGTCCTGCAGTCTGTCCTCGAGGGCACCGGCCGCAGGGATGGCAGACGCTTGGGAAATGCTCCACGTCACCGAGTCCCGCAGCCTGGCCTCGAGGTCACCTGCACAGGAAACGCCCGGGAAAAGCTCTGGGTCAGCAAGGAACGAGTTGGCTGTGTGGGGGCTCCTCACAGCACTGCTCTGTCCCGTCCTGTCCCGTCGCGTGCACCCAGCACTGTGGCGTGGCCGTGGCACCACCAGCACCTACGTCACAACGTGTCACAAAGGGTCACACTCTCACATTCTGTCCCTTTCCATCCCACGGTGACCACGGTGCACTGTGTCACAGAGAGCCTCAGGACACACCTCCACGTGCCCTGGGGACACCCCCACGCCACCCAAACTGCCCCAGCTTGCAGGCAAGACCTTGCCCCAAGTGTTGAAGACACAGCCCAGCAGGAACTTTAGCAACAGCCCAAACAAGAAGAAGCTGCTCCTCTGCTCTGCCTGCTCAGGGCAGCAGAATGAGCCCCCACGGCTGCCACTGCAGCTGAGCAGGAAGGGCACCGGGGCCTTCCACAGGTCCTGCCACGGCCTCTTTGGGACCAGCCCCGGTGCTGGGTGGCCGGCACAGTCGCAGGGGCGTGACACAGACACGGGACGTGTGGCTGCCTTGGTTTGGAAAGACAGGAGTCTGCTAAGGAAGGCAGGAGCCTCCCCTGAAATGGAGAATGTAAACCCTCCCCACCCTTCCTGATTGCTATAAACTTTAAATTTAGGGGCTCTCAGGCAAAAATATGGGAGCAGGAAATACCTGTTCTTTAATAGGGAAGGAAAAAAATAAAAGGATAAAATAAAGCATGCAGTACACTAGAACAACACGGACAGAGTCAGAACCCAACCTGACACCCTGTGGGTAAAGGTGTGGTAGCAGTGCAATTGGAAATGTGGCTGCAGCCCTCCTGAAGTGTCAGGGGTGATTCTGTTGGAGCAGGGGGGGTCCTGTAGAGAAGGATGTGTTCTTCCTCCGATGATCCAGTGGAAGAAGAGGCAGCTGCTGTTCCTCTGGGGAATCCAGTGGAGAAAGCCGTGCTGGTGTCTCAAAAACCTCTGGATTATGTCTGGGTAGCAATGCTTGGCTCCTCCCTCTGGGTGGAGCATCTCCCAATGGGATGTTATAGTTCTTATCAGTCATGCAGTGACATTCAATAGTCTGTTATCAACAGATGTCCCCTCCTGAGGGAGGTGTGAATGTGGTCACTCTAAGAGAGAGATAAGGCAAACTGCCCGCTTGACAAAGATAATCTGCCATACAGATGGTCATGGAAAACATCTTGCATTGCAATCTGGAACAGCATCTATAACAAACTCCCCTCTTAATCTTTATAAAACATTTAGCTTGAGCAATGTTTCTTATGCTTTGGACTACGCTGATAATTAGCTGAATAAAACAAGGAATCAAACAAGGAAGAAATATCCAAACAGCTGTAACACATAAAAGGAAGAAGCCTAATTTCTTCCACCATTCCATACATGATCTCACCAGCTAGTTTTTTTAACATTGGTTCCCAGTTTTGGATCAGTATGTGGGCTATTTTTCATTGTGGTCATCTATTTTAATATATCTACACCCGATATATTAAATTTTCCACAAACACTACCTTCTTTAGCCAATAGAGAGTCTAAAGCCAATCTATTCTGATATATTATGGGTTTTGTTTGGCTTTGTTGACTTGATATTAATTCCAATGCCCATTTGGTTATGTTTGTTATTATCTCTACAACTGTTTGGAGTCTTATAAGATGATTCAGCTTATTAATTGGGGCTGATACAGAGTCAGATTGCTGTGCTGGTTTTCCCTTTTTGTTTACTGATTCTTCTTTTACCAAATCTTGGATTCTACCTTTAAGCGAAATGTGAAACAAATCCATCTCTCCCCTTTTGGACATTCACTTCCCAATATATTCTCACTTTTTCCTAAGTTTCTAGCAATGCAGTATTTTCCCCTGTTTTGCCTACAGGTACTTAATTTGGATGGGTCATAGCAGTGACTGCTGACATGGGTGTGTGTAATAAAAGAGGAACTTTGATTTCTTTCCCTGTAATGCTTTTGATAGCATTTGTGACACGATTTTGCTGGTATCCCTAAAGGGAAAAGACAGAAGATGAGTGACAGAAAAAGGAATAACAGAGGTCTGGCATGGCTTATACCCCCACCTGCCATGCCTATGGGGTTGCTGCCCATAGCAGGTGTATTTGATCTTCTCGGTGGCGAGTACAGCGGCCAATCCAGTCTTGCCCTCTTCTCTTTGTCACTCCCTTTTTGCTAATTTCCAGGCAAATCATTTTTGACACTCTGTAATTGTGGTTTCACACTGTTCCTCAGGTATCTCCCACTCAACAGGCACTAATAACTCCCATCCACAAAACAAAGTTATTATTTCAGCTGTTTTGAGTTCTATCTGGATAGGGGATAGATTTGGTGCTCGACACTTCCTGCAACATGAGCATCGATTGTGGAAACTGCAGTACCAATTTTACCCACAATTTCAACATTTACATTTACCCAGTATTATAACCCAGCATATCTGATATTAGGATGAAGCAAACAGGGTATATGGTATGGCCCTGATGGAAGTTGTAATTCCTCCTCCTCTTGGTAGAAGTCACAGGCTAAGGCCAGAACATGAGAATTCTCTGACCGAAATAGTCCTGATGCTCCTGTTTGGAGTGGAAGTATTCCTCCCCAAATTGGATATCTGACATGTCTCAGGACTTGTTCAGATGGCACTTGAAACCACTGATATAAACTTGGCCTTGTTTCTCAATTAGCTGTGATTCTTTGTGCATTCCTTGGATCATTTGGGATTCTTTTTCTTTAATAAGCATTTGGATGAACCATCAACATATATCTTTTCCCCCTCTAGGAAGGTTTATTCTGCTAGATCCTTCTGAACTTCAGTTTGGTATTGCACAATTTCTGAACAATCATGTGTTAAGGTACCTTTTTGTTTGCCAAAAAAATTGAGCTGGATTCAAACTTTTTTTTACTTCTAGTGTTAAATTATCATTATTTCACATTTTTACATCTTAGAGACTGTTAACCATTCTCCCCCAGCATTTTATTTATTTTTTTTTTTTCCTTTTTGATTTTAACACATTTTGGACCACATGAAGTATACACACAACTAGTTTATTTCTAAGAGTTTGTCCACAGCCCTTTCTTCTTCTGGTATAACCTCTATTCCCAGCTGGATTTGTAAGTCTTTTCCCAAGAAGTTGACACCTGCTCCAGGAACTAATATGACATCTCCTACCCCCATTCTGGCTTCCCCTTTAATTGCTACATTTTTAATGACAGGGATTTTAAACCCTTCTCCTCTTCCCCCTGCCATGTCTGCTGTGTCACCACCTACATCACATCCTCCTGGAACATCTACTACAGAAGTTCTCTCTGCATCAGTATGAACTATAAAATTTTCATAGTTCCTCTTGGGGGCCTACTTTTAAAGTTATCAAAGGCTCCAGGTGGCATTCATCCCCCAGAAAACAGAGCCCAATGTTCCTCCCACTCCCTCACCGGGCACACCCCCTGAGCCATCCCCAGGCCTCCTCCTGAGTGAGGGTGGCCTCCCCCCTGCAGCAGAAACAGCACCCCCAGTCCTCTCCCGGACCCTGACCACGCTGGGCTCTGTCTCCTTCCTGAACCTCCCCCATGGATACAGAGGGAGCTGGAATCACCGAGGGAACAGAGACCAGGCTGAAAGTTGGCTGTAGAGCCAGATCCAAAAGGGGACAGAGCGAGGAGCAGAATTCAACAGTGTGGCTGGAATCAAGGAAGAAACAGGGGTAGGTGCAGGAGCAGTCAGCTGGGAGGAGCCACAGCAGGGACGGGAGTGATCATGGCCGGTGTGGGTGAGGAGGGCTGGAGCTCTTGGCTCAGACAGAGAAGCTGGTATGGGTAGGGAGACTGGAGCTTCTGGCATGAGCAGAGAAACTGGAGACAGGGAGAGACACTGTAGGAAAGATATTTTCATGCTGCTCTTGTGAGCCAGCGAAGGCTTCCTGAAGATAAGGAAAGCCTCGTATCTCTCTCAAAGAAGGTACCAAGGCTATCACCATGACAATATGAAGAAAGAGAGAAAGTCAAAAGATACCGACTGTGGTTGGCTCACAGAGTGACATGGCTCCTTTTCACCTATTGAGAGTTCTGTTTCCTTGTCATGACCAATGGGCAGTGTATGTGTTTGTTAAGCAAATGTAAATATCCTGTAAAACCATAAAGACAACATGTTGCTTTAATAAAGAGCCCTATACAGCCTTCTGATCTGAGTCTTGGTGCTTGCACCATGTTGTGCTCTATAGCGACATCACAGTATTTCCAGAGGGTCCCTGCTCTCTTCTCTGGTTCCTTATCTCATTTCCCCAGGACCCCACTCACTCATCCCTGCTGCGATCCATTCCCCTGACAGCTTGAACATTCCTCACAGCATGAAAAAACTCTTCCTTTCCAGTATTATCCCACACAATCCACCTTCCTCCAGAAAATAAAGTTAAGCAATCTATATTACATATACTTTCATTCATCCATACTCACTCACTGTTATTTATTTAATATGTCTCACTCATTCCCACTCACAATAGGACAACACAAAAATAAGGTACCTTAGTTCTCAAGTCACTTGTTAATATCCACCCATGGGTATTATAAAATCTCAAAATGTTCCTGGCCAACCTCGGATTTTCTTGGGTATCCCTCAATCCAGCTGTGTTGTTCAACCCTGGATGCTCTTGGGAATCTTTACCCATCAATCCAGCAAAATTTTAGGGGCCCCCTCCACTTTTTTTCCTGCTTTCCCAGTGGATTGTGCCAGGAAAACCCATGGCTCCTTCTCTTCAAGGGGTCCCACCCCTTCCCTCACACTCAGTTACCCCTTGGGGGATTCTCTCTCTCCTTTTATCTTTCGCTTTGTCTCTTTACTGGCCGTTTTTGTCGCGAAAGAAGGGAACCACAGCGTGGGAGTCTCGTCACTCACTTTGCAGGTCTGGGATAACCAGCCCACCTCTCATTCATACACACGTTCATCCCCCTGTACCTGCCCACCCCACACCCCCCAAAGAGTACTTGCAATCCTCTTTTTCTTCTTTGAGTCTTCATGCACAACAATTTTGGGGCTACCATGGTTTTAGGGAAGAGCCTTTTCCCTTTTCTTTGCTTTTTGTGTCTCCTTTTGTCCATGGGGTTTCAACCTGCAACCGCTGATCTCACCAGAAGAAGCAAGAGGGTCTGCATGTGTTTCCACAGACACTGGAGTACGATGGGTACCTGCGAGGTGTGTCCACCCTGATTTGTGACACCAAAACCAGCATGTGGCCAACAGGCAACCTCCAAATGATGATCAAGATGACAACCATCGATCATACGGTCCCTCCATGAGTGGGGAGTGAACATTCCATCCTTTCTTGGCTTCTGAAAAAGGACTGTTGACAGGCTAAGACTGTCAGTTCTTTGAACAAATTAATGATAAGTTGTTATTATATTCGACTTAGTATTGAGATTGTATTAGAATAAGTAAATGATTTTAGGATTGATAGTGCATTTCTTGTAAGAGGGAATCACAAGATCCAATCTCTCTGGCCATTTTAAATCGGCATCCGATTGAGGTTCTGACTGATAACTAGCAACTGCTATAGGAACCTGTGGAGCTGTGTTTGTTCTCCTTCCTGCAAGGGGCCCCGCAGAGGATTGCAAACACCACCTCCTCCTTTAAACAAAAAGGGGGACCTGTGAATATGACAGCCTGGTCAGAGAGTGAGAAAACCAGGTAAGTTTTCTCACGGCTGACTTGTGAGACTTTTAGGGAGTTGTAGAGAAACAATGATAGCTTGTTATTATGAAAAACCTGCACATGGTGTTTTCCTGTTTTTCTCAAAGATTGTTTATAAGAGAGGTGTTTTTGTTAATTAGGTGAAATGTATTGGAACAGTCTATAAAAAGAGAGAATTTGTGTATTAAAGTTGCACTGTGCA
The DNA here is from genome assembly GCF_023055355.1 of Agelaius tricolor. Lineage (NCBI taxonomy): Eukaryota > Metazoa > Chordata > Aves > Passeriformes > Icteridae > Agelaius > Agelaius tricolor. The sequence continues at coordinate 1,751,907 of NW_027269317.1, read as the reverse complement.
AACCAGCCTTCCTGTGAATCTGTGCCATTTCTTACTCAGGAGCGACACAATTCATTCTATAAACAGCTAGAGAATGTTTCTGGATCATCAGCCCTTGTTCTTGTTGGCGATTTCAAGCTGCTGGACATTTTCTGGGAACTCAATACAGCTGAAAAAAGGCAGTCCAGGAAATCTTTAGAGTTTGTGGAGGACAACTTTTTGTCGCAGCTGGTGGGTGAGCCCAGCAGGGGAGGGACTATGTTAGCTCTGTTATTTGCAAATAGAGATGGGCTGGTGGGAGATGTGGTGGTTGGAGGCTGCTTGGGGCATAGTGATCATGAAATTATGAAATTTTCAATATTTGGTGAAGTCAAGTGGAACACTAATAAGACTTTTACACTGGACATTCAGAGGGCAGACTTTGGCCTATTCAGGAGAGTTATTCAGAGGGTTCCTTCAAAAATAGTCCTTAAAAATAAAGGAGTTCAGGAAGGGTGGGAGTGCTTGAAAATGGAGATCTTGAGGGCACAGGAACAGACTGTCCCTGTGTGCTGAAAGATGAGTTAAGGAGGCAAACGTCCAGCCTGGATGGGCAAGGAGGTTTTGGAGAAATTCAGGAATAAAAAAAGGATGTATTATCTTTGGAAGGAAGATCAAGTCTCTCAGGAAGTGTTTAAGAGGGCTGCTAAAAAAATTAGGGAGGCTAAAGCTCAGTTTGAACTTAAAATAGCGACTTTTGTAAAGGATAACAAAACATGTCTTTATATATATATTAATGGTAAAAGGAAGAGTAAGACCTTTGTTCTTTTTCAGATGCAGAAGGGAACTTTGTAACAGCAGAGGTGGAGAAGGCAGAGGTGCCTAATGCCTTCTTTGTCTCAGTTTTTAGTGGGAAGGCTTGCCTTCAGGATAACTGTGCTCTTGGGTTGCTCAGTGGTGTCAGGGAGCAGAATCTTTCCCCCATTTTCCAAGAGGAGGCAGTCAGAGAACTGCCGAGCCACTTGGGTATTCATAAATCCATGGGACCAGATGGGATCCATCCTGGGGTGATGAGGGAGTTGGCAGATGAGCTTGTGAAGCCGCTCTCCATCATTTACCAGCAGTCCTGGCTCACTGGTGAGGTTCCAGATGACTGGAAGCTGGCCAATGTGATGCCCAATCATAAAAAGGGTGGGATGGAGGATCCTGGTAATTATAGGCCAGTCTGCCTGACCTCAGTAGCAGGTAAGGCTATGGAACAGTTCAAAGGAATTTTGGGCAAGTGATAAGATAAAAACTGTGAGATGAGATCAAAGAGGAATAAGAGCAAAGCATGTATTAGGTTAAGGTAGATTGATGGTGAAAACCCAGGGATAGAGGTTTACTGTAAGTTATTGTTTTAAGTAGAAGTGTGTTCAATGTAATTTTGATAATAATTTTGGAAATGAGTGTTCTCAGAGGTGAAAGATGGAGTGCCCTGGGTTGATAAGGAAGTGAGTTTTTCAGGAATTTGTGGTCAAACCAAGCAGTGGTCAGATTTGAATATTGGCACCTGGTGTGGCCACTGAAGACATGGATACGCCTCTGAGAACACAGAGGGTTTGTAGGGGAATAGAATATAAGTAAATAAAGGTAGTGTAGAAAATAATCTTATCCCCTAAAGAGTTGCAGCTGGGTTAATTAAAGATTAGGAGCAGGCCTGATTTTAACAGGCCACAGCTGTAGCCAATAAGAAGAGTGTTATAGAAGAGTGGATTGGTTGGTTGAGGGGAACTGGAGTCAGTTGGCTGCTGTGAGGACAAGGAAGAGTCAGTGCCTGGAGGAGCTGCCTACAAGAAACATCAAGGAGGAATGAAACTCCAGCAATATGGAACCCTTGCAATGTAATGACAATAGAACTTTAGCAATTTAATGACAACAGCCTGGGACCACCTGGGCCGATGCGAGAGCTGTGGCCAGCGCCTGATGAGAGTCAGCGGAGGCGCTCATGGACAGCTGGGCCCGGCTGGCCAGGGAGGCCACCGAGCTCCGTGCTACCTGCAGGGAGGTGGCCACTGCTGAGGCCACTGCCCAGGCCACTGCCACCACCCAGGCCAGGAACTGGCAGGATAGGGCTGCCTGCTTGGGGACAGCTCAGGAAAACATGGTGGCCACGGAACAGGAGCTGCTACTGGCCCTTGACAGGGAGGAGGGGGTCTCAGCAATGGCTGCGCTCAAGGCCCGGATGGTGGTGGCCACGGGAGAGGCTGTGGTGACCCAGAGCCAGGCGATGGTAGCCACCTGGAGGAGATAGGAGGTGAAGGCGGCCCTGGGGCTGCTGGAGCGCTTGGTGGCCGCGTGTGACGAAGCCACCGCCTTCCCCCGGGAGCTGCAGCGCAGGGTTGGGGACATCGAGGCCGCCCTGGAAGGGACAGATGAGGAGTCCCCTGATATCCCTGAGGACTTGGTGGGCCAAGGTGGCCATGGACGAGTGGCTGTGGAAGGCCAACGCCCGCCTGGCCAAGGATCACCTGGGGGGGACAGTTCCAGACACCATCAAATTCTTGTTCAATGGTGATCCCATCAGCCCCAGACACACATTTGGTATTCCATATTCCCCCACGGGTCAAGCAATCATTGAAAGAACACATCATACCCTGAAATCCCTTTTGGATAGACAAAAAAGGGGGGAGCCAGAGGCAATGTCTCACTCACCTTGAGTTAGAACAAGGCATTGTATGTGTTGAATTTTCTCAACTGCTCCTTTTCAGAGCTCAATCCACCGATTCTAAGACATTTTTCAAACAGCACTCAGGCAAAACTAAGGGAGAATCCTTTAGTCTTGATCAGAAACCCAGAGACAGGACAAATAGAAGGTCCCTTCAAACTAATTACGTGGGGCAAGGGTTTCGCTTGTGTTTCCACAGGGCGAGGTCTGAAGTGCGTGTCAGCGCGATACGTGAAGCCGTATCAGACTCAAGAGCAAGAAGATACTGATCCTGGAAACAGAGAAGCGAGCACGCAGACAGAAGAGAACCAGACTGCAGACATCGACTCAGAAAAGACATAAAAGTTCAAGGACTTGGGGGTTTCTTTTAGGGTTTGGGTGTCAAAACCATGGCAAAGCTTCTACCAAAGGTGAAGCCATGAGCCTGGTAATGCTCTTGTGCCTCATTCTTCCACCTATTGCCTTAGGCAATGGGGCGGATTTGCCCATTGTTTAACCAAAACAGAATGTTTGGAAAGATTTGGCTCAGGCAGCAAATCTAGTCAGCATTTGTTTGACACACTCAAGGCCAGGGAAACCATTTTAAACATGCATGGTGGATCTACCAGTGGACGAATGGCCGGTTCCAAAAGACACTCCTGTAAAAGTCTCGCAGGTCATTATGGATCCTGTGAATGAGTGGCGTTCTTGGACACAGCTCCTTCTTGCGGCTTCCTCTGAACCTCAGGAATTGGAAATTTTTGGGTCCATGACAATGGAACTTCGCATGAAATTCGAAATTTTGGATGTGACAAAAACAAGAAATAAGACCATTGATGTCACTCCGAATCATGAATTTTACAAAAATGCATCAGCTCAGTGCAAATACACCAAGACAAAAAACAAAAGCATCGCTCCAGGTTGCAGCACAATTGCCACAGGGGATCCTTTTCATTTGTGGGGACAGAATTTGGCATAGCATCCCTGCAAATGTCAAAGGTGGTCCATGCAGCATTGGAAGAATTTCATTGCTGTCACCTGATTCGAAATCATTGAAAGAAACAAAGCGTAAAGGGAAAAGATCATTGGAACAGTATAGTCCAAATTGTGATGATGAGGTAAACACTTGGGACAAGGCTCAGAGAATTGCCATTGCAATTTTCTCACCTCAGACAGCGTCGGGGGTGGCCTTGACTCAACTGGACCACATGGGCTGCTGGCTGAGCAAACATGCTCGAGCTGTTTCTCTTGCACTGAGTGACCTGTTAATAGACATTGACAGTGTGAGACGAGCAACTCTTCAAAACAGAGCAGCGATTGATTCTCTGCTACTGGCACATGGACATGGATGTGAGGAATTTGAGGGAATGTGCTGCATGAATCTGTCAGATCATTCAAAGTAGATTCATGAGAACATCAAAAAATTACAAGAAAGTATTGATAAGCTTGGAGAGGTCACTGGATCCTGGATGAATGATGTGGTTGGATTTTTTAACCCTTCACCATTGTGGAAGGAACTTTTAAAGATAGGTTTTTATATTTTAGCAGGGCTTGTGGTTCTTCTGCTCATCTTGCCATGCATCTTTATGTGCATGCGATGGGCCATGAACCAAGTTGCCAAAGAGGTGTTTTGGTGCAAACAGAAGGGGGAGATGTGGGAACCCAGGACATCCCTCTGGCTGTCCAGAACGGCCAAGATCCCTGCCAGGGTGCTCAGAAGCCCTGGCACAAAGCCCAAAACACCTGTGGTTTTGATTATAACCTGTGGAGCCAATTACCAACCTTATATGAAGATCAGCAAGCCACAACGGTTTAGGTAGAATATTAGTGAAGTTATCTTGGGGTGAAAAAGTAGATTTTGGGGTTTCTGGAATGGGGGTTCAGGAGGCAAGATGGAGGGATCTGGGCATGTCCAGCCTTTCTCCTTCTTCTTCTTGGCCTCCATCTTCTGCTGTGATGTTGGCACTTACAGATTGGTTTAGAGTAGAAGCTCACTGTCTAACATAGGTGATAGGTATTGGAAAGTAACTGTAAACATCGTATAGGTAGTTTTTAGTATAAAGACATAACACTGCCCCGGGGGCAGGCAGAGTGCCTGGATGTCCTGCTGGATGGACCTTGGCAGGGCAGGAGAAAATTTTTTATAGATCAGACGCAATAAACAACCTTGAGACCGAGAACTGAAGAGCTCCGACTCATTCTTCAAGCACTTGGACTGGGAAAAGAGACTTTGAACATTTCTTGGGGTCACAGCGACCAGCGAAAGATCCTGAGAAGCAGCAATTGACTATCTGTTGTTGGCACATGGGCACGGGTGTGAAGAGTTTGAAGGGATGTGCTGCATGAACTTGTCAGATCATTCAAAATCAATTCATAAGAACTTAAAACAATTACAAGAAAGTATAAATAAGCTTGGAGAAGTTACTGGATCCTGGTTGGCTGGTGTGGTTGATTTCTTTAGTCTTTCACCATCATGGAAGGAACTTCTGAAAATAGTTTGTTATATTTTAATAGGGCTTGTAATTCTTCTGCTCATTCTGCCATGCATTTTTCAGTGCATGCGGTGGGCCATGAACAAAGCTGCAAAAGAGGCGGTTTTGGTTCAAACACAGGGGGGAGATGTTGGAACCCAGGACATTCCTCTGGCTGTCCTGGATGGCTCGAGCCCCTGCCAGGGGGCTCAGAGACCTTGGCACAGAGCCCAAGACACCTGTGACTTTGATTTTGACCCATGGAGAAAATTACCACCTTTATATGAAGAATTACAAGTCAAGAGAGTTTAAGTAGAATAAAAGTTAGTCTGTCATGGGGTGAAAAGTAGATTTTTAGAATCTACTTTTAGATTCTAAAAATCTACTTTAGATTAGGGGTTTTAAAATAGGGGCTAGGGGTCCCAAGATGGAGGGATTTGGGCATGCCCTGTCCTTCTTCTTTCTTCTTCCTAACCTCCATCTTCTGGGTGATGCTGGCATTTTTGGATTGGTTTAAAGTAGGAACTCACTGTCTAATATAGGTGATAGGTATTGGGAAGTTATTGCAAATAATGTACACATAGTTTTTAGTGTAAAAGACAAGACCGCCTCTCAGGGCGGTCAGTGCGCCTCTGTCTGACCTGCTGAATGGACCTTGGTAGGCCAGAGAAAGAATGTTATAGATAAGAAACAATAACGAACCTTGAAAACTACAGCCGAGGAATCCTGACTCCTTCTTCGACTGCTGGGGTGGGAAAAGAGACTTGTATGCATCTCGGGGTCACTCTGACCAGCAGAAATTCCGACACACACATAGAATCATTCGAACGGCAGAAATATGTTTGTGTCAGGGTAGATACCTTTTCTGGAGCAATCTATGCCTCTGTCCACACAGGAGAATCATCCTCTGATGCCATAAAGCACCTCCTCCAGGCTTTCTCTTTCATGGGCATTCCCAAGGAGTTGAAAACTGATAATGGGCCCACTTACAAATCCAAGGAATTCATGAGTTTCCTGCAGCAATGGGGAGCAGAGCACAAAACTGGCATCCCCTACTCCCCTACAGGTCAAGCCGTAGTAGAAAGGACTCACCATGATATCAAAAGAGTCCTAGACCAGCAACATCAGGTCCTGAAAGTGGAAGCTCCCCACATCCGGTTGTCCAGAGTACTGTTCACAATCAATTTTCTGAACTGTTCTTTTGACAGCCTGAGTCCGCCCATTGTACACCACTTTGGGGGGAGCAGTCAGATGTCAGTGAAAGAAAAGCCTCCACTCTTAGTAAAGGACCCTGAGACTTGGAAGATAGTGGGACCTTACAAATTGGTTACATGGGGACAAGGATTAGAAAGTGTATAAAAGGTCAACCGCGTTCAATAATAAAGAGTTGCCATCTGAGACTGCTTGTGGTCTCTGCTTTGTGTCATGACCGCCTCAACGGCAACATCTGGTGATCACCAGCGTGATAAGAACAGAGTTGGTGGGGGCCCATACGGGGTCCTAGCAACTGGCAACCATGACCCACTGGGACGTAGTGGGGGAGGCGGCGTTGGTGCAGCTGAGAGGGGCAGGTGGAAGCCACAGGGAGGTCTGGACCTGATTTCCTCCTATCAAGACACCTGGAAGTAGGTGAGCCACCAACTAGTAATAATGGGACATAATTTATCTAAAGAGGAAGAGACTGTTTTGGCTATATGAAAAGTTTTGCTAAGGAATAAGGGAATTAATACTTCAGACTATGCCCTTTGTAGTATATTGCTGTGGGCTAAATCACAGGATTTTGGCACTGATCCCGATACAGCATTTAGTGTTAAAGCATGGAAAAAAGTTTGGGACAGTCATCCAAGCAGGAGATAAATTGTTGTCAATCTAGCAGTTACTTGGGAACAGCTCTTTGAGGCATTAAAGGAATGGAAAACAGAGCGAGAACAAGCAGAGCGGGATGCGGACGAAGAGTTGGGGCTGATAACAGAACCTGACGGGGGGGATGAGGCAGAGGGGGCCTCTGATGGGGAACTTGAAGAAAGTCCAGGTGCCATGCAAGTTACCTGGCAAGCTGCCAAGGCTTCTGGGAAAGCTGCCAGAGCTTCAGGGCAACCTGCCATAGCATCCTCTTATCAGACCCCTAAACCTCTTTATCTCACACCTGCACAGCAGCCCACGATGGTGCCTGTATACACTACACCACTACGCCAGTCAGCTGAAATGTCTTTAGCAGAGAGACAAACCCAGCCGTCTGCCCCCCCGTTTCCCTCCGCTCTAGTCCAGCCATCCGCCCCCTCGCTCCCCTCTGAGCTGCATGAACAACCTGCAAGGTCGTATCCTCTGCTCCCTCACAGTGACGGCAACAGCGAAGCAAGTGATGAGTCGCCCGCAGTAACACCTGAGTTGGGGCAAGGAGCTCTGGTCTCTTTACCTCCCAAGAGCTCTAGCCTTGCTGCCCCATGGACTTTGCCTCCATGTCAAGTAACTGTGCTTCCTCGACAGCCTCAGGAGTTTTGGGAATTTATTAGGAGGAAAGCAGTTGAAGAAAAGAATTGGGACATGAGAGAAAGGTTAGGTGCTTCAAGAGTACCTCAGGACAACAGTGCCAATGCAAATGTTGCCTGCGATAACCCTATGGCTTCTCCAGGTTTTAAAGCAGCTCCTGGAACAGGGCAGGATGACAGTCATCATGTCTTTGCCTGGAGGGTTGTGCAAGATCGCCAATCAAAAGTGGCTCAGTATGGTATTAATTCCTCAAAGGTAATGCAATTAATATGTGTAATTAATGCAGATATGCTTGCACCTTACGACATCATGCATCTTGCTACAATTCTATTCCAGCCAGTACAATATGGTGTATTTCAAGACCCTTGGAGGCGAGCGGCTGAACGCACAGCTCTAACAAATATGCAGTTGCCTCAACACGACCCTCGTCATGCTGTGGGTGTTGATCCCTACTGGGCACTGGGCCTTTTGCCAATCCAGATTCACAGGCAAGGTGGGATCCTTCGATTTCGGCGCAAGCTCAGCAAATTGGCATGAGTGCCTTAACTAAAACAATGGAAATGGCAGCTCCAAAACAGAAATACAGCAAGGGATGAGAGAACCATTTTTGCAATTTGCAGAAAAACTTGCTGCAGCTATTGAGAATCAGGTAGATGATGAAACTTTGCAAGACAAATTGTGCATACAATTGGCTAAAGAAAATGCAAACCCAGACTGCAGAAAGATTATTGACACTTTACCTGGGGAACTCACCTTGCCTGAAATGGTTACTTCTTGCTTGAAAGTTGGTTCAGTCAAGCATAAAATGGCAGCTCTTGCTGCAGTGCTAAGACCTTCAGCAAAATGTTATAATTGTGGACAACAAGGGCACGTAAGGTCACAGTGTACCACAGTGTCAAATGTTGTCCGGAAAACAACATTTAAGCCAAGTGCAGGCAGCGATGCTGTGTGCAATCGCTGTGCTAAACTTGGGCACTATGCTAAACAGTGCAGGAGTAAATATCATGCAAATGGTTCAGCTATTGCAGGGAAACCCAAAGAGGAGTGCGAAGGGGTGCGTGGGGAAACAAATACCCCAACAACCACAACAGAAAATGCGGGCCTTCCCAGCACTGCAAAGCTGCCCATTTGTGAACAATACTCAGGGGCAACAAGCGGGTCTGCAGGGATTGATATACCCACGGCTGACACAGTAACCATTCTGACAAAAGAAATATGTAAAGTGCCCCTAGATGCCTATGGTCCAATAGGACGGGGATTGAGTGCGTTTTTGATAGGGAGATCAAGAACTACACTTAGAGGTATTCATGTGCATCTAGGACCTATTGATGCTGATTATTTAGGACAGATTCATGCCATGGTATCCATCGATTACCCTCCCGTCACTATTCAGAAAGGAACCTGCATTGCTCAAATTGTACCTTTTGTGAGTTTTGTTCCAAATACAGTGGGCCGAAGTCGCGGCTCAGGAAGTTTTTGATCAACAGGAGTACCCCAAGTGTTCTGGGCTGAGAAAGTATCAGAGAACCATCCAGAAAAGACATGCATCCTCACCACCACCGGTGGATGCATATCCATCCAGGAACCATATCAGTAACAGGTTTGATTGACACTGGAGCAGATGTCACAATGCTCTCATGACTTTGCTAGCCTCAGTCGTGGCCTCTCACTCATGCAAGTTTTGGACTTCTGGGGTCTAGGGGTGCTACAACAGGTGGCCTGTCAGCCATTGTAATTAATGTGAAACATCCTGATGGCCAACAAGCTAACATCAGACCCTATGTTGCTGATGCTCCTCAAAGTTTGTGGGGACGACATTGTTTATCTCAATGGGGTGTCAAAATTACTACGGATTTTTAACGGGGGCCGCTGTGATGCAGGGCAATGAACGTCCAGTTGTGGCCCTGACATGGTTGACAGATAAACCTGCCTGGGTTTGCCACTGGCCCCTTACTACTGAAAAGCTTACTGCCCTGCAAGAGTTAGTCACAGAACAATTGCAAGCAGGAAATATTGAGGAATCATTCAGCCCCTGGAATACCCCTGTTTTTGTAATAAAAAAGAAATCAGGAAAATGGAGACTTTTACATGATTTACGGCAGATAAATGCTGTAATGGCAACAATGGGAGCTTTACAACCAGGTTTTCCTACACCTACAATGATTCCACAGGAATAGCAAATAGTTGTCATTGATCTGAATGATTGTTTCTTCACTATTCCATTGGCTGAGCAGGACAAAGAAAAATGTGCTTTTACTGTGCCTTCCATAAATCATGCTGAACCCTGAACGCAATAAAAGATATCAATGGAAGGTACTTCCCCAAGACATGAAAAATTCGCCAACTATTTGTCAATGGTTTGTGGCACAGGCCTTGTCAAAAGTGCAGGAGCAATTTAAAAACTGCTACTGTTATCGCTACATGGATGATATCTTGTTGGCATCTGATAACAAGCAACAGTTATCAGCTCTTAAACAATGTGCTGTGACAAATTTGAAAGCTTTTGGTCTGATCATGGCTCCAGAGAAAGTGCAGGAGCACATGCCTTGGAATTATCTAGGTATGTTACTGACTAAAACTCAAGTTATGCCTCAACCTGTGAAGTTAGACATTGATGTTAAAACTGCTACTGATGGACAGAAATTGGTTGGTTCGATAGGTTGGATTCAATCATATTTAGGCATAACTAATCATCAGATGCAGCCATTGCTTGATTTGCTCTCAGGCGTCACCTCTTTTAGTGATAGGAGGCAATTGACCCCAGCAGCAAAAATGACCCTAGAAGAAATTGAATTAGCCTTAGCACACACATTTGTTAACAGGATAGATATCTCTGTTGGGGTTCAATTGTTTATTTTGAGAGACCATGAAATACCATGTGGGATACTGCGTCAATGGAGTGACAACTGGGAAGATCAACTGCATATTCTGGAATGGATATTTTGATCTTTCAGATCTCAGAAAACAGCTCCAGGACTTTATGAGCTTTTTGCAGATATTATCATCTGCAAGGGCCGCAGGCGTTGTCATAAGATTTTGGGACACAACCCTGTGACCATTGTGATACCTGTACAGCAGTGGTATTTTGAATGGTGCTTTCAAAATAATCATGAGTTGCAATCTGCCTTATCTTGTTTTACAGGCCAAATAAAATACCATTTGCCTTCTCATCCTGTTCTAACACTGACTAAAGAGATTCCTTTTGAAGGGAAACAAATTTGTTCTCCCGTTCCAGTGGAAGGTATAACAGTTTTTACAGATGGATCCAGGAAAACCAGAAAAGCAGCTGTGGCTTGGAGAAAGGATGATCACTGGGAATAGGAAACAATGATTCAGCAGGGATCTCCTCAACTGGTTGAACTTTGTGCTGTTCTTTTGGCTTTTACTTTATTTCCTGGTTCTGTAAATATAGTTACTGATTCCATTTATGTTGCCAATTTGGTTAAGCATTTAGATCAAGCAGTGTTGCATAATATTCAAGAGAAGCCATTGTTTATCATGTTAGTGAAGTCATGGACAGTTATTTATTGGTGCTCGAAAGCATCCTTACTTCATCATGCACATTCACAGCCATACATCATTACCAGGATTTTTTTTTTAAGGCAATGCCTATGTAGATTCTCTAGTAGCTGCTGCTGCAATCAAAACTGTACCCAATGTGTTGCAGCAGACAATTTTATCTCATCAATTTTTTCACCAGAGTGCTCAAGCTTTACAGCAGCAATTCAAATTGTCTCCTGGTGAAACAAAATCAATTCTTTCTTCTTGTCCTGACTGTCACATGACTCATGTCACTCAGTATTATGGTACCAACCCTAGGGGTCTCTCTGCTTTAGAGGAATGGCAAACTGATGTTACTGAAATGCCAGAATTTCGTCGCCCAAAGTATGTTCATGTCACAGCTGATACTTTTTCTCATGCAATGGTTGTTTCAGCATTCACAGGGAAAAAACTCATGATGCTATTTGTCATTTTTATCATGCTTTTTCTGTCCTAGGTGTTCTGTGTCACGTAAAAACAGATAACAGCCCAGCATATGCTTCGCAGAAAATGCAAGCATTCTTTCATGCTTGGGGCATTGAGCATTCAACAGGCATTCCCCATGTCCCCACGGGCCAAGCAATTATTGAAAGGGCTCATGGTCTTCTTAAACGTCAGGTTCAAAAACAAAAAGGGGGAATGCAACAGGAGTCACCTCAAGTGAGATTAGAGAAAGCTGTTTATGTGTTAAACTTTTTGCATCCCCTACCTGACTCACAGTTATCTCCAATCTTTTACTATTTTTCTTCTTTGAATTCTAGGCAACCAGATTTCCATAGAAATGTCAAGGTAAGGGTCAAGGATTTAATTACTGGTATGTGGTCTGGTCCAGTGGAACTGATAACCTGGGGGGGGTTATGCTTGTGTTTTGACAGATAATGGTCCTCGATGGGTTCCTGCTCGCTGTGTTAAACCTTACCTGCAGCACGCAGGAAGGGACAGGATGGATGGTGCCGCAGCTGAAGCAGAACGTGCGGATGACACTGGCTAAGGCCAGATATCAGTACTTAAAGATGGATGAAGGACAGGAATGATTGTATTAAGAATGGGAATGTTAATTTTGTTGATGGTTGTGATTGTTGTCTTGTGTTTCCCCTCTCTGCTTGGATTTTTGCAAAGGGCCCTGCAAAAATCTATAGCAGCTGCATTTACAATTCAAAAACAAAAAGGGGGAATTGTGGGAGAGGCTAACAGTGGGCCTGTTAGCTAAAGGAGTGAGAAGGAGCTGAGAAGCAAGAAGAAGCTGATAAGGGGCTCTCTCCAAGGCTGTAACCAAGGAGACCGAGAGAAGTGAGGAATTGAAGAAAGATAAGAGAACTTTGCAGCTGGACTAAGCATTTTTAGAAAGTTAGTTGAAGTCACTGTAACTTTTCACCAATAGTGTTATGTTGACTTATTGTGGCCAATAGTTAGGGCAGAAGAAGCATAAAGGATTAGAAAGTGTATAAAAGGTCAGCCATGTTTAATAATAAAGAGTTGCCATCTGAGACTGCTTGTGGTCTCTGCTTTGTGTTGTGACCGCCTCGACAGCGACAGGGAGGTGTCCCCAATTTCCACACAGCCTCGGTGGCTGTGGAGGCCGAGGCCAAGTAGCTGTGGGATGCCAGCGCCAGCCTGACCACACGTCACTTCCTGGGGACACTTGGGGACATCCATGCCCTCTTTTGGAGTTTCCACTCTGACCCTGGTGGCCCTGGTGCTGTTTGGTGGCCAAGCAGTGCCAAAAAACCATCAAGAACATCCCAAGGCTACTTCAGGAATAGTGATGTCACCACTGTGACGTCATCGGGGCAGTGACATCATCAGGGACATCACTCGTGTCACCTGTCCCCTGCCTCCTCCAAATTTGAGACAAATTTGGGGAATTTTCTGGGAATTTTCATTGAAATTGTCCTAAACCCTGATGGGAATTCCTGGGGTGATGTCATTTGGGACACTCAGGGGCACGCAGTGATGCTCAGGGACAGGGCAGCAGGTCCAGGGTGAATGAGACCCTTGGTACCTTGCAGCAGAAGCAGCTTTCCACCGTGGCTGCAGCAGAGCTGGGTTATAAATGACAATATAATAACTGGCTTTTGCATTTCTGTATTGGCTTTTTCATGTTGTTCTTGATCACTAGTATTTTCATATGGTCCAATTTATAATTTCTTGTAGCTGCTTTATGGTACAATGTAATCTATCAATTTATACGTGCACCATATAGCCTAGTTAATAGTAGAGTAATAAGTAGATATTATATCATAGGCCTTAGGGAAATATTAAATAGAGACCATACAATGGTAAAATGTTTCGGTGTAATTGACTCAGAGAACGGTGTAAAAAAATTCTGTTGTTTCTCATATCTGCAGACTGGCCTCTCCAGGTGGTAACAGTGACACAAATGTGAGAAGAATTTATGAATTGATCAGGGGGTGTGAGAAAACAGGATGGAACCAGGAGAAGAAATAAAACACATGGACCCAATTTACAGAATGTCCTGCAGACACATCAGATGTTAAAACAAAACAAGTGTTCCCAGAACATCAAAGCCACTCAGGAATGTCTGAATAATGTCAAAACTCAGGAATACCTTTGTGCCCCTGAAGTGGAACCACATCTGGAGAATGATGATTTTGTGGGAAATACATTCTGTGCTGTCCCTGCGAGCTAGCAGGGCCTCCTGAAGATAAGGAGAAGCCCCATATCTCTCCTGAAGGAACACCAAGGTCGTTACCAGGGAGACCAGAGGAAGGAGACAAAGTTAAGAGCTATGGACTCTGGCTGGCTCGCAGAGTGACGTGGATCCCTGGTCGCCTGCTGGGAACTTTGTTTCTCTTTTGTGGCTAATGGGCACTGTATGTGTGTTAGATGGGTGTAAATATCCGGAATAACTTTGAAAGCAACGTTGGTCTAATAAATTTCTCTCTTGCACCCTTTTGATGGAGTCATGTATTATTGTACTGTGTCGTGCTCTATAGCCACATCTGGTGGCCGTCCACCATGATTGTAACAGGACTGTAAAGAAGAAAAGAAAGTTGAAGGGTACCCTAAAAAAAATATGAGTGAAGGCAGCAGGGATGCTGCGGAGGTCCGGAGCTAAATCAGACGTCTGATTTGAGGTGAGCGATTGGGAAAAATAATGGGAAATAATTTATCAAACGAGGAAATGACTGTTTTGTCCACGTGTGTGGGAACTCAGCACATCACTCCAGATGTCTAGAGTTACCTAGAGAATATGATATATGTAGTTTTTAGTATAAAAAGACACGACATCCCCGTGGGAGGTCAGAGTGCCCTTGGCTGCCTTGCAGGTCAGACCTCTGTGGGGCAGAGAGAAAATTCTGTAGATAAAGAAGAATAAACAATCTGAAGACTGAAAAACTGAAGAGTTCAGACTCGTCCTTTGAAGCGCGGGCGCCCCAGTTCCACCCTACGCGTGTCTGGGCAGAGACAGACAGCCGACCAGACACCTGGCGTCCCTGGGTGGGCACCCGGCGGGCACCCGCTGACCCTGGTGGGCTCTGGTGTGCACCTCTCGCACAGGGGCAACCTCAGAGCGCCGAGCGGGCAGCTCCAGTGCTGGACTTGTTCCCAGGAGAACGCTGATAACTCCTTGGGAAAGCAGCCAGAGGAGTCTGAAGAAGCAGCAGCCACTGAGAACATCACACTCCACTTCTGCCAAAGAAGGTTCGTAGCAGAACAGCCCGGATTGGAATCAGAAAGGCGCCTCTGAATCCATCTCCTGTGACCTGCGGGCCGGTGACCAGGAGCCTTCAGACTGCTCTGACGACACCAATTCGGTGAGAAGGTCAAAAATTAAGAACATGGGGGGTGTACTCTCCCGGGAACAATTAGAGGTTCTGTCTGACCTACAAGGCGTGGCAGACGCACACACTAAGGGGATCCCAAAGAAAAAGCTTAAAGATCTGTTGGTATAGGTGCGGTGTAATTACCCGTACTCAGAGACGCGTCTGTTGTTTGAAGTGGGTTTTTAGCAGGAAATTAATAGGCACCTCTATCTCTCAGCTACGAAGGATGATAAGATGGCCTTGAAATTGCTGTCTTCTGCAAGAATTATGTTAGAGGCGACCTCAGCTCAGTCTAGGGGGTCGGCCAGGCACCAACTTGTTACAAATCCCACAGGGGCGGAGGGAGGAGAGCAAGGCTCGAAACGGAGATTGGCTCTGATCCCAATTGGCCCGGGGGAAACAGCTCCCGAGGAAGGGGAGCAGGGAGAAATGTCATTGCCTTCAGTCCCACCTTCCCGAAAACCCAAGGGACCTCCAAAACGTCCTGAAACCCCAGAGAGTGCAGGGGTTTCAGGCTCCGACTCAGGCACAGATGACACCATTCCAATCCCAGACGAGTTAAGGTTTTCTCCCAGCGAGATCAAGGAAACGGGTCGTTCCCTAGGAGCGGACCTTCCCGATTCGCAGGAGCCAGAGGGAGACGGGATGAGACAAGTGGCGGAGTTGGGAAGGGGGGTCGAAAGGGGACAAGAGGGAAGGGGGGATGCGCTTTCTCACGGCAGGCACGGCGGCAGTGCTAGCTGGCGGGAGGGGCATGGAGGCAATGGGGGACACGGGTTCTGGTGTGGCTTTTGCGGGCGCAGCGCCGAGGGCGGCGGCAATCTCGGCTGGCGCGGTGCCAAAAGTGTGCGTGAAGGGCAAAGCTCGCGGGACATCCGGGGAGCGCTCTCAAACCGACGCGGCAGCACCAGACACGGGCAGTGAGGGTGGAGCAGCTGCAGGGCTCCAGCCGGCTACCATAGGGAGACACAGGGAACGCGCGGTGATGATGTCAAACCCGGAAGTCGTGATGTGGAGATTGGCCCGGATCGCGGCATGAAAGGGGGTACCGCCAGGGGGAGGGCTGCACGCTCCGGCGGGGGGTGTGGATATAGCATCAGAGGAGGAGGAGAGAGGGTCAGGAACAGACACCGGGGGGAGACTTCGGAGGTGGAGCGGGACGGAGACAGTGACGTCAGTTCAGGGGAGGCAGGAGGCGTTCCCGAGGGCGCGTGTGCGCAGAAAGTATGGGCAGAGCGCGGTCAGAGGCGGGTCCGATCCCCCGTGAGGTCTCGGGCCAGGAGGAGGGGCCGTGATCGGGGTTCGACATCCCGGGGCTGCACCCCCTCTCCGATCCCGATGCCTTCAGTTTCAATCCCTGTGGTCCAAACCTCTTCCATCCAAAGGAGACATTCACGTATTCAACCTCCACTGTCAGCTCAGTCAACAGCCATGCAGACTCGGTCTCAAACACGATCGCAAGAGTTGCAGTCTGCTGAACAGGAGCCGATCGAGTTCGTGCTGTCATCATGGTCGGCCAGGCAGACGACAGCGCCACCTCATGGGGGGATGACCACAGTGCAGGACATGGCAGGCCTGTTCGACAGCGCCACAGCGCCACCTGCTGGCGAAACTGAAATAATGCAGCGATTTTTTCCAACAAGGTATAAAAAGAAAACTACATCGAAGAAACAAGAACAACACAACAAATGGACAATCCCTCATCCACTTCAGGATCTCTTGAAGTTGAGGACAATTCAGATGAAGTGCAATCACAAGGAGAAGACATGATACGAATCACAGCATCAGAAGGAATTCCGGCATGGATGTTTTTGGCAGCAGAAGCAGCAAAAAGCTTTCTGCATTCTTTTGATACAGCAAGAAGAACACGATCATGAGAACCTCAAGTTTCTTTTTCGGATTTGGCAGCGAGACCAAAAACCTCAAAACAAAGAATGTGGAACAAAGAATCACCAAGGACCTCCATGATTCCAGTATGTATGCAACTGCCAATGGGGTTTTCAGAGGAGGAAGAAGAACAGCCAGTGGAACCAACGGACTGGAAAAAAATTAGAAAAATGCTGGCAAAAGAAAAAGATTTGTTTAAAGGATCAGAAGATATAATAATGCCAGAGACATACGATGCACAAGGTCAGAATCCGAGGTGGAAAGGTTGGGTCATGAAGTAGTCAAGGACTTAACAAAGGCCATTCAGAATAATGAGCTGAATTCACAATTCTTCAAACAACTCCTGAGGGGGACATTCAATATGTACGACCTCACACCAGATGATATCCGAAGCCTTGTGTCAATGATTCTCACGGACACACAGAGTCTCATCTGGGAAAGAAGACGGTGAAGGTATCTCACAGAGTTGAGAAACAGTTATCAAGGTGGGCCAAATGCAAATCTCACAGAGGCACAGTTGGCAGGGGATCCTCCAGATGACAATCCAGCAGAGCAAGCAGCACGACTTCCACGACGAGTGTTGAATGACATCAAGGAAGCAGCACGCAGAGCGATCCTGCAGATTGCTCCAGCGGGAGTTCAGGACGTTCCATTCTCACGCATCAGGCAAGGTCCCACGGAACCATTCTCGTCATTCACAGATCGACTCTCCAAGCTGTGGATCGACAAGTGGCTGATGAGGCAGTGAAGAGACCTCTCATGGAAAGTCTAGCCTTCGGCAATGCCAACCTGGATTGTCAACGGGTCATCAGCGCAATGCCAGGACGGCCATCCTTGGCAGAGCTGGTGGAGCCATGCAGCAAGGTGGGAACACCTCAGCATGTCGCATCGATCGTGAGGGACGAGCTGAGAGGAGAATGGGAAGAACAGATGAAAAGACACTCGGAAAAACAGTCGGAAGACAAGGTGTTGGAAAAAGTGCTGGAAGAAGTACTTCAACAACAGGGTAAAGTTCTTGCAACCATCCAGAAAAAGAACAATCCATCGGGAGGACAATGCTACAAGTGTGGAGCATTTGGGCACTTGAAGAAGAATTGTCCACAAGCACACGCACAAGTGCAGACGCAAAAACCAGAAAAGCCACTTTGTGCACGATGCGGAAGAGGAAGGCACTCTGTGAAAGAATGTTATTCTCAGACGGACGTGGAAGGGAATCCTTTACCGTATCCGGGAAATGGGAAAAGGAGCGCGCCCACAAACTGTCAGCGCGCATTGACACAAGTGATGGCGGTGACACAACAGCAAACAGAACAGTCATCGGGGAACGTCAAGCAGACGCCCTCAGCAAAGTCTTCAGCCGATTCTCCAGCGACCCAGACCTCCTTCCACCAGGAGCACAGTGCACATTGGCAGCTTCAAAATTAGTATGCTTTCTAGATGAAAGTCATGCGGAGATTCCTGTCACCCTGGGTTTTTAAGATTTTCTAAGCCTTCTGATGTTGACATTCTTGTAGTGAACTTTCTCACACACTTTCTGTAAATAACTCATTGTTTTGCATTCCTTTATGGAGGAGGAGAGAGTTGATGGACTGTTGGTTTAACCAGTGGCATTGGAGAGGTGCCACTGTCACCCTCCAATCCACTGTCACTTTTGGAAAACTATAAATGTTGGAGTCAGAAAATAAACGGCCCTTTTTTCTCTCTCACCTTGAGAACGGTGTGTGTGTTCTTTTGTGTCCTATAGCGACATCTGGTGACCCCAACGTGTGTATTGCAGCAGATTGCGATGAGGTTTTCAACCCCCCCTCTCTCTTTGGTGCTCTGCCTGCGGTTCTTAGGGTAATGGCAAGCGCTGTGGGTTTTGAGGAGGATCTCCTCCTTTTGGATCTTTGGAGGGGGGTCCTGGAGTGGAAACAGATTTCTATTTCCTGGGATGATTTTGAGAGATTGTGTCTGTGGGCCCGAGAGCGAGGGTTTCTTTTGGGTCCTGAGAAGGTGTTCTCCAGGGAGGAGTGGTCTCGTGTGGGGACCCGCCTCATGGAGGCCCTTTTTGAAGATTGAACTCTAGATGCGGGACCAGCTGCTGGTGCAGTGGAAAAGATGTGTGGAGCTTTGGGAGGGGTCTGGTTCTTGTACCCCTCGGAGTTCCCAGGGAAGATCTTCTGTCTCGGATGTGGAGGAAGGGGAGTTTGAGTTTTTGTCCGATGTGGAGTCCCCCTCCCCGCCTCCGGACAGTGTGCTGGGGGGCGGAGCCCCGTGGGTTTCTGGGGGCTCTGTGGATTCGGCGGGCCGTCCTCGTCCTGCTTCGCCCTGTGTGGGCGGTGGGGTGGGGGACAGGTTGCCTTTTCTTTGTGCCTTTCCGGTTTTTGAGGGCCAGCCTCCGCCTCGGCTTGAGTCTGGTTCGGTGACAACCTGGTGTCCGAATTGCGGTGTTTCCACGAAGTTCCCCCTGGCTCCTCGGCGGGGGGGACGACTTCGCCCGTCCCTGGGCCGGCGCAGCCTGCTGGGCATGTGCAGTCGGTGGAAGCACCCGGGCGCGGGGCGTCATCTGTCCCTGGGCCAGCGCAGCCCGCTGAGCATGCGCAGTCGGTGGAAGCACCCAGGGGCGGGGCGTCGGTCGGCGTTCTGTCCGGCCCCGCTCCGGTGGGTGGGCAGCCCGCCCCTCTCTGCTCGGTGGGGGCGGTACCCGCTGGGCATTCTTGTGGTTTGGGACAGACCCTCATAGGGGGCTTGCCGGGCTCCCTGGTGCCGTCCCGCAGTGACTGCGTCTCTCTCGGCGTCCCGTCCCTCCCCTGTGTCGGGGGCCGGGGGCCCCGCGCCGCTCTCGTCCCGGTCCGCGCCAGATTTGCTGGCTGCGCTGGTACCTGTGTCCGCCGGGGCGCCCCCTGCTGGAGCTGTAATGCGACAGAGCGCTGGGGTGT
The DNA here is from genome assembly GCF_023055355.1 of Agelaius tricolor. Classification (NCBI taxonomy): domain Eukaryota; kingdom Metazoa; phylum Chordata; class Aves; order Passeriformes; family Icteridae; genus Agelaius; species Agelaius tricolor. The sequence continues at coordinate 1,732,166 of NW_027269317.1, read as the reverse complement.
TTACCTTTAGCGCACCTGTTGACACGGCCGGCAGGAGGCCGGTGGGTGCCTGGGGCCACGGCACTTCCTCGTCGAATTTGGGGACGCTTCCCGCATGTCAGGTGACCGTGCGTCCCAGACACCCCGAGCGTTTTTGGCGAGAGGCGAAAACCAAGACTGACGAGATGAATGAGCCTGTTTCCTCGCGGCACCTGCAGGGTCACGGGGCGGGCTCCTTTGGCTCTGCCGGTGCTGCAGGGGCCCAGGGCCGAGTGGTGTTGGCCTGGCTCCCAGGCGATCTTCGTCTCTTGTCCCTGTTGGGCCTGAGGACCAGGGTGCGGCAGGTGCGGTGGCTTTGCCAGGGGATCCTCAGGTTTTCCCTGTGCTCAGGGGTACTGCTCATAACACGCATGAACCCCTTTCATATAAGCTGGAGAAGGAGCTCTGTGAGGCAATTGCTCAGCATGGTTTGGGGTCTGCTGAGGTTATGCGGACTCTCCGGAGGGTTGATTCGGATATGCTGACGCCTCACGATCTCCGTCGTGTGGCATGTTCTCTTTTTGACCCTGTGCAGTATGGTGTTTTTGAGACCAAGTGGGCTCGTTTGGTGGCCCATGTGGTGTTGCGGAATGCTGCGCTGGGTCCGCAGGACCCCAGGCGTGGGGTTGTCGCTGACATGCTGCTGGGAACAGGGCTTTATGAGAATGTTCAAGGGCAGGTTGGATTTCATCCCCTTGTGCTTGAACAGTGCCACTCGCTGGGCATGGCTGTGATTGCTCAGACCCCGGAAATGGCTGCTCCGAGGCCGCCGTTCTTGACCATTGTCCAGGGGGATGACGAGCCTTTCATGACGTTCGCGGAAAGGCTGATTGCATCCGTGGAGAGGCAGGTGCCTGATCCTGTGGCAAGGAGCGTTACGATTACAAACCTTGTCAAGTGCAATTGCAATGCTGCTTGTAGGAAAGTCATAGAGGCTCTGCCTGGTGATCCTACTGTTTCTGAGATGGCGGAGGCCTGTGCGGACATCGTCCCCCTGGATCGGAAGTTGGCTGCCGTGGCTGCTGCTGTGCAGCCGGTTTGGGCGGCGCCGCAGGGCAAGCGGCCGTGGCGGGGGATTGCGCAGGCTAGGAAGAAGCAGGGGAAGAAAGCGCAGAAGGTGAAGTTCCCCATGTTCTTGTGTGGTCGGTGTGGTAGGCCGAATCATATGTCCGATGTGTGCAAGGCGACTGTTCATGCTAAGGGCCAAGCTTTGCCAGGCTCGGGAAATGGCAAGCGGAGCGCGCAGGGGGGACATGTGTGGACACAAGCTTCTCTCCAGACCCCGGTGCCGATGGAGGTCTCCTTTGCCGGCTTGCAGCCAGCACCCGTGGATCAGCAGGAGTGGATGTCTGCACTGCAGCAACAGTTGTGTTAGAGTCTTCTCAGATACACAAGGTTCCCCTGGATGCCTTTGGTCCCTTGGGTGGGGGCATGAGTGCTCTCCTTATGGGGAGGTCTAGTGCCACCCTTCAGGGCATCATTGTGCACCTGGGGCTCATTGATGCGGATTTCACAGGGCAGATTTGTGCCATGGTCTCCACACCCACCCCCCATGTCACGATCCCGAAAGGGATGCGGCTTGCTCTACTTGTGCCTTTCAAGTCCTCTGTTTGCAGGTCAGCTGACCAGTCGCGTGGAGCTGGCGGTTTTGGCTCCACTGGGCCACCTCAAGTTCACTGGGCTGCTGTCCTGACCAAGGACTGTCCCGAGATGCTGTGCACCCTGTCTGTTCCTGGTGCGACACCGCTGGAAGTCCACGTCCACGGGCTTCTCGACAGCTGTGCTGACGTCACGGTTCTCTCCCTTGCTGCCTGGCCCCAGAGTGGCCCTTGGATCCGGTGGGGACATCTGTCGCTGGCCTGGGAGGGACGGCGCAATGTTACGTGAGACAACGGCCCATGCTGGACACTAACCCAGAGGGACAGATGGCCTGGGTTAGGCCTCATGTTACTTCTACTCCTGCCAACCTTTGGGGGAGGGATGTTCTGTCTGTTTGGGGGGTGCACATTGGGACGGATTTTTGATGGGGGCCACTGCAGTGAAGGGTGCAGAGTGTCCGACGCCTCCTATACGGTGGCTGGTTGACAAACTCGTCTGGGAAAAGCAGTGGCCCCTTCCTCAAGAGAAGTTGAATGCCCTTCAGAATCTGGTGCAGGAGCAGTTGGACCAGGGTCATCTGGAGCCTTCCACCAGCCCCTGGAACACCCCTGTCTTCTGCATCAAAAAGAAATCTGGGAAATGGAGGTTGTTGCAAGACCTCCGAAAGGTCAATGCCATGATGGAAAGCATGGGAACATTGCAGGCAGGCGTGCCATCACCTACCATGGTTCCTGTAGACTGGCCGGTGCTCATTGTGGATCTGAAGGACTGTTTCTTTACAATTCCTTTGCATCCCGATGACAGACCAAAGTTTGCCTTCTCAGTGCCAGCAATTAACGAGGCTGAGCCTGCACAGAGATACCAATGGAGGACATTGCCTCAGGGCATGTGCAATTCTCCTGCCATATGCCAGTGGTATGTGGCCCGTGCCTTGTCTGGAGTTCGCAGGCAGTTTCCTGATGCACGTCTGTATCATTATATGGACGACATTTTGGTGGCCGCGTCCACCCTGGATGAGCTGCTGAGGATTCAGCCTCGGTTGCTTGATGCTTTGCATGCTCAGGGACTGCAGGTGGCTCCGGAGAAGGTCCAAAAGCAACCACCTTGGAAGTATTTGGGGGTCAAAATTCTGGAACGGACGATCCGTCACCAGGAGGTGCAATTTGTGCATCCTGTGAGGACACTGAATGATGCCCAGAAATTGGTAGGTGTCATCACTTGGTTGCGTCTGTATTTGGGAGTAACCGATGCGCAGCTGTCTCCTCTGTATGATTTGCTGAAAGGAGACGCTGATCTAAAGTCACCTCGCACACTGACCCCTGAGGCGCATAAGGCATTGCAGGTGGTTCAGCGAGCTGTTTCAGCTTGCCAAGTTTATCGCATTGATCCCTCCGTTGATGTCACTGTGTTCATCACCACTCCAGATTCGTATCCCACGGGTATCATTGGCCAGTGGAGTGACAATTGGTCTGATTCCTTGCACATTTTGGAATGGGTTTTCCTGCCCCATCAGCCGCAGAAGACGGCAACTGCGTTGTTTGAATTGATTGCTTGCTTGATAATCAAATGCCGGCAGCGGTGTTTGCAATTGCTGGGTGCGGATCCCGCAAAGATCATACTCCCGGTGCAATGGGAGGATTTTGACTGGAGCTTTGCAAACAGTGTGTCCCTGCAGAGTGCTCTGGAAAATTTTTCAGGGCAGGTCATTTATCATCTGCCCAGTCATAGGCTACTGCATATGGCAAAATCCACAAAAATCTCTTTGAAGCCCAAAAATAGCCAGGAGCCCATGCAAGGACCCACCATCTTCAATGATGGTTCAGGGAAAACAGGAAAGGACATGGTTACCTGGAGGGACGGATCTGAGTGGCAGGTTCTGGAAGGTCATGAGGATGGGTCAGCCCAATTGGTTGAACTGAGGGCTGCTGTCATGGTATTTGAGAAATTTTCCCAGGAACCTTTCAACTGGGTCATGGATTCTGCCCATGTGGCTGATATCGCACAGTGGTTGGGTCATTCGGTTTTGAAGGAGGTCAGTAATCCTGCCTTGTTTCATTTACTGAAGACCTTGTGGTGTGCCATTCAGGCCCGGGTTCATCCATTCTGTGTTCTGCATGTGAGGAGTCACACCAATTTGCCGGGCTTTATAGTGGAAGGTAACGCAAGGGCTGACAAGCTGGCTAACCCAGTGTGGGTAGTGCCTCAGCCTGATACACTCACGTAGGCCAAGGCATCGCATGGGTTTTTCCACCAAAATGCACATACCCTGCAGAAGCAGTTTCAGCTGACGCCAACTGAGGCTCGTGACATTGTTGAGTCATGTGATGACTGCCATGCACTTGCTCCGCCTTTGCCGGCAGGGGTAAACCCCAGAGGCCTTAGGGCCTTGGAGCTTTGGCAGTCCGAGGTCACCCTGATTGCCGAGTTTGGTCGGTTCAAGTATGTGCATGTCATGGTGGACACATTCTCCCCTGCGATGTGGGCTTCTGCTCACACTGGAGAAAAGGCCCATGATGTCCTTGCCCACTGGAGGCAGGCCTTTGCCCTTCTGGGCATACCTTCTGCTGTGAAAACCGACAATGGTCCTGCTTACGCATCGCAAAAGGTGCGGCAGTTCCTGCAGTTGTGGGGTGTTTCGCACAAGTTCGGGATCCCTTATTCTCTGACTGGTCAAGCTATTGTAGAACGCGCTCATGGTACTCTGAAGCGGGTTCTTCAAAAACAAAAATGGGGAATGCAGGGTGAAACCCCGCACAGTCGGTTGCCAAAAGCTTTGTACACAATCAATCATCTCACTGTGTCACAGAACTCAAATAACCCTGTCATTTTGAATCACCATCTCTCGTTGCAGGCTGCGGACAAGGCACATCAGCCTCAAGCGAAGGTTTGGGTGCGGAATTTAGTCACCAAACAGTGGGAGGGTCCCTACGACCTTATCGCTTCGGGGTGCGGGTATGCTTGTGTATCCACAGATACTGGGGTACGCTGGGTACCTTGGAAATGTGTTCGCCCTGACCTGCGACCGCAGAGGCAGAATCCAGCCAACGAGCAAGACGGAGACCGTGACCAACCTGAAAGGGATCAAGTGGGCAGATCATTGAGTGATGACTCAGATGCAGATGACAGGAGTGATCGCTCTGATGATTTGTCCGCAAGTGGACACTGAGCATTGTTCATGTTTTCCTTTTTACATTGTTCATTTTCTTTTCTTTTTCTTTTTAAATGGAAAAAGGGTGAGATGTCACCCTGGGTTTTTAAGATTTTCTAAGCCTTCTGATGTTGACATTCTTGTAGCGAACTTTCTCACTCACTTTCTGTAAATAACTCATTGTTTTGCATTCCTTTATGGAGGACGAGAGAGTTGATGGACTGTTGGTTTAACCAGTGGCATTGGAGAGGTGCCACAGTCACCCTCCAATCCACTGTCACTTTTGGAAAACTATAAATGTTGGAGTCAGAAAATAAACGGCCCTTTTTTCTCTTTCACCTTGAGAACGGTGTGAGCGTGTGTTCTTTTGTGTCCTATAGCGACAGATTCCAACAGGTATCCACGGAGATTCATATAAGAGACAAGATTTTTTAATAAGAGGACAAGACAAAAGCAGCATCCTTGGACTCATTGTTTATCCAATAGTTGTTTCAGCGGACAAGAATACCGAACTGACAGTTTTGGAAAAAGCGCTTCATCCACTGTTGACCGTGGCAGAAAACACTCAGGTCGCGAGAGCTTTCGCCTGGCCACCACCCACCACTGAAGAAGTCATGTCAATTTTCGATGAGGAAGGGCTTCCTTTGAAGGAGCATGTTGAAATACACACTACATGGATAAAGCACATAGGTCGAGACCGCCCCACGCTCACATGCCAATTAACTTGTGGAGACAGAACAATAGAGGTCAGATGTGGGATCTCAGCACATCGTTCCCGATGTCCAGAGATGCCAGGAGAACCCTTGGGGGTCTCGAAAACCCTGGAATGTTGCCAAGAGTGTTTGGTGGCTTGATTTTGATCCATCCACAGAAGTAACAAGAGTCTGAAGACAAGAGAATCACTTTAGAGTACAAAGTGTAAAAGAGACACATTTAGAGGGTGAGATACAGACTTTAAGGTTTTTGGTACAGGGGGGTTATGGAGACAAGATGGAGGGATCAGGGCGTGTCTTGTCCTTCTTCTTTCTTCTTCTTGTCCTCTATCTCCTGTGATGATGTTGGCACTTAGAGATTGGTTTATGGTGAAGGTGCACTTGCTAACATGGGCGAAAAGCATTGGGAAATAAAGGTAAATATTGTATACGTAGGTTTTAGTATAAAAAGACATGACCGCCCCGTGGGTGGTCAGAGAGTGCCTGTGACTGCTTGCAGATCAGACCTCTGTTGGGCAGACAGAAAAATTTTGTAGATAAGAAATAATAAACAACCTGAAGACCGAAAAGCTGAAGAGTCCAGACTCGTCCTTTGCATCGCGTGCCACCCAGGAACCACTCTACCCGTGTCGGGGCAGAGACAGACAGCCGGACCCGACAGACAGAGGCATGCTCGATACAGGGGCAGATGTCACAGTAATATCCTACATCTTTTGGCCTCGCAACTGGAGCTTGATTGCGCCCTTGGGATCTCTCTCAGGCACAGGGGGAGTTTCTCTGTGTCTGCAGAGTGAGAATGCCATCGTTGTCACGGGACCAGGAAACAAGACGGAGGTCATTCGTCCTTTCATTGTGCAGAAGCCAATCACAGTTTGGGGACAAGATCTCTTGGCACAATGGGGCACGAAGATCGAGGTGGATTTTTAGTCGGGGTCATTGAAGTTGACTTGGAAAACGGATGATCCAGTCTGGGTGGATCAGTGGCCCCTGGAGCGAAAAAAGTTGAGTGCATTGAAAACCCTGGTCCAAGAACAGTTGCAGAAGGGACACATCAAGCCAACAAACAGCCCTTGGAATTCTCCAGTGTTCGTCATCAAAAAGAAGCTGTCAGGCAAATGGAGACTGTTGCACAATCTCAGGAAGATCAATTAAGTCCTCGAAGACATGGGACCGCTTCAGCTGGGACTTCCTTCAGTCTCAATGATTCCCAGAGATTGGCCGCTTGTGGTCATTGACCTCAAGGACTGTTTCTTCAGCATTCCGCTTCATCCGGATGATGCTCCGAGGCTTGCCTTTTCAGTTCCAAGTATCAACAAGGAAACGCCTCTGCAGCGGTACCATTGGGTGGTCCTTCCTCAAGGCCTCAAGAACTCGCTGACAATCTGCCAATGGTACGTGGCACGAGCTTTGTCACCAGCGCGGAAGAAATTCCCGAAGGTGAGAATCATTCACTATATGGATGATTTGCTCATTGCGGCATCGACACAACAAGAGCTGCAAAAGGCTCGTGACTGTGTGATTGCAGAAGTGCAAAAGGCAGGTCTGGAAATCAGTGTTTCAAAGATTCAGGAGGTCGCGCCTTGGAAATATCTAGGGTGGAAGATCTCGGAAAAACAATAAGGCCTCAAAAGATGGAAATCAGCACAAAAGTCAACAATCTGCATAATCTACAACAACTTCTAGGAGAGATCAATTGGATGAGGTCAATTTTGGGAATCACAAACAATGACATTCCAGCATTGCTTGATCTCTTGAGAGGAGAGGCAGACATTCGATCTCCCAGGACGCTCACAGAGGAAGCGAAGAAGGAGTTGGAAAAAGTTACAGATGCCATTCAGAAGAGACAGGCACATCGATTCGTTGAATCGTTGCCTTTCCAATTAGCAGTGTTGGGAAAGAAAGCACAATTCCATGGTTTGATCTTCCAATGGAATGCGTCTCAGAGAGATCCTTTGATAATCATAGAGTGGATTTTCTTACCGTATAGGCCTTCAAAGACAATTCTGACAGATTTGGAGATGGCAGCAAAGATCATCATAAAGGGGAGAACAAGATTGTTGACAATGGCGGGACGAGAATTTTCAAAGATTTATCTGCCTTTGAAGAAAGATTATTTTGATTGGGCGATGCAGAAATCAAAAGATTTGTTAATTGCATTGTTAGCTTTTCCAGGAGCTTGCACCATCAACTTTCCACAACATAGAATGTTGCAGTCGCAAATATGCTACAGAGCAAAGCCAAAAATAAGTGAAGAACCTCTGGACGGGATCACAGTGTTCACTGATGGATCAGGGAAGACACACAAGTCAGTGATCACGTGGATGAACTCAACGACAGGGGAATGGGACTCAGACGTGAAGACGGTTCAAGGCTCTCCACAAATTGTGGAATTGGCAGCTGTTGTCTGAGCATTTCAGTTGTTCCAACAACCGCTCAATTTGGTCACGGACTCTGCATATGTTGCAGGTGTGGTCAAGCGATTGGAAGGTTCGCTCTTGAAAGAAGTCAGCAATGAAGTTTTATATTCCTATCTAGCAAGCATGAAAACAGTGCTAGAAAGCAGGAAAGAAGAATATTTCATCACTCACATCAGAGCGCACACAACACTTCCAGGATTTCTAGCGGAAGGGAATGCTCAGGCAGACAGATTGACAGTGCCCATTTCACACACACTTCCGGACATTTTTGAGCAAGCACGACTGAGTCATGCATTTTTTCATCAGAATGCGCAGGCGCTGATGGAATCCTTTCTTCTCACAAAAACTCAGGCGAGGGAAATCATTAGTGCTTGTCCAGACTGTCAGCTTGTGCAGCCACCTGCTTCCACAGGAGCAGTCAATCCACGAGGACTGCAAAGTCTTCAGCTGTGGCAAAGAGATGTCACAAAATATCCATCATTTGGGAGACTCAAAAATGTTCATGTTTCAGTAGATACATTCTCAGGGGCAGTCTTTGCTTCAGCACATACAGGGGAAACAGCAGAACATGCTTGTCAACATTTCCTGCAAGCGTTTGCATCATTAGGTGTACCTCAAGAAATAAAAACAGATAATGGTCCAACATATACAGGCAGGGTGCTTGACAGATTCCTGAAAAGATGGGGTGTCAGACACACATTTGGCATTCCACATTCACCCACAGGTCAGGCAATCAATGAAAGAACACACCACACCCTGAAATCCCTTTTGGACAGGCAGAAAAGGGGGGAGCCAGAGGCAACACCACACATGAAGTTAAACAAAGCATTGTATGTGTTGAATTTTCTTAACAGTTCGTCTTCTGAACCCAATCCACCAATCGTGAGGCATTTTTCAAACAGCTCCCAGGCAAAACTAAGGGAGAATCCTTTGGTTTTGATCAGAAACCCAGAGACAGGACAAATAGAGGGTCCTTTCAAACTAATCACTTGGGGCAAGGGTTTCACTTGTGTTTCCACAGGGCGAGGGCTGAAGTGGGTGTCAGCGCGACACGTGAAGCCATTTCGGACAAGAGAGCGAGAGGGCACTGATCCCAGAAGCAGAGAAACGAGCACGCAGACGGAGGAAGAAACTCAAGTTGTCAGCAACAACTCAGAAGAGGGACAAAAAGAATAAAAACTTTGGGGGTTCTTCCTTTGTGGCTTTGAGTGAGAGCATGACAATGATTTTTCATAAGGATGAAGTCATGAGCTTCATGATGCTCATGCTTTCAACTGTTGCTTTAAGCAATGGAGCAAATTTACCCATCAATCAACCAATACAAAATGTTTGGGAAACGTTAGCCCAGGCAGCGAACTTAGAAAGTATCTGCCTGACACATTCGAAACCAGGGAAACCATTCACAGCATGCATGGTTGGATCGCCAGTGGACGAGTGGCCAATTCCAGGGCATTCTCCAATGGAGATTTCGCAGGTCATCAAAGATCCTGTGAATGAATGGTGTGCTTGGACACATCTTTTACCTGTGGCTTCTACCGAACCGCAGGAATTGGAAATTTTCGGGTCCACAACAATAGAACAATGCATGAAATTCGAAATTTCGAATGTGTCAAGGACAAACAAAAGCATTGATGTCACTCCAAATCACAAGTTTTATAGAAATGCGTCAGCTTGGTGCAATCACTCCGAGACGACAGCCAAAGGATCAATCCAGGTCCCAGTGCAATTGCCACGTGGGTTGTTTTTAATTTGTGGGGACAGAATTTGGCACGGCATTCCTGCAAATGCCAAGGGAGGTCCATGCAGCATTGGGAGGATTTCAATGTTATCACCAGATTTGAAAGTATTGAGAGAGCAAAAACATAAAGAGAAAAGGTCCTTGAAACATTACAGTGCAGACTGTGATGATGAAGTATACACCTGGGACAAGGCAAAGAGAATTGCGGCAGCAATTTTCTCACCTCAGACAGCGTCAGGGGTGGCCTTGACTCAACTGGACCACATGGGTTGTTGGTTGAGCAAGCATGCTCAATCAGTCTCTCTTGCGTTGAGTGATATGTTAAAAGACATAAGTAGTGTGAGAGAGGCAACTCTTCAAAACAGAGCAGCAATCGATTATCTATTGCTTGCTCATGGACATGGATGTGAAGAGTTTGAGGGAATGTGCTGCATGAATCTCTCGGATCATTCAAGATCAATTCATGAAAGTATTCAAAAAATAAAAGACAGTATAAAGAAACTCGGCGAAATCACTGGGTCATGGATTGATGATGTGGCGGGATTTTTTGATCTTTCTCCCTTATAGAGAGAGTTTTTAAAAATGGGATTTTATATTCTAATAATACTCTTAGTGCTCATGCTCATCGTCCCATGCATCTTTTTATGTGTGCGACGTGTCATGAGTCAAGTTGCCAAAGAAGTATTCTTGGTGCAAACAGAAGGGGGAGATGTGGGATCTCAGCACATCGCTCCCGATGTCCAGAGATGCCAAGAGAACCCTTGGGGGGTCTCGGAAATCCTGGAATGTTGCCAAGAGTGCTTGGTGGCTTGATTTTGATCCATCCACAGAAGTGACGGCAGTTTGAGGACATGAGAATCACTTTCGAGTGAAGGGTGTAAAAGGGACACATTTATAGAGTGAAATATAAACTTTAAGGTTTTTGGTACAGGGGGGTTATGGAGACAAGATGGAGGGATCAGGGCGTGTCTCGTCCTTCTTCTTTCTTCTTGTCTTCCATCTCCTGTGCTGATGTTGGCACTTGGGGATTGGTTTATGGTGAAGGTGTACTTGCCAACATGGGTGAAAATATTGGAAAATAAAAGTAAATATCATGTACGTAGATTTTAGTATAAAAAGACATGACCGCCCCGTGGGTGGTCAAGAGTGCCCTTGGCTGCCTTGCAGATCAGACCTCTGTTGGGCAGACAGAAAATTTTGTAGATAAGAAACAATAAACAATCTGAAGACCGAAAAGCTGAAGAGTCCAGACTCATTCTTTGAAACACGTGCCACCCAAGAACCACCCTACCCGTGTCCGGGCAGAGACAGACAGCTGAACCCGACAGTGCTCCACCCCCAGTTTCTCCTGGTTGGTCAAAGATTGTATCTTCCCCTGGGACCTTCTCCCCCTTATAAGTTGACGTATGCCTTTGAGTTTGCCTTTCTGTCACTGAACCTCTGGGAATAAGCTTCTTTGGAAACCATGCAGAAGGCCTCTCCCTGATCCTTGTCTCTACCCTTGGCACAGTCTGCAGTGCACCTGAGCTGTAGAGCTGCCGTACCCTGCAGCTGCACCCCGGATTTGACAGCTTTCTGGGGGTGGCCCACCTGTGCTGTCGGTGTTGGGAGCTGGTCGGGCAGAAGAAATCCGGCACTGTGACAGGAGCCAGGAATGGGAATGGGGTCATGGGGACAGAAATGGAGACACTGGAAGCAGGAACTGGGATAGGGGCAGCAGAAGCAGGATGGGAACACCAGGAACTGGGATGGGGACATCAGGATTGGGATGGGGACACCAGGAGCAGGATGGGGACTTGTCAGCCACACCCAGTTCCATCCCCCTGGATTCATTTCCTGCTCTGTGTCCCATGTCTGAGGTGTCCCCAGGAGGGTTTGGCTGCGTTGGGCTCCTGGAGGGGCAGTGGGATGGGGGGAGGGGTCAGGCCAGGCCTCATTGTCCCCAGTGGTCCTTGACTGTCCCAAAATCAGGGCTCGGGATCTCCGAGAGGTTCCCTGGCCATGATCACAGCCATGACACAAGCACGAGATGGCCATGAGATGAGAATAACCATGAGCGACACAACCCTGAGATGACCATGGGATGACCATGACTGTGAGCATGACCATGACATGGCCACAACCCTGACCATGAGATGATTTGGACCAAGAGATGACCGTGGGTTGGCCATGGCACAACTGTGGCCTTGAGGTGACCCTGACATGACCGTGGCCATGCAATGACCATGAAGTGACAATGACATGATCGTAAGATGACCATTTGTCCTAGGTTGACGTTATGATGCTTGTATCCCCATTCATGTGTTCTGTTAATGTTGCATATTATGTTCTGTACCTTTAAGACCAGCTCTGGGAAAGTTTTGTTTTGGTTTTCTTATCAGCCTGGCGGGACACAGAGACTGCAGCTTTTGCTTTTTCTGCTTTTGCTTTTCGCTTTGCTCTCTCTTGCTCTTGCTTGCTTCGCTTCTGCTTGCTTTTGCTCATTAGCTAGTTTAGCTAAACTGTCCAATTTCTTCCTGGACTGTTTCTCCTTTCCTTTTCCTGACCATCTCGAACCTGCTCCGGACTGGGACCTGGGAACACCAAGAGTTTGCACCTTGTGGCCTGCAGCAGCTGCCCCAGCGCCGGAGGGACTGAGAACAGAGTGACCACCCCCAAGAGAGACTTTCTGAATTTGCCATCTTTTTCAGAGCGGTGTCATCGGGTACTGTTCATTCTGTGTGCTGGGGGGTGCTGTGCCTGTTAAATAAACAGGTTCTTTCCACTCCTCTCCAAGGAATCCTTCCCGAACCGGTTGGGGGGAGGGGGTGTGTGGGTTTGCTTACTGGAGGGGCCCTAATTTGGAAATTCTCCTTCAAATTTGCCCTAAACCACGACAAAATCTTGGCGCCCAATGCTGGGTGAGAGAGAGAGAGAGAGTGGAAAAACCCTGTTTTGAGTGTATTTTGGTTGCCATTACTCTGTTTGAAGCAGTTAATAGCCATGCTTTTTGAATTCATGATGAGTGTTGGGGTGAAGGCTTGCATGTGCTTCTGGTCCCTAGGGTTTTTTGAGATCTTAATACCTCTGTGGTCCCTAGGTTTATTTTCTTATCCAGAAACAGCTCTAATATTGTCCCTAATACGTAGTTTTTACAGCAGAGGGGCAGTGACCAGAATAGCTCTCCTGCTGGACTTGATGGCAATGATTTGTAAGAAGTTTATAAACACGTTGGGGTCTGCTCCAGGTATGAATGGTTCCTGGCTATGGTTATTCATCCAGTTTGTTAGAGGAGGAGCAGGGAATGAGGTTTTTCAGCCTTTGCTTTCCTTCTTCTCCTATGAATCAGTTGCATCAGTAGTGAAGGATGCTCAGTTTCCCCTGAATGTTAAAGAAACCATCTTTCTGGTATTCAGTCTGGTAACCTTCCTCTATACAGTCTGCTGCTTCTCTGGAATGAGGGCTGAGATTTCTAGATGGGCTGATGAGACCCCTGACTCAGGAGTAGACCCAGGCGTGGAACATCCTGAGTGGGGTGGGAAATAGGAGGATATGGGCCAAATCCTGAGGAATTCTCTGACCCTATAGTCTGGGACTTTCCCCATGAACAAATTCAGAAGCCAGCTGAGGTGGGGAAATACCTGAAAGAGAAATACCAGGATGAGCCTAAGGAGAGAAAGATCATTGCAGTGAGCTGGGCCCTGGCATATACTTATCACACACTGCTAGATACTGTAGGGCAGCAGACAGAGGCAGGGGGGCAGGGAGATAAATCAGCAGCTGTCCCAGTCACTCAGGCTGCAGCCAACACCCCAGGCCTGAAGCCAGCAGCCAAACCAGACAGTGAGCCTGAGCCAGCAGCTAAACCAATGGCTGTTGCTACCAGCACTAGAAGTGGGAAATGCACGGACAAGACTAATCCACCAGTGGATGATGATGGTGCAGGAGAAGGACCCTCAATGCCTCCTGACATAAAATCAGGAGTCAAAGCAGCAGGTGCAAGATCAGAAGCCAATATTGAGGCCTTTTCCCTGAAGGACCTTCGTGGCCTACGGAAGGATTACACTCGACAACCTGATGAATCCATAATTTGTTGGTTAGTCCATCTCTGGGATGCTGCAGGTGAGGCTACAATTCTGGATGGCACTGAAGTGAGGCATTTGGAATCCCTGTCACATTATCCTGTCATCAACCAAGGAATGATGAGGGGGGCAAACCCTCACAGCCTCTGGGCACGGGTCTTGGAAAGTGTAGCACAAAGATACCTGTGTGCAGATGATCTTTATATGCAGCAAACTCAGTGGAAGACCATAGAGCAAGGGATCCAATGCCTGAGAGAAATGGCAGTGGCAGAGATTATCTTCTCAGATGATGTAACAATTAGGAATCCAGACTTGGTGCCATGCACGTCTGTGATGTGGCGGAAACTTGTGCAACTTGGGCCACATGAATATGCTTCTGCCTTAGCCATAATAAAGAGGGATGAGAGGGATGAGACTGTGCTTGATATGGCAAAGAAGCTCCGAGCATATGCAGATGCTGTGCATGGCCCAACACATGCCAGAATCGCAGCAGTGGAAACACGTCTGCAGAAATTAGAGGACAAGATAGAGGAGAATCATAAGAAGCTCAGAGAGGAGATTAAAGAAGACCTTCTCCAAATCTCGGCAGTACAGATCAGAGGTTCTGGTACCCAATGCAGACGTTCCCCAGATGGAGAGAGAAGGTACACCCCACGAACAGAACTGTGGTTCTACCTGCATGACTGTGGAGAAAACATGAGGAGGTGGGATGGAAAACCTGCTGCTGTTCTGGCACGACGGGTGCGTGAATTGAAGGAAGCCACCAGGAAGAAAGCAGCTCCAGTTGCCCATAGCCGAACCACCAGGTATGATGCTGAGGATGCCATGTCTGATCCCCTTGAAGGAACATCCAAGACATATGCCCAGGGAAAGAAAGATAACCAGGCTTAGAGGGGCCCTGCCTCTAGCCAGGTAGAGGCCAGGGAAAATTGTGTTTTCTGGTCTGTGTGGATTCGTTGGCCTGGCACATCGGAACCACAAGAGTATAAAGCTTTGGTTGATACTGGTGCTCAATGTACATTAATTCTGTCGAGACATGTGGGAACAGAATCTGTTTCTATTGCTGGTGTGACAGGGGGATCCCAGGATTTCACTTTGGTGGAAGCTGAGGTGAGCCTGACTGGGAATGAGTGGAAGAAACATCCTATTGTGACTGGCCCAGAGGCCCCATGTATTTTGGGCATAGATTACCTCCGAAGTGGGTATTTCAAAGACCCAAAAGGACTCAAATGGGCATTTGGGATAGCTGCTGTAGAGACAGAGGACATGCAGCAATTGAACACCTTGCCTGGACTGTCCGAGAATCCATCTGCAGTTGGAGTTCTGAAGGGAGAAGAGCAACGAGTGCCAATTGCCACTTCCATAGTGCATCGATGACAGTACAGAACAACTCAAGGGGCTGTGATCCCCATCCATAAGATGATCCAAGAGCTGGAGAGCCAAGGGGTGGTCAGCAAGACCCATTCACCCTTCAACAGCCCCATTTGGCCTGTGCGAAAATCTGAAGGAGAATGGAGATTGACCATAGACTACCGTGCATTGAATGAGGTGACTCCACCACTGAGCGCTGCCGTGCCAGACATGTTAGAGTTCCAGGACGAGCTTGAGTCCAAGGCAGCAGAGTGGTACACCACTATCGATATAGCCAATGCATTTTTCTCCATTCTTCTGCAGCAGAATGCAGGCCTCAGTTTGCTTTCATGTGGAGGGGAGTGCAGTACACCTGGAACCGACTGCCCCAGGGGTGGAAGCACAGTCCTACCATCTGCCATGGACTGATCCAGAGTGCACTGGAAAAGGGTGAGGCTCCAGAACACTTGCAGTATATTGATGACATCATTGTGTGGGGAAACACAGCTGCAGAAGTGTTTGAGAAAGGAAAGGAAATCATCCATATCCTCCTGGGAGCTGGTTTCACCATCAAAAAGAGCAAAGTAAAGGGACCAGCTCATGAGATTCAGTTCTTAGGAGTAAAGTGGCAAGATGGACAGCGTCAGATTCCTACGGATGTAATCAACAAGATCAGCACAATGTCTCCACCAAGCAATAAGAAAGAGACACAAGCTTTCCTAGGCACCATAGGTTTTTGGAGAATGCATATTTCTGAGTAAAATCAGATCGTGAGCCCTCTTTACCTGGCCACCTGCAACAAGAACGATTTCCACTGGGGCCCTGAGCAGCAACAAGCCTTTGCCCAGATCAAGGTCGCTCATGCAGTAGCCCTTGGCCCAGTCAGAACAGGACCAGAGGTGAAGTGTTGCCCTGTTTTTTTTTAATTCTTCTAAGCCTTCTGATGTTTACATTCTTGTAATGAACTTTCTCGTGTGCTTTTCTGTAAATACTTATTGCTTTGCTTTCTTTTCTGGAGGAGGAGAAATTTGATGGACTGTTGGTTTGTCCAGTGTCATTGGAGAGGTGGCACTGTCATCCTTCAATCCGCTGTCACTTTTGGAAATCTATAAATGCTGGCATCAGAATTAAAATTTCCCTCTTTTTACCTTGGAGAGTCCAGTGTCCTAGAGCTACATCTGGTAACCACAGAAGTGTACTGCAGCTTAGGCTGGAGGCACAGGGTTTGGTGACTACTGTGGGCGAGGTCGTATCGTTTATCCTCCCTCCCTGTTTTTGCGTGGTGATTGTGAGCCATTTGGCACTTTGCCTGCAGCTCTTGTGATAATAGCAACCCCTGTGGGTTTCATGGAGGATCTTTTGGACTCTGGAAAGGTCTCACGGAGCAGAAACGGGTTTCCGTTTCCGGGAGTGATTTTGAATGATTGTTTCTGTGGGCCAGACAGCAAGGGGTTTTTTCAGACCCTGCAGAGGTGTTCTCCAGGGAGGCGTGGTCTCTCGTGGGAGACTGCCTCATGGAAGCCCTCTTTGATGATTGTACTATGGACGGAGGATCACTGCTGGTGCAGTGAAAAAAGTTTGATGCTGTTTGGTGGGGGTTTGGCTTTTGTAGCTCTTGGAGTTCCCAGGGGGACCCTTCTGTCTCGGATGTGGACAAGAGGGAGTTTGAATTTCTGCGCGAGGCAGAACCCTACCCTCCCCCGCCGGGACAGTGAACTGGGAGATGGTTCCATCTCAGATGGCGACGTTTGTTCCCCCAGGGTGGATTGGGCTCCCAGCCAGCTGATTCTGAGCAGCCAGGGAGTGGACAGAGCCCCGCAGGTTTCTGGGGGCCCTGTGGAGTTGGCTCAGCCAACCCCGCCCGGCCCCACCCTGCGAAGGCAGCGAGGCAGGGGGAAGGTGCCCTCCCTTTGTGCCTTCCCGGCACCAACACTTTGTTTGCACTGTGGAGTTTCCACAAAATACCCCGGGCATGGTGGGAGCGAGTTCATCCGCTTCGCCACCGGTCTCGTCTTTGCAGGGGGGTGGCTTCCCCCGTTTCTGAGTCTCCACAGCCAGCTGGGCATGTGCAGGTGGTGGAAGCTGCCGGAGGCAGGGTGTTGGTCAGTGTTCTGACAGGCCCTGCCACGGTGGCTGGGCAGGTCGCCCCACTCCACTCGCCAGGGGCGGTGCCCACTGTGGGGTTTTGTGTCCCGGGCAGAACTCTCATGGGGCAGTTCCGGATGCCCTTGTGTCACCCCACGGTGATGTAGCTCCGCGAGTTGCGTCTCTCTCTGTGCCCCACCCCTCCCCTGCACAGATCTCGTTCTGATCCGCACCGGGTTTGCGAGTGGTGCCAGCACCTGCGTCTGCCGCGGTGCCCTCTGCCCGTGCTGCCGCGGACAGCACTGCTGGGGCTGGTTCGGCCCCGCTGCCCCTGCCTCCCACGGATGCCAAGGCTGCAGCACATGAGGATGCTGAGGTGTTCACTTTTAGCGTGAATGCTGACGCGGCCGGCAGGAGACCAGTGGTTTCCCAGGGCCATGGACACTCCTCTTTGGCCTCGTGGACACTCCCCCCATGTCAGGTGACCGTGCATCTGAAGGAACACAGGCGATTCTGGTGAGGAGTCAAAGCTAAGGTCAAAGAAAGGGTTGATTGTGCCTTGGCGCAGCGTCAGCAGAGGAGGATCCTCTGGCCCTGCTGATGCTGCAGGGGACAGGGTGTCAAGTGGTGTTGAGCTGCCTCCCAGTCTGGCATCTGCCTCTGTCTCTTTGGGGCCCACAGGATGGGACTCAGCAGGTGCTGCAACCTTACCAGGGGGTTCCCAGGCTTTCCTTGTTTAGGGGTGCTACTCATAACACTCATCAACCTGTATCATTTAAGACTGCAAAGGAACTCCATTGTACAGTTGTGCAACATGGTCTGGGGTCTGCTGAAGTCATGCAGCTGCTTCGAGTGATTGCTGCTGATGTGCTGATGCCTCATGACATCCATGCTATGGCACACATTCTGTTTCTGCCTGCGGAATTCAACATTTTTGAGTCTAAATGGTCTCAGTTGGCAGCCAGGGCAGTGGAGCGGAATGCTACGCTGGGTATGCAGGATCCCAGGAGTGTGATTGGCACTGATGTGCTGTTGGGCACAGGCAATTATGCTGATCCTCAGGGGCAAGCTGCCTTCAATCCCCTCGTGCTTGACCAGTGCCAGACAATGGGCATGACAGCGTTGGTTCAGACCATAGAAATGACTGCTCCAAAACAGTCGTTTGTGACTGTTGTCCAGGGGGCTGATGAGCCTTTCCTATGATTTGCAGGGAGGCTGACTGCCTCTGTGGAGAAGCAGGTGGCAGATCCTGAGGCAAGGAGGCTTGTGCTTATACAGCTTGCAAGATGTAACTGCAATGCCGATTGTAGGAGAATCATGGAGGCCCTTCCTGGTTATCCTTCTGTCTCCCAGGTGGCGCAGGCCTGTGCAGGGATAGGCCCCTCAGGTCAGAAGATGGCTGCCGTGGCTACTGCTGGGCAGTGCTGCAGGGCAGGCAGTGACAGCGGGGCAATGCTCAGGCCAGCAAGAAACAGGGAAAGAAGGTACAGAAAGTCAAAACTCCCATGGTTTTGTGTGGTTGGTGTGGAAGGCTGCAAATGTCTGTAAGGTGACTGTTTATGCTAAAGGCCAGGCTTTGCTGGGCTCGGGAAATAAGAAGTGGAGCGCGAAGGGGAGACACACCCAGACACAAGCTTCTCTCCAGACCCCGGTGCCAATGGAGCTCTGCTTAGGCGGCTTGCAGCCAGCATCCACAGCTCAGCAGGTGTTGCTGTCTACACAGCAGCAACAGTTGTCTTAGAGTCCTGCAACATACACAAGGTTCCCCTGGATGTCTTTGGTCTCTTGCGTGAGGGCATGAGTGCTCTCCTTATGGGGAGATCTAGTGCCACCCTTCAGGGCATCATTGTGCACATGGGACTCCCTGATGCAGATTTCACGGGACAGATTTGTGCCATGGTCTCCACACCCAGCCCCCCATCACTATCCCAGAAGGGATGAGGATTGCTCAACTTGTGCCTGTTAAGTCTTCTGTTCGCAGGACAGCTGACTGGTCATGTGGAGATGGCGGCTTTGGATCCACTGGGCCGCCTCAAGTTCACTGGGCTGCTGTCCTGACCAAAAAAAGTCCTGAGATGCTGTGAACCGTGTCCATCCCTGGTGCGATACCTCCAGAGATCCATCTCTGCAGGCTTCTTGACAGCGGTGCTGACGTCACAGTTCTCTCCTTTGTCGCCTGGCCCCAAGATTGGCTCTTGGATCGGGTGGAGACGCCTGTCTCGGGATTGGGAGAAATGCTGCAATGTTATGTGAGCCAGTGGCCCGTGCTGGTCACAAACACAGAGGGACAAACAGCCTTGATTTGGCCTCATGTTACTTCAATTCCTGCTAACCTCTAGGGAAGGGATGTTCTGTCCGTGTGGAGGGTGCACATCGGTGTGGGAACTCAGCACATCGCTCCCAATGTCCAGAGATGCCAAGAGAACCCTTGGGGGGTCTCGGAAATCCTGGAATGTTGCCAAGAGTGCTTGGTGGCTTGATTTTGATCCATCCACAGAAGTGACAGCAGTTTGAGGACATGAGAATCACTTTCGAGTGAAGGGTGCAAAAGGGACACATTTATAGAGTGAAATATAAACTTTAAGGTTTTTGGTACAGGGGGGTTATGGAGACAAGATGGAGGGATCAGGGCGTGTCTCGTCCTTCTTCTTTCTTCTTCTTGTCTTCCATCTCCTGTGCTGATGTTGGCACTTGGGGATTGGTTTATGGTGAAAGTGCACTTGCCAACATGGGTGAAAAGTATTGGAAAATAAAAGTAAATATCATGTACGTAGATTTTAGTATAAAAAGACATGACCGCCCCATGGGTGGTCAAGAGTGCCCTTGGCTGCCTTGCAGATCAGACCTCTGTTGGGCAGACAGAAAATTTTGTAGATAAGAAACAATAAACAATCTGAAGACCGAAAAGCTGAAGAGTCCAGATTCATCCTTTGAAGCGCGGGCCACCCAAGAACCACCCTACCCGTGTCCGGGCAGAGACAGACAGCCGGACCCGACATTTGGCGTCCCTGGGTGGGCACCCGGTGGGTGATCCGGGGGGCTACCCGGCGGCGACCGGCGATCCAGCAGCATCCGGCGAGCACTTGCTGAGCCACGGTGAGCTCTGGTGTGCACCTCTTGCACAGGGGCAGCCTTGAAGTGCCGAGTGGGCAGCTCCCAAGCTGGACTCATTCCCAGGAGAGCACTGATAACTCCTCGGGAAAGCAGCCAGAAAGCAGCCAGGAGAGTCTGAAGACGCAGCAGCCACTGAGAACATCGCACTCCACTTCGGCCAAAGAAAGTTCGTAGCAGGACAGCCCGGATCCGAATCAGAAAGGCGCCTCTGAATCCATCTCCTGTGATCTGCGGGCAGTGACCAGGAGCCTTCGGACTGCTCTGACGACAAATTCGGTAAGAAGGTCAAGAATTAAGAACATGGGGGGGGTGTACTGTCCCAGGAACAATTAGAGGTTCTGTCCGACCTACAGGGCGTGGCAGACACACACACTAAGGGGATCCCAAAGAAAAAACTTAGAGAGTTATTGTTGTGGGTGCGGTGTAATTACCCGTACTCAGAAACAAGGCTGTTATTTGAAGTAGGCTTTTGGCAAGAAGTTAATAGACACCTATATTTTTTAGCCACCAATGATGATAAGACAGCCTTGAAATTGCTGTCTTCAGCAAGAATTATGTTAGAGGCGACCTCGACTCAATTAGGGGGTCAGCCAGGCAACAACTTGTTGCGAGTCCCACAGGGGCGGAGGGAGGAGAGCAAAGTTCGAAACGGAGATTGGCTCTGATCCTGATTGGCCCGGGGAAAAAGGTGCCCGAAAAAGGGGGACAAGGAAAAATGTCATTGCCTTCAGTCCCACCATCCCGAAGACCCAAGGGAACCCCAAAGTGTCCTGAGACCCCGGAGAGTGCAGGGGCTTCAGGCTCCGACTCAGGCACAGGTGATACCATTCCACTCCCTGATGAAATGAAGTTTTCTCCCAGCGATATCAAGGAGACAGGTCGCTCTTTAGGAGCGTACCGCCCTGATTCGCAGGAGTCAGAGGGAGAGGAAGTGGCAAAAGTGGCGGAGTCGGGGAGGGGAGTTGAAAGGGAACAAGAGGGAAGGGGGGGATGCGCTCTCTCGCAGCAGGCGGTGGCGGCT
The DNA here is from genome assembly GCF_023055355.1 of Agelaius tricolor. Classification (NCBI taxonomy): domain Eukaryota; kingdom Metazoa; phylum Chordata; class Aves; order Passeriformes; family Icteridae; genus Agelaius; species Agelaius tricolor. The sequence goes on along the minus strand of NW_027269317.1, from coordinate 1,710,902 downwards.
AGAGGGGGGAGCACGGAAGCGATGGGAGACACGGGTTCTGGTGCGGCTTTTGCGAGCGCAACGCCGAAAGTGGCAGCAGCCTCGGCTGGCGCGGTGCCAAAAGTGCGCGCGAGGGGCAAGGCTCGCGGGACAGCCGGGGAGGGCTCTCAAACCGACGCGGCAGAGTCAGACACGGGTAGCAAAGGCAGGGCGGCTGCAGGGCTCCAGCCGGCTACCGTAGGGGGACGCAGGGGACGCGCAGTTGTGACATCAGACCCAGAAATCTGGACACGGAAATCGGCTCGAATCGCGGCACGAAAGGGGATACCGCCAGGGGGAGGGCCGCGCGCTCCAGTGGGGGGTGTGGATACAGCGTCAGAAGAAGAGGAGAAAAAGACAAGAACAGACAATAAGGAGGAGACTTCAGAGGTGGAGCGGGATGGAGACAGTGATGTCAGTACAGGGGAGGCAGGGGGTGTTCCCAAAGGCGCGCGTGCGCATGCGGGGGAAGTGCGTGCAGAGCGAAGACGGGCGCGGGTCCGATCCCCTGTGACATCTCGGGCAAAGAGGAGGGGCCACGGTCGGGGTTCGACATCCCGAGGCTCCACTCCCTCTCCGGTCCCGATGCCTTTAGCCTCAATCCCTATAGTTCAAACCTCTTCCACTCAAAAGAAACATTCAAGTATTCAACCCTCAATGCCAGCTCAGTCAACAGCCATGCAAACTCGGTCTCAAACACGATTGCAAGCGTTGCAGTCTGACAAGCAGGAACCGATCGAGTTCGTGTCGTCATCACGGTCGTCCAGGCAGACGACAGCGCCACCTTGTGGAGGGATGACCACACTGCAGGACATGGCGGACCTGCTCGACAGCGCCACCACATCACCTGCTGGCCAAACTGCAACAATGCAACAATTTTTTCCAACGATATATAAAAAGAAAACCACATTAAAGAAAACAAAAACAACAACAACACCACAACAAAGGGATAATTTTCCATCAACTTCAGGATCATATGAAGTTGAAGACAGCTCAGATGAAGCACAGCCTCAAGGAGAAGAAATGATACACATTACAGCAAGAGAGGGAATTCCAGCATGGATGCTTTCAGCAGCGGAAGCAGCAAGAAATCTTCTGCAGTCTTTTGATGCAGCAAAAAGAACGCATTCAAGAGAATCTCAAGTTTCTTTTTCAGATTTAGGAGCAAGACCGAACACCTCAAGTCAAAGAACATGGAGCGAAGGATCACCAAGAGCCTCCACGATTCCATTGTGCAGGCAATGACCAATGGAGTTTCCAGAGGAGGAAGAAGAACGACCAATAGAACCAATAGACTGGAAGGAAATTAGAAATGAATTATCAAAAGAAAAGGGTCTGATCAGAGGATCAGGAGACATAATAATGCCAGTGACATATGATGCACAAGGTCAAAATCCAAGGTGGGAAAGGTTGGGTCATGAAGTGATCAAAGACTTATCAAAGGCCATTCAGAACAATGGTCTGAATTCACAATTCTTAAAACAGCTCCTGAAGGGGACATTCAATACGTATGATTTCACGCCATTTGACATTCGATGTCTTGTGTCAATGATTCTCACTGACACACAAAGTCTCATCTGGGACAGAAGATGGCGAAGATATCTCACAGAGTTGAGAGCCAGCTATCAAGGTGGGCCAAACGCAAATCTCACAGAAGCACAGTTGGCAGGAGATCCTCCAGATGACAGTCCAGCAGAGCAAGCAGCACGGCTTCCATGACAGGTGTTGAATGACATCAAAGAAGCAGCACGCAAAGAGATCTTGCAGAGTGCCCCAGCGGGAGTTCCGGACGTCCCATTCTCATGCGTCAGGCAAGGTTCCACAGAACCATTCTCATCTTTCATAGATCGACTCTCGCAAGCTGTGGATCGACAGGTGACGATTGACGAGGCGAAGCGACCTCTCATGGAAAGTCTAGCTTTCGGCAATGCCAACCAGGATTGTCAACGGGTCATCAGCGCAATGCCAGGACGGCCATCCTTGGCAGAGATGGTGGAGGCATGCAGCAGAGTGGGAACACCTCAGCACGTCGGGTCGATCGTGAGGGACGAGCTGAGAGGAGAATGGGAAGAACAGATAAGAAGAAACCCGGAGAGGCAGTCAGAAGATAAGGACAAGGTAGTTGAAAAGATGCTGGAAAAGGTACTCCAACAACAGAATGAAAACATAAATAAAGTTCTTGCAACCATCCAGAAGAAGAACAATCCATCGGGAGGACAATGCTACAAATGTGGGGCGTTTGGACACTTGAAGAAGAATTGTCCACATGCACACGCACAGGTGCAGACACAAAAACCTGCAAAGCCACTCTGTGCGCGGTGCGGAAGAGGAAGACACTCTGTGAAAGAATGTTATTCCCAGACAGACGTGGAAGGGAATCCTTTACCGTATCTGGGAAACGGGAGAAGGAGCGCGCCCGCAAACTGTCAGTGTGCGTCGACACAAGTGATGGCGGTGACACAACAGCAAACAGAACAGTCATCGGGGAACGTCAAGCAGACGCCCTCAGCAAACTCCTCAGTCGATTCTCAAGCGACCCAGACCTCCTTCCACCAGGAACACAGTGCACACTGGCAACTTCCAAATTAATTTGCTTTCTGGATGAAAGTCATGCAGAGGTTCCAACAGGGATACGCAGAGATTCATACAAAAAACAAGATTTCTTAATAATAGGACAGGACAGGAGCAGAATCCTTGGACTTATTGTTTATCCATCAGTTGTTTCCGCAGAAAAAAATACGGAATTGACAGTTCTGGCAAAAGCGCTTCATCCACCATTGACCGTGGCGGAAAACACTCAGATCGCAAGAGCTTTTGCTCTGCCACCACACGCCATTGAAGAAGTCATGTCAATCTTCAATGAAGAAGGGCTTCCTTTGAGGGAACATGTTGAAATACATACTACATGGATAAAACACATAGGTCAAGATCGACCCACGCTCACATGCCAATTGACTTGTGGAGACAGAACAATAGAGGTCAGAGGCATGCTCGACACAGGGGCAGATGTCACGGTAATATCCTACATCTTTTGGCCTCGCAACTGGAGCTTGATTGTGCCCTTGGGATCTCTCTCAGGCATAGGGGGAATTTCTCTGTGTCTGCAGAGTGAGAATGCCATCATTGTCATGGGACCAGGAAACAAGACGGCGATCATTCGTCCTGTCATTGTGCAGAAGCCAATCACAGTTTGGGGACGAGATCTCTTGGCACAATGGGGCACGAAGATCGAGGTGGATTTTTAGTCGGGGTCACTGCGGCACTCGCCACATTGAAGTTGACTTGGAAAACGGATGATCCAGTCTGGGTGGATCAGTGGCCCCTGGAGCGAAAAAAGTTGAGTGCATTGAAAACCCTGGTCCAAGAACAGTTGCAGAAGGGACACATCAAGCCAACAAACAGCCCTTGGAATTCTCCAGTGTTCGTCATCAAAAAGAAGCTGTCAGGCAAATGGAGACTGTTGCACAATCTCAGGAAGATCAATTAAGTCCTCGAAGACATGGGACCGCTTCAGCTGGGACTTCCTTCAGTCTCAATGATTCCCAGAGATTGGCCGCTTGTGGTCATTGACCTCAAGGACTGTTTCTTCAGTATTCTGCTTCATCCGGATGATGCTCCGAGGCTTGCCTTTTCAGTTCCAAGTATCAACAAGGAAATGCCTCTGCAGCGGTACCATTGGGTGGTCCTTCCTCAAGGCCTCAAGAACTCGCTGACAATCTGCCAATGGTACGTGGCACGAGCTTTGTCACCAGCGTGGAAGAAATTCCCGAAGGTGAGAATCATTCACTATATGGATGATTTGCTCATTGCGGCATCGACACAACAAGAGCTGCAAAAGGCTCGTGACTCTGTGATTGTAGAAGTGCAAAAGGCAGGTCTGGAAAACAGTGTTTCAAAGATTCAGGAGGTCGCGCCTTGGAAATATCTAGGGTGGAAGATCTCAGAGAAAACTGTAAGACCTCAAAAAGATGGAGATCAGCACAAAAGTCAACAATCTGCATGATTTACAACAACTTCTAGGGGAGATCAACTGGATGAGATCGATTTTGGGAATCACGAACAGCGACATTCCAGTGTTGCTCGATCTCTTGAGAGGAGACACAGACATTCGATCTCCCAGGACACTCACATGGGAAGTGAAGAAAGAGTTGGAGAAAGTTACAGATGCTATTCAGAAGAGACAAGCACATCGATTCGTTGAACCGCTGCCTTTTCAGTTGGCAGTGCTGGGAAAGAAAACGCAATTCCATGGTTTGATCTTCCAATGGGATGCGTCTCAGAGAGATCCTTTGATAATCATAGAGTGGGTTTTCTTACTGTATAGGCCTTCAAAGACAATTCTGACAGATTTGGAGATGGCAGCACAGATCATCATAAAGGTGAGAACAAGATTGCCGACAATGGCGGGACGAGAATTTTCAAAGATTTATCTGCCTTTGAAGAAAGATTATTTCGATTGGGCGATGCAGAAATCAAAAGATTTGTTAATTGCCTTGTTAGCTTTTCCAGGAGCTTGCACCATCAATTTTCCGCAACACAAAATGTTGCAGTCGCAAATATGCTACAGAGCAAAGCCAAGAATAAGTGAAGAACCTCTGGACGGGATCACAGTGTTCACTGATGGATCAGGAAAGACACACAAGTCAGTGATCACGTGGATGAACTCAACAACAGGGGAATGGGACTCAGACGTGAAGACGGTTCAAGGCTCTCCACAAATTGTGGAATTGGCAGCTGTTGTCTGAGCATTTCAGTTGTTCCAACAACCGCTCAATTTGGTCACGGACTCTGCATATGTTGCAGGTGTGGTCAAATGATTGGAAGGTTCGCTCTTGAAAGAAGTCAGCAGCGAAGTTTTATATTCATATCTGGCAAGCATGAAAACAGTGCTAGAGAGCAGGAAAGAAAAATATTTCATCACTCACATCAGAACGCACACAACACTTCCAGGATTTCTAGCGGAAGGGAATGCTCAGGCAGACAGATTGACAATGCCCATTTCACAAACACTTCCGGACATTTTTGAGCAAGCACGACTGAGTCATGCATTTTTTCATCAGAATGCACAGGCGCTGATGGAATCCTTTCGTCTCACAAAAACTCAGGCGAGGGAAATCATTAGTGCTTGTCCAGACTGTCAGCTTGTGCAGCCACCTGCTTCAACAGGAGCAGTCAATCCACGAGGACTGCAAAGTCTTCAGCTGTGGCAAAGAGATGTCACAAAATATCCATCATTTGGGAGACTCAAAAATGTTCATGTTTCAGTAGATACATTCTCAGGGGCAGTCTTTGCTTCAGCACATGCAGGGGAAACAGCAGAACATGCTTGTCAACATTTCCTGCAAGCGTTTGCATCATTAGGTGTACCTCAAGAAATAAAAACAGATAATGGTCCAACATATACAGGCAGGGTGCTTGACAGATTCCTGAAAAGATGGGGTGTCAGACACACATTTGGCATTCCACATTCACCCACAGGTCAGGCAATCAATGAAAGAACACACCACACCCTGAAATCCCTTTTGGACAGGCAGAAAAGGGGGGAGCCAGAGGCAACACCACACATGAAGTTAAACAAAGCATTGTATGTGTTGAATTTTCTTAACAGTTCGTCTTCTGAACCCAATCCACCAATCGTGAGGCATTTTTCAAACAGCTCTCAGGCAAAACTAAGGGAGAATCCTTTGGTTTTGATCAGAAACCCAGAGACAGGACAAATAGAGGGTCCTTTCAAACTAATCACTTGAGGCAAGGGTTTCGCTTGTGTTTCCACAGGACGAGGTCTGAAGTGGGTGTCAGCGCGACACGTGAAGCCATTTCGGACAAGAGAGCGAGAGGGCACTGATCCCAGAAGCAGAGAAACGAGCACGCAGATGGAGGAAGAAACTCAAGTTGTGAGCAACAACTCAGAAGAGGGACAAAAAGAATAAAAACTTTGGGGGTTTTTCCTTTGTGGCTTTGAGTGAGAGCATGACAATGATTTTTCATAAGGATGAAGTCATGAGCTTCATGATGCTCATGCTTTCATCTGTTGCTTTAAGCAATGGAGCAAATTTACCCATCAATCAACCAATACAAAATGTTTGGGAAACTTTAGCCCAGGCAGCGAACTTAGAAAGTATCTGCCTGACACATTCGAAACCAGGGAAACCATTCACAGCATGCATGGTTGGATTGCCAGTGGACGAGTGGCCAATTCCAGGGCATCATCCAATGGAGATTTCGCAAGTCATCAAAGATCCTGTGAATGAATGGTGTGCTTGGACACATCTTTTACCTGTGGCTTCTACCGAACCGCAGGAATTGGAAATTTTCGGGTCCACAACAATAGAACAATGCATGAAATTCGAAATTTCGAATGTGTCAAGGACAAACAAAAGCATTGATGTCACTCCAAATCACAAGTTTTATAGAAATGCGTCAGCTTGGTGCAATCACACCGAGATGACAGCCAAAGGATCAATCCAGGTCCCAATGCAATTGCCACGTGGGTTGTTTTTAATTTGTGGAGACAGAATTTGGCACAGCATTCCTGCAAATGCCAAGAGAAGTCCATGCAGCATTGGGAGGATTTCAATGTTATCACCAGATTTGAAAGTATTGAGAGAGCAAAAACATAAAGAGAAAAGGTCCTTGCAACATTACAGTGCAAACTGTGATGATGAAGTATACACCTAGGACAAAGCAAGGAGAATTGCAGCAGCAATTTTCTCACCTCAGACAGCGTCGGGGGTGGCCTTGACTCAACTGGACCACATGAGTTGTTGGTTGAGCAAGCATGCTCAATCAGTCTCTCTCGCTTTGAGTGACATGTCAAAAGACATAAGTAGTGTGAGAGAGGCAACTCTTCAAAACAGAGCAGCAATCGATTATCTATTGCTTGCTCATTGACATGGATGTGAAGAGTTTGAGGGAATGTGCTGCATGAACCTCTCGGATCATTCAAGATCAATTCATGAAAGTATTCAAAAAATAAAAGACAGTATAAAGAAACTTGGCGAAATCACTGAGTCATAGATTGATGATGTGGCGGGATTTTTTGATCTTTCTCCCTTATAGAGAGAGTTTTTAAAAATGGAATTTTATATTCTAATAATATTCTTAGTCCTCATGCTCATCATCCCATGCATCTTTTTATGTGTGCGACGTGTCATGAGTCAAGTTGCCAAAGAAGTATTCTTAGTACAAACAGAAGGGGGAGATGTGGGAACTCAGCACATCGCTCCCGATGTCCAGAGATGCCAAGAGGACCCTTGGGGGTCTCGGAAATCCTGGAATGTTGCCAAGAGTGCTTGGTGGCTTGATTTTGATCCATCCACAGAAGTGACAGCAGTTTGAGGACATGAGAATCACTTTCGAGTGAAGGGTGCAAAAGGGACACATTTATAGAGTGAAATATAAACTTTAAGGTTTTTGGTACAGGGGGGTTATGGAGACAAGATGGAGGGATCAGGGCGTGTCTCGTCCTTCTTCTTTCTTCTTCTTGTCTTCCATCTCCTGTGCTGATGTTGGCACTTGGGGATTGGTTTATGGTGAAAGTGCACTTGCCAACATGGGTGAAAAGTATTGGAAAATAAAAGTAAATATCATGTACGTAGATTTTAGTATAAAAAGACACGACTGCCCCGTGAATGGTCACGAGTGCCCTTGGCTGCCTTGCAGATCAGACCTCTGTTGGGCAGACAGAAAATTTTGTAGATAAGAAACAATAAACAATCTGAAGACCGAAAGGCTGAAGAGTCCAGACTCGTCCTTTGAAACGCGTGCCACCCAAGAACCACCCTACCCGTGTCGGGGCAGAGACAGACAGCCGAACCCGACACATCGGGACGGATTTCTGATGGGGGCCACGGCGATGAAGGGCACAGAGTGTCCTACACCTCCTTTATGGTGGCTGGTGGACAAACTCGTCTGGGAAAACCAGTGGCCCCTTCCTCAAGATAAACTGGTTGCCCTTCAAAACCTGGTGCAGGAGCAGTTGGACCAGGGTCAGCTGGAGCCTTCTACCAGTCCCTGGAACACCCCTGTCTTCTGCATCATAAAAAATCTGGGAAATGGAGGTTGTTACAAGACCTCCAAAAGGTCAATGCCGTGATGGAAAGCATGGGAACATTGCAGGCAGGCTTGCCATTACCTACCATGCTTCCTGCAGATTGGCTGGTCCTCATCGTGGATTTGAAGGATTGTTTTTTTACAATTCCTTTGCATCCCAATGACAGACCAAAATTTGTCTTCTCAGTGCCTGCAATTAACAATGCTGAGCCCGCACAGCAATATTAATGGAAAGTTTTGTCCCAAGGAATGTGAAATTCTCCCGTCATATGCCAATGGTATGTGGCCCGTACTTTGTCTGGAGTTTTCGCAAGCAGTTTCCTCATGCCCATCTTTACCATTATATGGACGACATTTTGGTGGCTGCATCCACCCAGGATGAGCTGCTGAGGATTCAGCCTCGATTGCTCGATGCTTTGCATGATCATGGGCTGCAGGTGGCTCCAGAAAAGGTTCAACAACCACCATCTTGGAAGTATTTGGGGGTCAAAATTCTGGAATGGACAATCCGTCACCAGGAGGTGCAATTTGGGCATTTGGTGAAGACACGGAATGATGCCCAGAAATTGGTAGGTTTCATCCGTACTTGGTTACGTCCATACTTGGGACTGACAGACGCACAACGGTCTCCTCTGTATGATTTGTTGAAAGGGGACTCTGATCTAAAGTCACCTCGCACATTGACCCTGGAGGCACGTCAGGTGCTGGAGGTGGTTCAGCGAGCTGTCTTGGCTTGCCAGGTTCATTGCATTGATCCCTCCGTTGATGTCACTGTGTTCATCGCCACTCCAGATTCGCATCCCACAGGCATCATTGGCCAGTGGAGTGACAAATGGTCCGATTCCTTGCACATTTTGGAATGGGTTTTCCTGCCCCATCAGCCGCAGAAGATGGCAACTGCATTGTTTGAGCTGATTGCTCACTTGATAATCAAATGCCGGCAACGGTGTTTGCAATTGATGGGTGCGGATCCCGCGAAGATCATACTCCCGGTGCAACGGGAGGATTTTGACTGGAGCTTTGCAAACAGTGTGTCCCTGCAGAGTGCTCTGGAAAATATTTCAGGGCAGGTCATTTATCATCTCCCCAGTCATAGGCTACTGCATATGGCAAATTTCATACAAATCTCTCTGCAGCCCAAAAATAGTCAGGAACGTGTGCAAGGACCCACCGTCTTCACTGATGGTTCAGGGAAAACAGGAAAGGACATTGTTACTTTGAGGGAGGGATCTGAGTGGCAGGTTCTGGAAGGTCATGAGGATGGGTCAGCCCAATTGGTTGAATTGAGAGCTGCTGTCATGGCATTTGAGAAATTTTCCCAGGAACCTTTCAACTGGGTCATGGATTCTGCCCATGTGGCTGATATCGCACAGCGGTTGGGTCGTTCGGTTTTGAAGGAGGTCAGTAATCCTGCCTTGTTTCACTTACTGAAGACCTTATGGTGTGCCATTCAGGCCCGGGTTCATCCATTCTATGTTCTGCATGTGAGGAGTCACACCAATTTGCCGGGCTTTATAGTGGAAGGTAACGCGAGGGCTGACAAGCTGGCTAACCCAGCATGGGCAGCGCCTCAGCCTGATACACTCACGCAGGTTGAGGCATCGCATGGGTTTTTCCACCAAAATGCACATATCCAGCAGGAGCAGTTTCAGCTGACGCCAACTGAGGCTCGTGACATTGTTGAGTCATGTGATGACTGCCATGCACTTGCTCCGCCTTTGCCGGCAGGGGTAAACCCCAGAGGCCTTAGGGCCTTGGAGCTTTGGCAGTCCGAGGTCACCCTGATTGCCGAGTTTGGCTGGCTCAAGTATGTGCATGTCACGGTGGACACATTCTCCTCTGCGACGTGGGCTTCGGCTCACACTGGGGAGAAGGCCCATGATGTCCTTGCCCACTGGAGGCAGGCCTTTGCCCTTCTGGGCATACCTTCTGCTGTGAAAACTGACAATGGTGCTGCTTGCACATCGCAGAAGATGTGGCAGCTCCTGCAGTTGTGGAGTGTGTCACACAGGTTTGGTATCCCTTATTCTCCAACTGGTCAAGCTATTGTAGAACGTGGTCATGGTACTCTGAAGAAGTTCTTCAAAAACAAAAATGGGGAATGCAGGGTAAAACCCCACACAGTCGGTTGCCAAAAGCTTTGTATAACATCAATCATCTCACTGTGCCACAGAATTCAAATAATCCTGTCAGTTTGAATCATCACCTTTCGTTGCAGGCTCTGGACAAGACACATCAGCCTCAAGCGAAGGTTCAGATGCGGAATTTAGTCACCAAACAGTGGAAAGGTCTCTATGACCTTATTGCTTTGGGTATGCTTGCGTATTCACAGATACTGGGGTACACTGGGTACCTTCAAAGTGTGTTTGTCCTGACCTGCGACCACAGAGACAGAATCTGGCCAATAGGCAAAATGGAAACTGTGACCAAACTGAAAGTCATCAAGTGGATGAATCATTGAGTGATGACTCAGATGCAGACGGCGCAAGTGATCACTCTGATGATTCCTTCATGAGTGGACACTGAACATTGTTCATTTTTCTTTTTAACATTGTTCATTTTGCTTTTTTTTTTTTCTTTTTCTTTTTTAAATGGAAAAAGGGTGAGAGGTCACCCTGTTCTTCTAAAGTTCTTCAAAGCCTTCTGATGTTTACATTTTTGTAATGGAGTTTCTCACGCACTTCTCATGTAAATAATGATTATTTTGCATTCCTTTCTGGAGGAGGAGAGAATTGATGGACTCTTGGTTTGACCAGTGTGGTTGGAGAGGTGGCAATTTCATCCTCCAATCCATGGTTGCTTTTGGAATTCTATAAATATCAAGGTCCAGAAATAAAGGTGCCTTTTTTGCCTTGGACATCTCAGCATGTGAGTGTCGTTCATTTCGTGTCGTATTGCAACAGCCTGCCTCTCTAAGCAGCTGGATGCAGCAGCTAAGGGATGGCCATGATGCCTCAGAGCGGTTGTGGCAGTGGCAGTGAACATCCAGGAAGCACAAGTTCACCCTGGGCCAGAGGATGACTGTGCTGGTGTCCCACACAGCGTCTGCAGTGCTGGAAGTAAAGGGGGACATTGGCTCTCCCCACAGAGATTCTTGAAATACCAAGCCAGAATGGTGGAACAAGATGATGTAGAAATTGTGGTAACTAACATTGGGAACCCAGCTTCTTTCCTCAGTGATAGCATGGGAGAAATGGTGATCCATGACTGCCTGGGGACTATCAAAGCTACCTACTCCAGAGACCCGGATCTGAAGGACACCCCTCTCGAGGACACTGAGACCTGGTTCACTGATGGAAGCAGCTGCATCATCAGTGGAAAAAGGCAAGCTGGGTATGCAGCTACCTTCAGCCAAGAGGTAATAGAGTCTGGATCATTACCAACCAACACCTTGGCACGGGAGGCTGGAGTAATTGCCTTAACCTGGGCTTTAGAGTTGGTAAAAGGAGAGAAAATCAGTATTTACACAGATTCAAGGTATGCATTTGGGGTAGCCATGCACATGGAGCCATCTGGAAGGAAAGAGGACTGTTGAACTCAGAAGGAAAAAGCATTAAATATGCACAAGAGATAATAAAACTGTTGGAGACAATCCAGCTACCTGAAAAGGTAACCATCATGTACATCAAGGCATACCAAAAAGTGAGCTCTGGACTGGAGGAAAGGAATGAGCTGGCAGACAGAGAGGCAAAAGAAGCAGCTAAACCTGAGGTAATTGTTGAGACAGTTGAGGCAGTCTCAATCCCAGATGGACAAATTTCTAAGGAAAGTAAGCCAAAGAACAGTAAAAAAGAAAAAAGGCTGATTGAGGAAGAAAATGGGAGTTATAATCAAGAGGGGTGGGCTGTTGCAGATGAAGGGAAAGGAAGGCCTGTGATCCCCTCTTAGATGCTGTGGTCACAGTGAAAGATGAACATGAGAAAACACATTGGGGAATAGACGCCTTGTATAATCACTTGAAAAACAGAATCCTAGCCAGAAACTTGCAAAGTGCAGCGATTCAGGTGACTCACCAATGTAGCCTTTGCCTCTAAACTAATCCCAAAAATATTCCTAAACCAAAGCTCGAACAAATTAAGAGAGGATATGAACCTGGGCAACAATGGCAAATTGATTTTTCAGAACTGCCCAGGAGAGGGGGGTATCGATACCTATTGGTGTTAACAGATACCTTTTCAGGGTGGCCAGAAGCTTTCCCTACTAGAACTGCCAAAGTGCAGGAGGGAACCAAAGCATTGCTATGAAGCAGTACATAATGTACAGCCTGGGAATTATGTATATAAGTCTTTTGCAGAGAAGACTCTGGAACCACAGTAGGAGGGACCATTCCAAGTGCTCCTCACCACCTTTACTGCAATCAAGATTAAGGAACAAAGCACCTAGATCCATCATTCCTGAGTGAAGAAGGCTCCTGAAGGACTTTAGAAAGATACACTGGGTAACAACAAACTGAAATTAAAAGTTTCTTGAGAAAATAAATAGAGTGTGAGTAAAATGATAAGCACAGTGTAATAATCCCCCAAAGAACAGAAAGATTTGTAGTTGTAATAGATAATCAAGTAGGTGTAGCTTAAAGAGTTGTGGCATTTATGATTATTGCTATAACCACAGCTAATACAGCACCACTTCCATATCGTGTGACTAGTATATAAGTGCCAAGGGAAAGCCTATGATTTTAACTCCCATAAGTCTCTGGGTCAAATGCTAAAAATTACAAATGCAACTGTGTAAGAAAGAAGAAATGTTTGGGGATGTAAATCTGTGTTTGTCCAAGATAGATTTCATTAATCTCATCAAGAATCCTAAATATTGTGACAAATGCTTAATTGCTCTGAGTTTAGACTCAGATACAGAGCAAAGTATTTATCACTTTGAAATGCATCCCATTAACCAGACAATCTTGCTTGTGTATACAAGACAAGGTTGTATCTGCCTCAGAACAGCATGTCCCACTATAACAGTAGATGAGATCACTGTGAAGGAAACTCAGTTTAACTTGTGCATTTGTAACTTTGTCAAATTCAAAGGGTGTGCTTTTTCCTATCAGGCACCTGTCGTATCATACCAACATATAAAGGCAAATTTGATCACGGTCCAAGAAATATTGCCTGTGCCTATAGGGATGAACTTAACTTTGGTTAGCCAATTGTTAAAACATTATGAATTAAAGAAAATTCTTAAAGAAGTTAAAGATACAAGAAAAAGAACTTTGATTACAATACACCATGCCCACAGAGACTATACAGAAAGTATTTAAAAGATTGGAAGAAGGCCCATCCCATCATCAGTGGGATGTGCTTTTTGAATAGTCTCCAATGGCAACTGACTTGCTCAATGTCTTAGTTCATCCAATTATTGTTTTACTTCTCTTAGTATAAGTTTGATTTTGTCTATTATAGTATTTACTTAGAATTAGAGACTGTTGGGGCAAGTAGCAGATTTAACTTCAATATTGAGAACATATGGTACGTTTTTAAGAAACACCTACCACATAAGTTGGCCAGATAAAGAAGAATCTCTATGTTAGTAAAAGAATTTACCAACCTTGAAGAAGGAGTAGGGATTGAATCATGATTTTAAAAATTTAAGATTTTAGCTGAGGGTTGAACCAATTCATATTGAAGTCAGATACACCAACAATTGGTTAATCATTATTAGATGCTTAAGCTAAAGTTAATTGTTATATTATGAGCTCATTTGTAGAAAGAAGTGGAGCAAGTGAACCATTATAGGAACATATTGAAACCAGTAGAACAATGCCCAGCACCTGGACTCCATGTTAACCCATCCCAAAGCCTTGGATCGTGCCAGAGGGTCACAGAGACCTGACAAAGACCTTCCTGACTTCATCCCTGGGACCACTGACCCAATTCGAGACACCGACTGTCATGGTTTCGAATGGGAGGAAATTCAGGGGAGTGATGCAAAGCTTTTGTGTAACTGACAGTCTGTTGAACCACTGAGAAGCTGGAGATGCCTCTGGGAAACACACATGTTAAAGACAAAAAACCCAGGAACTCTCTCCTTTCTACTCAGTGGGAGGGAGGAAGAGATGCCTTGTTTTTGGAGCTGAAATCCTCTTGGAAGCTATGGAGAAAGGACTCTTTTTCCTTATAACACATGAAACTATGGGGAGATGAAAGTGTTCAAATTGATATCAAGCAAAAGCCTCCATGCTAGGATAAGCAGATGTTGAAATAGCCGCGATCCCATGAGAAGTTTGGACAGGGGAAGAGAGAAGAGCAGTCCTGTGCTTCCAGGAGAAGAAGAAGATCTCTGTTCCCAGGGATGAAGATGATTTTAGAAATAGATAATGAGAACTTTTGCCTTTGAACTTGTCATCATTAAAACAATACCCCACAAGTTGCCATGGCCCATCGAGGAGCAGTGGGAAGGCTTGTGGCAATGGGAAGGATTTCACAATAGCAGGGTTCCCCGGGCAGCTGCTACTCGTGATGAAATTGAGAACCACGAGAGAACTGTTCTTTTCCTCTTGTGGAGAAGCCTCCATAACCTTAACAAGAGAGACTTCTGTCCCTCAGTGAACTGAAGAAAGACTATTTTGGAAGTGGTAAACTGACTGGAAATCTTAGGCTTGGTTTCTTTACACTGTCAGTGGAAAAGAAAAGGTTGTGGGGGGAGGAGAAGTGTTCTGAGGGATTTGTTTTGATTCTTACTACTTTTTTTTCTTTTTAGTTACTTTTAATAACATTTTCTTTATACACTTTTAAAGTTTTGAGCCTGCTTTGCCTTTCTCCTAATCCCATCTCACAGCAGGAAGTGAGTGTATTGGTGATTGGCCAGCACTGAACCTGCCACATTCTTTGGTGTGTTGGCCAGGAAAATCTCAAAATTGGGAAACCTGAAATTGGCAAACCAAAACCACTACACCCACCCAATTCAAGAGAAGAATTGTGCACGCGTGAAGGACTAATAGCCTCATTTTAATACAAAGTGGGGACAGGAGGTACTGGGGTTGTGAATATGTATTATTTTGGGAAACAAATAGAAGGCAAAAATCCTTGTGTGGTGCAGTCACACATTTCAGGGACAACTTCCCCCTGTGCTGCCCATTGGCGTAATAAACATACAACTTTCTAACTTTAACTAGTTAGAGAGCCTTTGTCCCTGATTTTCAGTTTTAATGATTCAGTAACAATGCCTATAGACCCAAAATTGATTACATTTGGGACTGCACAAAAGATTATGGTATTAAAGAAACAAAATATTAAGAAATACCCCTTGGAAGAAGCAAAAATGATTTATGAAAAAAAGGAAGCAAATAATGGAGGATAGAAAAAAAGAAATACTGCTCAAGCCAAATGATTTGTAAAAAGGGAAGAGGAGGGATTGTTATAAATGCATATTATACTGTTTGTTTTTTACAAATATTAAGATGAATGTTGTATGTACAATGTTAAAATAACTTTGCTTTTATTTCTGCTATTAACAAAACCTTAGACCTAGCAGTAGTGGTAGCTGATCTAGTTAGGAATGAACTGTCTGTTTGGTCAGGATAACATCCAGTGAACATGTCATGGGCACCCTGCTATTGATATGCCAACTATCAGCATCTGCCGCCTGAAGAAAGTGTGGACCAAGGCCCAGAGTGGAAGTGATCAAGAGAGGGAACCAGAACCACAGTCCAGAAACACACATGCTCTAAAAAGGCAGACCCGAGGAGGAGCCATGCTAAACAGTTCCTGGAATATGTAAACTGGATGATGGATATGAATATGCAACAGGTTGATGTAATAGAAACAGTATAAAAAGGGCATTTCCCAAACTAGCAGGGGTGCTCTTGGATTAGTGCCAAGATGCACCCGGCCCATAATCTTTGCTTTATTGTCTCTGTTTCTTATTGTCCTTTATTAAACTTTTAGATTTTAACAGGAAAGTGAACCACGTTTTTCACAAGGGAATATGGAACTTTTACATATATTGGCCCCTGGTTGCCAGCTGCTGGTCGTAGTGGGGCTTGTAAAACCGGTTATTTTCTCTTTTTTTATCTAGTACATTTCCCTATGGGCCTACACTCTTTGATGGCTTTTCTCACGATCTTTCCCCTCCTTCGCTTGCTCAAGGCTGCAATGAGTTCATCAATTTCATCTTCCTCGGAGCTGCTTGAGCAGGAGCTCTCCGATTCGGCTGACCCTGTTGTACCATATAATCTATTTTGCCTACCCCCGATCCCAGGAAGCCCCACGCAGCATTTGCTGCGTCTTTTAACCCGGGCTGCGCGTCCGCCTGCATCGGTGACGTCATCCCCCGAAGCCACGCCCTGGCGTTCAGGGTTGCCATGGAAACTGACGGGGCTGGGAGCGGAGAGACCCCTCCCCCCATGGGCGGGGCCCTCTCCGCCCTCCCGGTATACGAGGCTCCGCCCCCGGCTCCTCCTCCTCCTCTCGGGGCGGTGCCGTGGGCTGTGCCCGCCATCCATCCCCTCCCCTCTCCCGGTACGAGGCTCCGCCCCCGGCTCCTCCTCCTGGCCGGGGCCGGCGCCATCCCTGCCTGCCCAGGCTCGCCTTTCTCCTCCTTCCCTGCCCGGGGCCCCGGCTGAGCTGCGCCTCCCCCGCCCCCCGATCGTGCCGGCGGTGGCGGCGGGGGGGGCGCGCCTTGGCCCGGACCCGACCGACCCCACCCTCGGGGCGGGAGCGACTCGATCTAAGCCTTCTTCCTCCTTCGTTTTACTTTTGTTTGCCAATATTGGCTCTTTTTCCCTTTTCTCCCCTTTTCCCTTTCAGGCTAAGGGATGCTCTTCCTTTTGCTTTGCTGCGGGGCTCCGCTGACACGCTGACACCAGAAAGAGCCTCGCATACTCCAGCTCACCTGAGCACCCCGAGTATTTATCCTCGCGTCTACGGGAAATCAAACTTGATATTAATCTCTTATCCCAATTACCAAACTCGGGCCTCGTCTGATTGTCCTCTAGTTCATACCGCGGCCAGATCTTTTCTGAGCGTCCAATAAGCTTGGCTTTGAAAAACAAGGCTCCCCCCGGTAAGGGCTCCCCAGTTTCTCAGTGCTAATCCCAGGGGACTGTTTCTCGGGATATTATCACTACAACACTCGCAGCAGAATATACACACGGAATTTTAACAGTTCTGAGTAGAAATTAAAAGACCCAACGAGCGAGAGAAAGAGCGAGATTCCAATCGCGGCGCTCCGGAGCGGCGCTGCGGGAACGATCCCCTGCGCCAGCACTGCCGGCCCCAGGCCAAGCCCAGCCCCGCAATCCAACCCCGCTGCTCACAGCGCCCGCCCTCCCTGAGCCCGGGGCGCAGCGAGCACCGCACCCGCTGCGCTCCCGAGCACAAAACGCCCCTTCCCGCCGCCCCCACCCGATAAACGCAGCGCCCCTGCAGCCGCTCACGCCTCTCTCGCTCCTGCCGAGCTTCTCGGCCTCCCGCACCCTCGGCACCGCACCTGGGCCCCGCCAGTGCCGCGGGCTGGGGGCAGCAGCTGCACCTTCCTCTGCCTCTGCTCCAGCCTTGCCCGGGTGCCTCGGCTCCCTTCGTGCTCGCCACAAACTGATGCCTGCACAAGGCTGGCCTAGAACAGAGGCCAGACGCGGTTACACAGTAAAGCAGGCATTTGTTAAAAGGCCTCCATGGACACACCTTGGGCAGAACGAGAGCCCAGCCAGGGCTACGCCCAAGATGAACCAAAATGGCCCCAAAATGGACGACCGGTCACGAGGTCTGTCACTTTTATAAGTTCTGCTACATTTGCATATTGGGGTTAATTGTCCAATTACAGCTTTAGCTGATGAAGTCCCATCCTTCTTGTTTTTCTCTCTTCAATCCACGATGTTTATGCTCTTGGGCCTGAGGTTTGGATTATTTGTCCTTGGGTTCCCAGCTAGGGCAGGAATTGTTTTGTCTCCCTGCTCTGTGAACAGAGCTCAGCATCCCTTAATATGAAGCCCAGACCCACAGAGTAAAGCAGCACAGAATCTGAAAAAGAGAAAAGCCAAAACCTGAGGCATCAAATCCATGGGACCCCCCCACACTCAGCAGACCCCCCCATAGCACTCCCCAGGCCCCCCCCATTGATTGAACCCCCCCCAAAACATCCCCAGGCCCTCCCCCCTCGGCCCCCCTGTGCCCCTGGCCTGTGTTCTCACCTGGGAAACCCCAAATTTTTGGGAATTCTCAACTAGGTAGCCCCAAATCCCTGGAAATCTCACCTGGGACCTCCAAACCTCACCTGGGACCTCCCAAAACCCTTCCAGGATCCCCCAAAACACCCCAGGAGCCTCCAAACTCCACCTGGGATCCCCCAAGACCCCCAAAACACTGGTGACAGTGGGACAGAACTGGTGACACTGGATTGGTGACACTGGAATGGAACCGGGGACACCAGGTTGGTGGCACTGGAATGATGACACAGGGTGGTGGCACTGGAATGATGACACAGGGGTGGTGGCACTAGGACAGCCCTGGGGACACTGGGGTGCAGACATTAGGAAGGGACTGGGGACACTGGGTTGGTGGCACTGGGGTGGAACTGGTGACACCGGGACACAACTGGTGACACTGGAATGGGGACACTGGGACACAACTGGTGACATTGGGACAGGGACACTGGGACAGGGTGGGGGCACTGGGATGAGACTGGAGACACTGGGCTGAAACTGGTGGCACTGGGCTGGTGACATTGATACGGGGACAATGGGGTGGTGGCACTGGGAGCACTGGGACAGGACTGGGGACACTGGGCTGAAACTGCATTGGTGACATCAAGTGGTGGCACTTGGGTGGTGACAGTGGGACAGAACTGGTGGCACTGGAATTGAACTGGGGACACTGGGGTGGTGACAGTGGGGCAGCCCTGGTGGCACTGGACTGGTGGCACTGGGCTGGTGGCACTGGGATGGAACTGGGGACACCTGGACAGGGCTGGTGGCAGTGGCACAGGGACACTGGCATTGAACTGGTGCCACTGGACAGGTGGCAGTGCCATGTCCCTGGTGGCACCTGTGCGGTGTCCCCATGACCCTGCAGTGTCCCTGGACTTGGCCTGCGCTGCCCTGGGGGTGGCTGAGGATGGTGTCAGTCTCTGTCCGAAGCTTCTCTCATCTGCCTCACCATCGTCGTGAAAAGGACAGAAACTGGGACCACCGAAAAAAGACCCTGGCTGGAATCCTGGTCTTGCTCTGGAGAGTTGTTCACCAGGATCCTGAGGCTGAGCAAAG
Organism: Agelaius tricolor; assembly: GCF_023055355.1. NCBI lineage: Eukaryota > Metazoa > Chordata > Aves > Passeriformes > Icteridae > Agelaius > Agelaius tricolor. The sequence continues at coordinate 1,691,635 of NW_027269317.1, read as the reverse complement.
CCCTTGGCTTGCCAAGCTGTTGTTTGCAGGTGTGTTTGTTTCCATGGAAGACTGAACCTAGTGAAAAGGAGAAGGGGGACACCTTGCCCTTTTCTTCCCTTGCACCCGCTTCACAACAATGGCCCTGGAATTTCCCCACCTCTCGGCCTGGCTGGACTTTTCTGGGGTTTCTTTGGTGGTCCCCACAGAAGACCCCACATCTGCTTTACAACCACCGTGAGGGACGGACTGAGATGGGAGAAGCCTCTCCCTCAAGGACTGAGACATGAGACCCCCATGTGGAGAAGCTCCCCCTCCTCCCAAGGGCTGGGACTGAAACCCCCAGCCCGGGCAGGTGTGTGGGGGAGGCGAGCTGACCAAAGCCAGATGTTTGCCTGCAGGAGTGGCCATTGGACCAAGGAGACAATGGCTCTCACCCACTGCTGGGAACATGGACTGTTTGTACCCTTCTTCAATACCTTTTTTTTTTTCCCCAGAAATTACAATAGACTATTCTTTACTACTTTTGATTTGATTTCAAGACTCATCCCCTTTCCCCATCTAAAAAGACTATAATGGGAATTTGAATTGACCAGAATCTCTGAGATCTCCCCTGATGTGACCAGGGGAACTCCATCAACTGAAGACTTCGAAGGATTTTGTCTCTCTACGTTTGGTAGTGTGGTGATTTGACAGGAAATGTGGTTTTTTTTGATTCTGTGGTTGGGCCAATGGATGTTCAGATTTTAATATTGGCATCTAATATGGCCATTAGGACATGGATACGCCTCTGAGAACACGGGGTTAAAAGCAGGGCTCTCCCCTGGGAGGCTCCTCTTGGGTTTCCGGCAGGAAAGAGTTCGGGTCTCTCCCCCGGCCCAGCTGCTGGCTGGGCAGGGGAAGGGGAAAAGCCATGAGGCCGGGAGAGGTAGGCCTGAGCCCGGGGGTGGAAGGGTGGAAGAGAGAGAGAGAGACACCGGGAGCCATCGGGCAGCCCCCCCTGAGAGACACAGAGAGAAAGAGAGAGAGAGAGAAAGAGAGAGAGAGAGAGAGAGAGAGAGAGAGAGCCGGTGCCTGGGACTGTAACCTTGAAACTGGATAAACATGGATAAACATGGATAAACACGGGCCTGTGCCGGCAGCACGGCTGGGACGGAGAAGGGGGGGGTTCAGCTGGCCGCTTGTAGGAGCTTTTAACCCCTTTTCGGAGAATGAGAACTTTACAGATCATTGACCTCTCCTAGAAGATAGAATGGAAGATGAGGAAGGAAATGTGCAAGTGTGAGAGAGCTCTGGGCGAGTGAGAAATAGTGGAAGAATAGAGAAGAATCCTAGTGGGAAGAGATGATGGAGTGGCTTTTGCTGGACTCTTTTTGTACAGCCATGGACAGAACCATGTTCCTTGTGACACAGAGACTGCATCTAGGGGGAGGCAATGGCCACAGAACCAAGAGGGTTCAGTGTTGGTGCCCCTCGGCCCCAGGGGGTGAAAAAATATGGGGGGGACAGGTGTCCCAAAGGAGAGATTGTGGGGACAGGTGTCCCAAAGGAGAGACTGTGCCTTTTTTGGATCAGGACAGAGCATCCTTAAAAAGACAACCCCAGAAGCAGCTCTGGTCCGTGTTCAGTGGTGAGAGCACTGGACATGAAAGGAAGAGGTCACAATGGCAGATGTACTCCGGGCAGTGCCACGAGTGACAAGGAAACACACGAGGCTTCAGCTGTGTTTCCAGGGGAAGCCCATGGCACAAGAAGGACTCCTCTCCTCTTGATGAACTGAGGATTGATTGCCTGAAGGGTGGTGCTGGACTAAGAGTTGGTGATTTGAGGAATAGATGTATTGTGTTGGAAATTTGGTGGGGGGAGGAGGAAATGTATTTGTAAGGTTTTCATTTTCCCTGTGTGTGTTCCTTTTATCTATAGTTGTAGAGTAGTTTATAATAAAGTTCTGTTTTCTTTTCTTTCCTAAGTAGGAGCCTGCTTTGCTTATTCCTGTTCACATCTCACAGCAGGTACCAGGGAGAGGGCATACTCATGAGGGCACTGGCATTGTGCCAGTGTCAAACCATAACACCTGTTGTGAGTGGGAATGAGTGAGAAGTATTAAATAAATAAAAGTGAATGAGTATGGATGAATGAAAGTACATGTAATATAGATTGCTTAACTTTATTTTCTGCAGAAAGGTGGATTGTGTGGGACAGTATTGGAAAGGAAGGGTTTTTTCATGCTGTGAGGAATGTTCAAGCTGTCAGGGGAATGGATTGCAGCAGGGATGAGTGGGTGGGGTCCTGGGGAAATGAGATAAGGAACTAGAGAAGAGAGCAGGGACCCTCTGGAAATACTGTCTCTCCCTGTCTCCAGTTTCTCTGCTCATGCCAGAAGCTCCCCTCTGGAAATACTGTCTCTCCCTGTCTCCAGTTTCTCTGCTCATGCCAGAAGCTCCAGTCTCCCTACCCATACCAGCTTCTCTGTCTGAGCCAAGAGCTCCAGCCCTCCTCACCCACACCGGCCATGATCACTCCCGTCCCTGCTGTGGCTCCTCCCAGCTGACTGCTCCTGCACCTACCCCTGTTTCTTCCTTGATTTCAGCCACACTGTTGAATTCTGCTCCTCCCTCTGTCCCCTTTTGGATCTGGCTCTACAGCCAACTTTCAGCCTGGTCTCTGTTCCCTCGGTGATTTCAGCTCCTCTGTATCCAGGGGGGAGGTTCAGGAAGGAGACAGAGCCCGGCGTGGTCAGGGTCCGGGAGAGGACTGGGGGTGCTGTTTCTGCTGCAGGGGGGAGGCCACCCTCACTCAGGAGGAGGCCTGGGGATGGCTCAGGGGGTGTGCCCGGTGAGGGAGTGGGAGGAACATTGGGCTCTGTTTTCTGGGGGATGAATGCCACCTGGAGCCTTTGATAACTTTAAAAGTAGGCCCCCAAGAGGAACTATGAAAATTTTATAGTTCATACTGATGCAGAGAGAACTTCTATAGTAGATGTTCCAGGAGGATGTGATGTAGGTGGTGACACAGCAGACATGGCAGGGGGAAGAGGAGAAGGGTTTAAAATCCCTGTCATTAAAAATGTAGCAATTAAAGGGGAAGCCAGAATGGGGGTAGGAGATGTCATATTAGTTCCTGGAGCAGGTGTCAACTTCTTGGGAAAAGACTTACAAATCCAGCTGGGAATAGAGGTAATACCAGAAGAAGAAAGGGCTGTGGACAAACTCTTAGAAATAAACTAGTTGTGTGTACACTTCATGCGGTCCAAAATGTGTTAAAATCAAAAAGGAAAAAAAAAAAAAGAAAATGCCGGGGGAGAATGGTTAGTAGACCCTAAGATGTAAAAATGTGAAATAATGATAATTTAACACTAGAAGTAAAAAAAAGTTTGAATCCAGCTCAATTTTTTTGGCAAACAAAAAGGTACCTTAACACATGATTGTTCAGAAATTGTGCAATACCAAACTGAAGTTCAGGAGGATGTAGCAGAACAAGCCCTCCTAGAGGGGAAAAAGATATATGTTGATGGTTCATCCAAATGCTTATTAAAGAAAAAGAATCCCAAATGCTCCAAGGAATGTACAAAGAATCACAGCTAATTGAGAAACAAGGCCAGGTTTATATCAGTGGTTTCAAGTGCCATCTGGACAAGTCCTGAGACATGTCAGATATCCAATTTGGGGAGGAATACTTCCACTCCAAACAGGAGCATCAGGACTATTTCGGTCAGAGAATTCTCATGTTCTGGCCTTGGCCTGTGACTTCTACAAAGAGGAGGAGGAATTACAACTTCCATCAGGGCCATACCATATACCCTGTTTGCTTCATCCTAATATCAGATATGCTGGGTTATAATGCTGAGTTAAATGTAAATGTTTAAATTGTGGGGAAAATTGGTATTGCAGTTTCCACAATCAATACTCATGTTGCAGGAAGTGTCGAGCACCAAATCTATCCCCTATCCAGACAGAACTCAAAACAGCTGAAATAATAACTTTGTTTTGCGGATAGGAGTTATTAGTGCCTGTTGAGTGGGAGATACCTGAGGAACAGTGGGAAACCACAATTACAGAGTGTCAAAAATTATTTGCCTGGAAATTAGCAAAAAGGGAGTGACAAAGAGAAGAGGGCAAGACTGGATTGGCCGCTGTGCTCGCCACCGAGAAGATCAAATACACCTGCTATGGGCAGCAACCCCATAGGCATGGCAGGTGGGGGTATAAGCCATGCCAGACCTCTGTTATTCCTTTTTCTGTCACTCATCTTCTGTCTTTTCCCTTTAGGGATACCAGCAAAATCGTGTCACAAATGCTATCAAAAGCATTACAGGGAAAGAAATCAAAGTTCCTCTTTTATTACACACACCCATGTCAGCAGTCACTGCTATGACCCATCCAAATTCAGTACCTGTATGCAAAACAGGAGAAAATATTGCATTGCGAAAAACTTAGGAAAAAGTGAGAAGATATTGGGAAGTGAATGTCCAAAAGGGGAGAGATGGATTTGTTTCACATTTGCCTTTAAGGGTAGAGTCCAAGATTTGGTGAAAGAACAATCAGTAAACAAAAAGGGAAAACCAGCACAGCAATCTGACTCTGTATCAGCCCCAATTAATAAGCTGAATCTCATTATAAGACTCCAAACAGTTGTAGAGATAATAACAAACATAACCAGATGGGCATTAGAATTAATATCAAGTCAACAAAGCCAAACGAAACCCATAATATATCAGAACAGATTGGCTTTAGACTCTCTATTGGCTAAAGAAGGGAGTGTTTGTGGAAAAATTCATATATCAGGTGTAGATATATTAAAATAGATGACCACCATGAAATATAGCCCACATACTGATCCAAAATTGGGAACCAGTGTTAAAAAAACTAGCTGGTGAGATCATGTATAGAATGGTGGAAGAAATTAGGCTTCTTCCTTTTATGTGTTACAGCTGTTTGGATATTTCTTCCTTGTTTGATTCCTTGTTTTATTCAGCTAATTATCAGCATAGTCCAAAGCATAAGAAACATTGCCCAAGCTAAATGTTTTATAAAGAATAAGAGGGGAGTTTGTTATAGATGCTGTTCCAGATTGCAATGCAAGATGTTTTCCATGACCATCTGTATGGCAGATTATCTTTGTCAAGCGGGCAGTTTGCCTTATCTCTCTCTTTGAGTGACCACATTCACACCTCCCTGGGGAGGGGACATCTGTTGATAACAGACTATTGAATGTCACTGCATGACTGATAAGAACTGTAACATCCCATTGGGAGATGCTCCACCCAGAGGGAGGAGCCAAGCATTGCTACCCAGATATAATCCAGAGGTTTTTGAGACACCAGCACGGCTTTCTCCACTGGATTCCCCAGAGGAACAGCAGCTGCCTCTTCTTCCACTGGATCATCGGAGGAAGAACACATCCTTCTCTACAGGACCCCCCCTGCTCCAACAGAACCACCCCTGACACTGCAGGAGGGCTGCAGCCACATTTCCAATTGCACTGCTACCACACCCTGACGCACAGGGTGTCAGGTTGGGTTCTGACTCTGTCCGTGTTGTTCTAGTGTACTGCATTCTTTATTTTTTCCTTTTATTTTTTTCCTTCCCTATTAAAGAACAGGTATTTCCTGCTCCCATATTTTTGCCTGAGAGCCCCTAAATTTAAAGTTTATGACAATCAGGAAGGGTGGGGAGGGTTTACATTCTCCATTTCAGGGGAGGCTCCTGCCTTCCTTAGCAGACTCCTGTCTTTCCAAACCAAGACAGCCACACGTCCCGTGTCTGTGTCACACCCCTGTGACTGTGCCGGCCACCCAGCACCAGGACTGGTCCCAAAGAGGCCGTGGCAGGGCCTGTGGAAGGCCCCGGTGCCCTTCCTGCTCAGCAGCGGTGGCAGCCGTGGGGGCTCATTCTGCTGCCCTGAGCAGGCAGAGCAGAGGAGCAGCTGCTTCTTGTTTGGGCCGTTGCTAAAGTTCCTGCTGGGCTGTGTCTTCAACACTTGGGGCAAGGTCTTGCCTGCAAGCTGGGGCAGTTTGGGTGGCGTGGGGGTGTCCCCAGGGCACGTGGAGGTGTGTCCTGGGGCTCTCTGTGACACAGTGCACCGTGGTCACCATGGGATGGAAAGGGACAGAGTGTGCAAGGGTGACCCTTTGTGACACGTCGTGACGTAGGTGCTGGTGGTGCCACGGCCACGCCACAGTGCTCGGTGCACGCGACGGGACAGGACAGGACAGAGCAGTGCTGTGAGGAGCCCCCACACAGCCAACTCGTTCCTTGCTGACCCGGAGCTTTTCCCAGGCGTTCCCTGTGCAGGTGACCTCGAGGCCAGGCTGCGGGACTCGGTGACGTGGAGCATTTCCCAAGCGTCTGCCATCCCTGCGGCCGGTGCCCTCGAGGACAGACTGCGGGACTTGCAGTCCTATTTCCCTTTTCAGACTTCTCTCTTGCTGCTGCCCTCGAGGACAGACTGCAGGAGTTCCTGTCCTGTAGCCTTCCCGAGGCTCCTCTGTTGCAGGTGCCTTCCAGGCACAACTGCAGCACTTGCTCATCTTCAGCTCTTCCGAGGCCTCTCTGCTTCAGCAAGCACTCATAACTGCAAAGAGTGACATGGAGCAGAGATCCCCCAGCGTGCCCAAGCTGGCCTGGGTGGAGGAGGAAGAGGCTGGAGCTGCCTCAGCACAACAGCCTGAAGAACTGGAGCGGTTCCAGCTGCTGCAGGAGCGTGAGTGTCAGAGCTGGGCCACAGGGCTGGTGCCTGTAGCCAGCCTGGCCCCATCCCATCCCATCCCATCCCATCCCATCCCATCCCATCCCATCCCATCCCATCCCATCCCATCCCATCCCATCCCATCCCTGTGGACATATCCATGGATAGGACAGAAGCTGGGCTGGAGCACCTGGCAGCCACGCTCCATCCCCCGGGGCATCCCGAGGCTCTCCCTGCCTGGGCAGCGCAGGGCTGGGCTGTGTTCTCCGGCCTCTCCCGCAGCCCCTCAGCTCTGGCTGCGCTCGCTCTTTGCCAGATGCAGCCCAGGACCGGACACAAGAACAGGAAGCCGCCCGTGGCCACTTGGGCAGAACAGCGCAGGTACCTGCGGCCATCCCCACCTGGGCTGGGCCTGCTGGCACTGCTCAGCCAAGCACCAGGCTTGGAGCGCTCCATGGATTCTCCCTCTCTTGCTGCCCTTCTCCTGCAGCCCCTCTGTGAATTCATCACGTGCCTTTGGCAGGAAGAGACCGCCGGTGCGGGCACGGGCGTCTTGGCCAACCTTCCGTTCCTTGATGCCGAGATCGATGCTGCCATGCTGGATTTGCTTGTGGAGAAGGGTGTCTCCAATCCAGTGCAAGTAAGCAGCCTGGGGCAAGGGCTCGATGGCCCCAGCAGTGGTGCAGCGCCTCGAGCCGGCTCTGCCGGGCTCCCTCGGCCTTTGAGGCCCGGCCCAATGCGGTTGGAAGGGAAGCACTTCTCAGGGGGAGTTGCTGCTCTGGCAGCTCTCCAAGTCTCCCCGTGCCCTCTGCAGGTGCCCGCCATGGTGAGGTCCATCCACCAGTGGCTCACGGCCAATGAGGCTGCTGGGCACAGGCTGGACAAGGCCCTTCTGGAGCTGACCGAGGAATACCCCTCGGACGTGCTGATCACCCTCTTGCGCTGGGCCCCATCGTGTGACAGGTAGGGCAGCCCCACGTGCCTTGAGGGCTTCGGGTTCACCGGCCCATCACCCTGTAGAGCCTGTCCCTGCTGACTGCCAGACAGGCGGGCAGTTCCAGGATCCTCTGGCTCCTCGGTTTTCCAGGGCTGCCATGTCAGCTCCTGAGCCTGGTGCCACGCTCCCTCCCTGCCCCTCGGGGCCTGTACCCACGTGGGCTGGCTGACCCCCTGGCTGGCCAGGGGCAGTGGGCAGAGGCAGGGCTGAGGGCCAGCGCGGGGCCCTGCAGCTGCCCAGGCCACGGTGCTGTGGCCGAGCCAGCCCTGACACAGAGCTCTGACCCCACAGAGCTGCCGCCACCATGTGGGGAACCATCATGTCCTCGAGCAGGACTGCGGAGCCGGCGCTGCGGCTACTCCTCGATGTGCTGAGTGCCTGGCCAGTGCACAGCGTGTACACCTCCGATGGGGACAACGCAGGAGTCTTTGCCCTGGCTGTGAGTTTCTGCTGCCGGCCTTTGCCAGCCCCCAGGCCGCCTCTCCAGCAGCCAGCTCTCTGTCCTCCCCCCAGCTGTATCCCCCTGCCTCAGGCACTGGGCTGAATCCTGCCTTAGGGGCAGGGTTCAGGGACACCAGGCTGGCTGCTCCCCCCGTGTCTCCCCCGGCCTCTCCCTGGCATGCTCAGGCCCTGCCACGTGGATGTCTTGGCACTGAGACTTGTCTCTGGCTGTTTTATTTCTTGCAGGCAACCGTGGCCCTGTGGAGAGTCTTCAATCTGGCCTGGCGCTCACCTGTGGTGCTGGAGTATTTCTCCAATCTCTTTCTGCGTCTGCTCTTCCAAGCTTACATCAGCATGCAGGATATGCCAGAAGAGGTTGAGACCTTCTGGCAGGGATGCCAGGAGCAACACGGCCTCTCCGCCAACCCCAACAGGTGCTCCGTGCCAGTCCTCCCAGTCTCCCCATCCCTCCCACGCCCCCAGGGCAGGAGCTGGGGCTCCCAGCGTGACCTGGGCTTTGCTCTGCACACAGCTTTGCGCTGCAGACCCTGAAGGCCCTGCTCTGCCAAATGCGCTATGAGCACGTGGTGCTGTCCATGGAACGCAAGCGTGCCTGGGACACGCTGCTCTGTGCCGACACCCACCACTGTGCAGTGCGTCTGCTGGCCAGGTGAGACCTCGTTCTCCCCACCGCCCCTCTCCTTTGTGCCTGCAACGCCCCACACAGTCCCCGTGCTCATGGGCAGCAGGGCCTTGTCACCAAGGGAGGCATGAGCAGACTGGAAAAGGCTGGCACAGGAGGCTGCCCGGGAACAGCCGCCTCCCAAAGCGCCCTCGGGATGCTCGGGAGCAGACCAGAGCTCTGCCAGTCAGCCCTGGGAGACGTTTGCCTGCCCGGCCCAGGAGCAATGGTGCCTTTTTCTCCCTGCCAGGGAGATGCGCCGTGTCTCCATCATCTGGTGTTGCGGCATGGCATCCTGCCTCTTTGACCTGCTCAGCCAAGGCATTTCAGACTGGGAGCTGCCCGCCCTGGCCTTCCTGGTGGAGGTGAGCCCCATGGCCAGCGCTGCCTGGCTGAGCTGCCTCCCAGCCCTCTGCCCTCTCGTAGCCGCAGCTGCCTGGGACGCTGCCCGTGCCCTGTGCTGCTGCCTTGGCTCGGCCCTGTGCACTTCTGAGCTCCTGCCAGCTGGGCACCTCTGTGCCTGCTCTCTGCCTGCCCTGTGCCTTTCAGGTCCTGGATTGCCTGGACTTGAGCGAATGCGGTAAAAAAGTCCTGGAGATCTTGACAAGGCACCTGCAGAGCGAGTCCAGGCAGATGCGTCGCGTGGCGCTGCGAGGCCTCGTGGTGCTCACCTCGATGGTGAGAAGGAGGCAGCAGCTGAAGCTGTGCTGGCAGCGTGGGGCTGGGGCAAGCAGCCCCTTGGGCTTAGCTGGGCTTTGGCAGCTGTGGCAGCTGCTCCCAGCTCTCCAGGGTCGCTGTTCAGCTGCCTGAGTGCTTTGGGACAGGCCTTGGGCCTCTGAGCCCTGCAGCAGCAGCAGCAGCAGCAGCAGCGTGGGGTTGCCCAGCCTTGTTTTGCACACAGGATCCAAGCATGTACAGCCTGACTGAAAGCCTTGGGAAGCTACTGTGGGATAGGGATGAAGACATCGTGGAGAAGACCCTCATTGTGCTCAGCCTCCTGCTGCTGCAGAAAGACCTGGCAATAGCCAGCCCCATCGCCCTGCAGCTGGCTGAGGCACTCTGGCACCTCTTTGACAATGTGAGGCTCTGTGCCCCCAGCCACGGGCACTTGGGTGCTGCCTTGGGCCTGGGCACAGGGAGGCCTGGAGCAGCTGATGTGGAGGGCTTTGGCTTCCTTTTCAACAGGACAACAGCCTTGTGCAGCTGCTCTCCATTCGCCTCTTCCAAGACGTGATTGCCTTGGTAGTGGCAAAGGGAGAAAAGCCCCTGAAGAAGCACGTGAGCCAGAGCCTGCTCCCACTCTTCTTCCACTGCCACGATGAGAACGGGCGTGTGGCACAGGTGAGGCCTCCTGGGTGTCCCCATGGAAGGGAGCTCAGCTGTCTCCCCAGCCCCTGGCACCTGACGGGCTCCAGCCTCCTCCTGGCCTTGGCACAGAGATGCGGGTCCGGTGCCCTGGGCTGCGGTGCCATCTCTGGGTCTCTGCTGCTCTGCAGGCCTCTCGGGAAACGCTGCTTTCTGCAGTAAGCTTCCTGAGGAGGAAGGATCTCAAGCAGCCGCTGCAGACGGATCAGATGTGGAGATTTGCCGAGTGCTTGGTAAGGACAGACGGGAATGCCCAGCCCAATCCCTGGAGAAGCCGCCTGCCCCCGGCGCCCGGTCTGTGGGGCTGGCAGCTGTGGCCCCTGCCCAGTGCCGCAGGCAGGGGCACCAGCCTGCGCCCCACACGCCGCTCCCTTGCCTGGGCCGTGCGGGCTCGTCTCCAGGCTCCTGTGGCCCCAAGGCCGGTGCCGATGGAGGCCCGAGCCAGCCGGGCTCTGCTGCGGGGCGGCACCGCGGCTCTCCGGGCCCTCCGCCCCGTGCCGAGCCCGGCGCCTGCGGCTGCTGGCCGGGCCTCAGGGCTCTATGGGCAGGGGGAGCAGTGGCGGCCGTAGGCAGCGCCCGGCCCAGGGGCAGGGCCCGCATCAACCCTTTCCCTCCGTGCCCCGCCGCTCTCTGCAGCTGGCAGAGGACAGGAGCCGAGCGGCCGAGCAGCTGCGCCTGGCCCTGCCCTACGTGCGGAGCGCACAGGAGCCCCTGCGAGAGGCGGCCGTCAGGTTCATGGGTGAGCGCCGAGCCCGGCTCCCTCCCCGGCCCGGTCCGCCGCAGCTCGGCCCCAGCCCCGCCTGCTGCCCCGGCAGCAGGATCCGGGCGCGGGCATGTGCAGCCCCGGCTGGGCTCGGCATTGCTGCTGCCGCCCTCTGGCAGCCGTGGCCTGGGGCGGCAGCGTGCGCCAGGGGCCCGGGCTGAGCCCTGCCGGGCCAGCAGGGCGTGTGGCCTCGGGGCTGGCAGCGCCCGTGGGCGGCAGCTGTGGCTCTGAAGGCCGGACACGCTCTGTGTTCCCCAGGGATGGCCGGGCGCTTCCTGACAGGGCAGCAGCCGCACTTCCGCATCATCTGCAGGGGTGAGTGCGGCCCGCGGGCTCTCGCCGGGGGCTGCCGCTGGCACCTGCGTTCCCTGGCCCGCCCGCCCACGGCTCCGCTCCCTGCGCGCCCCAAGGTGCCCACGGCACAGACACCTTGCAGGCGCCTGGGGGACATTCCTGGCCAGCAGCTGCCAGCTCGTCCTTCTTGCCTCCTGCTTCCTCCAGGCCGTGCCAGGAGCTGCGTGCTATGCACGAGCCTGGAGGCTCTCCCCAGCTGCCCGCAGATCCAGCCTCTGACTGGGCCTCTGTTTCTCTCTCTGCAGCCCTTCAGGACATGACGGATGACACCAGCCCTGCCATCTCATGCCTGGCGCTTCAAGCTCTGTACATCCTTTTAGCTCTACAGAGCGTTCCCTGCTCCCGACTCCAGAAGATGCGAGACCAACTGCGCCGCCTCTGGCACTCGCGGCCTTTGCTGTGTGGCCGTGGCTGAGTGTCCTGCTGCGGCGCTGTGCAGAACTGCTCCGGGAGGCTGCGTCTGCTGGGGCCACCTGAGCCTGCGGGGAACACCTCTCCTCTGCCAGCACTTCCTTTCCCTTCACCCCCTAGAGGAACATTAAATTGCTGTTGTTGGATAGCCGCCTGTCCAGGAGCTTTCTCTTGGTGCAGAGTGTCTTCAGGCCAATGGGGAAGAGGGGGAAAAGGCTGCTTGGTCTGCGCAATTTGCCCAAGCGTGCGGTGTGGAAGGGAAAGTGTGGAAGAATGGCTGGAGGAAAAGGGCCATGGATCCGTGGAAATGTTGTACAAGCAAGCCCCATGATAACTGAGCATACATGTTAACTGAGCAGCTTGGCATAAGTGGGCCGCACTTAGCATAACCAGGCCGCACGCCATGATAGGAAGATGCTGTGTCCTGCCTGCTGACAAGGTCGAACGGGCAAGGACAGCAATGAGAATAGAAACCATAAAGTATGCATAACCACAAAGTAGGAGGAATATGTAAATGTAATCTCTTGCTTTAAACCAAGAAACTCACAACAGGTATGAGCAATTAAACCAAGAAACTAACGACAAGTATGCATAATTACTGGAAAACTATATAAAAGTACCGGTGTACTCAAGATAAACCGAAGCTTGCTTTGCCAATCATATTGATTGATTGCTTGTCTTCCCTCGCCGCCATCAGGAGGGGGCTGTGGGATGCTGAGAGGGACAGGAGGGGCTTTGGTGGCTCCTGGCCAGGACAAAAAGGGATCGGGGGGAGGTTTCAGGGGGTCCTGGCTGGGCTGGGGGCCACAGGGAGGGCGCTGGGAGGGGCTGGGGGTGTCCCTGAGAGGTTTTGGGGGTGCTGAGCCCAGTGGACCCCCCAGAGATGCCGCCGGACACCGCCCGCAGCAAGATGCTGACGGGCATCGGGGGCTTCGTCTTGGGCTTCGTCTTCCTGGCGCTGGGGCTCGGCTTCTACGTGCGCAAGAAGGTCAGGGCGGGTGCCATGGGTGGCGTCCCGGCCGTGGCGGAGCATGTGCGCTCCCGCCGGGGCCCCCAGCCCGGTGTCACCCCCTTTTCTCTGCCCACAGAGCTCCTGAGCCGCCGGCGGCCGCAGCCCCTCCCCGTGGGCTCGGGCCCGGCGGGGACCCCCCGCTCCGTCCCCGCTCCGCTGATTTTGGGGGGGTCCCGTTTTCTCCCCAGCCCCGCTGGCGCTCTGCCCCCGCCCAGTGCCTGCTCCCAGTGCTCCCAATAAAGCTTCCCAGTTGGCCCCGGCGCCGTTTACTGGGGGGCGATGGGGATGGATTTGGGGGGGGGGGGGGGGGGGCGGGGGGCGATGGGACGGATTTGGGCAAAGGGAGGGGGAGAAAGGGTGGGGGCTGGGCCCGGGGGGAGCGGGAGGAGGAGGACGAGGAGGACGAGGAGGAGGAGGAGGAGGAGGAGGAAGGAGGAGGAGTAGGTGGGATAAGAAAGGAGGAGGGAAGAGGAGGAACCCCAAAGAAAAGGAAATACAGAGGAAGACGAGCGGGCAGGAGAAGATGACCCGAACGGGATTATTTGTTTTTTTTTTAATTTTATAGAAGTATAAATAAATGAATTAGTATCATAAGAAACGTTACTATAATATGACTTGGGTTACCATCACTTTATTATAATTTAAAAAGTAGTAAAAAATTGCTGGCATCCGTTGTTAATTAAAGTGTGTTTCTGAGACGGAGCGGGACAAAGGGATCCGAACAGAAAATTCCAGCGAACCCCAAAACGGCGACCCCGGCCCCCAAACCCCAGCTTGGACCCCCAGAACTGGGGTCAGGGTCAGGGCCAGCAGCGGCAGCAGCCGGGGGAGGCTCCGCGCTCCGTCCATGGCGCTCCGGGCACACCGGGAAGGGTCGGTGCTGCTGCCAGGAACGCGGATCCAAACTGGGGGGAGTGGGAACCGGGGAGCAGCATTCCAAAAAGCGGTCAGCCAATGGAAGACCGGGGTGTATCGCGCGTCACGTGTTGCCAGGTAGAGGGTTCAGAAATTGAGCGCCCTAAGAAATTCTGACCAATCAGAAAAAGGATCGTAAATGACTCTTCCGTTGCTGGGTAGAGCCTCTGGAAATCGGGCTCCCAACGGAACCGGCCAATTACAGAGATCGCAAAAATCACTTCGGCCAATGAAAACTAGCCCAAAAAAACCCCACAACCAATGAAAGCGCGGCCAAAAACCACGCCCGACCAATCAGGGAGCGCGTCCCTCATGACCCCGCGCTGCTCCGGGCTGGTTCTCGCAGTTGGGCGCGGTTGGTTTGGGGTGGGGGTCGCCGGCCATGGGGCGAGGGGCGGCAGCCGGGGCCCTACTGGTGGCACTGGTGGTGCTGGGAGCCCCCCCGGCTGCGGGCGCGGAGCTCTCGGGTGAGCGGGGTGCGGGAGGCGCTGGGACAGGGGGGAGAAAGGGGGAAAGGGGACGGGGGGACCCCAAAACTGAGCGGGAGGGGGCTGGGGATTGGGGAATTTTTTTAAAGAGTGGAAAATAGGCAAAATGGGGGAAATGGGACCCCAAAAATCCTATCGGGAGAGGATGGAGGTGGGAGGGGAGAGGATGCGGAAGGGGAAATGGGGGAAGGGCGGCAAAGAGGAAGCGGCAGCGCGGGCAGGAGGGTCCCGTGTCGGCCGTGGGGCACAGGGGGTGCGGAGTGGGGATCCGGGGTGGGCCCCGGAACTCTGGGGGTGCTGTGGGGGCACCACTGAGCTGTGTCCCGCACTCACAGGGGTGTTTGTGAACCTGCAAAAGGCCGAGTGTTCCTTCATTAACGGCACGGAGAAGGTCAGGTTCGTGGAGAGGCTCATCTACAACCGGCTGCAGTACGTGATGTTCGACAGCGACGTGGGGCACTACGTGGGGTTCACCCCCCATGGGGAGAAGAATGCCAAGCGCTTGAACAGCGACCCAGCCTTACTGGAGTACAAACGGACTCAGGTGGACCGGTACTGCCGGCACAACTACGAGGGGTCCCACCCGTACCTCCCGGTGCGCCGAGGTGAGCGCGGGGCAAAGCGTGTCCCCTCGGGCCCTGCCCTGCCAGTGACCATCCCAGTCAATCCCAGCCCCCACCAGTCCCTTCCAGTATATTCCCACTCACTCCCACTCCATTCCCAGTCCCATTCGAGTCCATTCCCAATCCATCCCAGTCTATCCCACTCCCTCCCAGTTCCTCTCAGTTCATCCCAATCCCTCCCAGCCCATTCCCAGTCCATCCCAGTCCATGACCAGTCATTTCCAGTCCATCTCAGTCCCTCCCAGTCCATTCACAGTTCAATCCCAGTTCCCTCTCCAACTTCCACCCTCTCTCCCAGTGCCGAGTGCCCCTCCCATCTTTCTCAGTTCCACTCCTGTCCTTCCCAGTCCCTCCCAGTGCGTTCAAATCAGTTCCCAGTCGATTCCCAGTTCACTCCCAGTTCACTCTCAGATCTCCACCCACTCTCACAGTAACCCCCATCCTCTCCGACATCTCTCAGTGCCACCCCAGATCAGCCCAGTGTATTCCCAGTACATCCCAGTTCATTCCCAGTCCCGCCTTGTTCCTTCCCACTCATATTCAGTCCATTCCCATTCCATTCCCCATCCGTTTCAGTTCATTCCCAGTGCCTCCCAGTCCCTCCAAGTGTACTCCCAGTCCATCACAGCCCAGTCCCAGTCTCTCCCAGTCCCTCCCAATCCATTCCAGTCCATTCCCAGTCCATTCCCAGTCCATCCCAGTCCCTCCCAGTAGCCCCCAACGCGTCCATTTCAGCGACGCGTACAACTGACGCTTCTCAGCCAATCAGACCGCGTCTCTCTTATGACTCATCTGTTGCCAGGCAGACCCGCAGGGCCGAGTGCCCCGCGCTGGACTCGGCCTCCCAGTGCCGCGCACTCCATTCCCAGTTCCTCCCAGTCCATCCCAGTCCCTCCAAGGCCATCTCCAAATCCTCCCCAGTCCCTCCCAGTACATTCCCAGTCTATTCCCACTTCATTCCCAGTTCACTCTCAAACCTCCATCCTCTCTGCCGGTTCCCCCGATCCCCTCCCGTCTCTCTCAGTGGCAACCCAATAAATCCCAGTCCATTCCCAGTCTATTCCCAGTTCACGCTCAGACCTCCACCCCCTCTTCCAGTGCCCCCCATCTCCTCCTGCCTCTCTCAGCGCCACCCAGCTCCCTCCCAGTCTACACCCAGCGCCTCCCAGAATATTCCTAGTCCATCCCAATCCATTTCCAGTCTACTCCCATTCCCTCAAAAACCTGCCCAGTGCCTTCCAGTCCCTCCCAGTCCATTCCCAGTTTCTCCATTCCCTCACAATCCATTCCCAGTCCCTCCCAGTCCATTCCCAGTCCCTCCCCAGCCCAGCCCAGCCCTCCCCTCTCTCTCCCAGTGCCCCCCAGCGTGTCCATCTCGCTGGTGCCCCCCTCGAGCTCCCAGCCGGGCCCCGGCCGCCTGCTCTGCTCCGTGATGGATTTCTACCCTGCTGCCATCCAGGTGAGGTGGTTCCAGGGCCAGCAGGAGCTCTCGGAGCACGTGGTGGCCACCGACGTGGTCCCCAACGGGGACTGGACCTACCAGCTGCTGGTGCTGCTGGAAACGCCGCCCCGGCGCGGGCTCACCTACAGCTGCCAGGTGGAGCACGTCAGCCTGGAGCAGCCCCTGAGCCGGCACTGGGGTACGGGGGAGCCCCTGGGGGCGCTGGCAGAACCACTGGGCTCTGCTGGGAGCCACTGGGAGGGAGCTGGAGAGAGCCGGGCTGGGACTGGGAGAGGCCCTGGGGACTGGGCAAGGGCTGGGAAGGGGTTTGGGGGATGCTGGAGAGGGTGGGATGGGGATGGGGGGGTCCTGTTGGACACTGGGAGGGAGTTTGGGGTTTCTGGGTGTGACTGGGAGGGAGTTTGGGGTTTCTGGGTGTGACTGGGAGGGATCGCAGTGAGCCCGGAGGCGCTGGAAGGAGATCGGCCATGGCAAAGCGGGACTCGCCATGAGCTCGGTTGTGCTGGGCACAGACTGGGAGGGCTCTGGCTGAGTCCTGCTGGGGCTGCCAAGGGACTGCGAGAGGCTTTGGGGCTCCTGGGGCGCTGAGGGCAACTGGGAGGGGGCTGTGGGATGCTGAGAGGGGCGGGAGGGGCTTTGGTGGCTCCTGGCCAGGACAAAAAGGGATCAATTGGAGGTTTCAGGGGGTCCTGGCTGGGCTGGGGGCCACAGGGAGGGCGCTGGGAGGGGCTGGGTGTGTCCGTGAGAGGTTTTGGGGGTGCTGAGCCCTGCGGACCCCCCAGAGATGCCGCCGGACGCCGCCCGCAGCAAGATGCTGACGGGCATCGGGGGCTTCGTCTTGGGCTTCGTCTTCCTGGCGCTGGGGCTCGGCTTCTACGTGCGCAAGAAGGTCAGGGCGGGTGCCATGGGTGGCGTCCCGGCCGTGGCGGAGCGTGCGCGCTCCCGCCGGGGCCCCCAGCCCGGTGTCACCCCCTTTTCTCTGCCCACAGAGCTCCTGAGCCGGCGGCGGCCGCAGCCCCTCCCCGTGGGCTCGGGCCCGGCCGGAACCCCCCGCTCCGTCCCCGCTCCGCTGATTTTGGGGGGGTCCCGTATCTCCCCCCAGCCCCGCTGGCGCTCTGCCCCCGCCCAGTGCCTGCTCCCAGTGCTCCCAATAAAGCTTCCCAGTTGGCCCCGGGGCCGTTTATTGGGGGGCGATGGGGAGGGATTTGGGGGGGGGCAGTGATGGGACGGATTTGGGCAATAGGAGGGTGACAAAGGGTGGGGGCAGGGCCTGAAGGAAGCGGGAGGAGGAGGAAGAGGAGGAGGAGGAAGAGCAGCAGCACCAGATCCCCACGGTTTCCCCGCCCCGCCGGAGCTGCAGCCCCCCCAGCCCTGTCAGCATCGCCCCCTCCCCACATCCCGCAGTGAGCGGGAAGAAGCTCAGCCCTGGTTAAAAATCTCTAATTACTTTAAAATAACTAATACTTTTTAATTTTAATAACATTTTATTTTAATATATGAAAACATCTCTATAATTTACATTTATATAATTTAAAAAAATTAATTGTACTTAATAATCCCCTTGACCTCTTGATAATAAAATTGTGTTTCTGTCACGATCCCTCCTCATGGACGGGTTTCCTGATGGGGGATCTTGTTGGATGAGCGGAAGAAATGCGGCACTCAATATGCGTGATCAGCAAGTCTCCAACTTTATTGATAGCTCACACATATTTATATTGGTGTTAATGTGGCTTATACATATTGCAAAGCTGAGCTCATTATTGGTTAATTACTTCTCGGTCAACCACGCCTACTTCTATATTCTTATGGTTATTTTGTTACTACTTCTACATTCTTGTGGTTATTCTGCTGAAAATGTCCTCATATTTTTGGCATGAGACCTTCTCCTCTATCCAGTTGTTGCACCAAGGGCACAATGTCCCTGTCAGTGGTTGGACACTGACTGCTGAATCCTAGACTTGCCTCCTTCTAACTTAACCAACGCTATTATGTCGACGTGACCTTTCTCAGCTGGCCAGCTGTCCACAAAGCTCTCCACACTGGAGCGGTTAACTGGAAACCTACAGGTAGAATCAGGCTTTGGTATTGATGGATAGCTCAAATCTTTAGGCCTGGGATCATGGTTACGCTCTATTGTTAAGGTCAGCATTATAGTGAGCATTATAGCTTTGTTACTAGTATTAATTTTGCCATGTTTTTGCATATGCCTACAGAACATGGTGCAAAAGATGGTATCTGCTGCATTTAATCAGACCATGCTTGTTCAACAGAAAAACGGGGGAAGTGTGGAGAGCTTCAGATATATTCAATCAATTTCCTTCATTTAACCCAGTTTGGGGTGTTTTTAAAGGATGAAAGTGAAGCAGAGGAAAACTAATTCCAAACCAAAAGGAGAAGCAGCCAGGTGTGGTCCCGACATGGATCACAGGGAATGTGAGTGACCAGGGCTGTGCCCAAAGTGCCTCCTCCAGTGGGGGATGGAGCTGGAGCAGCGCACGAAGCTCTGCCCGCACTCGGGGCACTCGCAGGGCTTCCCTTACCGGTGCCTCCGTTGGTGTTGGGTCAAGTTAGAGCTGCTGGAGAAGCTCTTCCCACACTGGGGACACTCGTAGGGCCTCTCCCCTGTGTGGATGCGCCGGTGCCTGGCGAGGGTGGAGTTGTGCTTGAATCCCTTCCCACAGTCAGGGCATTGGAAGGGCCTCTCCTCTGTGTGAATCCAATAGTGCAGGAGGAGATAGGAGCTGGTCTGAAACCTCTTCCTGCATTTATCACACTCGTAGGGCCTCTCCCCAGTGTGGATGCGCCGGTGGGTGATGAGGGTAGAGTTGAATTTGAATCCCTTCCCACACTCAAGGCATTGGAAGGGCCTCTCCTCTGTGTGAGTCTGATAGTGCTGGAGGAGATGGGAGCTGGTCTGAAACTTCTTCCCACACTTGGAACACTCATAAGGCCTCTCCCCAGTGTGGATCCTCTGGTGGCTGATCAGGTTGGAGCTCCGGCTGAAGCTCTTCCCACACTCCCCACACTCGTAGGGCCTCTCCCCAGTGTGGGTTCTCTGGTGCCTGATCAGGTGGCAGTTCCACCTGAAGCTCTTCCCACACTCCACACACATGTGGGGCTTCTCCCCATCATGGAGCTGCTCATGGAGCACCAGCTCCGAGCTCTGGCTCCATCTCCGGCCGCCTTCCCGGCC
Source organism: Agelaius tricolor (assembly GCF_023055355.1). Classification (NCBI taxonomy): domain Eukaryota; kingdom Metazoa; phylum Chordata; class Aves; order Passeriformes; family Icteridae; genus Agelaius; species Agelaius tricolor. The sequence goes on along the minus strand of NW_027269317.1, from coordinate 1,672,260 downwards.
CAGGCTGGCTCTTTCCCCCTCACATCCCCGCCATCTGCGTTTGCAGCCCCTCCTCGTGCGGCAGCTCCGGGGCTTTTCCTCCCCGTTGGCTTCCTGCGCCGTGGAGCCGCTCAAAACGGCCTCTGCCACCAGGTTCTGCCGCGGGCATTTGTCCTCCCTGCTCTCCATGCTCAGCTCCTGCTCTGGGGGAGGAAGGACAAGGACAGCATGGGATTTGCCTCCGTGCCACAGGCAAGGGCAAGGAGATCCCCCCAGGGCTGAGCTGCAGCCAGGGGCCCTGCTGGGCTGGGAGATGGAGCAGCACAGAGGGGAAAGGGGCACTGACTTCCTCCTCACCTGCCTCAGTGTCCCGGGGCATCTTCCTCTTCCTCGCAGCCTCCCTGGGGTTGGCAATGGGAAATCCTGGTTTGGGGAAAACAAGGGATGAGCGCGTTTGTAGGAGCGTCGGGGGGTAGGACGGTCGGGACAGACAGAGACGAGAGATCTCTGCAGCCAGGCCCTGGAACTTGCGGTTGATTGCAAAGGGCCTGGGTGCAGGGCCCTGCTTGGAGCTGCCAGGCACAGCTCGGAGCAGGCCCGAGAGAAGAGAGGGGTAGAAAGGATGAGAGTGTGAGAGAGTAAGAGGGGAAGAGCGTAAGAGAGTAAGGTTCCTGTTACAATACAATAAATCTTCTGTGTTGAATATTCTATTTCTCACTAGCCAATCTAGTACAAGATACAAATCCTATAGCATTTACATACAGCCTGTAAGAATCACTACATCACCATACTGTGTTACATTTTAAACCCTAAAAACTCCTCTTTAAACCCCTTCTGCTGAGCTAGTGGGGTCTGCTCTGACCCTTGGATCGATCTGCAAGCAGAGGGAGTTGTTTCATCAGAAGGGGATTACCTTCAGTTGGGCCACACCATTGGTTTCCAGTTGTTCACTAACTGAGGTATCTCAAAGCTTTCTTTCATTTCAATCTTCCTTATATTTTCTATATTCTCAAAATCTTTTGCCAGACAATAATATTTATAAGGCTTTCCTGTTTCATCTTCCCCAACACACACTGAGTTTGAAGGTCTCTCTGCCTAAGTCCATCTCTACAAGTCATTGGCCATCTGGGCTCAAGAAAAACCTCCCAAACACCAAGATTCAGCCCTGAAAAAGCCTCCCAGGAGTTCCCTGTCCCTGGACCCATCCCTTTGGTGTTCGGGGGCTCCCCCCTGTCCCAGCTGCTGGGGTCACGCTTGGATTGGGGGTCCCCCTTCTCCTCGGTGCCCACCCTGCCCAGGCTGCTGCCAGTACCAGCAATGCCAAAAGCTCCCCCCGCTTCGCTCTCCCCATTTCGGGATGCCGGGGCTCTTTGGGAGGGATGCGCTGCCCTGCCCCGCGGGAGCCACCAGCGCCCCTGCCGGCCGTGCCCGGAACTGCACCCAACGGGAAAGCGCCGCAGCCGAAAGGCCGGGACTGGCTCCGGGCTCTGTTTGTTGGCACTGCCGGAGCTGGTGTTCTTTGTTTGCTTTATTATACACACTAGTAAAGAACTGGTATTCCTATTCCCATAGCTTTGCCTGAGAGACCCTTGATTTCACTAGTCTAAAAATTAAGAGGGAGGGGCTTTGCATTCTCCATTTCAAGAGAGGCTTTTTCTGCCTTCCCAAGCAGACACCTGTCATGTAAAGCAAGACAAGCACCCACAGGCACTGAGGGGGGCTGCAGGAGGGGCAGAAGAAGGCCCTGCAGCACTTGGGCACAAAGGCCCAGCAGGTGAGTGCAAGAAGGGAGCAGCAAAAGGCCAAGCTGAAGGCAAAGGCCAGGGCAGAGCTCCTACAGCCCCTGAGGGATCAGCCCCAGGGCCCAAGGGGGCCCCAGCACCCAGGGCACGGGCTCGGCCACAAGCACCCGGCAGAGGCATTGCCCTCCTCGGCAGGGGACAGCCCACCCTAACAGCCCCTGGCAAGGAATCAGGGCTCCAGCTGCAGGGCACAAGGACACTGCAAGCACAGACAGCAGCACCCTCAGGACCAGAAAGTCCACCCCTTGATGGACATGGATTGGCAGGGCTGTCACAGCTCCCATCACACCAGGGACCCTCCACACTGGAGCCCTTGAGAACATTCAGGTGGGTCTGCATTGAGAGGAGGCCTCTCCTGATGGACACAGGAGCCTCTCAATGCAATCTGAATCTTAGACCTAAGGGGGAAAAATGCAAAAAATTTGTTTGATTAGTGAGGGGATAAGTGGGAAAGATGCATGGTTTTATTCAACCACTATTAGTAGATCTGGGAGATGGATTTGAAATCCATGAATTTTTATTTGCTCCTAATTGTTATCATGATTTACTGGGAAGGGATTTGATTGCTAAACATGGAATGCAAATTAATATTATAAAAGGTGATACAGAGGCCAGTTCTGTTCTACCTCTGTGTCAAATGTCTGGCCAGACCTATGCTGAAGTGAACCCAGAAGTGTGGGCAGCCACAGGAAAATAGGGAAAATTAGATATGGAGCCTCTACAAATTACTTCAAAGCAACCAGGACAAGCAATACCCTGTTCCAGGGGAGAGAAGGAAGGGCTCACAGCCTGGTATTGAGTCCCTGTAGAAGACAGGGCTTTTGGAGCCAGGGGTGTCTCCCTGTAACACTCCTATCCTGCCAGTCAACAAACTGGATGCATGGACAGGAGGAGGAAACACAGAATTTTCAAGTGTTAAAATGAAGATTACGTGAGGCCGCTGCCCTGGCCCTTCCAGACAGGGTAAAAGAATCTGAATTATAGGTGGATGTTAAACAGGGTCTTGCCAAAGGAATTTTTGTGCTAAAATGTTTAACCCAGTGGCCAGAGAGCAGCCTCATTGTCTGCAGAATTCTGCAGCCACAGCTTTCATGGGAGCTGAGGCCTGAAATCTGATGACAACAGGAGGATCTCCTAGAGTTCAAGTCTGGCAGCAAGTTAAAGCTTTGACAACCAAAAGAGCCTCTAAATGGATGAGCAGGGCTCGGTTATTACAGTATGAAACTTGTTCAATGGCACAGGAGGATTCAGAACTGAGGACAGGGCAAGGGTTTAACCCAGCCTCCTGTTTGAACAGCCTGGAGAGGGGCTGGCAAGGAACCCAGGACTGCACTCAAGGGACAGAGCTCCAGACCCAGGCTGGGAGAGATTGATGGGACATTCCCTGGCCTGAGGGACAAAATGTGTTTGTGGATGGCTCTGCAAGGGCAGCAGAAGGGAAAAGAGCTACAAGACAGGCTGTTATTAAGGAAGGGGAATCAGACAAAGCGCAGGTCACCGCCCCATGCTCAGCTCAACCCAAGGAGCTCTGGGTGCTTCTAAGAGCCTGGCACTGAAATGCCCTGGGCAGGAAGGCTTCAATATCTTCTGCTGACACCATGGCACCTAACAGGGGGGCAAAAGCAATTCTGACTGCTTCAGCAAGCACTGGATCAGAGATCAAGGTAGATTCTCCCACAGGAAGCTGGGCTGGCACAGAGCCTGCCCTGGCACTTTGCTGTTGCCAACACCCAGCCAGGACATCGGCTCCTGCCTAAGGAGTGCAAAGCAGCACCACTGGTGGCCAAGGGGCCCATGCCAAGTGTCCCTGAGGCCAGAAACAGCCGCCAGCACAGCTGAACACGGGGGGACCCCTCAGCCTGGCCTCAGGGGCTCTGAAGCCCCGGAGATTTGCACTTCCCGCCTGCAGCAGGACCATGGCAGCCGCCCCTGAGCCTGCCCTGAAGGCAACGCAGCAGCAGCCAGGGCTCCACAGCGGGCCAAGCCCCTGGGCCTGCCCACAGATCCTCTGCTCAAACCCTCGGAAATCCTGGCCACCCTCCTCTGGCACCTCCAGCCACTGCGGCCAAGCCTTGCTGCCACTGCTGCAGCTCCAGCGCTGGCTGGGCCTGCACTGCCACAGCTGCTGGGGAGCACCACGGCACAATTCCACTCTGGGGCTCACTCACACCCACACTCTGGGCTGACTGCGACTGCATTGCTGCAAAATGTACCCATTTTGGTTCTTTTAAATCTTCTTTCTCTGCTCCGGCTTGGTTTGTCTTTGCCTTGGGGAAAGGAATTTTAAAGGTTTTATTTAAGGGGTGTTACACCACTCAATGGAGATGAGTTCAACATCTCCACAGACTGGGAATAGCCCAAAAGACACCCACAGAGATAACGACCAGCAACAAAACATCAACGCCCAGCAGCAAACAGCAACCAACAGCTACCCCAGACACTGCCCCCGGCACAGCTGGAGACACCTGGTCTGGAAAAGGCTGAGAAGGAAATCCACGAGTGTGGACCGAATTCACAGCAGAGGGGAAGAAATCCGGGTCCAACAGGAAACCAAATACTAAAAACTTACACAACTTGGAAGCAATGAACATTAAACCAGGGGATTTAGATTGGTTCAGACTACATAAAGTTTAGGAAAAATCCAGTAAAACTCACATGCCATGGAATGATTTTCTCCGCAGAGCCGGGTTATTTGTGAAAGAAATTATTTCTGTTGCAAATCCTGGCCAGAACCAAGCAATGCCTTGACTCTCTAACACTCAAGAGATTCTTGGAGAGTTTTTGTTTTCCCTGCAGCTTCAGTGACAAAATTACAACATGAGAAAAATTTTTCATAAAACTCACACTTTATATTTTCAGGTGGGTTTGGGACAGAATTGTGAGAATCAGTTTTTGGTCTGGGTTCTTCCATGTTCGCCTTTATGCTGCATGTGAAAAATGCATCTATTTTATGATTGGCTTTTCGCAAATATTGAAATGAATATTATATGTGTTGTTTTAGAAAGTAATGCTGTATTAGTTTTCTTAAGTACTGTGTTAAATATAGTTTTAGATTATAAAAATTGTTTAAATAGAAACGATGCTATGCAGGATACTTTTTTAAAAAGAAAGGACTCACAGCGAGATAGCAGCCACAGGACACCTACATCTTTCAGAGAAGAATTTATGGCCCTCTTATCAGAAGAAACCAACTTCTTCCCGCCTCGAAGGCACTGTTAGGATTTGGAGGAAGAAGCTGAGGATGACCAGACAGAATCCTGTATTTGAATGGAATTTATGCATCAGGTATGAAGTGTATGAATATGCAACAGGCTATGGTTTTTAAGGGTTAATCCTTTGTTAACGGGTGTCCTTTTGAGGCTCGTGCTGCCCAGCAAAAGGTACCGGGACATCCGTAACACTTTGTATTTATTGTCTCATATTGTCCTAATTCAGTTTGTCCAAATTATTATTACTCTAATTGTATTACTATTTTTATAACCATTTTATTACTATTAAACTTTAAAAAATTTTAAAAACAAGTGATTGGCGTTTTTAACACTGCATTTTGCAAAATTGAAGAGCATTACCATAATACTTTTAACTCGTAAATAGTTGATACTTTTTGCAAAAAAACCAGATTCTGTGGGGGGCCACACGTGACTCACGAGGTGGCTGCCCTGGAAGAGAAGCTTCATTCCAGGCAGCCTGCAGAGGAGCTTTAGAAATGCAAATGAACACTGCTGGGCAAAGCCTGGACAATGGACCTGGGTCTCTTGCCTGGGGCAGGAATTGGGCTGATTCCCTCTGCCCCTCAGCCCAAGCTCTGCCTGCTTGCACTGATGGAATTTGCACAGCTCAAGGCAGAGCCCAGGGTGAGGATATCTGACCCTGCAACAGAAACGGGTGAAGCTGCAAAGGGAAACAGCAAATGGAGAATGTTGGGAAAACTTCACTATAAATAAATGGGGGGGGAATCATCCCTCTGCCCACTCCAACATGTGCTGTCCCTGTCTGTGTTATATACAGCGTATAATAGAGCACTGGGAATTTTTTGCTACCAAAAATTCAGGGAAATCAGTTGGGAATCCAAGTATTTGATGATTTAATTAGAGAAAAGCAGTCAATTGATGCAGCCCTGGCTGGAGAGAGCGGACAAAAATGGGGAAAGGCCACCAGAACAAATCCGACAACACCATGGACCGGCCCCTGGGAACCCAAACTAATTCATATCAGGAGCCACAGAACCCATTTCTCATTTCAATGGCATCATTAGATTACAAGCTGCCCTGGGAATAACCAACCAGACAGCTCCAGCTCCTGACCTTCCTGCTGAGCAATCCACTGAAATGAGGAACACAACATTTCACCATGGGATGGGATCAGATCGTCTGTTAGCAGAAAAAAGAGGAGTTTGTGGAAAACTAAATGACTCAAACTGCTGTTGGCATTTAGATGACAAAGGAAAAGTGCTGAAAAAAAAAACCAACGGAAACAAAAAAGCAGCTCATGTATTGGTCCAAACGTGAAAAGGATGGGAATGGGACACGGTTTTGTGGCTCCCTGGCAGACCATGGGTTAAACGAATGCTGTTTCTCCTCTGATGTGCTACAGCAACTCTCACCTTTTTACCGTGCTCCACACCTTGAGAGTGCAGCTCATTCAGCAGCTGAGCGAGGGGCCAGGGGCTTGTAGATAAGGAAGTAACGGGCGAAACCACCAGCTTCAATAATTGTTACTAATTAACATGGACTGCTGCTCACAGAAAGTCCCGCTACATTCCTGAACTTCGAGAACAACCAAGACTTAACAGAGCCGTGAATATCGGCTGTTCTACAAAAGTGGGGTTGCACATTAACGAGGACATGCAGTTGGCAGATGTGGAAGTCTGAACCTTTCAAGTACCTCAGCCAAAGGGAGAGGGAGAAGCGGCCGGGAAAATGAGGATAAAAAGGAGGCTGCGAACTACAGCAATGGCAGCGAGCGCACGGCAAATGCGCCACGGCCTCTCCCTCTGCTCAGCAATAAAGTCACTTGTACAGGACTCCTCTGTCTCCTCGGGGCACAGAAACCTCCGGCCACGTCAATTTCCCCGCACAGCCCCGGGCACGGGGCAGCCGCCTCTGTCCCAGCCACAGCAACCGGGCCGAGCCACCGCTGCTCCGGCAGCGGCTCCTGCCGAGGCAGCGGCCGCAAGGAGACCGCGGGCAGCCGCTCCCGCAGCGCCCTCACGCCAGCGGCAACACGCGCCGGACACGGCACAACGAACCCGCCTGAGCCCCCTGCCGCCCCCGCGGCCCGCAGCGAGCCCCGAGCCCCCGCACAACCCAGCGCGGCTCCCACCTGCGCTGCGGCCGCCTCCCAGCTCCGCCGCCGCCTCACCGCGCTCCGGCCGCTGCCGCCGCTCCCGGGCCCGCACACACGCTCCGCCATTGGCGCCGCTGCCGAGCCACGGCCGCCCTCAGGCCGCCACCGGGGCCTGCCCCGCCCCGCTCCCACCAATCAGCGCGCCAGAACCACGACTGACGGCACCGTCGGCCAATCGCAGCCAGGGGCGGGCTCTGCACACGGCACAGCCTCGCCCCGCGCTCTCAGGGTCCCCCGGGCTGCGTGAGGGCAGAGCCGGAGATGAGGAACAGCCCTGGAACGGGCCCGGGCCCGAGGGGGATTGAGCTGAAAACACAAACAAACTGCTCCGCACCTCCCGCCACGGCTTTCCCGTCACTGCGGCTCCGGTGGCTCCGGCTCAGCGGGAAGCCCTGGAGCCTCACTTCTCCTACCCCTAATTAGGAGCAGCAGTGCATCGCTTTGATTTCCCCCAAAAAGGGAAAACTGCCCCAAATCCCTGTGGATGAGTGAGGGATGTTATAAAATTGACTCAAAACGAGCAATTTCCAATCAAAGAATTTATTAATTATTGAAGCAGTTATACTACGTAAGCAAAGGCTCAGCGCTGGGCGACAGGGGAGTCTCAGCTCCACCTACTGCTGCCCCAACTAGTTTCTGATTCAGTCCTTTTATCCTCTCCATCCTTCAGGAGTCCATGTTATCTCGGAGTTCTCTGCGCCTGTGCTGGTTGTTGCTAGAGGGTCATCCTTCTGTCTCCTGGTGGTCGGTGATAAAAGGCTGCGGAGTCTTCCTCAGCCGCGTCTTCTTCACCCTATGTCTTTATTTGGTGACTTCTCCGTGGAAAATTACCAAAATCTTATGATTAACGCAATATGTGCCCTATCAAGCTTCAGCAAGCAAATGTCCTGCCTTGCAAACTGTGTCCTATCAAGCTTAAGCAAGCAAATATCCTGCCTTGCAGACTGTTTATCTGCCCCTGCCCCTTCCCCAGCTTTTCCCTGGTCGTTATCTCTGTGAGTTATCTGCTTGTACCATTTGTCAGCGGGAAAGGTTTCCCTGCTGGGTGTTAATCTGCCCCTGCCCTTTCCCCAGCCTTTCCCTGGTCGTTATTTCTGTTAGTTATCTGTTTGTACCATTTTCTGGGTGGGACTATGTGTGGGCTCCTGCAACCCCTTCCCTGGTATCCTTGTAGCTCATATCTCATGAAGTAGTACAGAAATAGTCAGCAGACAACTCTTGTAACACACTGGTCTCTTTTTCGTGATGAACAAAATGTAGTCCTTCATCTCAATCCCCCCTTTGTTTTGATACTCAATTTTGTTCATCAAAACGCTCTAATTCCCTTTTGCTAAGCTCCAGAGATTCTTCTGGATCATCCATCTTCAAGGTTTCGTATTTTGCTCGTATGAGCATAAGGTGAGCAGCTTCTAATCTGCCTTTTACAATGCTAATCAATTTATTAAAAATACAAGGGCCAAACGTGAGTCCCAATAGTAAGAGAAGTAGTGGACCCGCTATCGTTGATAATAAAGTTGTAAGCCAAGGAGAATAGTTAAACCAAGATTCATACCAGCTTTGGTGTTTTTCCCTTTCTCTTTGTCTTCTTTCTAGCCCCTCCCTTAGTTTTGCCATTGAGTCCCGTATAATTCCGCTCTTGTTTACATATGTGCAGCATTCTTCTCTTAAAGCAGCACATAGTCCTCCTTGTTGCAGGAATAATAGATTTAACCCCCTTCGATTTTGTAAGGCTACCTCTGCTAGGGAATCTAATGATTCTGTGAGGTCTTTGATGGAGGGTTCGATCCTCCTGAGGTCTTCATCTACAGAGGCTCTTAGTTCTTGGAATCCTCGGTGTTGCTGTATGAGTGAGGCTATTCCTGTTCCTGTCCCGGCTGCACCTATTCCTAGTAACATTGCCACAGTGAAGGTTGTGAATATTTCCCGTTTCACTATGTGGGGTCCTATATTTTGATATTGTTCATAAACGTACTCTACGGGGTGGTAAAGGACTCTGGGTACTATCAATACTTGAATGCAAAAGTCACTGGATTCATTAAATCGGTCTATATTTATACATGGGGTGACTCCGAGAGTGTTACAGACCCATTTAGTATTTGCTGCTGGCAGTATCCAGCTGGCAGGTTTCTTAGGGTCACTCAAATTCCCCATAACCTGACATAGATGTCGTTTTTCCACTGGTACTCGTCCTATACATCTTCCTCTCCCCGTTACCCTTGCCAAGGTTATCCCTCTTGATTCTTCTCCTCCTTTTTCCATAGGCACCTAGCTGGGTTGGTCCCATTTACTCGTATGCTTTTTGCTGTTACCCCTATGGCTTCATAGAACGGGGGGTTTATGGTGTAACACAGCCAACATTCCTTAGTTAGATTTGGATGGGTCTCATTCAGGACTAGGAAAGTGGCCTGTAATATTTTCCACAAGTCCCCTTCTCCCGGGTTTTCAGGTCCTCAGGTCAAATTAGTAAAGTTTTGCTTATACATTTCTGGAAGACTAGTGGTTGGGGCTGTTTCTGATTAATTTCCATTATTTTCTCCTAGCGTTAGTTCTCCAGCTATCGCCTGGTTTGGTCCAATTGGTTCAGGGTCGTGTGGCACGGTTGTCTTTTGGATTATAAAGTGCCCCCCTCTGTCTGTCCCTGGTTCCCATAATCGGGCTCCCCACATTTTCCCTAATAACCAGACTTGGTCATGTGGTTTTGTCACATTAATGTAAATCATATTGCATGTTCCATCTAACCCTCCTTCTTTCTGGGTATATGTGGAAGTGGGCTGTGTACACCCGTATGGACCCCATCCAGTTCTGATAAACCCGTCCTCGTTCCCCCCCAAAGGAGCTTACTGATACACAGTCCCAATAAGCACAGTAAAAGTGTCCTGGATAGTTACAATACCCTTTTCCTGGGTTTGAGCTTGGACAAAAATAATATCCAAACTGATTTAAACATGGATTTACAGGTATTAAATCACACAAAGTACATAAAAAGCTGGGTGCGCCAGATGTGATTTTGGTCTGGATAACATACTGGTCTTCCCATCTAATCAGTGACCATTTGAAGGGTTGATGTGAATACCCTTCTGCCCCTGAACTTGTTACAATGCACCAGAAAAGAATTAAGGCTTGTAATTTGGGGCTGTCATTGTCGGAGCTCAGGTTAAATTTTACCTTTGGTTTCCCCAGCGGTGGGTTACCAATCCTGGGGCAGGACGGCCAACATTTCCTGGACATCCCATATGGGGGTCGAGGCTTCCGACGGACTCCACTGGTTATTACCTCTCTGCCTCGCCCGACGACTCGGTTGCTGCGAGCCTCGGGGTTTACCATCTTCTCGGCAGCAGAGGTATTCTTCAGGAGCCGGATAAACCTCCCGTTTCCACTTTTTAGCACTGGCGGCCCAGTTATCAGCTTTTATTAATGAGAGGTCACGCCGCAAATTGGGGGCTTTCTTCCGACACACCACTTCCAGGATGTCCAGGAGAAAGGGGATCGGTTCGTTAGGGTGGTAGCAGAACCGATCAGGATTTACCCCTTTGGAAAAGGTTTCCCACCACTCGTCAGATCCAAGCTTTACCTCCCCCGTAGCAACTCTGCTACTAAGAATGATAGAAGTTAGTCTCCTCTCTTTCTCATAGCACGGCGTGCAAATTCCCCTCGGTGTTCTACCACTCCGACAATGAGACCACCAAGGTTCGTGACACAATTTACAGGAAAAGCATACAAGGGGGTGACAGTCACAATCTAACCAGTTACACTTTAACCTTATATCTTTGTTTTGGGCTTTTTCCCCCTTCCATGGGTGCCCTTTATGTTCTAATCTCGGGGACTTAAAGTAGGGCTTTCTTAACTCGTCCTCTAAGAGTTTGCAATATCCAAGAGCCTCCTGATTCCCTATTAGCTGGGTTTGGAGATAATGGTTATCTCCAACCCAGATTACTATCCAAATCATTTATCAGTTCGTTTCAGCTTTAATTTGGTTTCTCCCGGGAGACTGCAAACCTCCCAGCTGTGAGGGGGTTTCACCGGTCCTTTTATGCGACTAGCATGAGTCCATCCTTTTTCAGCGGTTCGTATGGCTGCTTCTGTGGTGAGGAGTACTTGGAACGGTCCTTCCCACCTTGGAGTCAAGGGGTTTTCTTTACAGTTTTTTTTTTTTTTTTTTTTTTGTTTTGTTTTTTTTGTTTTTTTTTGTTTTTGTTTTTGTTTTTTTTTTTTTTTTTTTTTTCACAAGCACCCAATCTCCTGGCTGTACCTGGTGTAAGATAAAATCTAAAGGAGGCCGTTGTGCTAACATACCTTTTTCCCATAATGCCTTTCTGTACTTTGTCAATTCCACCAAATATTTTTGTGTACATGTGTCATTAATGACAGGATGTTCGTTAGGATTTTCTAGGTTATACAGCATCCCATACATCATTTCAAAGGGTGATACCCCTAAATCAGCTCTAGGTCTTGTTCTTATATTTAGCAACGCTAGAGGAATACATTTAACCCAGGTCAAATTGGTTTCTGCTACCAGTTTGGTCAATTGCTTTTTTATTTCCCCATTCATTCGTTCAACTCGTCCAGAGCTCTGGGGATGCCAGGGGGCATGTTGTTCCCACCGTATGCCCAGAGCTGTTGCTAAGTTTTGGGTAACTTGGGAAATAAAATGCGGCCCTCTATCTGAGTCAATGACTTCTGGGACCCCGTATCTCGGGATTATCTCTTCCATCAATATTTTCGTAACTACTTTGGCTGTTTCTCTTACGGTTGGGAAGGCTTCCACAAAATGTGTTAGGTGGTCCACCAAGACCAATAAATATTTGGTTCTCCCTACTTTGGGGAGCTCGGTGAAATCTATCTGAATGTGGGAGAAAGGCCTTTTTGCTAGCAGTCAGCCTCCCTCCGGTAATTTTCTCAAAAATTTTTTTTTTTTTTTTTTTTTTTTTTTTTTTTTTTTTTTTTTCCTATTTACTTGTAAGCAAATTAGGCATCCTCTGGTTACTTGTTTGGCAATGTCCCAGATTCCCACACTCACATACTTTGCAGCAAAATAATCTACCAGTCCCTGTGATCCCCAATGTGTTTTTTTTTTTGTTGTTGTTTTTTTTTTGTTTGTTTGTTTGTTTTTTTTTTTTTTGATGTATCTTAGTCAGTAATCTATGTGCCGCATTTTGGTGGTCCCAATGGGGGTTCTGTAGGGGCCATTTAGTGTCCGCAGCCGGGCCTTGGACATGCTGCGTGTCCCAAATACGCATTCCTTCCCTTCTTATCATATTCCGTTCTTCAGTAGAGAACAGAATGCCCAAAATGGACTGCATTTCTTCCCAGGTATAGATGTTTGGTCCTAAGAACTGGTCGACCCTCTCGGCTACCCCAAAAGGGTCCTCTAATAAATGTCCCATGTCCTTCTTAAAGTCTCGTACATCTGCCGAACTCAAGGGGACAGTAATAAATCCTATACCCGCCTGTGGTCCACCCATAGGCATCTCCCGTAGAGGGAATAGCCCCGTCTCAACCCTACTGCGGCTCCTTGTAATCGGGCCTTGGTAACCGGTTTGGTTAACCTCCCCTTGGTTACCCTCTTCATCATTGTTTGGTGCAGGTGGTTGTGGAGGTGGTGGGGCATTGGGTGCTAGCGGTGGGACATATGGGGGCGGTGCTATAATTAAGTCGCCCAAATGATTGTCCCTCTTCCCCTTTTTGTCCGGATCCCCTTTCCCTTCTCTTAATTGGAAAACATACACTTCGGGTCTTGCTACCCATATTTTGGCATAATCACTCTCCGCTTGCGAGAAGGGCTCTTTAGAATTTACCCATAGGTTCAAGTCCTGTCGAACCCAGTCTTCAGATGATCCAAACATGGGCCAAAAAACTTTTTTTTTTTTTTTTTTTTTTTTTTTTTTTTTTTTTTTTTTTTTTTTTGGAAATCTCTTTCCCACCCCATACTTCCATACAATGATGTATCATTCTGGCCCTATCCTTAGTCTCGGTCCCCGGGTAATGCTTCCAATTACTAAGCATAAATCCTAGGGGATTGTCCCTTGGAATGGGGGGGAGTTTGACTTGGGTTGGGGTCTTGCTTTTCCCCTGCCCCATTCATCCGGAGTGCCTTCTTTCGCTCTCAAATTCCTTTCACTTCCCCTTTTTCGTGGCCCGAGCCCTCGCGGGTCTGCAGGAACCGCACTACTCAAGGGTCCACACTCACTTGGAGAGTCCGGCTGCCGGCCCTCCTCTCATTCACACTTGTCCACCGCCACACTCCGGGATCCCAACCCCGCCCGAACGGATTCCCTTTTATACTTACGCGTCCTGCGTCTTCGTCCGGACTCCGTGCACAGATAATTAAGGGGTTCACCGGTATAATTTGTCCCGTTTGCTTACTAGTATATATTTTAGGGTCGTCGGTGAGAGTGGCGGAGGTTCTCCCAGAGGGGCCACCCAGAAAGCACTGGATGAGGCGCCCCCCACTCTGGGTAGATCCTACCCGATCCAAACTCTCATCCGAGTCACGGCACCAAATTGTTATAAAATTGACTCAAAACGAGCAATTTCCAATCAAAGAATTTATTAATTATTGAAGCAGTTATACTACGTAAGCAAAGGCTCAGCGCTGGGCGACAGGGGAGTCTCAGCTCCACCTACTGCTGCCCCAACTAGTTTCTGATTCAGTCCTTTTATCCTCTCCATCCTTCAGGAGTCCATGTTATCTCGGAGTTCTCTGCGCCTGTGCTGGTTGTTGCTAGAGGGTCATCCTTCTGTCTCCTGGTGGTCGGTGATAAAAGGCTGCGGAGTCTTCCTCAGCCGCGTCTTCTTCACCCTATGTCTTTATTTGGTGACTTCTCCGTGGAAAATTACCAAAATCTTATGATTAACGCAATATGTGCCCTATCAAGCTTCAGCAAGCAAATGTCCTGCCTTGCAAACTGTGTCCTATCAAGCTTAAGCAAGCAAATATCCTGCCTTGCAGACTGTTTATCTGCCCCTGCCCCTTCCCCAGCTTTTCCCTGGTCGTTATCTCTGTGAGTTATCTGCTTGTACCATTTGTCAGCGGGAAAGGTTTCCCTGCTGGGTGTTAATCTGCCCCTGCCCTTTCCCCAGCCTTTCCCTGGTCGTTATTTCTGTTAGTTATCTGTTTGTACCATTTTCTGGGTGGGACTATGTGTGGGCTCCTGCAACCCCTTCCCTGGTATCCTTGTAGCTCATATCTCATGAAGTAGTACAGAAATAGTCAGCAGACAACTCTTGTAACACACTGGTCTCTTTTTCGTGATGAACAAAATGTAGTCCTTCATCTCAAGGGAGAGGAGAGATTTCTGACAGAAAACCCAAATCCTCAGAGCAGGATAATGAGAAGTAAGTGAAGAGCCTTAAATCCAGCCTTCCCCCACGCCTCCCTCCTTCCAGCTGCACCTCCTACCCCGGCAGTGCCGGAGACAGGGAATGGGGCCGTGCTCACTTCATGCCCCGGGGCTTCTCCCTCTGCTCGGGGACAGGAGTCGTTCCCCTGCTGCACCCTGGGCTCTCTCCCACCGGAGACTTCTCCAGGAACTTCTCCAAGCTGAGTCCATCCCACGGGGCACAGCCCCCCTCCAAGTGCTGCAGCGTGGGTCACTGTGCCCCGGGGTCAGTCCTGCCAGGACAGGCTGCTCCAGCGGGGCCCCTCTGGCCACGGGGGCACAGCCTCCTCTCAGGCATCCCCGTGCTCCAGCGTGGCTGCTCTGGGGGCTGCAGGGGGATCTCTGCATCCCCATGGATCTGCAGGGGGATCTCTGCAGCCCCATGGATCTTTACATCTGGTACTGCCGTTTTTGGATGAGCCAGGAATAAGCTGAGCTCTGCCTGAAGCTCTTCTCACATTCCCCACACCCTTCCCGGCACAGGGAGGCTTTTACCTCCTCACAGCTCTCCAGGCTGGGTTTGCAGCCCCCCTCGTGTGGGATCTCTGGGGCTTCTCCTCCCCGTTGGATTCCTGCGCCGTGGAGCCGTTCCAAATGGCCTCTTCCACGAGGTTCTGTGGCAGGGATTTGTTCTCCCTGGTCTCTGTCTGCAGCTCAGTGCCTGGGGGAGTAAGGACAAGGAGAGGAAGAGACAGGGAGAAGGGAAAAGGAAAAGGCAGGAGGAGAGGAAGGAACAAGAAGGAACAAGTGAGGAAGGAGCTGGGAAAGGAACATGGATGGATGTAGGACAGAATGAGGAGAAGAAGGAGGGTGGACAAGGAGAAGATGGGATTTGCCTCCATGCCAGAGGGAAGGGGAAGGAGATCCCCCCAGTCCATCCCTGGCAGGATGGCGTTGGCAGTGAGGCTGTCCTGCAGCGATGCTGGGCTGGGAGATGGAGCAGCAGGGAGGGGAAAGGGGCAGTGATTCCTCCTGCCCTGCCTGGCTGTCCCAGTCTGGAGCGTCCTGGCGCTGCCGAGGCCCTTGGAGCGTCCGGCACTCAGGAGCCCGGAGCTCACGGCTGCTTTATAAAGCTGACAAAGTCAGCAGGATGGGTCTGGGTATGATCCCCAGCAAACTGGGTTTATTGGTACAGGAACAGGGGACAGAGCTGAACAGGGTCCAGGGACAAAGACAGGGAGCAAGCTGAGGGCACAGGGGGTTTTTATATGGGGTAGTGAGGGTGGAGCTGAGGGTCAGGGTCCAATGGATATGGGGGAAAATGGGGCAAAGGAGGGGTTAAGGGTCGGGACAGCTAATAGGGAAACAGGGGCAGAGGAATGCAGTAAACTGGGGCCAATGGAGGGACAGAGAGGGAGAAGATTCTAGGGACTAACCAGAGATGGGTAACAAGGGGTGAACTTGGGTAATTAGGCCAACGGGCCAATGGGGTAACATAACTTTCCATAAATCAGCATGTGCCTGCAAAGATCTGTGGGAGAAGCAAGCTTCTCACCATAACCTTGAAATCTATTCCTCTCATTGGGGACCAGTGCACCACAGCTGGGGGATTGGAACTCTGGTGGTAGGCACATGAGCCTCCACATGAATGCATTTTTCTTTTCTTTGCAGTCTTCCTCTTCTCCATTTAGACAAAGTTTAGGATTGACAAATCCTGGCTTTGGGGGAAGAACAAGGGGTGAGCACCTTGGGTTTTGTGAGAAATGAGCCTCACTCTTTAGAATTTTTGAAAGTTTAATAAGGAATAAGAAGGGACAAATCAGTAACAGCGCTGGGTGTTGGCGATGGCCAGAGGCACACCGGTTACCCACAGCAACTCTTCTTGTCTAGTTTCTCCATTGTATTGTTCAAATACATATTCATAATGATTGTACATATTCAAACATTTCTTTGAACTCGTTTACATGTTCCAGGAATTCTTTAGGTTGGTTTGACCCCCAACTCGCCTTTTTAGAGCACGTGCAGGAATCGTGGATTGCTGTTTTGAGGGTTGTGTGTCACTGCCTCACAAGGGCCCCTGTTCTGTGGTTTCAGCAGGTGACAGTGGAAGGGTCAGTGGCAGGGGCCTCATCACATCCCTTCCTTGAATGTTATCTGACCATGCAGACGCTTTTAGCTATTTCCACAAGTACTTTAAATGAACATTAGCTCTTTCAGAAATATCTCTGAGTTATTATTGTCAGTTAGTTACAAAAATAAAAGCATTAGTTATTATTTCAACACTACAGCTACTTCTGCAAAAGTTAACATTCTAATGCACAACACATGGCATCCACTTGAATATTTTGCAAAAGCCAAAACAATAATGTATGTTTTTCACACTGTCCACAAACTCAAATATCATCCATAAATGATGTTCTGAGGATATGAGCTACACAGGGGCCAGGGCATTGGCCACAAAAAGCTGACAAATTATACTATAGCAAAAGCAGTGAAAAGTGATTACAAACAGTACTCTATCAAAATTGTTGTGATTAAGAATATTTTGCAGAAGTCAATACATAATAGCAAAAGCCAACACTACCTAGTTATTTATAACAAACCCAGAGCAGGTTTTTCCCTTGCATGGAGCACCTGGGCCTTCCCTGGGCCCCTTCTGCCCTCCTGCAGAGCCGGTGGCATTTTCCAGCACACCCAGTTTGTAACCAAGAGCCGGGTGCAGCCGAGAAGGCTCCAAGCGCCTCCTTCCAGGCTGACTCTGCAGGTGCCGAGGCTGCTCTGGGCTCTGCCAGGGCTCTGCTGGGGCTCAGCTCTGGGCCAGGCTGGGCCCGCTCTCCCCTCACATTGCTCCGGGCAGCTGAGTCACAGCGGGAGAGGGAAGGGACACGTCAGGGGAGTTGAGGTTTAAGAGAGTTTGTATTCGAAAACTGCCATAACAAACAGGCTGTCCTAACTACCATAACTAACTAGCAGTGCTAACTACCATAACTAACTACCAGTGCTAACTACCATACCTAACTAGTTGTCCTGACTACTGTAACTGAAAGCTGTCCTCAAGTGCTTCATCTCCTCCGCTGCTCCCTCAGGTTCTTTGCTGCAGTGATCAGAGGGGCCAGGCTGGAGAGAGGCTTGGCTGATGATAAAAATGGGTGCTGTCCAAAGGATAAAAAGGAAAGAAATGAACTGTTACCTTCCAGAGTCAAGTTCCTCACAGGCTCTGTTGCAACAGGACAAAGGGAAATGGTTTGAACATCGAGGGAAGCAGGCTCAGATTAGATCTAAGGAAGAATTTTTTAACCAGGAGAGTGGGGAAACACTGACAGGAGGTGCCCAGAGATTTGGGAGGTGCCTCCTGCCTGGAAACATCCAAGCTCAGGTCAGGCAGGGCTCTGAGGCCCCTGAGCTGCTTGAAGATGTCCCTGCTCGCTGTGGGGCACCAGGTCCAGATGAGCTCGAAAGGAGCCTGCCAGGCCACAGCAGGCGAGGATTCTGCTCGCTCTGCGTGTGGAACGCAGCGAGACTGGAGACTATCGGAGGGGGCCCCACAAGAAAACCCCTCCCTGGCGCTGCTGCTTCCCCTGCAGCCCTTGGCTCTCACCTGCAGCAGCTCCTGGGCAGCCCAGCGCCGCTCCTCGTCCGGCTCCAGGCTGCACTCGAGGCAGTCCCGCAGCAGAGCCGACAGGCGCCGGGGCTCCTGCAGCTGCGGGGTCCCGTTCTGCCGGATCAGAGCGCGAGCCTGCAGGGAAAGCAAACTCAGCGCTCTGCCAGCTCCCTTCACACCCACACGGGCTCACATCCACCCCGGGGCCTCAGCCCCAGCTCCAGGGCCACTTTCCTCCCTGCCAGAGATGCTGCTCAGAGCTCATTTTGCTATGCCAAGCAAAAAACCCAAACCCTGGGGCTGCCACAG
Source organism: Agelaius tricolor (assembly GCF_023055355.1). Taxonomy (NCBI): domain Eukaryota; kingdom Metazoa; phylum Chordata; class Aves; order Passeriformes; family Icteridae; genus Agelaius; species Agelaius tricolor. Next base: position 1,653,904 of record NW_027269317.1, on the reverse strand, counting down.
CCACTGCAACATCCAAATGATCTCGCCTTGAGAGCCAGTTTCATTGGCTGGCTTTGTTAGTAGGAACCTCCATCAGAAATAGCCCATTTTGCTTCTCTAAATATGGACACCAGCTTTACAGGCCATTTTCCAGAGTCAGTGTGGTCTGCCTGTGTTATTTCAGAGGATTCTTCCATCAAGTGCATCTCTGCAGTGCCACTGACACTCAAGTAAATGCATTCCTGATGCCCCATCCCAGAAACTGCCAGGCAAGAAACAGGAGGTTTGTGATGCTGAAAGCTCAGGCTTGGTGACAAGGAGAAAGTAGCTTGGACTGGGAAAGAAATGTGTTGGACTATGGGGATGTTAAACAATCATTTTCATGTTTTTAACAAGTTTCCCAGTGAGAAGAATCAGGGGGGAAACCATCTCGCAAAACCTCTTTTAGAAACTCCTGCAGAAATCTTGTTGGGTTTGGGGGCAGGATGTCGGGATGGTGTGGTGTTTTCTTGCAAGGTAACCTTAGACCTGATGCACTTGCTTCACATTTTCAGGTCATCCTCACAGCCAGAAGAGCTGCAACAACGTAAATCCCAAAGCAAATTGTTGCTGGAGATTGCAGAAAATTCGTCTGTGTTGAGGCTGGAGTCCTCTGGGAATTCCCTTCCCATGTGCAGAAACCTCCAGCTGCTGCTCCCTGTGCAGGGTCCCCCTGTGCTCGCAGCCTCTGCAGCCCCTGGAGAATTTGCCTCTTACCATGGCCGCCGTTTCCCTGAAGTGAGGAGGTTCTCCTTCCACCATCTCGATGGTCACAATGCCGAAGGACCAGATGTCCACCTTGGGGCCATAAGGAGATCTGGTCACAACTTCTGGGGCCATCCAGTGAGCAGTGCCCACCATGGAGCTGCGCTGGTCCTGCTCAGGGCTGAGCTGAGCACAGAGGCCAAGATCAGCTGAGGACAGAAACAAACCCTGTCAAAGGCAACTGCAATGAGGAAACCAAGCACAGAGATTCCCCACGCTCAGTCTGAGAGTGCAGTAGTGAAGTCAGCTGGAAAAGTCCTCAGGGCTGTAGCCAAGGAAAGATGGAACTGGGCCCTTCAAGAAACCCTCAGCTTTCCTGCAGTGGCTTTTACTGATTCCCTTGGAGCTTTAGATTCCCACTGCTGCCCCTCTGGAAGGGCCATGGCCAGAGCAAAGGCACTGCTGGCCCCCTGCTCCTCTCCTGAGCTCTCTGCAGGGGCAGCCGCTCTCAGCTGGCAGCAGGGGCCGGGCAGTGCCCCCAGCAGCCCTTGTGGGGCTCTGGCCCTCCCTGGGAAGCAGCCCCAGCCCCGCAGCCTGGGAGCGCCGTGCCTGGCCAGGAACACCCACCCAGCCTGACAGAGCCGTCCATGCCCAGGAGGATGCTGGAGCTCTGCAGATCCCTGTGTATCACCCGGTTGGAATGGAGGAAATCCAGACCCTGCAGACACTGAGAGAGAACAAGAAACACGAGGGCAAAAACCAATGGCCGGAATATATCACACCAGAAAGGACAGCTCAGAATTCTGCCAGCAGCAGCTTTGCTGTGACAGGCCAGGAGTGCAGTGCACACAAGCTCCAGGCAAAGGGCTCAAGGCAAAGCTGAGAACAGCAAATCAAATCCAAACCACACAGAGAGTACCACAACAGCAGGAGAGAGAACAAGAACAGAGTAGAAGTGCAGTGATGCTGGACGCCGTTCCCTGCAGAGGCTCTTTCTTCTCCAGCACATGAAAACAACTCAGAAACAAAGCCCTGAGCATGGAGCCACTCCTGTTCTCACACCCTGTTTGGAAGGACCATCGTGTCCAGGCCATGGGAGTGACAAGCAGGATCCCTCACCTCCCGACTGACAGCTGCCATCTCTCCTTCAGCCATGCGTGTCTGTCTGACAACATCCCGCAAAGTTCCTCCATCCATGTATTCCATCACCAGCCAGAGATCTCCATCAACAAGGAAGCTGGAAGAGGAAAACAATGGCATGGAGATGAATGTGCAGAGCTCAATTCCCCCATGGAAAAGCCTGAAGTGGAGCTTTGTTTCCGGGTCACTTGTCAGTGAGGACAGAATCAGATGGAGAGACATTCCTGCCAGGCTGCACAGCCCTTGGAATCTGCACAGTCTAAAGGGGAAGGAGACACCTGCGAGAAAGGAGAGGCTTTGGATGGCAAGCAGGTGAAAAATGCAGTTTAGCAACAGCCCAGATCAATGTGGAACCACAACCCTTGGCCCCAGCTGGTTCAGCTTCTGAACTCATCAGTTCCACCATTCCCTCCAGAACAAGGCAACACAACTGCCAGGGTTATCCAGGGGAGGAGGCCGTGCGGCACTTGGGACAAAAGCAGTCAGAAAACCTTTCAGAAAGTCCCTTCAGAAACAGGCAAGGCCAGTGAAAAATGGGCAGATGAGGCATTTCTGGAAACAAGAACCCGATCTTCCTGGCAACTGTAGCAATGGAAAAGGGCTGGGAAGAAGAAGCCAAGGGAAATCATTTCTGCTGTGGTTTATCAGCACTTGTTGGGAGACAAAGCCAACGGGGTCAACTTGAAGGAAAAACCAAAGCAAAACAACAAAAGCACATGGTGGGAGTGAACTGCCAGGCTGTTGGTTTGGGAAGATGTGGCTGGGTCAGGCATTTTCAAAACAGGCTACAGACTCCGGATGCCAGGAAAGGTTAACGCAGGGCCCGGGCTCGGGATCAGAGCTGAATCACTCACCTGTCCAAAGAGTTGACAATGTTGGGGTTCTTCTTGTCCTTCAGGAGCAGGATCTCATTCACAGCTCGTTCCCTGTTCTGCCCTCTGAGACTCATTTTCTTGATGGCCACCTGAAGGGACATTGCAGCCTTGAACTGGAGGAGTCTGTGGCAGGAGGCCACAGCAAACACGGAGCGAGTCTTTGTGGAGCGACGGAGCCGAGCTGTGCCAAACTGCCTTGGGATGGGACACCAGAGCTCAGCAAGGGCCATTCCCACAGCCCATTGCTCTGCCAGCTGGGGGCTGCTTACAGGACACATGGCCAGAGACATTTGGCCCTGCAAGCTCTGCAGAAATGGTCCCTCAGCTGTCAGCCTCAAAGCTCTAACAACATTCTCTGCACCTACAGTCTTCTCAAATGGCCTCAACACGCTCATTATTATTATTCAAACCCATTTTGCAAGCAGGAGGTAATTCTGGTTCTATCAAAACAGAGCAAAACAGCCAGGAACCCCTTAGCAATTCTATGGGATTTGGTCATGATTTCAGATCCAGCTGCTCTGTTTGGGATTGCACAGCAAAGCAGACACGCACACCCATTGCTCAGGTGATCCCTGTCACAGGCTGTCACTGACACCAGACCCAAACACAACTGCAGGCTTTAGGAGAGAGCTTTGCTCTGGACATCCATCTCCTCATTTCTCTCCCTCTCTCTCTGTGAACAGCTGAAGTGGGACTAAAACCCCAAACTGAGCCCAAGCAGGATCTCTCCCTAATTAGGCCTTGAGGTACCCTTTGAAAATGAAAGGCAGGATGGAAATAATAGTGTTATATTTTAGCTAATAAGAGCTAAATAATGTTCCTGTCTGAGGCTGGGATGAAGATCAATTGGGCCTCAGTCTCCAGCAGCTGATGCATTCACACTTTTAGATATGAAGGCCAAGCCAGCGTGTCCTGCTCTGACAGACACCGCTGCCCTCCTTGCATTCCTTTGGCGCTTCAGAAGGACCAAGTCTGTCCCAGCTGTGCTCTGCAGGCTGACACTGCTCTGCCTTCAGAGGAGCAGCCTGGGCAGGAAAGCTCTGCTGGCCCCCAAAGCTGCAGCCACAGCTCCCAGCAGAGGGGAAAGCCCTGGAGAGCTGCCAGACGTGCTGGGCGTGTTGGCACTGACCTCTCCTCCAGTGGCCCTGTCGAGTCCTTTATAAACGGTTCCAAAAGCCCTGGAGACAAAACAGCAGAGAAGAAAGAAGCAGCGCTTTAGGCCCTGGCAGGGAAAGCCAGCCCAGACAGGAGATCTCTGCTGCCTGCAGCGTTCACAAACACCTGGGTGCATCGACCCTTCCAACAACAGCACAGCAGCCACCAGCCCTCTGCCATGCAAGGTGTGCAGGAGAAAACTGAGACCCAACACCAAGGAATTGGGCTGGAGCAAATCCCAATGTCCACCCTGAATTGCTTTAGTTGAAAACCTGAGGTGAGAAATGGGTGTCTAAAGAACTGGCAAAGAATGCATTTCATCCTTTTCCATTTCCTGCCTAAGACCTGCAGGTTCCACAAGGGCCCTGCCGTCAGGCAGGTGATGCATTTTCCCCCAGAGTGCATCAGCTCTGTGTCTGTTACTGAATGGATGGGGTCTGCTACCTGTGCTAGAATAGAGCACTTATTAGTTCATCTCTGGTTTCTGTTTCTAAACCATTAGGTTGATAATCCTGACCAGTGGATATTTTTTGAAGGAAAATATTTGAAAGAAATCTTGTTGAGAACTGTTTTCTGACAGTCACCAGATGGTGAGTTGCTCTTTTAGGCAATCCAGTTCCAGGGACAGAAGATCTTCCAGGTCCTGCTCCTTGCTGCAGGCAGGGCACTGCCAGCCTCAGGGGCCTTTGACGGCGCCTTCTGACCACAGTTATCAATTCTGATCAGGACTGAGAGACAGCAGGATGGTAGCCCAGAGTCTGAAGGTGTTTGGAGCTCTCCTGACTTCTCACTTGATCCTGCACCAGCACAACACCCGGCCCTGCTTGTGCAGCAGCAGCTGCCGTGCACTTACCCTTGGCCAATCTGCTCCACTTCCAGGTATTTCTCGGCAGTCTCCGCCTCGCTCATGGTGTTCCCTAAAAGAAACCACGTGGAAGACGCTCCCTCCCAGAGTGAGACCCTGCCTTGCAGCAGAGCCAGAAGCAGCCCCACTCCCTGGGGCCGTGAGCCCCTTGGTGTCAGCCGGGGAAGGACAATAAATGGCTCGGTGACATTCAGCTGCAGAGCAACACTGGGTGCAGCTGATGCCCAGATACACACACAGCACCTGCTCGGGCACCCAGGAACAGAGCAGACGTACTCAGCTGCATCAGGCACCACTCCCCTCTCCCCTCTGGCTGCAGGGCTGTGCTGCTGTCAGAATGTTCAGCCCAGGATCCCACAGCGGAGGGAGGTTCATTGTCCTCTTCCCAAGCAGAGGGAGCTTCTGCATCCTCTTCCCAAAATGCTGCAGCTTCTCCATCCTCTTCCCAAAACGCTGCAGGGTCGCCATCGTCTTTCCAAGCCAGGGGATGTTCGCTGTCCACTTCCCATGCTGGGAGATGTTCACTCTCCTCTTCCCAAGCCACAGGATGTCCTCCATCCTCATCCCACACCGGGAGATGTCCTCCATCCTCATCCCACTCCGTGGGAGCTTGGCCACTCTGGTCCCACACCAGGGGACATCCACCGTCCTCGTCCCAGGCCGGGAGATGTCCCCTGTCCTTGTCCCACCCCGCGGGAGCCTCGCCGTTGCATTCCCACCCCGCGGGATGTTCGCCCTCGTCTCCCAGAGCAGCGGGAAGTTCACTGTCATCTCCCGGCACTGAGGGAAGTTCACCATCGTCCCCCAGAGCAGCGGGAAGCTCACTGCTGTCTTCCTCCTCTTGGGCCTCCTCTTTGGAAGCAGAGGGAGCCCCAGAAGTGCTGGTGCTGCTTTTGTGCCCTGTGGACAGACGGCAGCGTGAGGGACGGGAAGTTCTATCTCAGTTATCACCTTATTTATCCTCAGCTGCACATCCAGCTGCACTATGCAGAAATGGGGTTTGGAGCTGTTCCAACTAACAATGGGCTAAAGTCGACATTGCCACTTATTGTTGGGAATTCGATATTCCACCATGGCTAAAGCCAGCAAGCAATCCTCTGCCTGCAAAACCAGACCTGCAGCTCTTCAAAATCTCTTCAGCAGAAAAGGAGAAAACTGCCAGGGATCCCTTTGCTGCTGCTGCTGCTGCTGCTGCAAAGACACTGACAGGAACTTTCCTTCAGCCTCCCAGGCTGGCACTTGGCTGCCACATGCTGAGCTCACAACTTGCTGCACAATTCCAAACACCAAAGGTGCCTTTCCCACTCACTAAAGGGGGAGCTGCTAGGAATCCAGACATGAGGTGCCCTGCAGTGGGAGAGGGAACATGAACCAGATGCTGTTAGGAGAAAAACTGCCAGTGGTGGGAAATGCCATGGAGCAAGGCAACCCCAAGAGAGCATTTTGCTTTCACTGCATCCCTCCAGGAGCCACAGTCCCTTCCCACAGCAAGCAAGAGAACAAGCACAAAATACTGGGCTGGGTCAGTTCTTGGCTGGAGCAGCAAAGGGAGGGAGTTCCAGGCTCTGCTGGCACAGACTCCCTGCTTGAGGGAACAGAACCCCCCAGGGCTCATTGCAGATGCTGTGCACGCCCCGCTGGCTGCAGACACCCCCTTTTTCAGCTGCAGCTGCTGGCAGGAGCTCTCCCAAAGCAATGGTGTCTTCATGGCCATTTGGTTCCAAAGTCAACTCAGCTCCAGAGGAAGAACAGAAAGCACACAGCAAGCCCAAAGCCACAGATGCTGCACCGAGGGAAAACCTCGACTTACGTGCCAAGTGGGTTAAAAAATACCCCGAATAAGCCACAGAGTACAGAGTGCAAACTGCAGCAGCCACGTGCTGGATCATTTTGGCTGCGCTGCACACGCCTGCAGCCTGTAGCCCTGCAAGCACAGAAGGACAGGGCTGGGCTGGCTGCTGAGAATGCCTCGGGCAGGAAGATCCTCCGGCAGCGAGCCCAGAGCCACTCTGGGCACTGAGGCCTCCGTGTCCCACAGCAACGGGAACACCACGGGGACGTGGCGCTGTTCCTGTGACATCCCAGCAGCAGCTCACGCAGAAACCGCCTGGAAGGTTCTCCTGTGTCACAAAGGAGCACAAAGAACCCTCCCAGGGCACAGCCATGGCCCAAAGGATGCAAGAGGAACTGAGAAAATGCAGCAAACAAGGACACTCCATAGCCCAGCCTGAACATTGAGGAGAACAAGGACAGGACCAAAGCAAAGGAAACGTGACCTTTAGTCACTGATAGTTCTGACTAAAAGCAGCAAGCCTTGTTCCATCTGGGATCTTTGTTCTGATTCTAAAAACAAGCAAGGGTCTCCACTCTAAATACACAGAAGGCAGGAACTGGGGAGGAGGTGGGATTAGGAAGGAGGAGGAGGAGGAGGGAGAGAGGAACAGGGGGAGCAGGAAGAGGAGGAGCAGGAGCAGGAACAGGAGGAACAGGAGGTTCCAGTGCCCCCTGTGGCCGCAGCCGCGGGACCATCGCCCCCACCTCGTCCTGCAGGTGAGCGGGGAGGGGGAGCTCATCCCAAATCTATCGGGGGGGGTCCCTGAGAGGGTTTTTTATTGGGGTGTGTGTGGAGCTTGCAGATTGTGGAATTGACCTCAAATATCATCTGGTGTCTCTGGGAGGTTTTGTTTTCTCTGTGTGTGTAGGTTTGGATCTTGCAGGAGCCCAAAGCTGAGCCCCTTGGGGGATCTTTGGGGGCCCACGTGGCCATTGCCCAGTATGGGCAGGGGAGGACATTGGTCCTGGGGACCCCCGGGAGAGCAGAGGAGGGGATCCCCTGGGACCCCCAGAGTGGGGAGAGCAGAGAGGGGCGATCCCAGAGCTGGGGGACCCCGGCAGACTGGAAAGGGGGGGAGCCTGGAGAGGAGGGACCCCTGGGACCCCTGGGATTTCAGAGTAGAGCATCAGGGGAGAAGGGCCCCCATGGACCCCCAAAAGGCCCTGGATCATCCCTGAGCAGGATGCCAGAGAATGGAGAACCCCTGGAACCATTGGACCCCCATGATCCCACGGAAAGAAAACCTCTGGAACCCCCAAAGTGGACAAATCAGTGATAGGGAACTCCTGGGAGAGTTTTTTCGGGCTGAATCTTGGTATGTGGAGATTTCCATGGACACGAGACTCCTGCTGAGTTCTAGAGATGGACCTGGCCAGGAGGAGCCTCTACTCCAAGGCATTCCCACCTTGGTTTCCCCAAACCAGGATCTGTCATTCCCAAGCTGTGGCCGGATGGAGGAGGAGGAAAAGGCCCAGAGATCCCTCACGAGGAGGGGCTGCAAACCCAGCCCAGGGAGGTGTGAGGAGGAAAGAGCCCCCCTGAGCCAGGAAGGCGGCCAGAGATCCAGCCAGAGCTCAGAGCTGGTGGAGAAGCCTCATGGCAGGGAGAAGCCCCACAAGTGCTTGGAATGTGGGAAGGGTTTCAGCTACAGCTCCACCCTGATGGAACACCTGAACATCCACCCTGGGGAGAGGCCCTGGGAGTGTGGGGAATGTGGGAAGGGCTTCAGTGGGACCTCCGACCTCAGCAAGCACCACAAGATCCACACTGGGGAATGGCCCTAGGAGTGCTTGGAATGTCAGAGGAGCTTCAGGTGGCATTCAGAGATCGTCACTCACCAGCACTTCCACACCAGGGAGAGGCCCTGCGAGTGTCCCGAGTGTGGGAAGAGCTTCGTGCGCTGCTGCAGCTCCATCGCCCATGGGAGGATCCGCGCTGGATGATCCCCAGTGACCCCCGTTGGGCAGAGCCCTGGTGACCCCTGTTCTGGCTGATCCGTGTTGGGATGGGGGGAAGGCGTTGGAGAGATTTCTTTCCCTTCTCCTTGTGCTGCTGTGATTTGGTTGGCAATAAATTCCCTCCGTGTGCCCAGGCCGAGTCTGTTGTGCCCGTGCGGGATTTGCTGAGGGATCTCTCCCGGTCCTTGTCCCCAGCCAGGAACCCTCGGTTCCATTTTCTGTCCCTGTGCGGCTGCGGGGGCAGGGACAGAGCGGCTCTGGGGGTGCCTGGCATCGGGCCAGCGTCACCGCTCGCCACGGGCACCGCTGAGATCCCGCGCACCTGGGCACGCATTGCTGGTCTCACCTGAGCTCCCACCTGCCCAGCGCCCCAGGGTTCCCCTTCCCCAAAAAACCCCCAGCCCGGGGCTGCAGCGGCCCGGAAAGGCCTCAGCCAATGGCAGCGCAGGCAGGAGGCGTTGCAGCCAATGAGATCTCGGGGCGTTGTATTGCGTCATCGGTTGCCGGGCAGAGCCCGTGGCCGATCGCTGCCCAAAAGTGGCGGCAGCCAATGAGAGCGCGCGGCGCTGCCGAGCCCGCCCTGCTCCGGACTGGTGCTCCCAGCGCAGCGCGGCTGCTTTGGGGCTGCTGCTCCCTGCCCGGCCCCGGCCATGGGGCGAGGGGCGGCAGCTGGGGCCCTACTGGTGGCACTGGTGGTGCTGGGAGCCCCCCCGGCTGCGGGCGCGGAGCTCTCGGGTGAGCGGGGGGCGGGAGGCGCTGGGACAGGGTGGGAGAAGGGGGAAAAGGGGGCGAAGGGGGGACCCCCCAAAGGGAGAGCGGGAGGGGCTGAGGGGTGGGGGGAGGGGAGGGAGGAGTGAGAGAGGGGGAAAAGGAGATGGGGGGACCCCAAAACTGAGCGGGAGGGGGTCGGGGATTGGGGAATTTTGGGGAAAATGCGGCAATGGGACCCCAAAAGTGATTTGGGAGCGGTCGGAGGTGGTAGGGGAGAGCATGTGGAAGGGGAAGTGGGCGAAGGGCGGCAAAGAGGAAGCGGCAGCGCGGGCAGGAGGGTCCCGTGTCGGCCGTGGGGCACAGGGGGTGCGGAGTGGGGATCCGGGGTGGGCCCCGGAGCTCTGGGGGTGCTGCTGGGGGGTGCTGGGGGGGCACCACTGAGCTGTGTCCTGCACTCACAGGGGTGTTCCAGGAGATGCATAAGGTCGAGTGTTACTTCATTAACGGCACGGAGAAGGTCAGGTTCGTGCAGAGGCTCATCTACAACCGGCTGCAGTACGCGATGTTCGACAGTGACGTGGGGCACTTTGTGGGGTTCACCCCCTCTGGGGACATGAATGCCAAGCGCTGGAACAGCGACCCGGCCTTACTGGAGTACAAACGGACTGCGGTGGACCGGTACTGCCGGCACAACTACCGGATTGATGCCCCATTCAGCGTGGAGCGCCGAGGTGAGCGCGGGGCAGAGCGTGTCCCCTCGGGCCCTGCCCTGCCAGTGACCATCCCAGTCAATCCCAGTCGCCACCAGTCCCTTCCAGTATATTCCCAGTCCCTCCCACTCCATTCCCAGTCCCCTTCGAGTCCATTCCCAGTCCCTCCCAGTCCATTCCAAATCCATTCCAGTCTATCCCACTCTCTCCCAGTCCCTCTCAGTCCATCCCAATCCCTCCAGTCCATTCCTAGTCCCTTCCAGTCCATTCCCGGTCTATTCCCAATCCCTCCCAGCCCATTCCCATTCCCTCCCAGTCCCTCCCCAGCCCAGCCCTCCCCTCTCTCTCCCAGTGCCCCCCAGCTGATCCCAGTGTGTCCCCGCTCTCTCTCTCTCTCTCCCAGTGCCCCCCAGCGTGTCCATCTCGCTGGTGCCCCCCTCGAGCTCCCAGCCCGGCCCCGGCCGCCTGCTCTGCTCCGTGATGGATTTCTACCCTGCTGCCATCCAGGTGAGGTGGTTCCAGGGCCAGCAGGAGCTCTCGGAGCACGTGGTGGCCACCGACGTGGTCCCCAACGGGGACTGGACCTACCAGCTGCTGGTGCTGCTGGAAACGCCGCCCCGGCGCGGGCTCACCTACAGCTGCCAGGTGGAGCACGTCAGCCTGGAGCAGCCCCTGAGCCGGCACTGGGGTACGGGGGAGCCCCTGGGGGCGCTGGCAGAACCACTGGGCTCTGCTGGGAGCCACTGGGAGGGAGCTGGAGAGAGCCGGGCTGGGACTGGGAGAGGCCCTGGGGACTGGGCAAGGGCTGGGAAGGGGTTTGGGGGATGCTGGGGAGGGTGGGATGGGGATGGGGGCTCCTGGTGGGCACTGGGAGGGAGTTTGGGGGCGCTGGGTGTGACTGGGAGGGATCGCAGTGAGCCCGGAGGGGCTGGAAGGAGATCGGCCATGGCAAAGCGGGACTCGCCATGAGCTCGGTTGTGCTGGGCACAGACTGGGAGGGCTCTGGCTGAGTCCTGCTGGGGCTGCCAAGGGACTGCGAGAGGCTTTGGGGCTCCTGGGCCGCTGGGGGCAACTGGGAGGGGGCTGTGGGATCCTCAGAGGGACGGGAGGGGCTTTGGTGGCTCCTGGCCAGGACCAAAAGGGATCGGGGGGAGGTTTCAGGGGCTCCTGGCTGGGCTGGGGGCCACAGGGAGGGCGCTGGGAGGGGCTGGGGGTGTCCGTGAGAGGTTTTGGGGGTGCTGAGCCCTGCGGACCCCCCAGAGATGCCGCCGGACGCCGCCCGCAGCAAGATGCTGACGGGCATCGGGGGCTTCGTCTTGGGCTTCGTCTTCCTGGCGCTGGGGCTCGGCTTCTACGTGCGCAAGAAGGTCAGGGCGGGTGCCGGGGGTGGCGTCCCGGCCGTGGCGGAGCGTGCGCGCTCCCGCCGGGGCCCCCAGCCCGGTGTCACCCCCTTTTCTCTGCCCACAGAGCTCCTGAGCCGCCGGCGGCCGCAGCCCCTCCCCGTGGGCTCGGGCCCGGCCGGGACCCCCCGCTCCGTCCCCGCTCCGCTGATTTTGGGGGGGTCCCGTGTCCCCCCCAGCCCCGCTGGCGCTCTGCCCCCGCCCAGTGCCTGCTCCCAGTGCTCCCAATAAAGCTTCCCAGTTGGCCCCGGGCCGTTTATTGGGGGGCGATGGGGAGGGGGTTGGGGGGGGGTGATGGGACGGATTTGGGCAAAGGGAGGGGGACAAAGGGTGGGGGCTGGGCCCGGGGGGGAGCGGGAGGAGGAGGAAGAGGAGGAGGAGGAAGAGCAGCAGCACCAGATCCCCACGGTTTCCCTGCCCCACCGCAGCTGCAGCCCCCCGGCCCTGTCAGCATCGCCCCCTCCCCACATCCCGCAGTGAGCGGGGAGAGGGAGCTCAGCCCTGGTTAAGAATCTCTAATTACTTTAAAATTACTAATACTATTTAATATTTATAACATTTTATTTTAATATATGAAAACATCTCTATAATTTACATTTATATAATTTTTAAAAAATTAATTGTACTTAATAATTCCCTTGACCCCTTGATAATAAAATTGTGTCTCTGCCACGATCCCTCCTCATGGACAGGTTTCCTGATGGGGGATCTTGTTGGATCGGTGGAAGAAATGCAGCACTCAATATGAGTGATCAGCAAGTCTCCAACTTTATTGATAGTTCACACATATTTATATTGGTGTTAATGAAGCTTATACATATTGGAAAGCTGAGCTCATTATTGGTTAATTACTTCTCGGTCAACTACGCCTACTTCTATATTCTTATGGTTATTTTGTTACTACTTCTACATTCTTGTGGTTATTCTGATGAAACTATCCTCATATTTTTGGCAAAAGATCCTCTCCCCCATCCTCATGTTGCAGCAAGGTTGCATCAGTGGTTGGACACTGACTGCTGACTCCTAGACTTGCTTTCTTCTATCTTAATCAGCGGTATCATGTCTACATGCCCTTTCTCAGCTGGCCAGCTGTCCACAAAGCTCTCCACATTTCCCCCGTTTTTCTGTTGAACAAGCATGGTCTGATTAAATGCAGCAGATACCATCTTTTGCACCATGTTCTGTAGCCATATGCAAAAACACGGCAAAATTAATACTACTAACAAAGCTATAATGCTCATATAATGCTGACTTTAACAATAGAGCGTAACCATGGTCCCAGGCCTAAAGATTTGAGCTATCCATCAATACCAAAGCCTGATTCTACCTGTAGGTTTCCAGTTAACCGCTCCAGTGTGGAGAGCTTTGTGGACAGCTGGCCAGCTGAGAAAGGTCACGTCGACATAATAGCGTTGGTTAAGTTAGAAGGAGGCAAGTCTAGGATTCAGCACTCAGTGTCCAACCACTGACAAGGACATTGTGCCCTTGGTGCAACAACTGGATAGAGGAGAGGAACTCTTGCCAAAAATATGAGGACATTTTCAGCAGAATAACCACAAGAATGTAGAAGTAGTAACAAAATAACCATAAGAATATAGAAGTAGGCATGGTTGACTGAGAAGTAATTAACCAATAATGAGCTCAGCTTTGCAATATGTATAAGCCACATTAACACCAATATAAATATGTGTGAACTATTAATAAAGTTGGAGACTTGCTGATCACGCATATTGAGTGCCGCATTTCTTCCACTGATCCAACAAATTCCTGGTTTTGTGTCACCAATGCAATCACCTGTAAAGCCTGAAAATATGAGCTCTCATTCAAGGGCTTCCAGGAACACTTAAACCTACAGCAATTCTCCTTCAGAAAACCACGGTAGCTATGTCTCCTATAGAAAGACCAGATAAACCTCTCAGGAACCAGAATGACCCTTTTGTTCCCCTTTATGACTTGCTGAGAAAAAGAATAACATGGGATTGGACTTCTTTTCAGGAGGAAACATTGCAATTACTGATTTTTGAAGTGACAGCACACCAAGCACTGGACCCTGTCCATCTCACAGATCCCTTTCAGGTGGAATACGGATTTGCCTCCTCACAGCTTTCCGTTCATATACGGCAGCGGGGTCCTGAGGGTCCGACAAAGCCTGTTGGTTTTTATTCCCGTGGTTTCAGAGATACTGAAAAAAGGTACACTGCCTGGGAAGGGGGGTTGTTTGTGGTTGGCTTGGGAAAAGGTAAATGTAAATGATCACAAATTGATAATTGATGCACTCGGTGCTACACAAAACAACGTTTCTTTGGCTCTCAGCTGTATCCAGGCACAATTGTGGATGCAGTCAGTTGCTGCCTCAGTGATAAGAGAAGGTGAAGAAGGAACTTTTCCCACTGAAATTTGGAAAATAATTTGGGACAGTGCCACTGACTTTGAAAGAGAATTCCAATCCTGGTGGAACCTGGTGAATTTTACCTATGACCCCATTTCAAATACAGCCACAGCTTTTGTGTTAACCATACACAGTGCCTCAGAGCATTTGATTTTCCCTGTTATAGCATTAGAACTGAATTACAGCAGAGCTGTTCTCTATCCCATAGAGAATGGGCCCGTCAAATTGGTGAGAAATGGCAAACTGTTAATTTGGAATCTTGTATTGTCCGAGAACAACAAGGGCTCATCTGTGAAATCAATGCAATCACAGCTCATTACATTCATTTAGACACAGAGCAAAATATCTGTCATTTTGAAATTTGTCCTAACGAGACTTCTGAAACAGTCCTTACATACATAGGCAATAGATGTGCATGCTTAGAACTGCTTGTGATTTTGTATTTTTAGAAAACGTGGTAGTAGATACTAAAAATCTTTCAAATTTCTGTGCTTGTAACTTTACCAAGATTGCAGGATGGGATTTCTCTTATGAAGCTCCAGTTACCTCTCACTACCCATTGCAATCCAACTACACACTGATTCACAAACTGATGTCTACTCCTATTGGGATGGATCTCACTTTGGTAAGACAACTGCTGCTCCATCGAGACTTAGTTGAAATCCTTGAGAAGATTGAGAAAAACGCACAGAAAGCCCTGGTGACTGTTCATCACAATGTGAGACAGATACCCCGTTTCATGGAATGGGTGGAGAAAGATGCCGAGCACAGGGGGTGGGATACTCTTTTAGGTGGTCTCCTACTGCCACGGGTGTCCTGAGCAGTCTGTGTCATCCCATTGTTATCCTTTTGATACCAATTCTGCTTGGTTTTATTTTATCAGCAGTCCCATTTGTTATGAATTGGAGCATGAAACAGCTGACAAGATTGACGTCTATAGTTAATGCACACAACTTGGCTGATGTCCTGTGCACTGTGGACATCCCCAAGGCTTTGACACAAGGCAATTATGAATGAAGCATATGTGTTTTGGAATAATCCTTAATTTCCATTTATGATTTTGTGGGAATTACTTTCGATTTTTAGTGAATTGTTTTAGAAAATCATTTTTTAAAGTTAATGCTTGTATTATGATTTGTTTATTGCTTTTGCTTTTGATAATTTGTGACTTGTTTTAAAAATTTGAAAATTGTTATAAAAGTAATATTGTTTTAATTAATCAACCATTTGTGAAAATTGTTATGATAATCAATATTAATTATGCTTGTTTATTGTTCCCCTTTTTCCCCTCCTTTTCCTATCCTTTCTTTTCCTTCCCTCTCTCTCTTTTTCCTCTCTTTCTGTTGTCCCTATTTTTCTGGGTTATACTACCAACGTACGGCGAGTTCTGCAGACCCATCAGTGACACTCCAGAGTTCTGCTGATGAAGATCCCTCAAGACAATCGTGAGTCCCGGGGCCGTGTGAGAGTCTGTCCGAATTTTCCCTCATCTGCCTCACGATCATCACTGGGGGACCACTGAAGAGAAGACCCCCCCTGTCTTAAATCTTTGGCTCCAAAGGAGAAAGTCATGTGCCTGAGACCTGAGAGCGTTGCCAAGCCATTGTTTGCACAGGTGTTGTTTGCTGTGTGCTACACTGAGCCCAATGAGAAGAAGAAGGGGGCACCGTGCCCTTTGTGCAACAACAGCCTTGGGAGCTGTCCCACCTCTCGGCGTGGCTGGACTTCTCCTGAGTTCTGGGTGGTCCCCCCACAGAAGACCCTCACCTGTTTTACAACCACCGTGACAGACAGACTGAGATGTAAGGAGCCTCTCCATCAAGGAGTGAGACATGAAAGCCCCATGTGAAAAGGCCCCTCTGCTCCTTCCAAGGACTGGCACTGAAACCCCCAGCCCAGGGCAGGTGTGTGGGGGAGGCAAGCTGACCAAAGCGAGATGTTTGCCTGCAGGTTGTGACCGCTGGACCAAGAACACAATGGCTCTCGTTTACTGCTGAGAACATGGACTACCTGTTACATCTATTCCTTATTGTATCTGTTTCCCCCCTCCCCGGCAATTTCCAGTGGAGTTATCATAATAAAAACCTCTGAGTTAGCGAGAGACTTCGAGATCTCCCCGACGTAACAGGCGGATCCTCAACTGGACTGGACCAAAGGACTTCCTCTCTACATTTGGTAGCTCTATCCCCCTCTTTCTCTCTCTCTCTCTCTCTCTTTTGTCTCTCTCTTCCTCTATCTTTTTCTCTCCCTTAATCCCTCTCTCGCATTTTGCTGGGGACATTCAATAAAGGTGCATTTGTTTCGATTATCATTGCAAACCCCCTTGTACCGTGTCGGTTCTTTTTGCACCCTGAGATCAAATCCACGAACCATCACGAAACCCGTCCATGAGGACGGATCGTGACACCCCCCGAGGACCCCTCCCCAAATTCCCCCCCAAAGCCCCCACAGCACCCCCAGACCCCGCTAAAACCCCCTCAAGTTCCCCCCAGACCCTTCCCAAATCCCCCCTAAACGTCCTCAAGACCCCTCCCCAAATTCCCCTCACGATCCCTCCAGGACCCCTCACCTGTTCCTGCGCTTCCTCAGCAGCTCCCGGAGCACCCCCCGTCCTCTCCCAGCGCCTCCCCCGCTCTCTCCAGCGCCTCCCGCAGGACCCGCCCGAGCCCGGGGCGGCTCCCGGGGGTCCCTGAGGGGGTCCCGGGGGGCGGTGGGGGGGAGGGGGCGCCCGCTCCATGCCCGGCCCCGGGATCAGGGGTCACCGCTTCGGGTTCCGCTCTGATTGGCTGGAGCGGCGCGGGGAGGGCGGGAGTTGCTGAGGGGAGGCGCGCAGTGATTGGTTGGATCGAGAAAAGAGAGGCGGGCATTGCTGCGGGGAGACCTGTGGTGATTCGTTGGTTCGGCGTGTGAGAGGCGGGCGTGTATGAGGGGAGGTCCGTGGTGATTGGTTGGTTTGGGGCGGGGTGCGCCGTGATTCGCTAATTTGGAAGATGAAGCGCGGTGATCTGATGGTTTGGAGCGGGGCGCGCCGCTATTGGCTGGGAAAACTCCGGGATTTTTAAGGAAACATTCCCGGTGTTTTGGGGAAAAAATCTCGAATTTTTAAGGAAAAATTCCCGTTTTTTTCAGGAGACGCATTCCCGGATTTTTTGACACCACATGACCCCAAATAACCCAAATAACCCCAAAACACTCGAAATAAACCCCAAAATAACCCCAAAAAACCCAAACAAACCCCAAAAAACCCCAAAAAACCCAAATAATATCTAGAAGTCCTCCAAATAACCCCAAACAAATGCAAATAACCCCAAAATAACAACAAAAACCCCCAAATCAAACTAAAAAACCCAAAATTATTTCAAGTATACCTAAAAAAACCCCATATACACCAACATAAACCCCAAGAACCCCAAATAATTCTAAATAAGCCCAAATAAACAGAAAAAAAACAAGTAAAACCCAAGATAAACCCCGAATAGTCTATAAAGAACCCCAAACAAACCCTAAATAAACCCAAAGAAACCCCAGTTCCTTCCATCCCCACCCCAAAACAGATCCCGACCAATCAGAACGCGCGGCACTGATGACGATCCACTTGCTGGCCAGAAACTCAGAGCACTGGCTCTGCTCAGCGATTTTCAGCCAATCAGCGCCCGGCTCGACTCTGACTCATCAGTTGCCAGGCACAGACCAAGGCCTCTCACTGCGTTAAACACTCAGAGACCGCGCGGGGTAATTTCCAGCCAATCAGAGCGTGTCTCGCTGATGACTCATCAATTGCCAGCAGCGCAATTTGGGGAAGGGGGGGGAAGGTGACCCTGGGGATGGGCTGGGGACCCCAAAATAATGCAAAACAGGGTCGGGACCCCAAAACGGAGCAGGAGGGGCCTGGAGCCCCCAAAACCAAACAAAGGGGAGGGGACTGGGGGAACAATCGGAAAGGGGAGGGAGAGTGGGGAAAAAAAGGGGTGGGACCCCAAAACTAAGCCGGGAGGGGGATGGGATCCCCAAATTGAGCTGGGAGGGGGGTGGGACTTCCAAACAGGATGAAGCCAATTTTGTTCCTGGAATATGTAAATGAGTTTATGGATATGCTAAAAGTCCAGGAATATGCAACAGGCTGATGTCATGGGACACAAGGACCATCGAGCAAAAGTTGTTATGGCCACCAAGACCCCCCAGTTATTTTCGGGGACACCTCTCAATTAATCTGGTTTTAATTGCATCAGCCTGTTGCATATTCATTGACCCTCATGCATATCCAGAACCTCATTTACATATTTCAGGAACTATTTTACATGGCCCATCCTTGGGAGTGTCTACCCATTTCAGGAGCCTCCATTGAAATGGAAAATGTAAACTCCCTCCCTTTGATTAATATAATAATAATAATAATAATAATAATAATAATAATAATAATAATAATAATAATAATAATAATAATAATAATAAAATTTTGAAATAAGGGGCTCTCAGAAAAAGATATGGGAGTAGAAATAACAGTTCTTTATTAAGAAAAATTAAAAATACAAATGTAGTAGTACAAACAAAACCAGTGACAGAGTCAGAATCCTCCGGGAATCCAGTGAAAAATGCTGATCCTCTTGGAATCCCATGGGAAAAGGCTGATCCTTTGGGAATTCATTTCTTACCCCCAAAGACAGGGCAAAGGCAGGGCCATGGAGTTTTTATAGGGTATCCCAAGGGTGGAGTTGGGGTTTGGGTCAGGGGAGGAGATCTCAGCAACACAAGAAGGGTGAGATCAAATTCCTGCCTCTTAGCAACAGCAGCACTCCACACAGAACCTGTCCCCAAATCCTAAATTCCCTCTAAAACAACTGAGAAATTATGGAACTTCAGATATATTCAATCAATTTCCTTCATCTAACCTAGTTTGGGGTGTTTTTAAAGGATGAAGGTGAAGCAGAGGAAAATTAAGGCCAGACCAAAAGGAGAAGCAACCAGGTGTGTTCCCGACATGGATCACAGGGAATGTGAGTGACCAGGGCTGTGCCCAAAGTGCCTCCTCCAGTGGGGGATGGAGCTGGAGCAGCGCACGAAGCTCTGCCCGCACTCGGGGCACTCGCAGGGCTTCCCTTACCAGTGCCTCCGTTGGTGTTGGGTCAAGTGAGAGCTCCTGGAGAAGCTCTTCCCACACTGGGGACACTCGTAGGGCCTCTCCCCTGTGTGGATGCGCCGGTGCTTGACAAGGATGGAGTTGTGCTTGAATCCCTTCCCGCAGTCGGGGCATTGGAAGGGCCTCTCCTCTGTGTGAATCCGATAGTGCTGCAGGAGATGGGAGCTGGTCTGAAACCTCTTCCTGCATTTATCACACTCGTAGGGCCGTTCCCCAGTATGGATGCACCGGTGCCTGGCAAGGGTGGAGTTGTGCTTGAATCCCTTCCCACAGTCAGGGCATTCGAAGGGCCTCTCCTCTGTGTGACTCTGATAGTGCCGGAGGAGATGGGAGCTGGTCTTAAACCTCTTCCCACACTTGGAACACTCATAGGGCCTCTCCCCAGTGTGGGTCATCTGATGCCTGATCAGGTGGGAGCTCTGGCTGAAGCACATCCCACACTCGGAACACTTGTACGGCCTTTCTCCAGTGTGGATCCTGTGGTGGCTGATCAGGTCGGAGCTGCACATAAAGCTCTTCCCACACTCCCCACACCCGTAGGGCCTCTCCCCAGTGTGGGTCCTCTGGTGCTTGATCAGGCCGGAGCTCTGCCTGAAGCTCTTCCCACACTCCCCACACTCGTAGGGCCGTTCCCCAGTGTGGATTCTCCAGTGCACAATCAGGTTGGAGCTGCACCTGAAGCTCTTCCCACACTCCACGCACGTGTGGGGCTTCTCCCCATCATGGAGCACCAGCTCCGAGCTCTGGCTCCATCTCCGGCCGCCTTCCCGGCCCAGGCTGGCTCTTTCCCCCTCACATCCCCGCCATCTGCGTTTGCAGCCCCTCCTCGTGCGGCAGCTCCGGGGCTTTTCCTCCCCGTTGGCTTCCTGCGCCGTGGAGCCGCTCAAAACGGCCTCTGCCACCAGGTTCTGCCGCGGGCATTTGTCCTCCCTGCTCTCCATGCTCAGCTCCTGCTCTGGGGGAGGAAGGACAAGGACAGCATGGGATTTGCCTCCGTGCCACAGGCAAGGGCAAGGAGATCCCCCCAGGGCTGTGCTGCAGCTGGGGGCCCTGCTGGGCTGGGAGATGGAGCAGCACAGAGGGGAAAGGGGCACTCATCGCCAGCTCGGGGCAGTGCACAAATCACAAAAAGGACTGGACTGCTAGGAACGTGTCCTGAGCTATTTTTATTCCCCAGCATCAGTCTCATTACTTGGTTATGACAATGGGAAGATGCCAGTAGCTCACATTGCAGGTAGCAGACAAAGAACTTCATGTTAAAACTTACTTTAAAAGGTTTTTGACCAATCACGCAAAGCAAAGGCATACTGACAGTAGTTCTATCCAAGCACTATAAGCACATTGACGGTTAAAACAATGCTCCCTTATTTCAAATACAATACCTGCTTGTGAGCCTTAAAACACAATGCACAGAGCTCCATTATTAAGCTTGGAACTTCCTAATATCCTGCTAGATATACTTTTCTGCAGGTTAGGGAGTTATACTAGATAAGTGTTAATGCACAGACCATTGTTCTATTTCTCCCTACTTTCTAATTCTTATAGAATTTTTCTACTAACCAATCTTATGGCTGCAGCAAAGTTCTAATCAGTTCTACTGTCTCTGAGGCTTGTCTTTTGCAGCTTTCCCAAAACCCTCTGATTTTAAGCATTCCAGAGACACTGACTTCCTCCTCACCTGCCTCAGTGTCCCAAGGCATCTTCCTCTTCCTAGCAGCCTCCCAGGAGTTGGCAATGGGAAATCCTGGTTTGAGGAAAAACAAGGGATGAGCACATTGAATTTGAAGGTCCCTCTGCCCGACTCCATCTCTACAAGTCACCGGCCATCTGGGCTCCCGAAAAACCTCCCAAACACCAAGACTCAGCCCTGAAAAAGCCTCCCAGGAGTTCCCTGTCTCTGGTCCCTCCCCTCTCAAGTTCTGGGGTCCCCCCCTGTCCCAGCTGCTGGGGTCACGCTTAGATTGGGGGTCCCCCTTCTCCTCGGTGCCTGCCCTGCCCAGGCTGCCGGCAGTCCCAGCAATGCCAAAAGCTCCCCCCGCTTCGCTCTCCCCATTTCGGGATGCCGGGGCTCTTTGGGCTCCCGGGCTCCCCTCTCCCCTCATTCTCTGCTCTGGGCTGCAGCGGCTCCAAGGAGTCCCCCCTGCCCCTCTCCAGGCTCTTGAGGCTCCCGCCAATGGCGGCGCTCCCCCCTCTCTGGGCTCCCCACTTTGGGCTCCTGGGGCACACAGGGCTCTGCTCCTCCAGGCTGCCTCTGCCGGCAGCCGCCACCGCCACCCCCCGATGTCCCCCCAAGGGGCCTTTTCCACTCAGCCTTGGACTTCTTCATTCTCCAAACATCCCCCCAAAAACCCAACCCAGGGACCCCCCGGGATATCCGGGCCGAGCTCCCCCTCCCCGCTCACCGGAGCCATGGCGGGGGGGAGATGATCCCACAGGTGGGGGCTGCAAATTCAGGCAGGGATCGATGGCCTGGCTCCCTCAGCTCAGCCTCCATCCGCCTTTGTCCCTCCTCTTCCTCTTCCTCCTGCTCCTCCTCCTCCATTCCCCCTCCCTCCTCCTTCTGCTCTGTTTTATCTCCACCTGCTCCTCCCCCTCCATCCCTGCCCTTCCCTGCCTCCTCCTCCTCCCCCAGCAGCAGCCACACCCTCGGTGCCCGTTCCCGCAGCCCTCGCAGCCCACGGCAGGAGCGGCGATGGAGCCGGGACAGGTCGGGATGGGCAACGCGGGGCTCTCGGCTGCTCCCAGCCGCTGCGGGCGGGGGGAACCCGGCCCGGGCCAAAGGCGAGGCAAACTGGGCAAACTGGGGGCACATCACAAAGCTAAGGATGCAGCAGAAAATGGAGCTGAAAGAGTTATGTTAATATTAACTCCAAACCAGGAAAAACTGGAAATTCCAAAGGTTACGGAAGACGAGAAAAAAGAATCAAACAAGATAGGAAGTGAACAAGATAAATCAAGGAAATGGAAACTTCTTGATGGAAGACAATTACTTAATAAAATGGGCTTACTAGGAAAATATTAGAAGACATGCATCAGAAAACCCACTGGGGTAATCAAGCTTTGTGTGATCATTTTTTAAGGAACTATGGGTGCACTGGGATTTTTGGAGGAGCAAAGCAAGTTACTGAAAGATGCTTAATTTGCCAAAGGATAAATAAAAAGGTGATGAGAAAAACAACATTAGGAGGTCGTGAGTTAGCTCGTCGACCATTTCAAAGTATCCAAGCAGAAGTTAAGATTTGTTAGGCTCTGGATTTATTTGTAAAAAAAAATATTTAATCAAGAAGAAAGAGAATATGCCATATGTTAGACAAGAGATTTTAGGAGAATAAAAATCTTTAAAGTATCACCAACACCCGAGACAAAACTGGAAAATAAAAAGGGGAAATGAAAGGGAGGGGAACAAGAGGAAAAATCAGAAAGAGAGTGGGATCCTTTCCAGGCCTTGCCCCCTCCGTTCGCGGCCAAGGCGCCTGTCCCGGGTCCCGGCTCGCTGCCCGCCTCAGCTCCGCCTGCCCCGGTTTCCATCCCAGGTGCGGGCTCACTGCCCAGGGCAGCTCCACCTGCCCCGGCGCTGGCGGTGAATTTGTGTGCCCTGCTCCCACTGCCCGGCCCGCGGCCGCTCTGCCGGCCATGCTGGGGAAGATGGGGGTTGCTCTGTCCTGCCGCCTGGGCCGAGGTCACCGCGCCGACCGCACCGAGGGCGGGTCCCAGCCATCCCATCCCCGGCTGCCCTGCCCGTGCCAGCTGCGCTGGGCACCGCCGCCGCTGCTGCCGGGGTCTCCCACCTGCCTTTTCTCTGCCGGGAGCTGCTGGATCAGCCGCCATAAGCCATGTGGGGGCTGCCCACGCTCCGCCTCGGTCTCCACGGGAAGATCCCCCTCTGCCGATTCCGGCAGCAGACCCTGCCCACACTCCGACCGAGCCTCGGCGGGATATCCTCCCCTGACCCCGGCCTGCTCTGAGTTACATCCCCTTGGTAACCACAGCTCCAGCTGTACAGGGAAACTCTCTCTCTCTACAGGAAGCACCTTATTGAAACACTAGGAGCTCAGTTAAAAGGCAGCCCTCTCCAAATTCTTTCCCAAAACACGGGAGAAAGGCTACAGAAGGTAAAAAAGTGAAAGAGTTAGATGAAGGGATTGCTCTATTTCCCTTAAGAGAGGTTCCCATGGCAGGGATGTGCTGCCCTGCCCCGCGGGAGCCACCAGCGCCCCTGCCGGCCGTGCCAGGAATTGCACCCAAGGGGAAAGCGCCGCAGCCGAAAGGCCGGGACTGGCTCCGGGCTCTGTTTGTTGGCACTGCCGGAGCTGGTGTTCTTTGTTTGCTTTATTTACACACTAGTAAAGAACTGGTATTCCTATTCCCATAGCTTTGCCTGAGAGCCCCTTGATTTCACTAGTCTAAAAATTAAGAGGGAGGGGCTTTGCATTCTCCATTCCAAGAGAGGCTTTTTCTGCCTTCCCAAGCAGACACCTGTCTTGTAAAGCAAGACAAACACCCACAGGCACTGACGGGGGCTGCAGGAGGGGCAGAAGAAGGCCCTGCAGCACTTGGGCACAAAGGCCCAGCAGGTGAATGCAAGAAGGGAGCAGCAAAAGGCCAAGCTGAAGGCAAAGGCCAGGGCAGAGTTCCTACAGCCCCTGAGGGATCAGCCCCAGGGCCCAAGGGGGCCCCAGCACCCAGGACACGGGCTCGGCCACAAGCACCCGGCAGAGGCATTGCCCTCCTCGGCAGGGGACAGCCCACCCTAACAGCCCCTGGCAAGGAATCAGGGCTCCAGCTGCAGGGCACAAGGACACTGCAAGCACAGACAGCAGCACCCTCAGGACCAGCAAGTCCACCCCTTGATGGACATGGATTGGCAGGGCTGTCACAGCTCCCATCACACCAGGGACCCTCCACACTGGAGCCCTTGAGAACATTCAGGTGGGTCTGCATTGAGAGGAGGCCTCTCCTGATGGACACAGGGGCCTCTCAATCCACTCTGAAGCTTAGACCTAAGGGGGAAAAATGCAAAACATTTGTTTGATTAGTGAGGGGATAAGTGGGAAAGATGCATGGTTTTATTCAACCACTGTTAGCAGATTTCCGAGATGGATTTGAAATGCATGAATTTTGTTTGCTCCTAATTCTTATCATGATTTACTTGGAAGGGATTTGATTGCTAAGCTTGGAACGCAAATTAATATTATATAAGTTGATACAGAGGCCAGTTCTGTTGCACCTCTGTGTCAAATGTCTGGCCAGGCCTATGCTGAAGTGAACCCAGAAGTGTGGGCAGCCCCAAAGAAAGAGGGAAAATTAGATATGGAACCCCTCCAAAGTACTCTGAAGCAACCAGGACAAGTGGTGTCTAAAAGCAACAGCCTGTTCCAGGGGAGGGAAGGAAGGGGAATCAGACAAAGCGCAGGTCACCGCCCCATGCTCAGCTCAACCCAAGGAGCTCTGGGTGCTTGTAAGAGCCTGGCATTGAAATGCCCTGGGCAGGAAGTCTTCAATATCTTCTGCTGACACCATGGCACCTAACAGGGGGGCAAAAGCAATTCTGACTGCTTCAGACACCACTGGATCAGAGATCAAGGTAGATTCTCCCACAGGAAGCTGGGCTGGCACAGAGCCTGCCCCGGCACTTTGCTGTTGCCAACACCCAGCCAGGACATCGGCTCCTGCCTAAGGAGTGCAAAGCAGCACCACTGGTGGCCAAGGGGCCCATGCCAAGTGTCCCTGAGGCCAGAAACAGCCGCCAGCACAGCTGAACACGGGGGGACCCCTCAGCCTGGCCTCAGGGGCTCTGAAGCCCCGGAGATTTGCACTTCCCGCCTGCAGCAGGACCATGGCAGCCGCCCCTGAGCCTGCCCTGAAGGCAACGCAGCAGCAGCCAGGGCTCCACAGCGGGCCAAGCCCCTGGGCCTGCCCACAGATCCTCTGCTCAAACCCTCGGAAATCCTGGCCACCCTCCTCTGGCACCTCCAGCCACTGCGGCCAAGCCTCGCTGCCACTGCTGCAGCTTCAGCGCTGGCTGGGCCTGCACTGCCACAGCTGCTGGGGAGCACCACGGCACAATTCCACTCTGGGGCTCACTCACACCCACACTCTGGGCTGACTGCGACTGCATTGCTGCAAAATGCACCCATTTTGGTTCTTTTAAATCTTCTTTCTCAACTCAGGCTTGGTTTGCCTTTGCCTTGGGGAAAGGAATTTTAAAGGTTTTATTTAAGGGCTGTTACACCACTCAACGGAGATGAGTTTAACATCTCAACAGACTGGGAATAGCCCAAAAGACACCCACAGAGATAACGACCAGCAACAAAACATCAACGCCCAGCAGCAAACAGCAACCAACAGCTACCCCAGACACTGCCCCCGGCACAGCTGGAGACACCTGGTCTGGAAAAGGCTGAGAAGGAAATCCAGGAGTGTGGACCGAATTCACAGCAGAGGGGAAGAAATCCGGATCCAACAGGAAACCAAATACTAAAAACCTACACAACATGGAAGCAATGAACATTAAAGCTGGGGATTTAGATTGGTTCAGACTACACAAAGTTTAGGAAAAATCTAGTAAAACTCACATGCCATGGAATGATTTTCTCTGCACAGCCAGGGTATTTGTGAAAGAAATTATTTCTGTTGCACATCCTGGCCAGAAGCAAGCAATGCCTTGACTCTCTAACACTAAAGAGATTCTTGGAGAGTTTTTGTTTTCCCTTGGAGAGGTTTTGTCCTTCAGTGACAAAATTACAACATGAGAAAAATTTTTCATAAAACTCACACTTTATATTTTCAGGTGGGTTTGGGACAGAATTGTGAGAATCAGTTTTTGGTCTGGGTTCTTCCATGTTCGCCTTTATGCTGCATGTGAAAAATGCATGTATTTTATTATTGGCTTTTTGCAAATATTAAAATGAATATTATATGTGTTGTTTTAGAAAGTAATGCTGTATTAGTTTTCTTAAGTACTGTGTTAAATATAGTTTTAGATTATAAAAATTGTTTAAATAGAAACGATGCTATGCAGGATACTTTTTTAAAAAGAAAGGACTCACAGCGAGATAGCAGCCACAGGACACCTACATCTTTCAGAGAAGAATTTATTGCCCTCTTATCAGAAGAAACCAACTTCTTCCCACCTCGAAGGCGCTGTTAGGATTTGGAGGAAGAAGCTGAGGATGACCAGACAGAATCCTGTATTTGAATGGAATTTATGCATCATGTATGAAGTGTATGAATATGCAACAGGCTATGTTTTTTAAGGGTTAATCCTTTGTAAACGGGTGTCCTTTTTCAGACTCGTGCTGTCCAGCAAAAGGTACCGGGACATCTGTAACACTTTGTATTTATTGTCTCATATTGTCCTAATTCAGTTTGTCCAAATTATTATTACTCTAATTGTATTACTATTTTTATAACCATTTTATTCCTATTAAACTTTTAAAAATTTTAAAAACAAGTGATTGGCGTTTTTAACACTGCATTTTGCAAAATTGAAGAGCATTACCATAATACTTTTAACTCGTAAATAGTTGATACTTTTTGCAAAAAAACCAGATTCTGTGGGGGGCCACACGTGACTCACGAGGTGGCTGCCCTGGAAGAGAAGCTTCATTCCAGGCAGCCTGCAGAGGAGCTTTAGAAATGCAAATGAACACTGCTGGGCAAAGCCTGGACAATGGACCTGGGTCTCTTGCCTGGGGCAGGAATTGGGCTGATTCCCTCTGCCCTCACCCCAAGCTCTGCCTGCTTGCACTGATGGAATTTGCACAGCTCAAGGCAGAGCCCAGGGTGAGGATATCTGACCCTGCAGCAGAAACGGGTGAAGCTGCACAGGGAAACAGCAAATGGAGAATGTTGGGAAAACTTCACTATAAATAAATGGGGGGGAATCATCCCTCTGCCCACTCCAACATGTGCTGTCCCTGTCTGTGTTATATACAGGGTATAATAGAGCACTGGGGATTTTTTTTGCTACCAAAAATTCAGAGAAATCAGTTGGGAATCTAAGTATTTGATGATTTAATTAAAGAAAAGCAGTCAATTGATGCAGCCCTGGCTGGAGAGAGCGGCCAAAAATGGAGAAAAGATGAACGGCCAGCAGAACAAATCCTACAACACCGTGCACCAGCCCCTGGGAACCCGAACCTATTCATATCAGGAGCCACAGAACCCATTTCTCATTTCAATGGCATCATTAGATTACAAGCTGCCCTCGGAATAACCAACCAGACAGCTCCAGCTCCTGACCTTCCTGCTGAGCAATCCACTAAAATGAGGAAAACAACATTTCACCATGGGACGGGATCAGATCATCTGTTAGCAGAAAAAAGAGGAGTTTGTGGAAAACTAAATGACTCCAACTGCTGTTGGCAAATAGATGATAAAGGAAAAGTGGTGAAAAAAAAAAACAACGGAAACAAAAAAGCAGCTCATGTACCAGTCCAAACGTGAAAAGAATGGGAATGGGACACGGTTTTGTGGCTCCCTGGCAGACCATGGGTTAAACGAATGCTGTTTCTGCTCTGATGTGCTACAGCAACTCTCACCTTTTTACCGTGCTCCACACCTTGAGAGTGCAGCTCATTCAGCGGCTGAGCAAGGGGCCAGGGACTCGTAGATAAGGAAGTAACGGGCGAAACCACCAGCTTCAATAAATGTTACTAATTAACATGGACTGCTGCTCACAGAAAGTCCCGCTAAATGCCTGAACTTCGAGAACAAAGACTTAAAAAAGCCATGAATATCGGCTGTTGTACAAAACTGGGGTGCACATTAACGAGGACATGAAGTTGGCAGATGTGGAAGTCTGAACCTTCCAAGTACCTCAGCCAGTGAGCAAAAGGAGAGGGAGATGAGGCCGGGAAAATGAGGATAAAAAGGAGGCTGCGAACTACAGCAATGGCAGAGAGCGCACGGCAAATGCCCCACGGCCTCTCCCTCTGCTCAGCAATAAAGTCACTTGTACAGGACTCCTCTGTCTCCTCTGGGCACAGAAACCTCCGGCCACGTCAATTTCCCCGCACAGCTCCGGGCACGGGGCAGCCGCCTCTGTCCAGGCCACAGGAACCGGGCCGAGCCACCGCTGCTCCGGCAGCGGCTCCTGCCGAGGCAGCGGCCGCAAGGAGACCGCGGGCAGCCGCTCCCGCAGCGCCCTCACGCCAGCGGCAACACGCGCCGGACACGGCACAACGAACCCGCCTGAGCCCCCTGCCGCCCCCGAGGCCCGCAGCGAGCCCCGAGCCCCCGCACAACCCAGCGCGGCTCCCACCTGCGCTGCGGCCGCCTCCCAGCTCCGCCGCCGCCTCACCGCGCTCCGGCCGCTGCCGCCGCTCCCGGGCCCGCACACACGCTCCGCCAATGGCGCCGCCGCCGAGCCACGGCCGCCCTCAGGCCGCCACCGGGGCCTGCCCCGCCCCGCTTCCACCAATCAGCGCGCCAGAACCGCGACGGACGGCACCGTCGCCCAATCGCAGCCGGGGGCGGGCTCTGCACACGGCACAGCCTCGCCCCGCGCTCTCAGGGCCCCCCGGGCTGCGTGAGGGCAGAGCCGGAGGTGAGGAACAGCCCTGGAACGGGCCCGGGCCCGAGGGGATTGAGCTGAAAACACAAACAAACTTCTCCGCACCTCCCGCCACGGCTTTCCCGGCACTGCGGCTCCGGTGGCCCGGGCTCAGCGGGAAGCCCTGGAGCCTCACTTCTCCTACCCCTAATTAGGAGCAGCAGTGCATCGCTTTGATTTCCCCCAAAAAGGGAAAACTGCCCCAAATCCCTGTGGATGAGTGGGGGAGGGGAGAGATTTCTGACAGAAAACCCCAAAACCTCAGAGCAGGATAATGAGAAGTAAGTGAAGAGCCTTAAATCCAGCCTTCCCCCACGCCTCCCTCCTTCCAGCTGCACCTCCTACCCCGGCAGTGCCGGAGACAGGGAATGGGGCCGTGCTCACTTCATGCCCCGGGGCTTCTCCCTCTGCTCAGGGACAGGAGTCGTTCCCCTGCTGCACCCTGGGCTCTCTCCCACCGGAGACTTCTCCAGGAACTTCTCCAAGCTGAGTCCATCCCACGGGGCACAGCCCCCCTCCAAGTGCTGCAGCGTGGGTCACTGTGCCCCGGGGTCAGTCCTGCCAGGACAGGCTGCTCCAGCGGGGCCCCTCTGGCCACGGGGGCACAGCCTCCTCTCAGGCATCCCCGTGCTCCAGCGTGGCTGCTCCGGGGGCTGCAGGGGGATCTCTGCATCCCCATGGATCTGCAGGGGGATCTCTGCATCCCCATGGATCTACGGGGGGATCTCTGCATCCCCATGGATCTGCAGGGGGATCTCTGCATCTGGCACCGCCGTTTTTGGAGGCACCAGGAATAGGCTGAGCTCTGCCTGAAGCTCTTCTCACATTCCCCACACCCTTCCCGGCACAGGGAGGCTTTTACCTCCTCTCAGCTCTCCGGGCTGGGTTTGCAGCCCCTCCTCGTGTGGGATCTCTGGGGCTTTTCCTCCCCGTTGGATTCCTGAGCCGTGGAGCCGTTCCAAATGGCCTCTTCCACGAGGTTCTGTGGCAGGGATTTGTTCTCCCTGGTCTCTGTCCGTAGCTCAATGCCTGGGGGAGTAAGGACAAGCAGAGGAAGAGACAGGGAGAAGGGAAAAGGAAAAGGCAGGAGGAGAGGAAGGAACAAGAAGGAACAAGTGAGGAAGGAGATGGGAAAGGAACGTGGATGGATGAAGGACAGAATGAGGAGAAGAAGGAGGGAGGACAAGGAGAAGATGGGATTTGCCTCCATGCCAGAGGGAAGGGGAAGGAGATCCCCCCAGTCCATCCCTGGCAGGATGGCGTTGGCAGTGAGGCTGTCCTGCAGCGGTGCTGGGCTGGGAGATGGAGCAGCAGGGAGGGGAAAGGGGCAGTGATTCCTCCTGCCCTGCCTGGCTGTCCCAGTCTGGAGCGTCCTGGCGCTGCCGAGGCCCTTGGAGCGTCCGGCACTCAGGAGCCCGGAGCTCACGGCTGCTTTATAAAGCTGACAAAGTCGGCAGGATGGGTCTGGGTATGATCTGCAGCAAACTGGGTTTATTGGTACAGGAACAGGGGACAGAGCTGAACAGGGTCCAGGGACAAAGACAGGGTGCAAGCTGAGGGCACAGGGGGTTTTTATATGGGGTAGTGAGGGTGGAGCTGAGGGTCAGGGTCCAATGGATATGGGGGAAAATGGGGCAAAGGAGGGGTTAAGGGTCGGGACAGCTAATAGGGAAACAGGGACAGAGGAATGCAGTAAACTGGGGCCAATGGAGGGACAGAGAGGGAGAACATTCTAGGGACTAACCAGAGATGGGTAACAGGGGGTGAACTAGGGTAATTAGGCCAACGGGCCAATGGGGTAACAGAACTTTCCATAAATCAGCATGTGCCTGCAAAGATCTGTGGGAGAAGCAAGCTTCTCACCATAACCTTGAAATCTATTCTTCTTATTGGGGACCAGTCCTCCATGGGTGGGAGATTGAGACTCCCATGGGCCTCCACACCAGTGCATCTTCCTTTTCCTCGCAGCCTCCTTCTCCTCCATCCAGGCAAATTTTGGGATTGACAAATCCTGGCTTTGGGGGAAGAACAAGGGGTGAGCACCTTGGGTTTTGTGAGAAATGAGCCTCACTCTTTAGAACTTTTGAAAGTTTAATAAGGAATAATCAGGGACAAATCAGTAACAGCGCTGGGTGTTGGCAATGGCCAGAGGCACACCGGTTAACCACAGCAACTCTTCTTGTCTAGTTTCTCCATTGTATTGTTCAAATACATATTCATAATGATTGTACAGATTCAAACATTTCTTTGAACTCGTTTACATGTTCCAGGAATTCTTTAGGTTGGTTTGACCCCCAACTCGCCTTTTTAGAGCACGTGCAGGAATCATGGATTGCTGTTTTGAGGGTTGTGTGTCACTGCCTCACAAGGGCCCCTGTTCTGTGGTTTCAGCAGGTGACAGTTATTGACAGTGGAAGGGTCAGTGGCAGGGGCCTCATCACATCCCTTCCTTAAATGTTATCTGACCATGCAGACGCTTTTAGCTATTTCCACAAGTACTTTAAATGAACATTAGCTCTTTCACAAATATCTCTGAGTTATTATTGTCAGTTAGTTACAAAAATAAAAGCATTAGTTATTATTTCACAACTACAGCTACTTCTGCAAAAGTTAACATTCTAATGCACAACACATGGCATCCACTTGAATATTTTGCAAAAGCCAAAACTATAATGTATGTTTTTCACACTGTCCACAAACTCAAATATCATCCATAAATGATGTTCTGAGGATATGAGCTACACAGGGGCCAGGGCATTGGCCACAAAAAGCTGACAAATTATACTGTAGCAAAAGCAGTGAAAAGTGATTACAAACTGTACTCTATCAAAATTGTTGTGATTAAGAATATTTTGCAGAAGTCAATACCTAATAGCAAAAGCCAACATTATATAGTTATTTATAACAAACCCAGGGCAGGTTTTTCCCTTGCATGGAGCACCTGGGCCTTCCCCGGGCCCCTTCTGCCCTCCTGCAGAGCCGGTGGCATTTTCCAGCACACACAGTTTGTAACCAAGAGCCGGGTGCAGCCGAGAAGGCTCCAAGCGCCTCCTTCCAGGCTGACTCTGCAGGTGCCGAGGCTGCTCTGGGCTCTGCCAGGGCTCTGCTGGGGCTCAGCTCTGGGCCAGGCTGGGCCCGCTCTCCCCTCACATTGCTCCGGGCAGCTGAGTGACAGCGGGAGAGGGAAGGGACACGTCAGGGGAGTTGAGGTTTGAGAGAGTTTGTATTCAAAAACTGCCATAACAAACAGGCAGTGCTAACTACCATAACTAACTAGCAGTGCTAACTACCATAACCAACTACCAGTGCTAACTCCCATAACTAACTAGTTGTCCTAACCACTGTAATTGAAAGCTGTCCTTTGATGAGGGAGGGGTCGATGCCCGTGGATCCCGCCGTGCCCCGGTGCGGGATGAGCTCCGTGCCCCGCTCCAGGTCCAGCCCCCGTTGGAGGATCCATGCTGGATAATCCCGGGTGACCCCCAGGGTCAGAGCCCCCGCGTTGGGAACACACCTGGCTGGGGGCTCCACATCTTCCTGGCTGCCCGCGTGGACACCCCGGTGAAGGCCGGAGGATCTCCGCTGCTTCTCTGGTTTCTGCTCCTCTCCTCAGGGGCTGGGGGGAACACGGGACCCCCCTCAAAATCAGCGGAGCGGGGACAGAACAGGGGGTTCCGGCCGGGCCCGAGCCCACGGGGAGGGGCTGCAGCCGCCGCCGGCTCAGGAGCTCTGTGGGCAGAGAAAAGGGGGTGACACCGGGCTGGGGGCCCCGGCGGGAGCGCACACGCTCCGCCACGGCCGGGACGCCACCCCCGGCACCCGCCCTGACCTTCTTGCGCACGTAGAAGCCGAGCCCCAGCGCCAGGAAGACGAAGCCCAAGACGAAGCCCCCGATGCCCGTCAGCATCTTGCTGCGGGCGGCGTCCGGCGGCATCTCTGGGGGGTCCGCAGGGCTCAGCACCCCCAAAACCTCTCACGGACACCCCCAGCCCCTCCCAGCGCCCTCCCTGTGGCCCCCAGCCCAGCCACGACCCCCTGAAACCTCCCCGGGATCCCTTTTTGTCCTGGCCAGGAGCCACCAAAGCCCCTCCCGCCCCTCTGAGGATCCCACAGCCCCCTCCCAGTTGCCCCCAGCGCCCCAGGAGCCCCAAAGCCTCTCGCAGTCCCTTGGCAGCCCCAGCAGGACTCAGCCAGAGCCCTCCCAGTCTGTGCCCAGCACAACCGAGCTCATGGCGAGCCCCGCTTTGCCATGGCCGATCTCCTTCCAGCCCCTCCGGGCTCACTGCGATCCCTCCCAGTCACATCCAGCACCCCCAAACTCTCTCCCAGTGCCCACCAGGACCCCCCCAACCCCATCCCACCCTCCCCAGCATGCCCCCAACCCCTTCCCAGCCCACGCCCAGCCCCCAGGGCCTCTCCCAGTCCCAGCCCGGCTCTCTCCAGCTCCCTCCCAGTGGCTCCCAGCAGAGCCCAGTGGCTCTGCCAGCGCCCCCAGGGGCTCCCCCGTACCCCAGTGCCGGCTCAGGGGCTGCTCCAGGCTGACGTGCTCCACCTGGCAGCTGTAGGTGAGCCCGCGCCGGGGCGGGGTTTCCAGCAGCACCAGCAGCTGGTAGGTCCAGTCCCCGTTGGGGACCACGTCGGTGGCCACCACGTGCTCCGAGAGCTCCTGCTGGCCCTGGAACCAGCTCACCTGGATGGCAGCAGGGTAGAAATCCATCACGGAGCAGAGCAGGCGGCCGGGGCCGGGCTGGGAGCTCGAGGGGGGCACC
Organism: Agelaius tricolor; assembly: GCF_023055355.1. Taxonomy (NCBI): domain Eukaryota; kingdom Metazoa; phylum Chordata; class Aves; order Passeriformes; family Icteridae; genus Agelaius; species Agelaius tricolor. The sequence continues at coordinate 1,620,682 of NW_027269317.1, read as the reverse complement.
AGCGAGATGGACACGCTGGGGGGCACTGGGAGAGAGAGAGAGAGAGAGCGGGGACGCACTGGGATCAGCTGGGGGGCACTGGGAGAGAGAGGGGAGGGCTGGGCTGGGCTGGGGAGAGACGGAGAACGGACTGGGAGGGACTTGGGTGACTCTGAGAGAGATGGGAGGGAATGGGGGGGCACTGGGAGAGAGGGTAGAGTTCTGAGAGTGAACTGGGAACAGACTGGGAATCGACTTGGAGGAGGTGGGTGGGACTGAGAAGGACTGGGAGGGACTGCGAACACAATGGGAGCGACTGGGAATGGTCTGGGAGGGACTGGGATGGCACTGAGAGGGATTTTGGTGGCACTGGGAGGAACTGGGAATGAAGAGCGCGGCACTGCGAGTCCGAGCCCAGCGCAGGGCACTCAGCGCTGCGGGTCTGCCTGGCAACGGATGAGTCATTAGAGAGACGCGATCTGATTGGCTGAAAAGCGTCAGCTTTCGCGTCGCTGACATGGACGCGCGGGGGGCACTGGGAGGGACTGGGAAAGGACAGGAGGACCCGGTGATGGGCACAAAGAGGGCTGAGGGCTCTGAGGCGATTCCCAGGGAGGTTTTGAGGGGCTCCAGGGTCATTGGCAGGGCAGGGCCCGAAGGGACACGCTCTGCCCCGCGCTCACCTCGGCGCTCCACGGTGATCGAGGCAACAATCTCGTAGTTGTGCCGGCACCTGTCCACGTGAGCCCGCACGAACTCCATTATAGCTGGGTCGCTGTTCCACATCTTGGCATTCTTCTCCCCTAAGGGGGTGAACCCCACAAAGTGCCCCAGGTCGCTGTCGAACATCAGGAACTGCTCCCGGTTGTAGATGAACCTCACCACCAACCTCACCTTCTCCGTGCCGTTAATGAAGAGACCATCGGCCTTATGCATCCACTGGAACACCCCTGTGAGTGCAGCACACAGCTCAGGGATGTCCCCCCAGCGTCCCAGCAACACCTCCAGAGCTCCGGGGCCCACCCCGGATCCCCACTCCGCACCCCCTGTGCCCCACGGCCGACACGGGACCCTCCTGCCCGCGCTGCCGCTTCATCTTTGCTGCCCTTCCCCCCTTTCCCCTTCCACATCCTCTCCCCTCCCACCTCCGGCCGTTCCCAAATCACTTTTGGGGTCCCATTTCCCCATTTTCCCACAAATCCCCCAATCCCCAGCCCCCTCCCGCTCAGTTTTGGGGTCCCCTCCCCTTTTCCCCCTTCCCCACCCTCTACCACCCCTCCCTCCCCTCCCCTCCCCCCAACCCTCAGCCCCTCCCGCTCTCCCTTTGGGGGTCCCCATCTCCTCCACCTCCATTCCGGGCTCCCCCCTTCGCCCCCTTTTCCCCCTTCTCCCACCCTGTCCCAGCGCCTCCCGCCCCCCGCTCACCCGAGAGCTCCGCGCCCGCAGCCGGGGAGGCTCCCAGCACCACCAGTGCCACCAGTAGGGCCCCAGCTGCCGCCCCTCGCCCCATGGCCGGGGCCGGGCAGGGAGCAGCAGCCCCAAAGCAGCCGCGCTGCGCTGGCAGCACCAGTCCGGAGCAGGGCGGGCTCGGCAGCGCCGCGCGCTCTCATTGGCTGCCGCCACTTTTGGGCAGCGATCGGCCACGGGCTCTGCCCGGCAGCCGATGACGCAATACAACGCCCCGAGATCTCATTGGCTGCAACGCCTCCTGCCTGCGCTGCCATTGGCTGAGGCCTTTCCGGGACGCTGCAGCCCCGGGCTGGGGGTTTTTTGGGGAGGGGGATCCTTGGGGCGCTGGGCCGGTGGGAGCTCAGGTGAGCCCAGCAATGCGTGCCCAGGGGCGCGGGATCTCAGCGGTGCCCGTGGCGAGCGGTGACGCTGGCCCGATGCCAGGCACCCCCAGAGCCGCTCTGTCCCTGCCCCCGCAGCCGCACAGGGACAGAAAATGGAACCGAGGGTTCCTGGCTGGGGACAAGGACCGGGAGAGATCCCTCAGCAAATCCCGCACGGGCACAACAGACCCGGCCTGGGCACGCGGAGGGAATTTATTACCAACCAAATCACAGCAGCACAAGGAGAAGGGAAAGAAATCTCTCCAACGCCTTCCCCCCACCCAACACGGATCAGCCAGAACAGGGGTCACCAGGGCTCTGCCCAATGGGGGTCACTGGGGATCATCCAGCACAGATCCTCCCATGGGCGATGGAGCTGCAGCAGCGCATGAAGCTCTTCCCACACTCGGGACACTCGCAGGGCCTCTCCCTGGTGTGGAAGTGCTGGTGAGTGACGGACATTCCAAGCACTCCTAGGGCCATTCCCCAGTGTGGATCTTGTGGTGCTTGCTCAGGTCAGAGGTCCCACTGAAGCTCTTCCCACATTCCCCACACTCCCAGGGCCTCTCCCCAGTGTGGATGTTCAGGTGTTCCATCAGGGTGGAGCTGTAGCTGAAACCCTTCCCACATTCCAAGCACTTGTGGGGCTTCTCCCTGCCATGAGGCTTCTCTACCAGCTCTGAGCTCTGGCTGGATCTCCGGCCGCCTTCCTGGCTCAGGGGGGCTCTTTCCTCCTCACACCTCCCTGGGCTGGGTTTGCAGCCCCTCCTTGTGAGGGATCCCTGGGGCTTTTCCTCCTCCTCCATCCGGCCACAGCTTGGGAATGACAAACCCTGGTTTGGGGGAAACCAAGGTGGGAGTGCCTTGGAGTAGAGGCCCCTCCTGGCCAGGTCCATCTCTAGAACTCAGCAGGAGTCTTGTGTCCATGAAAATCTCCACACATCAACATTCAGCCAGAAAAAACTCTCCCAGGAGTTCTCTATTGCTGATCTCTCCACTTTTGGGGTTCCAAAGGTGTCACAGACATCTTTCATGAAAAATCCTTTCTTAGGATTTTTCCTTATAAGAAGCTGCAGTTTCAGCAACCAAAAGTAAACAATGGTTATCTGCTGCTGTGAAATGCAACAGGTAGACCCGTGATTGGTCTCCTGTGGATGTTTGGATTTACTGGCAATGCAGAGTAAATCATGGCAGAGCTGGCTCTTTCTCTCTGTCTGAGACACAGATCTTTGTTATTCATTCTTTCCTATTCTTCGCTTAGCTAGCTTCTGAAGAAACCTTTTCATTTCTATTTCTTTCTAGTATAGTCTTCATGTAACATATATTATAAAATAATAAATCAAGCCTTCTGATCATGGAGTCAACATTCTTGTCTCTTCTTCATCCTGAAAACCCTTGTGACCACGGTCACAATTGGTGACCCCCCGACTGAGGAGGACAATCATCACTTGGTGAGACCACCAGAGGAGCATTGCTGCACTGGGTAAGCCCTGAATGTGTGGCTTTGATGGTTGCTTCACAAGTGACCACAGAAGTGGATTCTAGCCAGGAGCTGAAGAACTGAAGATCCGAATTTGGACAGAGTTCACAGCAAGGCTGACCACAAAGAGAACCTTCTGAAAAGCCTTCAGGAAGATGTTCAGAAAGCTCAGCAGCACCGTGCAGATAGCCAGAGAGTCCTGGACACTGTCACAAGGTACTGTTGGTTTTTCCCCTCCTGAAAATGAGGCCATTCGCAGTTTGTGGCTGCTCATCTGGAGGACTTCTCCCCTAGAGGATGAGGTTCCATTGTCCCCTTCAGAGGAGAAACTTATTGCCTTCTGGCAAAAATGGGGTGAAGAGGACAGAATTCTCCTGTTGGAGACAGATTTCTATGAGTTTTTTCGATGGGCAAAGCTCTTTGGGTTTTTTACAAATGTGCTATATGCCCTTGATATGTTCATCTGGGAGTGTATGGGCTCCATTTTCCAATTCTTTTTATACCGTGGGTTCGGATGCCCCTCGATTTATCCAACCTTTTTGAAGCTCTTTCTAGTCTTGAAACGGAGAGCAGCTGTTTCTCCCTGGATTGCTAACTGCAAGGGGAAAGCCCCATTCCCCCCAATTCCGGGGCAAGACCCTTTGGAGGGGGACGCTCTGCTGCTTTCCAGCCCCCCTGAACCACAGCGGGGGGCGAAGTTTCGCCCGCAGCCGAAGTTTTTTTACCGCATCTTCGGAGCACGCTCAGACGGAGCCGTTTTTTCCCCTCTCCCGTTGCTCTCAGGGGGGATGGGAGTGGGCGGTGCCGCCCCGCCCAGCGCCGCGAGCGCCGCCCCAGCCCGCCCCGCGCATGCGGGCGCTTCCCGCGCGGCCCCTCCCGCCGCTGTCCCTCCGGCAGAGCCTGTGGGCGCTCCGGCCGCGGTTCCGCCGCTTCCCCGCCTGCATCTGAGGCCTCAGAGACGCCGCTTCCCGCGGCTGCGCCGATGGTGCTGGGCAACAGCGATCCACCGCTCCCCCCGGCCGTCCTGCTGCCTTCCGTGCGGACTCCGCCGCCTTCTGCGACTGCGCTTCCGCGGCCGATGTCAGAGCCCGGCGCAGAAGCTGCCGCCGACCCCGTGCCGCCCCCGCCGCCCCCGCCGCCTCCCCAGGCGGCCTCGCTGCCCGCCCCGGCAGTTCTGCCGCCTGCGGGGACTCCGTCCTCCGTGTCTGCGTCAGAGGCTGCCCTGGAGCCGGCGGCAGCTGCAGCGGCGCCTCCTGCATCCAGCGTGACTTCCTCCCCGAGTTTTTCGGGTTGTCCCGGGGCTGCCCCTACGGGGGGAGCTGGGACAGGGGAAGAGGGCGTCAGCCTGTCCTTCCGTGGAGGAGGCATGGCCCGACAGCTGGCTGTGGGTGCGGCCCAGCTGCCTGTTTTCAAGATCAGCATTTTTGGTGGGTTGGGGGGTGTTTGGTCCGGGGTTTCCCCCTGGGGGATGCGGATCTCTCTGCTGCCCCTCGCGCGCCCCAGCAGCGAGGGGGAGCTGGGTCCCGAAAGTTCTGCCCCTGGTCCCCAGCCCAGAGGGGGTGGCGGTGGGGCTGTGAGGCAGATGGGAGGAACACTTGGTGCATTTGCATTGCAGAGGCAGAGGGCACAGCAGGAAGCGAGCATCGCTTGTCTGCTGTGGGGAAAGGACATCCCCAGACCTGAGACGAAGTTTCTCGGGACAGCTTCTGTCTTCCCATTGCTGGCATGCCTCGGTGATTTTGGGGAAAGGAAGCGTTTGGTCACCCCTTCTGCCATTGTACTGGCAGCAGGGTGCGGGTCTGTGCCAATGCAGAGCCTGCCTCGGGGGCTGGGCCTGGGCTGTCTGCCTTGGTTGCTTGGGCCAGGGCCACCTCCCGGCCTCCTGTTGGGTTTGGGGGCTTTGCTTCCCCCTTCTGGTCCTGGGCCACCTTTCTGTGGGCCAGGTCTGGGGTTCCTGATCCTTCCACATGGGCCAGGGCCCCCAAGGGCCTCTCTCTGGCTCCTCTGCTGCTGCTGCTCTTTTTGACAAAAAAGAAAAAAAAAAAAAAAGAAAAACAATTTAAATAACAAAGGGTGAAAGACCTGGCAGGGCAGCAGCTCAGAGGCATTGAGGAGCCAGGGATTGGCTTCAGCCCAAGTTGTTCAATAAAGGGCTGTGGCAAGACATTTCAGAAATTTTCTCAAAATTGTTTGAAGACTGTCAATGGACTTTTGATAACTATTGATGGACTTTTCTGTAGCAAGCCTGTTTCAGGACCAAAAGAAACTTTCAGATATGACAAAGAGGAACATCTTCAGACCATGGACTTTCCTGAAACTCAGCTGCTTGGACGTGAATTTTCTTTGCATTGTTTTTGCATTTTCTTATATTGTAAAATTATTTTAGTGATATGATAGAATTTTATGTTCTACAGGTGAAGAAATTCCTAGCTCATTCCACAGGAGCACTTGAGTGAAGTTTGATTGGCACCAGATAACCTGTCAAGTGTTTGTCTTTTCCTCGGCATGAGTAGAGCAGAGAAAATTACAAACACTTTTTCCTTTTAAATTAACTAAATAAAAAAAGGTGACATGTCGCAGACATCTTTCATGAAAAATCCTTTCTTAGGATTTTTCCTTGTGAGAAGCTGCAGTTTCAGCAACCAAAAGTAAACAATGGTTATCTGCTGCTGTGGAATGCAACAGGTAGACCCGTGATTGGTCTTCTGTGGATGTTTGGATTTCCTGACCACTCATGGCAGAGCTGGCGCTTGCTCTCTGTCTGAGACACAGATCTTTGTTATTCATTCTTTTCTATTCTTAGCTTAGCTAGCTTCTGAAGAAACCTTTTCCTTTCTATTTCTTTTTCGTATAGTCTTAATGTAACATATGTCATAAAAAAATAAATCAAGCCTTCTGATCATGGAGTCAACATTCTTGTCTTTTCTTCATCCTGAAAACCCTTGTGACCATGGTCACAGCTCTCCACACTGCCCGGCCCGCACAGCCCAGCTCGGTGCCGGCCCCGGAGCAGAGCAGCTTCCAGCAAGCAAGAGGCAAACACATCTTGCCAAGAGTTAAAACACACCAGAGAGGGAAGATGGCATTAATGTGTGCATAAAGGCCTTGGAATTCACAGTTCTCTGAGAGAGATTTGGGGCTCTCGGCTGGACAGAGATGATCCTGCTCTGTGCTGGGCTCAAAGGCAGGGAACACGCCCTGCCGCTGCTGCTTGGCGGGGTCTCCGCAGGCCCAGGCAGATGCCAAAGCTGCTCTCACAGTCTTCTCCCTTGCCAGGCCCCTCCGCCAAGTGCCAGGGGCCTCAAGGACGGAAAGGAGCGCAGGGAGCCAAAGGGAGACGGCTCACTACCTCACTGGGGGCTCCTGGGGAAGCACTTTGCTTGAGAAGCAAGCCCCTCTCTTCCAAAGGCATTTCTCCAAATGCCTGCATTTCCCAGGGAACACCAACACACTCTTAAGGGTTTGGAAAAATCCAAACTCTTTATTAAGGGAAAGCGAAGCAAAGGGGTGAGCTGGGAGACAAAAAAAGCGGATGGGCAGGCTCTGAGAGCTGGAGGGAGGGAGCTGCCAACAGGGAGAGAGATGGCAGGAGCTCCTGGAGCTTGCCACAGGCTCAGCTCTGAGCAGCTAGAGCTGTGCCTGGAGCTGCAGCTGGTGCATCCTGCTCTGCAGCTGCTCCCATCTGCAACGGGAGCTGGAGATGGCCGACGGATGCCGGTACATCTGATCCAGCAGACGCAAGAAGTCCTGCAGATCTTCTTTGGAAGGTCAGCTGAATGAGTACGCTGATGCAGGATGGGCTGTCATCTTCTCTCAGGGCTTGAAGAGCTGGAAGAGAGAGGAACAGAGCCACGGTCAGAGGCCAGATGGAGGGAATCCAAGGAAAGCCTCCTGCCAGGGCCATCCCAGCCGGCTCTTGCCAGGGCTTCGGCCGGAAGGTGTTGGTCACGGATCGCCCACGTTTCGCTGGCAGCTCTCTGGGCTGTGCCCCCGCCGCCCCTCGCCCGCACAGGGAGCAGAGCCCTCCGCAGCCCGGGCACGGATTGTAGCTGCGGGGCCGGCATGTGCAGCTGCCCCCGGCGATGCTCGCTGCCCCGCGGCTGCCCTGACTCACCCTCGCTGATGACCTGGAGCTCCTCCTTCTGCCCCGTGACGAGCACTCCGGCCAGCCCTGGCAAGACAGAGCCCGTGTCGGTCCCGGGCGGCACAGCTGCCCGGCAGGGGCGCTGCCAGCCCTGCGGCCGCACGCCCTCCTGCCCGGGCAGGGCTCCTGCCGGCCCCTGCCGCGCGCTGCCGCCCGAGGGCTCGGCTGGCTGCGGGAGGGCGGCGGCAGCGCCGAGGGCGGGCGGGGCTGCAGCGGCCCGGGCGCGGCTCCCGCTGTAGCCGGGGCAGCAGCCGGGCCGGGGGTAGGGAGGGGCGCCGGGCTCGGGGCTCACCGATGATCCCGACGGCCGCCTGGCGCACGGGCCTCTGTGGGCTCCGGCAGGGCCCAGCGCAGGTGCTCGGCCGCTCGGCTCTCGTCCTGCAGCAGCTGCGGGGAGCACCGACAGGGAAGGCTCGCTGCGGCCTCTGCCCCTCGGCCGGGCGCTCCCTGCGCCCAGCAGCGGCCGAGCCGGCCCGCACGGCCCGGGGCAGGGAGCGGCGTGGGGGGCGCAGGCCGGCGGGCCCGGCTGCGGCGCCGGGCGGGGGCAGAGCTGCCGGCCCCCCGCACCGAGCACCGGGGGCAGGGCGGCTTCTCCAGCCTGCGGCTGGGGCTCCCGGGCTGTCCTTACCAGGCGCTCGGCGAACTGCATCCGCTGCCCCTTCATCAGCAGCTGCTCGAGGTCACTCCTCAGGAAGCGTGCCGCACGAAGCAGGGCTTCGCCAGAGGCCTGGAGAGCAGCAGAGAGCCGCAGGTGGCACCCGAGCCCAGGGCACGGGACCCGTGACCCTGTGCCAAGGCCAGGTGAGGCTGGAGCCCGCCAGGCGCCAGGGCGGCCCAGCCCCCTGCCAGGGATGTGGCCGCATCACACAAAACCTCACCTTGGCCACATGCAGGTTCTCATGGTGCCAGTGCAAGAAGAGAGGGAGCAGGCTCTGGCTCACGATTGTCATGGGAGGATTTTCCCCCTCTTCCTCTACCAGCTCCATCACCTTCCAGAAGAGCTGAATGGAGAGCAGCTGCACGTGGCTGTTGTCCTGGAAGGGTAGGAAAAGTCCTAAGCACCAACTACTGCAGGCCCATTGGGCCAAAAGCCCAAATCTCTACACACAGAGCACAAAGGTTGCAGGCAGCGTCCAGTGCCCTTGGCTGGGGGCACCGAGCCTTACGTTCTCAAAGTGTTGCAGGAGGGGCTCAGCCAGCTTCAGGGCGGTGACGCTGGGTGGCTTGAGGTCTTTGTCCTGGAGCATATCCCTGAGCGCACACAGGGTCATCCAGACCATCTCTGCATCTGGATCAGCCAGCTGCTGCACCAGGTGTTGATACAGGCCGCGTATTCCTCCGGCCTGTGTGCAAGACGGGGCTGTGCTGTGAAGCCGTGCCTGGCCGCAGCACCAACAGCCGCTTGGGCCACTGGGGCAGCTGAAGCGGGAGGCAGGAGAGCTGGGAGCAGCTGCCTCTGCTGCCAAAGGCCAGCCAAGCCCAGAGGTCTGCATTGCCCAGCCACACGATGCTGCCAGCGCGGCTTCAGCCACTGCCCCCTTCTCACCAGCGAGGGCTCCTTGCTGAGCACCACGAGGCCTCGGAGCGCCAGGCGCAGCCCGTCCCTGCACTGGCTGGGCAGGTGCCTGGATACCAGCGACAGGGCACTGGGACCGTGTTTGCTCAAGTCCAGGCACTCGAGGAGCTGAAAGGCACAGGAGGGCAGTGCCAGGGGAGCCGGCCGGCAGGAGCCCGGAGCCGCACGGGGCCGGGCCCTGGCAGCAGCAGCAGCGGGGGCGGGCGGCGTCCCAGGCGGCTGCAGCTACCAGAGGCCCGAGAGCTGGGAGGCAGCTGAGCCAGGCAGCGCTGGCCATCAGGCTCACCTCCACCAAGAAGGCCAGGGCAGGCAGATGCCAGCGTGGCTGCTTCCCGATGAGCAGGCTGAGAAGGTGCAAGGCCATGAAGGGACACAAGGGCGTCAAGCCATGGCGCATTTCCCTGGCAGGGGAAAAAGGCACCAAGGCCCTGAGCTGGTGGGCAAACCTCTCCCAGGAGTGACTCCCAGAGTTCTGGTATTTCCCCAGCACTCTGCAAGGGCACATGGGCCCCTTGGGAGGCGGCTGCTCCTGGGCATCCTCCTCTCCCAACCTCTTCCAGTGTGCTCGAGCCTCCCTCGGTGACAAGGCCCTCTCGCTTCCAACCCCAGGGACTGTGTGGGGCACTCTGGGCACAGGGCACAAATGCTGGCGGTGGTGGTGGGGAGTAGGGGATCTCACCTTGCCAGCAGACCTGCTGCATAGTGCTGCGTGTCGGCACAGAGCAGCTTCTCCCAGAGCTGCTTGTGCTCCAGAGCCACCAGCTTGTTGTCAAAGGCCAGTCTGGAGAGCAGAGCCTTCATGGTCTGCGCTGCAAACCTGCATGCCGAGCAAAGGCCAGGTCACGCTGGGAGCGCTGGCCCTGGCCACGAGGGCATGGGAAGGACAGGGCAACTGGCACCTGTTGGGCTCGCTGGGAAGGCCGTGTTCCTCCCGGCACGCTCCCCAGAAGCTCCGCGTCTCATCGTCCTCTGGCATGCGCTCTGTGGTGGTGACGATTTGCAGGAGCAGAGCCACCAACAGTTGGGGCAAATGGAGGAGAAGGGCATAGTGCCACTCAGACATGGGGGCGATCCTCCACAGCACCAGACTTGCCTGCAAGAGACAAAGCACACTGAGGCAGCACTCCGTGTCAGGGTGTCCTTGAGGCAGGGCCCGAGGGGAGACGCAGGGGGATCAGCCAGCCTGCTGCCCCTAGGCCAGCTTTCAGCCCAGGCAGGGAGCTGCAGGCTGGGGGAGAGCATGGAGAACTGCTGGAGAGGCAAACTGGAGGGCCAGCAAAGGCCAGCTCCAGAAACTCACAGCCAGGGCAAAGATGGCCTCGTTGTCCCCGCTGCAGAAGACGCTGCTGAAAGGGGGCTGCTCCTCCATGGCAGAGAGCAGCGCTGGAAGCACCTCCTCGGCGGCCACTTCCGAGGTGCCGATGGCTCTCCACATCAGCGCGGCGGCTCTGTGGGAGCAGAGCTGTGCGTCAGCACCGCGCCCCGTGCGGCTGCGTGGCGCCGGGTGACAGAGCCCCGGTGCCCTGAGGGGCAGGGAAGGGAGCGTGGCAGAGGCGCAGGAAACAGAGGGGCCCGAGGCTCCCGCAGCTCTCCGCCTGTTTGGCAGAGCCCGCCGGACAGGCTGTACAGGGCCAGGGGCCCCACGGGCCGGTGAGCACTGGACTCTCGAGGCACTTGTGCCCTGTGCCTGTCACACGTTGGGGTGCAGTACAGCAGGCTCATCACCACGAGATCAGGGTGTTCTTCAGTCAGGGCCAGAATTTCCATTTGCAGCCCGGCGTCCACAGTGACACAGGACGCCAGGCTCTGAAGAATGCCCCTCACCATGGCTAGCACCTGGAGGAGGCGGCATGGGGAAGACTTGGAGTGCTGTCCCAGGGAGCAACTTCCCCAGCTTGCCCAAAGAAGTGCTTGCCTTCCCACCCCACTGTGATGGCCTCAAAGGCTGAGGGGAGCCAGCGGACGGAGCTTGAGGGGCCATGTGATCCTAGGAGGACTTCAGCCCTGGTCCCAGGCTGCTTACCTGCTGCAGAGAAGCAGCACCCTGCTGGAAAAACTCCACTGTCGGGTCGGCGGAAGAATTGCAGCACACAATATGCTTGAACAACAAATCTCAACGTTTATTGATAGCTCACACATATTTATATTGGTGTTAATCAAGCTTATACATATTGCAAAGCTGAGCTCATTATTGCTTAAAACACACATGAATCAACCACACCTACTTCTATGCTCTAATGATTATTTTCTTTCTATGTTTACATTCCTGTGGCTATTCTACCTAGGCTATCTTCATTTTTCTGGCAAAAGATTTTCTCCCCCATCTTCATGTTGCAGCAAGGTCACCATGACCCTTGTCAGTGATTGGACACTGACTACTTAATCCCCAGCTTGTTTCCCCGAACCTTATCCAACGGTATCATATCAAAGTGGCCTTTCTCAGCTGGCCAGTTATCCACAAAACTCTGCACATTTCCCCCGTTTTTCTGTTGAACAAGCATGGTTTGATTGAATGTGGTAGATATCATCATTTGCACCATATTCTGTAAGCATATACAAAAACACAGTAAAATTAATACTAACAACAAAGCTACAATGACTACTACAATGCCAGCTTTAACAATAGAGCGTAACCATGATCCTAAGCTTAAAGATTTGAGCCATCCATCAATACCAAGGCCTGATTCTACCTGTAAGTTCCCAGTTAACCTCCGTAACTCAGAGAGCTGTGAGTGAACAGACTGTGCATGATCAGAAAGATTCATGCAACACATGCCCTCAAATTCATCACAGCCATGGCCTTGTGGAAGTAAGAGAAAATCAATTGCAGCTCTATTTTGAAGTGTCGCATGGCGAATAGAATCAACATCAAGCAAAAGACTAGAAATTGCCAAAGAAGTTGCATTTGTTTGTTTAGCAAGCCAACATCCTAACTTGTTTAAAATAGCATGAGCACTTGCTGCTGATACCCCTGGAGCTAAGAAAGATGCTGCAACTATGGCTGCTGGGGACCAAAACTTTACATCATCCCGGCAGTCTGCTGCAAATGCATGAGCCATTCGTTTGCTTCTACGATGGCGGCGGCTCATGTTCAGTATCATGGACATGTTGGGTGTAAGTAGAGACAGCCGTCCAAGTGTACATGGCCCCCCGTGCAGCATTGATGGGATACCGGCCCAAGCACGGTCCCCACATATCAGGAAGTATCCTGCTGGCAATTGAATAGGGTCATTTGATGAGACTGACATTCTCTTTGTTGTATAATTGCGCCAGGCCAATGCATTCCGGTAGACAGCCATGCTGGAAGTTACAACATTAGAATGGTTCTTGACTGACAACAGGCTTCTATGGTTAAAATGAATGCATGCATCTGCCATCACTGACCCTAACAACTCCAATTCTTGGGGTTCCTGTGGTGCTATAGGAAAGTGAGAAACCCATTGATCCCAATTATCCACACTCGTCCTAGCATTGCTGACCTTACAAGTTGGTACATGTGAAGGGCACGGCCAGGGATCTGCCGGCAATCCAACCAAACAGGTTGTGAATGGATTGCCAGGAGAAGATAATGACAGGCAAATAGTCTCCTGTTTAGTTAAGTTTGCCAGGGTGACCCATATGTTAGTCTTGGGTTGAAGTGGGGCCCATGCTTGATGGTCTGCACTGTCCACAAAAAGAGCAAAAATTAATAAAATAATAGCATAAGGTCTCCACATCACCCTGATCTTTCCAGGCATTACTTTGAACCATCCAGATATTTCAGAAACAAACATGCTTGTCACAAACCTTTAAGAATATCTCTTTTTTCCCAGATTTAGCTTCTTTAGGTCCTTCAAACAATCCCTCCACACTTGGTTGGGATCCTGATCTTCTGAAATAGGACCTATCACACTTGACTGTGACAGGGGAACAACCCTACCACACTTAGATTGTAAAATGTGTGACTTAGATTGCTCTAAAGCACATTTAATTAAATGCTGAATTTCCCACCTAAACCATGCAAGGATTTTCTGTTCTGGTGATTCGTACAACTGTAACCCTTGGCGGCCAGGTAGCCCTGTAAATGATTTAAGTTCTCTCTGCCAGGAGTCTAAATGCCAATAGAAACCACAGCTCCTACACCACAATTCAGGTAATTGGGATTGATGTACCCACTTAGTTTCCTGACAACCTCCGCAAAACAGCAGTATCCATGCAGCACAATGTCTATCTTGACAGCTAATACAAGCTAAACTCTTAGGCCCTTCAAATTCAAAATCAGAAAGCACTAAATGCAAGCTTAATATGTTATCAACAGATTTGCACCGATCAACTGCTCGATCGATGGCAAAACTACACTGTCCTTTCAGTTTAAGAAGTATCGGTCGAAGGATGATCAACAGCCTCGTCTCCACTCGCTGACGATCCTCTTCGCTCAGTCGATCGAGGTGTTCCATCAAACACAGCTGCTCGGGTCCATTTAGCAGGTACCCACAGAGATCCTGTAGGGGTAGAAACACAAAGATATCCATAGCCCCAGTATAACACCTTAGCAGGACCTTGCCATTGTCCTGTCTTAGGATCTCTGTATCTTACCCATACATCTTGCTTCACACCATCCTTTTCCTGTAATAATGACGAACCACAGCAGGAACTTTATTTTCCCTGAAAACACACAAGTGGTTCAAAACAAATAAACATTTCAGCAATCTTTCTTGTGGCTCTCTGATATCTGTGTATTTACTCAGATATGTTTTCAAGATACTATTTGCTCTCTCTACAATCGCTTTCCCTATAGGAGAATTAGGGATGCCTGCCACGTGTTCTATCCCCCCCATTTGCATGAATTGCTTTATTCTTTTGCTACAGTAAGCAGGCCCATTATCTGTTTTGATGCGCTGTGGCACTCCCATTACTGCAAAACAACTGCTGAGATGCCTCTCCACCTGCCCTGCTTTCTCACCAGTCTGCGCTGTGGCCCATATAAAATGATTATAAGTGTCTATGGTAACATGCACGTACTTCAACCTCCCAAACTCAGCAACATCTGTGACATCCATTTGCCAGGTCTCATTTGTGCTCAGCCGTCTTGGGTTAACTCCCAGACCTAGTCCACAGCCTCCATTATGATGACTACATATAGGACAGGCTTTGACTATTGCCCGTGCCTCCTCCATAGATATTTGAAATTCTCTATGGAGGCCTTTTGCATTTTGGTGGAACATGGAGTGCGCCTCTCTGGCTATGGTTTGCTTGGGAATCAGAGTTGCTTGTGTGATTGAGACTAATTTATCTGCTCGCATGTTACCCTCTGCCAGACCAATATCCCATTTGTGACTTCTGATATGGAAAACACAAAAAGAATGCTTTCTTAGCTTAATTGCTCTCTGCAACTGTATAAACAGCTCATGCAACCTCCTGTTTTGAACCTTTTTTATAGAGGCATCCTCTATTTGTTCACACACACTCCTGCAACATACAAAGAATCTGTCACAATGTTGAGAGGCCCAAAGAAATGCATCATAGCCCATACAACAGCCAATAACTCCATTGTTTGTAAAGTATCCATCTCGGTAGCTTGGAGTATTTGATGGTGCCATTGTCCCTCTTCCTGCCAGGTTACTGCAACAGTTTTGGATTTCCTTCCTGCATCCGTATAAACTGTTATAGCATCCGATAAGGGCTTTAGTGATTTCTTTGGACACTGAATCCAACCCCACTGCCCTATCCAATTCAACGGTATATTGAGAATATCATCAGTGGCAGTCACACTACCGGCTCCCAATAGAGCCTCTTGTAATTCTATACTGTTTGTCAGGTACCAGGTCAATGTATCCTTCTTCATTGGTATCCGTATCTGATCAGGTTCCTTTCCTGTAATCTGTAGCGCCCGTTCACGACCCTTTTTGAGCAAATCAGCCAAAATTTCAATTTTTTGAAGAAGGGTTTTATGCTGTTGAAGTGGAGGAGATATCCATTCTAAGGCCCACACCTCCCCCATTTTTCTGTCTTGCTGAGTAAGTGCACCCAGTAAAAATTTAGTTCCACACCAAACTGTCAGCTGTATGGGGAGGTTAAGACCACGTCTCCAAACACTGCCTTGGGTCACATAGTCCAATATCTGTTGCAGTGTCTTAACCTGCTCAGAGGTTACATGAACAGGCTGTGCCGGACCAGTTCCCTTCAGCAAAGGTCGAAGTTCATCTAATAGTTCATTAGGGATGCCTACAATAGGGCGTAGCCATTGTAGATCACCAAGTAACTTTTGAGCATCATGCAATGGATGTAATTTAATGTTTAATTGCAATTTCTGAGGGGTAACAATTTGATCAGTAAGTATCCACCCCAGATATTTCCAAGGTGCAGATAATTGAATTTTCTCAGAAGCTACAGTCAGTCCATAAAGCTTCAAAGCATCATCTATTGCTTGAATATGTTGACCAGTAAAAGGTTGTGGCTGTGCAAATAAAATATCCATATAATGATAGATGATTGTTTCAGGCCAGGCATGCCGTAAGGGTTGTAAAGCAGTGTCAACACACAGTTGACACAAGGTGGGGCTGTTGCGCATGCCCTGGGGAAGAGAAACCCATTCAACTCTTTTGTTCGGCTCTCTCCTGTTTAGGGCTGGCAGAGTGAATGCAAATCTCCGAGTGTCTCGAGGATGAAGAGCAATAATAAAGAAGCAGTCCTTCAGATCAATAATCAAAAGTGGCCAGTCCCTTGGCAACATAGCCGGATTAGGTAATCCTGGTTGTAAGGCTCCCATAGGCTCCATTTGTTCATTTACAGCCCACAAATCATGTATTAAGCAATACTTCCCTGACTTCTTTTTTATAACAAAGATAGGGGTATTCCATGGGCTTGTTGACAACTGTAAACATCCTTGTTTATATTGTTCATGTACCAGTATGTGAACTTGTTCGAGACTCTCCCTTTTTAATGGCCACTGCTTAACCCATACTGGAACGTCCGTGGTCCAGGTTAATGGGATTGGGAAAGTCCATGCAATGGCCTTTAGCCCAAAGGGTGCTCATTTGTCAGTACTACTCCCATCTGAGCCAAAATGTCCCGACCAATAAGGCACTGCACAGTAGGAGGCAAAGGTACAACTGATAAAACACTCCACACAGTTTTGCAATCAATAGTCACAGATAGCATGGGTGTTTTTCTTGCAAGTGTCAGGCTTCCAACTCCGGTTACTGGCACTGTGGTTGACTGCAATGGCCAGTTGTGGGGCCAAAAATCCGGACTCACAATGCTGGAGTCTGCGCCAGTATCCAATAATCCTTCCAAGGTTATCCTTTCACTCCATAATCCAGTATTACAGTGCGCTTTGGTCGTTCATTCAGGTTCATTGTTAAAAGAGTAAGTCCTCCAGTGGAACCAAACCCATGCTCTCTTCTCGACTGTGCTTGACGAGGGGGTAAAGTTTTAGCCAACTGTTCTAAAGGAATCAATTGAACTATTCTTTGTCCTTTTTTGATTTGCATAGGTGGAAAAAGAGTATGCACCATAACACAAATCTCTCCTGTATAATCAGCGTCTATTACTCCAGATAAAACAAATAATCCCATCATGGTAGCCGAGGAACGACCTAAAAGCAAAGCTCCCATAGGTAATCCATCAATAATGAGTGGTCCCTTTATTCCAGTTGGAACCTTTTCTGGGTGGGTGGTCATCAAAGTTATTGTTGTTGCGGCTGCCACATCCAATCCGAGGCTCCCAGTGGTGGCTATTTGAAGGTCAGTTGAGCTGAGGTGTTGACAGCAGCTACTTGTGTCTGAGTGCGGCAGCTGGTGGGCGCACTGGCTCTCCCGTTTCCCGGACGGCGCCTGCAGGCTCCGGTGTTGTGGGTATCCAAGCGACAATTGTGACACCAAACACTGATTGCGGGACAAGCCCGTCCCATGTGCCCTATACCTCCACACTGGTAGCATTTGAATCGGCCAGCAGCTGGAGCTCATGGAGTATTTATTGCTGCTGCCTGGAGCGGAGCGAGCGCGACTAACACCTGACTTTGTGATGTTTCTGCCTGTTTTTGTAATCCTGCTCCTAACTCCTTAATAGCATCTACTAACATTGCTTGAGACCCTACGGGTACATTTGCCAATCGTTCTAAAGCTTCTTCTATAGACCAATTAGCTCCTAGGGTATTTAACACATTCTTAGTAGGCTGATTGCTGTTCTGAAGAGCGCATTGCTTTAGCAAGGTCTCTTTCATGAACTCAGGGACTCCTGCCTGTTCAATAGTGTTGGCTGCTTTATCTATAAAAGCTCCAAATGACTCATCTCTATCTTGCTTTATTCCCATGTAAGAAGGAATTCCCCCCGGCTCTTTTATCCTATCTATAGCCAACCGTACCAAACGCATAGCCTCCCGACACTTATCAGGACCAATTAATGCTTGTGCTTCCGTCCGAAGAAAAGGCCCGAACCCCATTAATTCCTCCAGGGTTACCCCGTGTAACGGGTGGCCTGGTTGCTGCATTACTGCCACACATTCTTGACAGAGGGATTGCCAGTGTGCATTAAAGAAAAGCTGCTGATGCTGAGTGAAGATAAGCTTCACTAATCCTCTGCAATCAGCCGGCAGCAAAACCTGAGTCCCCCAGATATAATCCAGCATTTATTTTGTGGGTTCACCGGTTACCCCAAATTGACTAACTGTGGACCGTTACTGTGATAACAATTTCCAATCTAAAGCAGTTATTGTAGCTTGAAACCCTCCCCCTGCCAGGGGAGAATAAATCACTGGACAGGCAACATCCATGGCAGATTTTATAGCTTCCTCATGCCCCGTATCCATGATATCTTTTGCTACCGCAGCCCATGCCTTCTTTTGCTCCTGTGCAATGGCCCCCGCTAGGTCATTTTCTGACCCAGGAATCGGCGCATTACTAGGAGGAGATGTAGGGTTTGACACAGGCACAGGCGGTGCGGAACACGCGGCGGGGGCAGCTGCTGCCTGAAGCAGGAGCCGATGCTGGCGGGGAGCTGCTGCTTAAAGCAGAAGCTGATGCTGGTGGCAGATTGACTGTGGACATGACAGGGGGTAACGGGGAACTAAACCAGTCCCCATAACTCTTGTTCTTTTCATGCGCCACACTAGCTTGCTGAGCAGCCTTTTCCTCTGCCTGATATTTCAACAATTCATCATGCACGACTCGCCACAACTTTCCCAACTTTTTTGCAGTTTTATCATCATCTATGACTGCCTGCC
The DNA here is from genome assembly GCF_023055355.1 of Agelaius tricolor. Taxonomy (NCBI): domain Eukaryota; kingdom Metazoa; phylum Chordata; class Aves; order Passeriformes; family Icteridae; genus Agelaius; species Agelaius tricolor. The sequence goes on along the minus strand of NW_027269317.1, from coordinate 1,602,469 downwards.
ACAACTTATCCCCAAATTTACGCCACTCTGTTAACTCATGTACTCTGTGAGGATTTTCAAAAAGTCCCTGTTCATACCCAATAGCCAACAACCCAGGAAGCTCTTTCTGCAAATCTATGCCCTTAATCTGACGCTTTTGTAAAAAGCCAGTAAATAAATCATAGGCTGCTTGCCTTTCTTTATCCATGTTAAAAATAACAGCGCGCTTCTTGCAGCCCTTCAAGGTCTCGGCAGCACGTATCGGCCGGGCTCTCCCTTGAGGTCACCAAGGGCGCGGCACTTTCCCTTTTTCAGCGGTGCTTTCACCGTCCTTGGCTGGGACAGGACCCGAACTCCTTACACCGATCGACCGTGGCTACCGGCTATCACATCGGGATCACCATTGGTCAGGTCGGCGGAGGAAGAACCGCACTCAATATGAGTGAACAGCAAATCCCAAAGTTTATTGATAGCTCACACATATTTATATTGGTGTTAATCAAGCTTATACATATTACAAAGCTGAGCTCATTATTGCTTAAAACACACATGAATCAACCACACCTACTTCTATGCTCTAATGATTATTTTCTTTCTGTGTTTACATTCCTGTGGCTATTCTACCAAGGCTATCTTCATTTTTCTGGCAAAAGATTTTCTCCCCCATCTTCATGTTGCAGCAAGGTCACCATGACCCTTGTCAGTGATTGGACACTGACTACTTAATCCCCAGCTTGTTTCCCTTAACCTTATCCAACGGTATCATATCAAAGTGGCCTTTCTCAGCTGGCCAGTTATCCACAAAGCTCTCCACACCAGGGGGTTATCCTCAGGAAAGGTGAACAATGGTTTTGCAGGAAAGAGCCACCTCCTTGCGTCTTAAGAAGGAGCAATCTAATTTTGTCCCAAGAAGCTGCATGCTGCTCAGAAAATGATTAGCAGACATGTTTTCTGTGCCTTAAGGAAGCCTTTCTGTGGTGCACATGTATTTTCCACTGTATTTCCCACCTGCTGTCTGACATTTAGTTTGCAGGGGGACAAGAACACACTCTGGTTTTGGGTGTTTGCATCAGATAGTGCAAGGGAGGGGTCTAGTCTTTGTTTATCAGTCACAGGTGCTGCAGAAACATAGGTACATAAATACCTAAAAAAAAAAAACCCTAAAAATAAATAAATAAAAATATAAAATAAAAATTTTAAAAATAAAAATAATTAAAAATTTAAAATAAAAATTTTAAAAATAAAAATAAAAATAATTAAAAATTTAAAATAAAAACAAAAGTAAATTAAAAATTAAAAAATAAATTTAAAACATTTTAAGAATCAGACTTTATTCTGAGGATAAAAAACAAGGTTATCAAAGAGACTGACTAAAGAGATGCATTTTATGACTCCATCTGCCCTAATCTGAAGCCAAATCATTACTTCCTCCAGAAGCTCTCGCATTTAGACATTTGTCTCTAAGATCTGTTTCTCTGGATATCAGTTCCAGAATGCAGAACGTCCTGGGGCCACTTGGTGGAAGAACAAGATGGGTTTGTAATGTAGATTTTCACATCTTCAGTTAAGATGTATTTTTAAAATCTTAGTATGCTTATCTTTACTCTCTAGCTTGACAGAAAAAGTCAAAAGCTTTGACCCAGAAACATAAGTTCAACATTAAAAGGCTTAACAGAAATGTCAGTGCAGGAGATCAGAATAGCAGGACAATACTGGAAGGATGTGCTGCAGACACAAGTCTGAGAGTAGCCCTCAGGAGTAAATTTCTGCAGCATCAAATAATTGTTGTGTTTTCCTGTAGCATCCCAAGGGTCTATCTGCAATATCAATCCATGAGCACAAGAGCTGTGGTAGAGCAAAGCAGTACAGTTCAAGGACCTGTCATCCCTAGTGATCATTTGTGCCACCTAGGGCTAGGCTGGTAATCTTATTTCAAAGTCTGATTGTGCAAACTAGGACAGGGGATGCTGCAGTCATAGTCTTTGCCTGACTGTTGGGTTTGCTGGTGTGCAGCTTCCAAGGGGGTTTCCCTGAGGAAGATCCAGCTGGGGTCAGGCAAAGCACAAACTAAAGCACTTCAAAAGTAGGCAGGGAGGAGGTTTGTGTCAGAAAAGTATTGATGCTACAAAATCAATTGCTAAGGAAGGTGAACCCTCATTCTGATAGTTGTTTTAGTTCTTTTCCTGGCACACTATAAGAAAAGTATTTTATTTCATGTGTTTTAGGGCTGTGTAGGGGGCTATTCAGTTGGTGTGGTAGCTGAAACTGCAGCTATTTCTCAAAAGCCTTTTCAATGTTGCTGCATGCAGCATGCTGCCTGCTTTGACTGAGCCTCTGGAGCTGTCTCAGCTTCTTTTATGCTGCTGCGGGTTCTTCCGCTCAGGCTTTCCTCAGATTCAGGAGAAACCTGTCCCTTGCTGCCATGTGTGTGAAAGGGTAAAACCCTTGGCAGCTCTTGACAGCCTCCCAGCCCTTGTCACACCGATTGAACAGCCTGTGAAGGCTTACAGGTACAATTCTGCACTGGAGGCTGAGGTGCAATTACAGGATGAGTGGAACTGATAACCTAAAGACTGTGGTCATAAATTGCTCTGGAAACATGGTCATACCACTATGATTGAAAAAACTTCTTTGGAGAAAGCCCACAATATTTATTAAAACTTCTTTCAGGAACTGCACACTCGATGCAGTTGGTTAGAGCATGTTGCTGAATTTGGACATGATTTAGCATTATCAGTGGATATTTCATTACTTTGATGTTTAATTCACTCATCAGTGTTGTTTAGAAAATAGCATGGACTGAGCAGAAAAGTCAGATTTTTGTTTCCAAGCAGTGATCTGTGCAGTGATGAGCTGTGTCTCTTTAGTTATTCAGATGTTTGCTGGGTGAGACTGCCATGCCAACCTCCTGCTCTGCTTAGGGGTGCAGATCTGAAGTGCCATGTTATACTCAAATGAGCAAATGCTGCCATCATATCACAGGATTAGTCAAAGGAAATATTCACAGCTACTTTATACTTTGTAGATTTGCAAGCTGCTTTTTATGCAGGGTTCCCTGTTACTGCCAGGGCAGGGAGATGGGTGCCCTTAGAAACTTTTCCTAATTGCCTGCTTGGTCTGACTTCTGACTGGATTTGTTAACTCTCAAGCAAGATGTCACTGCTCTGTTATTTTGTCATGGTGTTTGTAAAAGCTGTAGCTCTGAACCTTGTACAGCTGACTGCAGTACAAGCAGACCAAAAGAAATTGCCCATGCCTCAAACAATTTATGGACTACATGTAAAACAGAATGTCCCTTGAGTCTCTAAATATGAAAATGAAATTGCAAGTTTAGAGGTTGGAGATTAAAAAGAATAGATTGTCTGATACAACAATTCCATGCGTAACATTTCCATAAAAAGAACTGATAGAATTTGAAAGTGTGTTTTATTCTAGCAATACAAGTTTTTGTCTAGGGGTTCTTTTATGAGCACCAATTACTTTCATATCCTGTGCTTGACATTGGAAAATCTTAAATCTAAAAAGTTAATAATTTTTCCACAAGGCTTAACTGAATTCTGGTTGTAGAAGCTGAAGGAAGTAGGAGGGATGAGAAGAGTCAAGTATAGAGCATTTCACAAGGAATTATCTCATCGATTTATTCACTAGTTCCCTCTCTGGTCCTTCCTTCTCTCCCTCTACCCCATATCTCCAGTGCTCCACTGAGCTCAGCTGGATCAAAAGGCAGATTTCACTGAAGAACAGGGAGATGATCAGAGGAAGTTCTTGTTGAATGGGCTTGAAAACATTCAAGAGTGCTAAGCAGCTGAGACTGAAAACAATTGCTTTGGGCTATCTGTGCTTCACCTTGGCTTGGCTGCTGCAAAATCCCCCAGCTGGACTGGGTGCAGTGACCCTGCTGCTGTGGGCTGAAGCCATTGCACTAAAGAAGCCAGAGGGGCTCTGATGGGCTGTCTGCACTCCAGCAATTCCCTCGTATCTGCCTGTAGGAAAGGATGCCGCAGTTACTTTCTGGTATTTTTAGGGAAGAAGGATCAGTCAATATTTTAGCATTGCCCACTGTAGTGCTGTGCATTTGCATTTCACGAGTGGTTTGGAACTTGTTTAAATGAAGCTACCCCACAAATTTTGCTTCCATAGCTGCAAGGGTTTTTTAAGAAACCAGACTTTATCTCTGGAGTGTGACAGGGCTGGTTCTTGTCTGATTGGGCAGGGAGTAAAAGAGGGAGATTGTTGTCATTTCAAAAAAAATATACATATAGTTTGGAATTCCAAAGCAGGATGGTTTTAATGGCATTCCTTGCCAGGACTAAGACTCTAAGATCAAAATTATCTATCCACCCATGTCTTTTTAATAGCAAATTATAACCATTTTAATTCCTGTCTGAGCATTGATTAGATGTGGTATAAAGTGAAGTGACAGCCTCCTGCCTCCTAAACACTGGCAGAATGTGCAGTCACAATATTCCCATAGGATTTGTCTCTAGAACCCTTCAAGATGAACTGGAACGAGTGGCTTTCCACACACTCAACAATATGCAAATGCTGACTTTGCAAGCAGACGCAGCTGGTTTTAAGCAGAAATACAGAACAAACTTCAAAAACATTTTAATAGCCACATTTCAGTATCCCAAGTGACTCCCAATTAGGCCTAGAAAGAGGTGACCAGATGTGGCATTTGCAAATGCTGCAAGCTGATGTTTGCTGGGCACTTTGAAAATCTGCTCTGATACAATCTGAGAACTTTTCTTTACTCACCTCTACCTGCCAAGGATTGTGGGTTGTTTTGCTTTTCACAGGCTCTGTTTTTCACTTACCTCTATGATAGCTGAGTCTTAAAAGTAGTGCAGAAAACTTAGTAATAAACGTTACTGAGAAAATAATGGAAACTAGTTGCTTACTGTACAAATAGACTCGAGGACTGGGAGCCAGCTAAAACGGTTTAGATTTTAGTATTTGAAATAGATTAGTGATTTAAATTAATGGGGATTCTGACTAAATTTTTCAGCTTTGGAAATCTTTGTTTGGATTCTCTCAGATTTTAATATTCTGTGATTAGAACATCTGGAAAACTGGTTCCTCAGGTGGGATGCAGAAATGTAAAGGAAGTTAATATATCCTCTTTGGCAATAATGAATCTGCCAGCAGTGGGGATGCTCTTAGTGACCATGTTTTCCAGGAGTGGAGGGAGAAATATGTTCTCTCTTATCCTGTTACTAAGACCATCTCCTTGCCCACATTTGCAGAGTACACATAAGGTCAGGCAGATTGCTATTCACTGAGCAGAATAAAATGTGCAGTTAAATAAATAAAATCTGTAAGTGAATTTTTATACTGGCTGGATAAACAAGATGAAGTTGATTTATGCAACAAAGGATTCATGCTCAGCCAGATCAGCATTTGTCATATGCAGTTTCCTTCTCAGTTGCCTGCATCAGGAGAAAAGCCATCCATGGGGACTCCTCTTTATCCAAGGGCTCAGCAGTGTGCTCTGAAAGCTCTTACACCAAAGACCTATGGAGAGAGAGCAGAGGTCATTGCAGTAGATTGCCAATAAAATACCCAGCTGAGTATTCCTGACATTTGAGACCACGAGCTTTTCCTGGCCCCTGAGATGGGGAGGGCTGGTGAGGGGCTCAGAGGCAGAGGATGATTCTCCCTGGGGCTGCTCCTCCTTGCAGCACTGATTGTGCGCCCGGGAGCCCAGGTTAAGGGCTTGGCAGAGCTTTGCTGGTCTGAGCTCAGTGTTTGGGCCAGGCTCAGCCCAGGCTGTGGGGCTGTGCTGTGGACTCTGAGGTGACTCCTGTACAGACAGTGTCCCTGGGAAAATGGGCACAGAAACAAGGGAGAGCAGGACTGAACCCCAGCCTCAGCCTTTAGGCGTCTTTAGATTCTTCTTGTGTTTGATAGTTAGCTTGTAATCTTTTAAACACTGTGCTTTAAGTAAAAGTCAATTTTATTGAAGAGGGAAGAAATAAAGACTTTTTAAAAGTATTCTCTTGTGATCCCAAATCTTCTAGAAGATCAATTTCTGAAGGCAGAAGTTTGCCTGCAATTATTGTGCTGCACGGAATTTTCACACAAAGACATTTATATGGACTTTTCCTTCAAATACAAAACAATAAATTATGTAAGTAAATTACTTGGATCGCTAAAACATGTCAGTTAAGATGATTCACAAAGATTAATCTTTTGCTCCAAAACACCAAGCAGCCAATTAAAATTTGCATTCAGCTATAAGCTGTTGAGAAATTAAAATTTAGCAATCCTAATTCTGTGGCTAGTTCAGCCAGAAAATAATCAAACAATAAAGAGCTTGTCACAACCATCATTATGTTAAAACAAATAAACAAGAACTTTTCTTTAGCACTTTTTTCCCCAGCATCCCTCAAAGTGGGGGGAAAAATACAGGACTGTAAGCTTAAGCAGTAATTAGCTCAACAGATACCTCAAGGAAATACACTGGGCCAATTTTCAGCAGTTTCCTTCCAGTGGAGAGAATATTCCTTTAATGTTAAAGCAAAATGGGCCATGTCTATTTAGTGGAAAGACAACAGTGCTACATATTTTAGCTGAACAGAGATGAGTATGTTGTCTACTGATGTAAATAACTTTTACTTGTCTGGTTTGATAAGGGTGAAAAAAAGAAATTATTATGTTATGTTGGATGTAAATGAAATTCAGAATTGGATTAGAAGTGGACTGAAAATACAGACTGGCTTCATGGAAAATACAGAGATTTTGGATATTTCCATTGGATGTGGAATGAAAATGAGTGACACTCCACTTAGAAAAAATAAGTAAAAAGTAAGCTCTGCCTCAGTCTGAAAGGTTTCCCGATGATCACACTTCATACAAATGCCAGGTCACTCTTCATACAAATTTTAGAGTCTAGACATGAAGAAGTTCTTTAAAAATCACTAAGGTTGCATGTACCTAAAATCTGAAAGAAGAACTCCCTCAGCCAGGTTAGGTGATCAGTGACAGGACCAAGGGAATGGCCTGAAGTTGTGTCAGGGGAGTTTGGCTTGGATCTTAGAAAAAGGTTCTTGACCAGAGGGTGGCTGGGCACTGGAACAGGCACAGAGGAGTGGGTGCAGCACCAAGCCTGGCAGAATTCAAGAAGCCATTTGGACAAAACTCTCATGTTATGGTTCTTGGGGATGGTGCTGAGCAGGGCCCCGAGCTGGACTGGACAATCCTTGCAACTCAGGATATTCCATGATTCTGTGGTTTGGAAAAGTCTGTATAAATGTGCAACTTGCTGCACTGTTTGTTAAGCATGAACCCCCATCAAGTTCTAGGAACAAAAGCTCTTTTATGGGATCAGTGCTTTTTGCTTTGGACATAAAGGCTTCCGCTCTTTAAGGAACAGCAGGAGTCCATTATTTTGCAGCAGTATTTTTATCCTACTTAACAGTGCATGTTTCAGATCATGCTTGAGATGTCAGTGCAGCTGCCTTTGGTGGTGTGTCTGTGTGTGAGGTGAAGTGACACGGCTGCGGCTGTGACTCGGTTCCCTGTGTCAGACACCCGGGGCACTCACGGGCTCTGCAGCTTGAGGGGGTGTGGGAAGGAAAGCCAGTGCTTGTGTTACTGCTGAAGGGGCTGCCCCAGAGTGGTCAGGAGCTCCCTGCATTTTGCCAGGGCTTCACACTTCATGCCATGGAGGTCTCTGAAATTTTCCTGTATGGAGCAAGCTGCAGCACTTAACTAATTTCCCCGATACTCTCATTGTTTTCTGATGCTGAAACACACTCGAGAGCAATGGTGCATTCCTGCCCTTGCGCATTAGTGGGGACTTCTCTTGCCACCTCAAGCTCTCAGATTTGAGCAGGTGGTAGTTTACACTCAAGATTACAATTACAACTTTTTGCAAATTAATGTTGTGTTTTGGGTTGGGGTTTCTTTTTGCCAGTTCACAGCAACTAAGTGTTCTCATTTTATGAGGACTATCTTTATAACAAATGGCCTTTTCTTTCTTGCCTTATATGACAGCCTCTTCAATCTCAGTTGTGCTCCCCTCTGCCCACAAAAAAACTTAATGCAAAATTTTCTGTTTAGATCCCCAACAGATACATAATCATGGGAGTTGCCACCATCCACAAGTTTATGTCTTCTGCAATGGTGCAGTTAATTGTTATAGACAGATTGGATATTTTCTGCAGGTCAGGAGAAGGTATTTGAATCTATTCTCCTAGTGGGTGTCTCTAAAGGAGAACATTGTCTCCTTGAACTGAGACTTTGCAATGAAATTTTTTTTCCTAGCATTTAATTGTCAAATTAAGCTCTGCTGGATTTTCCTACATCAATTATTTCCAGTCACATTTAAATGGGAAAAGAACTTTTTGTTCGGTCACTGGCTCAGTTGAGTTTCTGTTGTTACTTGTATATTTTGGGGATGTGTGTGTGTAATATTCTCAAATTTGTGTACATCTGGAAACCTTTACCAAAGGTCATTCCTATGTTTATCAAAACCCACTGTGTATTTTTTATTTCACGGGGATTTATCTCCTCCACTGAAAAAACATTTTAATTCTAGCTTGGAAAACTCACTGCACAAATCAAAATCAATTCCAGCTTCTGTAACAGTTGGCCAGTGTAGGCAGAAAATGGCATATGAAGTGGGAGAATACTGACTAAAGAAAACTAATGATGTTATCCCCTTGTAAAATACTCTGACGTGTTTTTCAAAGTGGGGCGATATTGGCTGGGGTGAAAATAAATTTTCAAAATATTTTTCTCTCACTTTGCCTTATTTCCTGCTTAAAAAGAAAAACATTAAGGAAGCTGAGAAGAAAAGGATGATTTTCAAGGAAAATACTGTCTTCTTATTTCAAAACAGTATATTTCTTCCAGAGCCTGAGAATTACATGTTTTAGAAACATATTACACTTCCCAGAATTTTTGACCAACACTGACAATATGTTTTCCTTGCCTTGTTTGGCAGATGAACTAAAAATGTCTTCCTCAAAGTGCTCTGATGCAAAGAGCAGTGTGAGGAACCAAGCCAGGAGTCACTTGCTTCTCTTTTCCAAAATACGTAGGGGTTTGATGGTTTTTTTCTTCTTTTTTTCCTTCTTTTTCTTCTGAACAGAGGGTTGAAGTGGGCTAGCCCCACTTCTGTTGTTAGCAAAGGTTTCTAGATTATTTCTCTGCATTTCCATCCTGCCGAGTATGACCTTACTGATCTTCTATGGAACTGTGAGTAGGGATTCTCTCCTGTCACTATTTCCCTTATTTTTAAGGTATTCATATCAATTGAAACCATTGTACAAGATTCAATGTTGATTATGGAAAAATGCTGTATGAGCAGGGTGAATACAGTTTTTGTTTTGGCCAAAGGTCTTTGTTTTCCTTCTCTAAAAAGGGCACTTTCAAATACAATGCATCCTCCCATGCAGATACATTTTATTTGACAGTTCCTCCCTCACCTGTTCATAGCAGAATTCACCCTCTGCTTCTGACTTATTTGGGTTGCAGAGATGAAGGTAGGGGCTGTGTCATTCTATCTATGGCTGAGTGATGGATTAAGAGGGGTTATTCTTTCTACTTTGACTGTTTTGGATATAAAGGAGATGATTCACTTTGAATTGGCTTCCCCTTGAGACAAAGTAGAGAAAGAGCAAGAGCTGTAACGTCTTCCTGCTGCCCCAGGAGCTGGTGAGGTATGCAAGAGTGAGAAGGTCTGTTTCAAGACCAGGTAATAAATTCAGTATTACAAGACTGGATGCATTAGGGGATCACTTGAACAATTCATTCCTTGCTCTTTTCCTGGGGTGATGCACAGACTTGTATTCTCCTTAGTCATGGTGGATTTCAGCTCAGTTCATCTCCAAGTCAAATAATAAAAATGTGACAGCTTGCAAAAGTCTTTAGCATCCAAATCACTTTTTTGAGAATAAATCCTGTTGATGTCTCCTCAAGAAAAAAAGATTTGAAGCAGATTAAATGTCCTGGGAAATTTTTGCAAAATACTGTTTGAGCTTCCAACCAATTCTCCAAAGACTTCTGAGATAGATTGGGGCTATTAGAAAACTTGTGTGTTTGTGCCAAAGACTGTTTTTCCTCCCTCAGAACTGTTGCCGTCATTTCACAGTGAGCAGGAAACTTGCAGCTTGTAGGATTTAGATATCACTTATTTTCAGGTGAAAGAATTTTGTATATTCTCTTTGGTGTTTTTTGGATTCATGCTGCTACAGAAGCTCGCATATTTTTACCAAAGGTACTGTTGCGATCAAAGCTCTTATTTGGCCTTCAAATGGAGCAGGAAGATGTTATCCAGGCATTTAAAAGTAAAAACTATTTCTAAGTGTACACATGTGTATAAATAGTATTATTTTTCCTCTGAAAGTACATGGATTGACAGTCAATATTTATTATTCTGTTCTTGAACTTTGTGTACATACACATAATTCCCGTTATCATTAATTCCAATCGGGAGCCCTGCCCGGGCAGGAGGGCGTGCGGCCGCAGGGCTGGCAGCGCCCGTGCCGGGCAGCTGTGCCGCCCGGGGCCGACACGGGCTCTGTCTTGCCAGGGCTGGCCGGAGTGCTCGTCACGGGGCAGAAGGAGGAGCTCCAGGTCATCAGCGAGGGTGAGTCGGGGCAGCCGCGGGGCAGCGAGCATCGCCGGGGGCAGCTGCACATGCCGGCCCCGCAGCTACAATCCGTGCCCGGGCTGCGGAGGGCTCTGCTCCCTGTGCGGGCGAGGGGCGGCGGGGGCACAGCCCGCAGAGCTGCCAGCGAAACGTGGGCGATCCGTGACCAACACCTTCCGGCCGAAGCCCTGGCAAGAGCTGGCTGGGATGGGCCTGGCAGGAGGCTTTCCTTGGATTCCCTCCATCTGGCCTCTGACCGTGGCTCTGTTCCTCTCTCTTCCAGCTCTTCAAGCCCTGAGAGAAGATGACAGCCCATCCTGCATCAGCGTACTCATTCAGCTGACCTTCCAAAGAAGATCTGCAGGACTTCTTGCGTCTGCTGGATCAGATGTACCGGCATCCCTCGGCCATCTCCAGCCCCCGTTGCAGATGAGAGCAGCTGCAGAGCAGGATGCACCAGCTGCAGCTCCAGGCACAGCTCTAGCTGCTCAGAGCTGAGCCTGTGGCAAGCTCCAGGAGCTCCTGCCATCTCTCTCCCTGTTGGCAGCTCCCTCCCTCCAGCTCTCAGACCCTGCCCATCCGCTTCTTTTGTCTCCCAGCTCACCCCTTTGCTTTGCTTTCCCTTAATAAAGAGTTTGGATTTTTCCAAAACCTTAAGAGTGTGTTGGTGTTCCCTGGGAAATGCAGGCATTTGGAGAAATGCCTTTGGAAGAGAGGGGCTTGCTTCTCAAGCAAAGTGCTTCCCCAGGAGCCCCCAGTGAGGTAGTGAGCCGTCTCCCTTTGGCTCCCTGCACTCCTTTCCGTCCTTGAGGCCCCTCACATTTGGCGGAGGGGCGTGGCAAGGGAGAAGACTGTGAGAGCAGCTTTGGCATCTGCCTGGGACTGCGGAGACCCCGCCAAGCAGCAGCGGCAGGGCGTGTTCCCTGCCTTTGAGCCCAGCACAGAGCAGGATCATCTCTGTCCAGCCGAGAGCCCCAAATCTCTCTCAGAGAACTGTGAATTCCAAGGCCTTTATGCACACATTAATGCCATCTTCCCTCTCTGGTGTGTTTTAAATCTTGGCAAGAGGCGTTTGCCTCTTGCTTGCTGGAAGCTGCTCTGCTCCGGGGCCGGCACCGAGCTGGGCTGTGCGGGCCGGGCAGCGTGGAGAGTCCTTCCCCAAGCACTTGGCCGGGCTTGGTGTGTCCGGGGTTGCGTCAGACACTCGGGGCAAGGGATTCCGTCCAACCGGGGCCACCTTGGGTGGGGTGGGGCTGGCCCCGGGGCACATGGCAGCGTGTCCAAGGGCCCTTTGTGACACGGTGCAGCAGGGTCACTGAGTGGAACGGGGCATTCGAGCAGCCCTTTGTGACACGCGCTGACATAGGTGCCGGCGGCGCCGTGGCCACGCCACAGTGCTCGGTGCACGCGACGGGACAGGACGGGACAGAGCAGTGCTGTGAGGAGCCCCCGCACAGCCGGCTCATTCCTTGCTGACCCGGAGCTTTTCCCAGGCGTTCCTCCTGCGGCTGGCCTCACGGCCAGACCTCGGGACTCAGTGACTCGGAGCTTTTCCGAGGCATCTCCCATCCCTGCGGCCGGTGCCCTCGTGGCCAGGCCGTGGGGCTTGGTGACCTCCATCGTTCCTGAGGACTCTCCTGTCATTGTGGCAGGAGCCCTCGAGAACAGAGTGCAGGACTTGCTGTCCTGTAACCTTCCTGAGGCTCCTCTGTCACAGGTACCTGCAAGGCAGGACTGTGGCACTCGCTGACTCGGACCCTTGACGGGGCATCTGTGTCCAAGGTGCCCTCGAGGTCAGGCAGCAGGATGGCAGGCAGACTGCTCGGCCTGTTCAAGGGGCTTCGGGGCAAGAAAAGCAAAGGCCCTGCAGCTGCCCCAGCACAGCAGCCTGCAGAGCCGGAGCAGTTGCAGCCGCTGCAGTACGGTGAGTGGCGGAGCTGGGCCGCAGGGCTGGTGCCTGCAGCCAGTCTGGCCCCATCCCATCCCATCCCATCCCATCCCATCCCATCCCATCCCATCCCATCCCATCCCATCCCATCCCATCCCATCCCATCCCATCCCTGTGGACATATCCATGGATAGGACAGAAGCTGGGCTGGAGCACCTGGCAGCCACGCTCCATCCCCTGGGGCATCCCAAGGCTCTCCCTGCCTGGGGAGCGCAGGGCTGGGCTGTGTTCTCCGGCCTCTCCCGCAGCCCCTCAGCTCTGGCTGCGCTCGCTCTTTGCCAGATGCAGCCCAGGACCAGACACAAGAACAGGAAGCCGCCCGTGGCCGCTTGGGCAGAACGGCGCAGGTACCTGGGGCCATCCCCACCTGGGCTGGGCCTGCTGGCACTGCTCAGCCAAGCACCAGGCTTGGAGCGCTCCATGGATTCTCCCTCTCTTGCTGCCCTTCTCCTGCCGACCCTCTGTGAATTCATCACGTGCCTTTGGCAGGAAGAGACCGCCGGTGTGGGCACGGGCGTCTTGGCCAACCTTCCGTTCCTTGATGCCGAGATCGATGCTGCCATGCTGGATTTGCTTGTGGAGAAGGGTGTCTCCAATCCAATGCAAGTAAGCAGCCTGGGGCAAGGGCTCGATGGCCCCAGCAGGGGTGCGGCGCCTCGAGCCGGCTCTGCCGGGCTCCCTCGGCCTTTGAGGCCCGGCCCAATGCGGTTGGAAGGGAAGCACTTCTCAGGGGGAGTTGCTGCTCTGGCAGCTCTCCAAGTCTCCCCATGCCCTCTGCAGGTGCCTGCCATGGTGAGGTCCATCCACCAGTGGCTCACGGCCAATGAGGCTGCTGGGCACAGGCTGGACAAGGCCCTTCTGGAGCTGACCGAGGAATACCCCTCGGACGTGCTGATCACCCTCTTGCGCTGGGCCCCATCGTGTGACAGGTAGGGCAGCCCCACGTGCCTTGAGGGCTTCGGGTTCACCGGCCCATCACCCTGTAGAGCCTGTCCCTGCTGACTGCCAGACAGGCGGGCAGTTCCAGGATCCTCTGACTCCTCGGTTTTCCAGGGCTGCCATGTCAGCTCCTGAGCCTGGTGCCACGCTCCCTCCCTGCCCCTCGGGGCCTGTACCCACGTGGGCTGGCTGGCCGCTGCTGGCCAGGGGCAGTGGGCAGAGGCAGGGCTGAGGGCCAGCGCGGGGCCCTGCAGCTGCCCAGGCCACAGTGCTGTGGCCGAGCCCGCCCTGACACAGAGCTCTGACCCCACAGAGCTGCCGCCACCATGTGGGGAACCATCATGTCCTCGAGCAGGACTGCGGAGCCGGCGCTGCGGCTACTCCTCGATGTGCTGAGCGCCTGGCCAGTGCACAGCGCGTACACCTCCGATGGGGACAACGCAGGAGTCTTTGCCCTGGCTGTGAGTTTCTGGTGCCGGCCTTTGCCAGCCCCCAGGCCGCCTCTCCAGCAGCCAGCTCTCTGTCCTCCCCCCAGCTGCATCTCCCTGCCTCAGGCACTGGGCTGAATCCTGCCTTAGGGGCAGGGTTCAGGGGCACCAGGCCGTCTGCTCCCCCCGTGTCTCCCCCGGCCTCTCCCTGGCATGCTCAGCCCCTGCCACGTGGATGTCTTGGCACTGAGCCTTGTCTCTGGCTGTTTTATTTCTTGCAGGCAACCGTGGCCCTGTGGAGAGTCTTCAATCTGGCCTGGCGCTCGCCTGTGGTGCTGGAGTATTTCTCCAATCTCTTTCTGCGTCTGCTCTTCCAAGCTTACATCAGCATGCAGGATATGCCAGAAGAGGTTGAGACCTTCTGGAAGGGATGCCAGGAGCAACATGGCCTCTCCGCCAACCCCAACAGGTGCTCCGTGCCAGTCCTCCCAGTCTCCCCATCCCTCCCACGCCCCCAGGGCAGGAGCCGGGGCTCCCAGCTTGACCTGGGCTTTGCTCTGCACACAGCTTTGCGCTGCAGACCCTGAAGGCCCTGCTCTGCCAAATGCGCTATGAGCACGTGGTGCTGTCCATGGAACGCAAGCGTGCCTGGGACACGCTGCTCTGTGCCGACACCCACCACTGTGCAGTGCGTCTGCTGGCCAGGTGAGACCTCGTTCTCCCCACCGCCCCTCTCCTTTGTGCCTGCAACGCCCCACACAGTCCCCGTGCTCATGGGCAGCCGGGCCTTGTCACCAAGGGAGGCATGAGCAGACTGGAAAAGGCCGGCACAGGAGGCTGCCCGGGAATGGCCGCCTCCCAAAGCGCCCTTGGGATGCTCGGGAGCAGACCAGAGCTCTGCCAGTCAGCCCTGGGAGAGGTTTGCCCGCCCGGCCCAGGAGCAATGGTGCCTTTTTCTCCCTGCCAGGGAGATGCGCCATGTCTCCATCATCTGGTGTTGCGGCATGGCATCCTGCCTCTTTGACCTGCTCAGCCAAGGCATTTCAGACTGGGAGCTGCCCGCCCTGGCCTTCCTGGTGGAGGTGAGCCCCATGGCCAGCGCTGCCTGGCTGAGCTGCCTCCCAGCCCTCTGCCCTCTCGTAGCCGCAGCTGCCTGGGACGCTGCCCGTGCCCTGTGCTGCTGCCTTGGCTCGGCCCTGTGCACTTCTGAGCTCCTGCCAGCTGGGCACCTCTGTGCCTGCTCTGTGCCTGCTCTGTGCCTTTCAGGTCCTGGATTGCCTGGACTTGAGCGAATGCGGTAAAAAAGTCCTGGAGATCTTGACAAGGCACCTGCAGAGCGAGTCCAGGCAGATGCGTGGCGTGGTGCTGCGAGGCCTCGTGGTGCTCACCTCGATGGTGAGAAGGAGGCAGCAGCTGAAGCTGTGCTGGCAGCGTGGGGCTGGGGCAAGCAGCCCCTTGGGCTTAGCTGGGCTTTGGCAGCTGTGGCAGCTGCTCCCAGCTCTCCAGGGTTGCTGTTCAGCTGCCTGAGTGCTTTGGGACAGGCCTTCGGCCTCTGAGCCCTGCAGCAGCAGCAGCAGCAGCGTGGGGTTGCCCAGCCTTGTTTTGCACACAGGATCCAAGCATGTACAGCCTGACTGAAAGCCTTGGGAAGCTACTGTGGGATAGGGATGAAGACATCGTGGAGAAGACCCTCATTGTGCTCAGCCTCCTGCTGCTGCAGAAAGACCTGGCAATAGCCAGCCCCATCGCCCTGCAGCTGGCTGAGGCGCTCTGGCACCTCTTTGACAATGTGAGGCTCCGTGCCCCCAGCCACGGGCACTTGGGTGCTGCCTTGGGCCTGGGCACAGGGAGGCCCGGAGCAGCTGATGTGGAGGGCTTTGGCTTCCTTTTCAACAGGACAACAGCCTTGTGCAGCTGCTCTCCATTCGCCTCTTCCAAGATGTGATCGCCTTGGTAGTGGCAAAGGGAGAAAAGCCCCTGAAGAAGCACGTGAGCCAGAGCCTGCTCCCACTCTTCTTCCACTGCCACGATGAGAACAGGCGTGTGGCACAGGTGAGGCCTCCTGGGTGTCCCCATGGAAGGAGCTCAGCTGCCTCCCCAGCCCCTGGCACCTGACGGGCTCCAGCCTCCTCCCGGCCCTGGCACAGAGATGCGGGTCCGGTGCCCTGGGCTGCGGTGCCATCTCTGGGTCTCTGCTGCTCTGCAGGCCTCTCGGGAAACGCTGCTTTCTGCAGTAAGCTTCCTGAAGAGGAAGGATCTCAAGCAGCTGCTGCAGACGGATCAGATGTGGAGATTTGCCGAGTGCTTGGTAAAGACAGCCTGGAATGCCCAGCCCAATCCCTGGAGAAGCCGCCTGCCCACGGCGCCCGGTCTGTGGGGCTGGCAGCTGTGGCCCCTGCCCAGTGCCGCAGGCAGGGGCACCAGCCTGCGCCCCACACGCCGCTCCCTTGCCTGGGCCGTGCGGGCTCTTCTCCAGGCTCCTGTGGCCCCAAGGCCGGTGCCGATGGAGCCCCGAACCAGCCGGGCTCTGCTGCGGGGCGGCACCGCGGCTCGCCGGGCCCTCCGCCCCGTGCCGAGCCCGGCGCCTGCGGCTGCTGGCCAGGCCTCAGGGCTCTGTGGGTACGGGAAGCAGTGGCGGCCGTAGGCAGCGCCCGGCCCAGGGGCAGGGCCCGCATCAACCCTTTCCCTCCGTGCCCCGCCGCTCTCTGCAGCTGGCAGAGGACAGGAGCCGAGCGGCCGAGCACCTGCGCCTGGCCCTGCCCTACGTGCGGAGCGCACAGGAGCCCCTGCGAGAGGCGGCCGTCAGGTTCATGGGTGAGCGCCAAGGCCGGCTCCCTCCCCGGCCCGGCCCGCCGCAGCTCGGCCCTAGCCCCGCCTGCTGGCCCGGCAGCAGGATCCGGGCGCGGGCATGTGCAGCCCCGGCTGGGCTCGGCATTGCTGCTGCCGCCCTCTGGCAGCCGTGGCCTGGGGCGGCAGCGTGCGCCAGGGGCCCGGGCTGAGCCCTGCCGGGCCAGCAGGGCGTGTGGCCTCGGGGCTGGCAGCGCCCCTGGGCGGCAGCTGTGGCTCTGAAGGCAGGACACGCTCTGTGTTCCCCAGGGATGGCCGGGCGCTTCCTGACAGGGCAGCAGCCGCACTTCCGCATCATCTGCAGGGGTGAGTGCGGCCCGCGGGCTCTCGCCGGGGGCTGCCGCTGGCACCTGCGTTCCCTGGCCCGCCCGCCCACGGCTCCGCTCCCTGCGCGCCCCAAGGTGCCCACAGCACAGACACCTTGCAGGCGCCTGGGGGACATTCCTGGCCAGCAGCTGCCAGCTCGTCCTTCTTGCCTCCTGCTTCCTCCAGGCCGTGCCAGGAGCTGCGTGCTATGCACGAGCCTGGAGGCTCTCCCCAGCTCCCCGCAGATCCAGCCTCTGACTGTGCTTCTGTTTCTCTCTCTGCAGCCCTTCAGGACATGACGGATGACACCAGCCCTGCCATCTCATGCCTGGCGCTTCAAGCTCTGTACATCCTTTTAGCTCTACAGAGCGTTCCCTGCTCCCGACTCCAGAAGATGCGAGACCAACTGCGCCGCCTCTGGCACTCGCGGCCTTTGCTGTGTGGCCGTGGCTGAGTGTCCTGCTGCGGCGCTGTGCAGAACTGCTCCGGGAGGCTGCGTCTGCTGGGGCCACCTGAGCCTGCGGGGAACACCTCTCCTCTGCCAGCACTTCCTTTCCCTTCACCCCCTAGAGGAACATTAAATTGCTGTTGTTGGATAGCCGGCTGTCCAGGAGCTTTCTCTTGGTGCAGAGTGTCTTCAGGCCAATGGGGAAGAGGGGGAAAAGGCTGCTTGGTCTGTGCAATTTGCCCAAGCGTGCGGTGTGGAACGGAAAATGTGGAAGAATGGCTGGAGGAAAAGAGCCATGGATCCGTGGAAATGTTGTACAAGCAAGCCCCATAATAACTGAGCATACATGTTAACTTAGCAGCTTGGCATAAGTGGGCCGCACTTAGCATAACCAGGCCGCACGCCATGATAGGAAGATGCTGTGTCCTGCCTGCTGACAAGGTCGAACGGGCAAGGACAGCAACGAGAATAGAAACCATAAAGTATGCATAACCGCAAAGTAGGAGGAATACGTAAATGTAATCTCTTGCTTTAAACCAAGAAACTCACGACATGTATGAGCAATTAAACCAATAAACTAAAGACAGGTATGCATAATTACTGGAAAACAATATAAAAGTACCGGTGTACTCAAGATAAACCGAAACTTGCTTTACCAATCATATTGATTGATTGCTTGTCTTCCCTCGCCGCCATCAGGAGGGGGCTGTGGGATGCTGAGAGGGGCGGGAGGGGCTTTGGTGGCTCCTGGCCAGGACCAAAAGGGATCAGGGGGAGGTTTCAGTGGGTCCTGGCTGGGCTGGGGGCCACAGGGAGGGCGCTGGGAGGGGCTGGGGGTGTCCGTGAGAGGTTTTGGGGGTGCTGAGCCCTGCGGACCCCCCAGAGATGCCGCCGGACGCCGCCCGCAGCAAGATGCTGACGGGCATCGGGGGCTTCGTCTTGGGCTTCGTCTTCCTGGCGCTGGGGCTCGGCTTCCACAAAGCTCTCCACATTTCCCCTGTTTTTCTGTTGAACAAGCATGGTCGGATTAAATGCAGCAGATACCATCTTTTGCACCATGTTCTGTAGGCATATGCAAAAACACAGCAAAATTAATACTACTAACAAAGCTATAATGCCCACTATAATGCTGACTTTAACAATAGAGCATAACCATGATCCCAGGCCTGAAGATTTGAGCCATCCATCAATACCAAAGCCTGATTCTACCTGTAGGTTTCCAGTTAACCACTCCAGTGTGGAGAGCTTTGTGGACAGTTGGCCAGCTGAGAAAGGTCACGTCGACATAATAGCGTTGGTTAAGTTAGAAGGAGGCAAGTCTAGGATTCAGCAGTCAGTGTCCAACCACTGACAGGGACATTGTGCCCTTGGTGCAACAACTGGATAGAGGAGAGGATCTCTTTCCAAAAATATGAGGATAGTTTCATCAGAATAACCACAAGAATGTAGAAGTAGTAACAAAATAACCAGAAGAATATAGAAGTAGGCATGGTTGACGATAAGTAATTAACCAATAATGAGCTCAGCTTTGCAATATGTATAAGCCACATTAACACCAATATAAATATGTGTGAGCTATCAATAAAGTTGGAGACTTGCTGATCATGCAGATTGAGTGCCGCATTTCTTCCACGGATCCAACAAATTCCTGGTTTTGAGTCACCAATGCAATCACCTGTAAAGCCTGAAAATATGAGCTCTCATTCAAGGGCTTCCAGGAACACTTAAACCTACAGCAATTCTCCTTCAGAAAACCACAGTAGCTATGTCTCCTATAGAAAGACCAGATAAACCTCTCAGGAACCAGAATGACCCTTTTGTTCCCCTTTATGTCTTGCTGAGAAAAAGAATAAAATGGGATTGGACTTCTTTTCAGGAGGAAACATTGCAATTACTGATTTTTGAAGTGACAGCTCACCAAGCACTGGACCCTGTCCATCCCACAGATCCCTTTCAGCTGGAATACGGATTTGCCTCCTCACAGCTTTCCGTTCATATATGGCAGCGGGGTCCTGAGGGTCCGACAAAGCCTGTTGGTTTTTATTCCCGTGGTTTCAGAGATACTGAAAAAAGGTACACTGCCTGGGAAGGGGGGTTGTTTGTGGTTGGCTTGGGAAAAGGTAAATGTAAATGATCACAAATTGATAATTGATGCACTCAGTGCTACACAAAACAACGTTTCTTTGGCTCTCAGCTGTATCCAGGCACAATTGTGGATGCAGTCAGTTGCTGCCTCAATTATAAGAGAAGGTGAAGAAGGCACTTTTCCCACTGAAATTCGGAAAATAATTTGGGACAGTGCCACTGACTTTGAAAGAGAATTCCAATCCTGGTGGAACCTGGTGAATTTTACCTATGAGCCCATTGCAAATACAGCCACAGCTTTTGTGTTAACCATACACAAGGCCTCAGAGCATTTGATTTTCCCTGTTATAGCATTAGAACTGAATTACAGCGGAGCTGTTCTCTATCCCATAGAGAATGGGCCCGTCAAATTGGTGAGAAATGGCAAACTGTTAATTTGGAATCTTGTATTGTCCGAGAACAACAAGGGCTCATCTGTGAAAGCAATGCAATCATAGCTCAAGACATTTGTTTAGACACAAAGCAAAATATCTGTCATTTTGAAATTCATCCTAATGAGACTTCTGAAACAGTCCTTATATACATAGGCAATAGATGTGCATGCTTAGAACTGCTTGTCATTTTGTATTTGTAGAAAACGTCGTAGTAGATACTAAAAATCTTTCAACTTTCTGTGCTTGTAACTTTACCAAGATTTCAGGATGGGATTTCTCTTATGAAGCTCCAGTTACCTCTCACTACCCATTGCAATCCAACTACACACTGATTCACAAACTGATGCCTACTCCTATGGGGATGGATCTCACTTTGGTAAGACAACTGCTGCTCCATCGAGACTTAGTTGAAATCCTTGAGAAGATTGAGAAAAACGCACAGAAAGCCCTGGTGACTGTTCATCACAATGTGAGACAGATACCCCATGTCATGGAAAGGGTGGAGAAAGATGCCGAGCACAGGGGGTGGGATACTCTTTTAGGTGGTCTCCTACTGCCACGGGTGTCCTGAGCAGTCTGTGTCATCCCATTGTTATCCTTTTGATACCAATTCTGCTTGGTTTTATTTTATCAGCAGTCCCATTCGTTATGAATTGGAGAATGAAACAGCTGACAAGATTGACGTCTATAGTTAATGCACACAACTTGGCTGATGTCCCATGCACTGTGAACATCCCCAAGCCTTTGACACAAGGCAATTATGAATGAAGCATATGTGTTTTGGAATAATCCTAATTTCCATTTGATTTTGTGGGAATTACTTTCGATTTTTAGTGAATTGTTTTAGAAAATAATTTTTTAAAGTTAATGCTTGTATTATGATTTGTTGATTGCTTTTGCTTTTGATTATTTGTGACTTGGTTTAACCATTTGAAAATTGTTATAAAAGTAACATTGTTTTAATTATTCAACCATTTGTGAAAATTGTTATGATAATTGTTGCAGTGTGTTTTGTTAAGTTATTAGTTTGGTTTGTTCCAATCCCCTTCTGTCTGAAAATGGTTCTGCCCCAGTTCTCCCTTCCCGCCTTTGGAGCTGTCTGTCTTCCTGGCTCCACCTCAGCCAACAATGTATCCCCTAAACTCCGCCCTGGTTTCCCTGGAAACCCTTGTATCTTTTCTTCTGATCCCTCCCCAGTACCCTGCCAATCACTCTCACTCCCCACCCTTACTGCTAGAATGTTCCAGCAGGGGAGTTCGATGGTTGGCTTAGGGACCGGGGCCCCTCCCCAGAATGTTTCCCGTTGGTGTTGCCCACGTGTCAATCCCTTGGACCCCACTCCCCACTACACCCCCATTGGCCCAATGCCTGGCACCTCCCTTGTTCTCCCTACCCCTTAAAAACTTGCTGTCATCCCCTCCCCCTCGTCTTCTCCTGTCGGTCCCTCTGGGATTCATTAAAGCCTGGATTAAGCCACAGTTGGAGTCTGCCACCATCTTTCCGCTGGTTGCAGCCTTTACTAGACTCCATCCTGCACAAGGTGTGCCTACAGCTGCAAGCTGGGCACTGCCTTAGGCACTATCCCGAAGCCAGCTCTCGGGAGAAGTGCCCCCTCGTGCTGCTAGCAGTGCTGGTAGCTAGCCGGACGCTGACAATCGAGTTGCACTGCTGCAGATAATCAATATTAATTATGTTTGTTTATTGTTTCCCTTTTTCCCCTCCTTTTCCTATCCTTTCTTTTCCTTCTCTCTTTCTCTGTTTCCTCTCTTTTTGTAGTCCCTATTTGTAGAGAGCTTTTTGGATAATTGGTTAGCTGAGAAAGGACATTTCGATGTGATACCGATGGATAAGGATAGGGGAAACAAGCTGGGAATTATGTAACCAGTGTCCAATCACTGACAAAGGTCATAGTGACCTTCGCTGAAACGGGAAGACGGGGGAGAAAATTGCTTGCCAGAAAATGTAGATATCCTAGGTAGAGAAGCTAGAAGAATGCAAACATAAAAACGAAATAATCATTAGAAGATAGAAGTAGGTGTTGATCTAAGTGTGCTTTAACCAATAATGAGCTCAGCTTTTGCAATACGTATAAGCTTCATTAACACCAATATAAATATGTGTGAGTTTTCAATAAACTTTGGGATTTGTCATCCACGCATATTGTGTGCTGCAATTCCTCCGCCGTTCACGACACCTATTTTTCCGGGTTATACTACCAACATACGGCGAGTTCTGCAGACCCACCAGCGACACTCCAGAGTTCTGCTGATGAAGATCCTTCAAGACAATCGTGCGTCACAGGGTCGTGTGAGAGTCTGTCCAAATTTTCCCTCATCTGCCTCACAATCGTCCCTGGGGGACCAGTGAAGAGAAGACCCCCCCTGTCTTAAATCTCTGGCTCCAAAGGAGAAAGTCATGTGCCTGAGACCTGAGAGCGTTGCCGAGCCATTGTTTGCACAGGTGTTGTTTGCTGTGTGCTACACTGAGCCCAATGAGAAGAAGAAGGGGGCACCGTGCCCTTTGTGCAACAACAGCCTTGGGAGCTGTCCCACCTCTCGGCCTGGCTGGACTTCTCCTGAGTTCTGGGTGGTCCCCCCACAGAAGACCCTCACCTGTTTTACAACCACCGTGACAGACAGACTGAGATGTAAGGAGCCTCTCCATCAAGGACTGAGACATGAAAGCCCCATGTGAAAAGGCCCCTCTGCTCCTTCCAAGGACTGGGACTGAAACCCCCAGCCCGGGGCAGGTGTGTGGGGGAGGCAAGCTGACCAAAGCGAGATGTTTGCCTGCAGGTTGTGACCGCTGGACCAAGAACACAATGGCTCTCGTTTACTGCTGAGAACATGGACTACCTGTTACATCTATTCCTTATTGTATCTGTTTCCCCCTCCCCAGCAATTTCCAATAGAGTTATCATAATAAAAACCTCTGAGTTAGCCAGAGACTTCGAGATTTCCCCGATGTAACAGGCGGATCCTCAACTGGACTGGACCAAAGGACTTCGTCTCTACGTTTGGTAGCTCTATCCCCCTCTTTCTCTCTCTCTCTCTCTCTTTTGTCTCTCTCTTCCTCTATCTTTTTCTCTCCCTTAATCCCTCTATCGCATTTTGCTGTGGTCATTCAATAAAGGTGCATTTGTTTCGATTATCATTGCAAACCCCCTTGTACCGTGTCGGTTCTTTTTGCACCCTGAGATCAAATCCACGAACCATCACGAAACCCGTCTGTGAGGACGGATCATGACACCCTCCGAGGACCCCTCCCTAAATTCCCCTCCAAAGCCCCCACAGCACCCCCAGACCCCGCTAAAACCCCCTCAAGTTCCCCCCCAGATCCTCCCCAAATGCCCCCCAAACGTCCTCAAGACCCCTCCCCAAATTCCCCTCACGACCCCTCCAGGACCCCTCACCTGTTCCTGCGCTTCCTCAGCAGCTCCCGGAGCCCCCCGTCCTCTCCCAGCGCCTCCCCCGCTCTCTCCAGCGCCTCCCGCAGGACCCGCCCGAGCCCGGGGCGGCTCCCGGGGGTCCCTGAGGGGGTCCCGGGGGGCGGCGGTGGGGGGGGGCTCCCGCTCCATGCCCGGGCCCGGGGTCAGGGGGCGCCGATTTGGGCTCGGCTCTGATTGGCGGGAGCGGGCGCGGGGAGGGTGGGAGTTGCTGAGAGGAGACGCCTGGTGATTGGTTGGTTTCGTAGAGGACGTGGTGATTGACAGGAGAGGGCTGGGGGAGGCGTGCTTTGGCGAGGGGAGACACACGATGATTGGTTGGTTTAGCTCGAAAGAGGCGGGAGTAGCTGAGGGGAGACCTGCGGTGATTGGTTGGTTCGGCATGTGAGAGGCGGGTGTGTCTGAGGGGAGGCGTGCAGTGATTGGTTGGATCGGCACACGGGGAGGCCGCTGTGCCTGAGGGGAGACTCGCCGTGATTGGTTGGTTTGGGGCGGGATGCGCCGTGATTTGTTAATTAGGGAGATGAAGCGCGGTGATTGGATGTTTGGGGCCGGGGCGCGCCGCTATTGGCTGGAAAAAGTCCGGGATTTTTAGGGGAACGTTTCCAGTTTTTTGGAGAAAAACTCTCAGATTTTTATGGAAAAATTCCCATATTTTTGCAGGAGAAACATTCCCGGATTTTTTGACCCCACATGACCCCAAATAACCCAAAACACCCCAAAGCACTCGAAATAAACCCCAAATAACCCCTAAAAAAACCAAACAATACCGAAAAGTCCCCTAAATAAGCCCGAAAAAATCCAAATAACCCCATAAAAACAAAAAAAAACACCCAAAAAATCCCCTAAAGCCCCAAATCGGATTTCAATTACACCTAAAAAAATGCCATATACACCAAGATAAACCCAAAGAACCTCAAATAATTCCAAATAAGCCCAAATAAACACAAATACTTTCAAATAAACCCAAATATCTCCAAATAAACCCAAATAAACAGAAATAAACCAAGTAAAGCCTAAGATAAACCCCAAATAGTCAATAAATAGCCGCAAATAAACCCCAAACAAACCCTAAATAAACCCAAAAAAACCCCAAGTAACACCAGTTCCTCCCGTCCCCACCCCAAAACAGATCCCGACCAATCAGAATGCGCGGCACTGATGACGATCCACTCACTGGGCAGAAACTCAGAGCACTGGCCCCGCTCAGCGATTTTCAGCCAATCAGCGCCCGGCTCGACTCTGACTCATCAGTTGCCAGGCACAGACCAAGGCCTCTCACTGCGGTAAACACTCACAGACCGCGCGGGGTAATTTCCAGCCAATCAGAGCGTGTCTCGCTGATGAGTCATCAGTTGCCAGGAGCGCAATTTGGGGAGGGGGAGAAGGTGACCCTGGGGATGGGCTGGGGACCCCAAATTAATGCAAAACGGGGTCGCGACCCCAAAACGGAGCAGGAGGGGCCTGGAGCCCCCAAAGCCAAACACGGGGGAGGGGACTGGGGGAATGATCTGAAAGGGGGGGGAGGGAGGGTGGAGAAAAGACAGGGGTGGGACCCCAGAATTGAGCTGGGAGGAGGATGGGACCCCCAAAGCGCGGTGGGAGGGGGGTGGGACCCCTAAAGTAAGCTGGGAGGGGTATGGGATCCAAAAACTGAGCTGGGAGGTGGATGGGACACCCCAAATTGAGATGGGAGGGGGGTGGGACCTCCAAAAGGGATGAAGGCAATTTTGTTCCTGGAATATGTAATGAGTTTATGGATATGCATGAGGGTCTATGAATATGCAACAGGCTGATGTCATGGGAGACCAGGAACATCGAGCAAAGATTGTTATGGCCACCAAGATGCCCCATTTATTTTCGGGGACACCTCTTAATTAATCTGGTTTTAATTCCATCAGCCTGTTGCATATTCTTAAAGCCTTATGCATATCCATTACCTAATTTACATATTTCAGGAACTATTTTACATGGCCCGTCCTTGGGGGTGTCTCCCCATTTCAGGAGCCTCCACTGAAATGGAAAATGTAAACCCGCTCCCTTCAGGAAAAAAAATATTATTATTATTATTATTATTATTATTATTATTATTATTATTATTATTATTAAGAATAAACAACTATAAAAATTCGAATTGATTTTGAAATTAAGGGGCTCTCAGGCAACGATATGGGAGTAGAAATACAGTTCTTTATTAGGAAAAATTGAAAATACAAATGCAGTAGTACAAACAAAAAAAAAGAGTGAGAGAGTCAGAATCCTCTGGGAATCCAGTGGACAATGAGGCTCATCATTTGGGAATCCAGAGGGAAAAGGGCTGATCCTCTGGGAATCCAGGGGGAAAAAGGCTGATCCTTTGGGAATCCATTTCTTACCCCCCAAAGACAGGACAAAAGCAGGGCCATGGAGTTTTTACAGGGTATCCCAAGGGTGGAGTTGGGGTTTGGGTCAGGGGAGGAGCTCTTAGCAACACAAGAAGGGTGAGATCAAATTCCTGCCTCATAGCAACAGCAGCACTCCACAAAGAACCTGTCCCCAAATCCGGAATTCCCTCTAAAACAACTGAGAAACTATGGAACTTCAGATATATTCAATCAATTTCCTTCATTTAACCTAGTCTGGGGTGTTTTTAAAGAATGAAGGTGAAGCAGAGGAAAATTAAGGCCAAACCAAAAGGAGAAGCAGCCACGTGTGCTCCCAACATGGATCACAGGGAATGTGAGTGACCAGGGCTGTGCCCAAAGTGCCTCCTCCAGTGGGGGATGGAGCTGGAGCAGCGCACGAAGCTCTGCCCGCACTCGGGGCACTCGCAGGGCTTCCCTTACCGGTGCCTCCGTTGGTGTCGGGTTAAGTGAGAGCTGCAGGAGAAGCTCTTCCCACACTGGGGACACTCGTAGGGCCTCTCCCCTGTGTGGGTGCGCCGGTGTGTGATGAGGGTGGAGTTGTGCTTGAATCCCTTCCCACAGTCAGGGCACTGGAAGGGCC
Source organism: Agelaius tricolor (assembly GCF_023055355.1). Classification (NCBI taxonomy): domain Eukaryota; kingdom Metazoa; phylum Chordata; class Aves; order Passeriformes; family Icteridae; genus Agelaius; species Agelaius tricolor. Next base: position 1,576,025 of record NW_027269317.1, on the reverse strand, counting down.
TCTCCTCTCTGTGAATCCAATAGTGCAGGAGGAGATGGGAGTTGGTCTGAAACCTCTTCCTGCATTTATCACACTCGTAGGGCCGTTCCCCAGTATGGATGCGCTGATGAGTGATGAGGTTGGAGTTGTACTTGAATCCCTTCCCACACTCAGGGCATTCGAAGGGCCTCTCCTCTGTGTGACTCTGATAGTGCCGGAGGAGATGGGAGCTGGTCAGAAACCTCTTCCCACACTTGGAACACTCATAGGGCCTCTCCCCAGTGTGGGTCCCCTGGTGCTTGATCAGGTTGGAGCTGCGGCTGAAGCACATCCCACACTCGGAACACTTGTACGGCCTTTCTCCAGTGTGGATCCTCTGGTGCCTGATCAGGCTGGAGCTGCACCTAAAGCTCTTCCCACACTCCCCACACTCGTAGGGCCTCTCCCCAGTGTGGGTCCTCTGGTGGCTGATCAGGCTGGAGCTGCGGCTGAAGCTCTTCCCACACTCCCCACACTCGTAGGGCTTCTCCCCAGTGTGGATCCTCTGGTGCCTGATCAGGTAGCAGTTCCACCTGAAGCTCTTCCCACACTCCACGCACGTGTGGGGCTTCTCCCCATCATGGAGCTGCTCATGGAGCACCAGCTCCGAGCTCTGGCTCCATCTCCGGCCGCCTTCCCGGCCCAGGCTGGCTCTTTCCCCCTCCCATCCCCGCCATCTGCGTTTGCAGCCCCTCCTCGTGCGGCAGCTCTGGGGCTTTTCCTCCCCGTTGGCTTCCTGCGCCGTGGAGCCGCTCAAAACGGCCTCTGCCACCAGGTTCTGCCGCGGGCATTTGTCCTCCCGGCTCTCCATGCTCAGCTCCTGCTCTGGGGGAGGAAGGACAAGGACAGCATGGGATTTGCCTCCGTGCCACACACAAGGGCAAGGAGATCCCCCCAGGGCTGAGCTGCAGCCGGGGGCCCTGCTGGGCTGGGAGATGGAGCAGCACAGGGGGGAAAGGGGCACTCATCGCCAGCTCGGGGCAGTGCACAAATCACAAACAGGACGGGACTGCTAGGAACGTGTCCTGAGCTATTTTTATTCCCCAGCATCAGTCTCATTACTTGGTTATGACAATGGGAAGATGCCAGTAGCTCACATCGCAGGTAGCAGACAAAGAACTTCATGTTAAAACTTACTTTAAAAGGTTTTTGACCAATCACGCAAAGCAAAGGCATACTGACAGTAGTTCTATCCAAGCACTATAAGCACATTGACGGTTAAAACAATGCTCCCTTATTTCAAATACAATACCTGCTTGTGAGCCTTAAAACACAATGCACAGAGCTCCATTATTAAGCTTGGAACTTCCTAATATCCTGCTAGATATACTTTTCTGCAGGTTAGGGAGTTATTCTAGATAAGTGTTAATGCACAGACCATTGTTCTATTTCTCCCTACTTTCTAATTCTTATAGAATTTTTCTACTAACCAATCTTATGGCTGCAGCAAAGCTCTAATCAGTTCTACTGTCTCTGAGGCTTGTCTTTTGCAGCTTTCCCAAAACCCTCTGATTTTAAGCATTCCAGAGACACTGACTTCCTCCTCACCTGCCTCAGTGTCCCAAGGCATCTTCCTCTTCCTCGCAGCCTCCCAGGAGTTGGCAATGGGAAATCCTGGTTTGAGGAAAAACAAGGGATGAGCACATTGAATTTGAAGGTCCCTCTGCCCGACTCCATCTCTACAAGTCACCGGCCATCTGGGCTCCCGAAAAACCTCCCAAACACCAAGACTCAGCCCTGAAAAAGCCTCCCAGGAGTTCCCTGTCTCTGGTCCCTCCTCTCTCAAGTTCTGGGGTCCCCCCCTGTCCCAGCTGCTGGGGTCACGCTTGGATTGGGGGTCCCCCTTCTCCTCGGTGCCTGCCCTGCCCAGGCTGCTGGCAGTCCCAGCAATCCCAAAAGCTCCCCCCGCTTCGCTCTCCCCATTTCGGGATGCCGGGGCACTTTGGGCTCCCGGGCTCCCTTCTCCCCTCATTCTCTGCTCTGGGCTGCAGCGGCTCCAAGGAGTCCCCCCTGCCCCTCTCCAGGCTCTTGAGGCTCCCGCCAATGGCGGCGCTCCCCCCTCTCTGGGCTCCCCACTTTGGGCTCCTGGGGCACACAGGGCTCTGCTCCTCCAGGCTGCCTCTGCCGGCAGCCGCCACCGCCACCCCCCGATGTCCCCCCAAGGGGCCTTTTCCGCTCAGCCTTGGACTTCTTCATTCTCCAAACATCCCCCCAAAAACCCAACCCAGGGACCCCCCGGGATATCCGGGCCGAGCTCCCCCTCCCCGCTCACCGGAGCCATGGCGGGGGGGAGATGATCCCACAGGTGGGGGCTGCGAATTCAGGCAGGGATCGACGGCCTGGCTCCCTCAGCTCAGCCTCCATCCGCCTTTATCCCTCCTCTTCCTCTTCCTCCTGCTCCTCCTCCTCCATTCCCCCTCCCTCCTCCTTCTGCTCTGTTTTATCTCCACCTGCTCCTCCCCCTCCATCCCTGCCCTTCCCTGCCTCCTCCTCCTCCCCCAGCAGCAGCCACACCCTCGGTGCCCGTTCCCGCAGCCCTCGCAGCCCACGGCAGGAGCGGCGATGGAGCCGGGACAGGTCGGGATGGGCAACGCGGGGCTCTCGGCTGCTCCCAGCCGCTGCAGGCGGGGGGAACCCGGCCCGGGCCAAAGGAGAGGCAAACTGTGCAAACTGGGGGCACATCACAAAGCTAAGGATGCAGCAGAAAATGGAGCTGAAAGAGTTATGTTAATATTAACTCCAAACCAGGAAAAACTGGAAATTCCAAAGGTTACGGAAGACGAGAAAAAAGAATCAAACAAGATAGGAAGTGAACAAGATAAATCAAGGAAATTGAAACTTCTTGATGGAAGACAATTACTTAATAAAATGGGCTTACTAGGAAAATATTAGAAGACATGCATCAGAAAACCCACTGGGGTAATCAAGCTTTGTGTGATCATTTTTTAAGGAACTATGGGTGCACTGGGATTTTTGGAGGAGCAAAGCAAGTTACTGAAAGATGCTTAATTTGCCAAAGGATAAATAAAAAGGTGATGAGAAAAACAACATTAGGAGGTCGTGAGTTAGCTCGTCGACCATTTCAAAGTATCCAAGCAGAAGTTAAGATTTGTTAGGCTCTGGATTTATTTGTAAAAAAAAATATTTAATCAAGAAGAAAGAGAATATGCCATATGTTAGACAAGAGATTTTAGGAGAATAAAAATCTTTAAAGTATCACCAACACCCGAGACAAAACTGGAAAATAAAAAGGGGAAATGAAAGGGAGGGGAACAAGAGGAAAAATCAGAAAGAGAGTGGGATCCTTTCCAGGCCTTGCCCCCTCCGTTCGCGGCCGAGGCGCCTGTCCCGGGTCCCGGCTCGCTGCCCGCCTCAGCTCCGCCTGCCCCGGTTTCCATCCCAGGTGCGGGCTCACTGCCCAGGGCAGCTCCACCTGCCCCGGCGCTGGCGGTGGATTTGTGTGCCCTGCTCCCACTGCCCGGCCCGCGGCCGCTCTGCCGGCCATGCTGGGGAAGATGGGGGTTGCTCTGTCCTGCCGCGTGGGCCGAGGTCACCGCGCCGACCGCACCGAGGGCGGGTCCCAGCCATCCCATCCCCGGCTGCCCTGCCCGTGCCAGCTGCGCTGGGCACCGCCGCTGCTGCTGCCGGGGTCTCCCACCTGCCTTTTCTCTGCCGGGAGCTGCCGGATCAGCCGCCATAAGCCATGTGGGGGCTGCCCACGCTCCGGCTCGGTCTCCACGGGAAGATCCCCCTCTGCCGATTCCGGCAGCAGACCCTGCCCACACTCCCACCGAGCCTAGGCGGGATATCCTCCCCTGACCCCGGCCTGCTCTGAGTTACATCCCCTTGGTAACCACAGCTCCAGCTGTACAGGGAAACTCTCTCTCTCTACAGGAAGCACCTTATTGAAACACTAGGAGCTCAGTTAAAAGGCAGCCCTCTCCAAATTCTTTCCCAAAACACGGGAGAAAGGCTACAGAAGGTAAAAAAGTGAAAGAGTTAGATGAAGGGATTGCTCTATTTCCCTTAAGAGAGGTTCCCATGGCAGGGATGCGCTGCCCTGCCCCGCGGGAGCCACCAGCGCCCCTGCCGGCCGTGCCAGGAATTGCACCCAAGGGGAAAGCGCCGCAGCCGAAAGGCCGGGACTGGCTCCGGGCTCTGTTTGTTGGCACTGCCGGAGCTGTGGTTCTTTGTTTGCTTTATTTACACACTAGTAAAGAACTGGTATTCCTATTCCCATAGCTTTGCCTGAGAGCCCCTTGATTTCACTAGTCTAAAAATTAAGAGGGAGGGGCTTTGCATTCTCCATTCCAAGAGAGGCTTTTTCTGCCTTCCCAAGCAGACACCTGTCTTGTAAAGCAAGACAAACACCCACAGGCACTGACGGGGGCTGCAGGAGGGGCAGAAGAAGGCCCTGCAGCACTTGGGCACAAAGGCCCAGCAGGTGAATGCAAGAAGGGAGCAGCAAAAGGCCAAGCTGAAGGCAAAGGCCAGGGCAGAGTTCCTACAGGCCCTGAGGGATCAGCCCCAGGGCCCAAGGGGGCCCCAGCACCCAGGGCACGGGCGCAGAGGCATTGCCCTCCTCGGCAGGGGACAGCCCACCCTAACAGCCCCTGGCAAGGAATCAGGGCTCCAGCTGCAGGGCACAAGGACACTGCAAGCACAGACAGCAGCACCCTCAGGACCAGCAAGTCCACCCCTTGATGGACATGGATTGGCAGGGCTGACACAGCTCCCATCACACCAGGGACCCTCCACACTGGAGCCCTTGAGAACATTCAGGTGGGTCTGCATTGAGAGGAGGCCTCTCCTGATGGACACAGGGGCCTCTCAATCCACTCTGAAGCTTAGACCTAAGGGGGAAAAATGCAAAACATTTGTTTGATTAGTGAGGGGATAAGTGGGAAAGATGCATGGTTTTATTCAACCACTGTTAGCAGATTTCCGAGATGGATTTGAAATGCATGAATTTTGTTTGCTCCTAATTCTTATCATGATTTACTTGGAAGGGATTTGATTGCTAAGCTTGGAACGCAAATTAATATTATATAAGTTGATACAGAGGCCAGTTCTGTTGCACCTCTGTGTCAAATGTCTGGCCAGGCCTATGCTGAAGTGAACCCAGAAGTGTGGGCAGCCCCAAAGAAAGAGGGAAAATTAGATATGGAACCCCTCCAAAGTACTCTGAAGCAACCAGGACAAGTGGTGTCTAAAAGCAACAGCCTGTTCCAGGGGAGGGAAGGAAGGGGAATCAGACAAAGCGCAGGTCACCGCCCCATGCTCGGCTCAACCCAAGGAGCTGTGGGTGCTTGTAAGAGCCTGGCACTGAAATGCCCTCAGCAGGAAGTCTTCAATATCTTCTGCTGACACCATGGCACCTAACAGGGGGGCAAAAGCAATTCTGACTGCTTCAGACACCACTGGATCAGAGATCAAGGTAGATTCTCCCACAGGAAGCTGGGCTGGCACAGAGCCTGCCCCGGCACTTTGCTGGTGCCAACACCCAGCCAGGACATCGGCTCCTGCCTAAGGAGTGCAAAGCAGCACCACTGGTGGCCAAGGGGCCCATGCCAAGTGTCCCTGAGGCCAGAAACAGCCACCAGCACAGCTGAACACGGGGGGACCCCTCAGCCTGGCCTCAGGGGCTCTGAAGCCCCGGAGATTTGCACTTCCCGCCTGCAGCAGGACCATGGCAGCCCCCACTGAGCCTGCCCTGAAGGCAACGCAGCAGCAGCCAGGGCTCCACAGCGGGCCAAGCCCCTGGGCCTGCCCACAGATCCTCTGCTCAAACCCTCGGAAATCCTGGCCACCCTCCCCTGGCACCTCCAGCCACTGCGGCCAAGCCTTGCTGCCACTGCTGCAGCTTCAGCGCTGGCTGGGCCTGCACTGCCACAGCTGCTGGGGAGCACCACGGCACAATTCCACTCTGGGGCTCACTCACACCCACACTCTGGGCTGACTGCGACTGCATTGCTGCAAAATGCACCCATTTTGGTTCTTTTAAATCTTCTTTCTCAACTCAGGCTTGGTTTGCCTTTGCCTTGGGGAAAGGAATTTTAAAGGTTTTATTTAAGGGCTGTTACAGCACTCAACGGAGATGAGTTTAACATCTCAACAGACTGGGAATAGCCCAAAAGACACCCACAGAGATAACGACCAGCAACAAAACATCAACGCCCAGCAGCAAACAGCAACCAACAGCTACCCCAGACACTGCCCCCGGCACAGCTGGAGACACCTGGTCTGGAAAAGGCTGAGAAGGAAATCCAGGAGTGTGGACCGAATTCACAGCAGAGGGGAAGAAATCCGGATCCAACAGGAAACCAAATACTAAAAACCTACACAACATGGAAGCAATGAACATTAAAGCTGGGGATTTAGATTGGTTCAGACTACACAAAGTTTAGGAAAAATCTAGTAAAACTCACATGCCATGGAATGATTTTCTCTGCACAGCCAGGGTATTTGTGAAAGAAATTATTTCTGTTGCACATCCTGGCCAGAACCAAGCAATGCCTTGACTCTCTAACACTAAAGAGATTCTTGGAGAGTTTTTGTTTTCCCTTGGAGAGGTTTTGTCCTTCAGTGACAAAATTACAACATGAGAAAAATTTTTCATAAAACTCACACTTTATATTTTCAGGTGGGTTTGGGACAGAATTGTGAGAATCAGTTTTTGGTCTGGGTTCTTCCATGTTCGCCTTTATGCTGCATGTGAAAAATGCATGTATTTTATTATTGGCTTTTTGCAAATATTAAAATGAATATTATATGTGTTGTTTTAGAAAGTAATGCTGTATTAGTTTTCTTAAGTACTGTGTTAAATATAGTTTTAGATTATAAAAATTGTTTAAATAGAAACGATGCTATGCAGGATACTTTTTTAAAAAGAAAGGACTCACAGCGAGATAGCAGCCACAGGACACCTACATCTTTCAGAGAAGAATTTATTGCCCTCTTATCAGAAGAAACCAACTTCTTCCCACCTCGAAGGCGCTATTAGGATTTGGAGGAAGAAGCTGAGGATGACCAGACAGAATCCTGTATTTGAATGGAATTTATGCATCATGTATGAAGTGTATGAATATGCAACAGGCTATGTTTTTTAAGGGTTAATCCTTTGTAAACGGGTGTCCTTTTTCAGACTCGTGCTGTCCAGCAAAAGGTACCGGGACATCTGTAACACTTTGTATTTATTGTCTCATATTGTCCTAATTCAGTTTGTCCAAATTATTATTACTCTAATTGTATTACTATTTTTATAACCATTTTATTCCTATTAAACTTTTAAAAATTTTAAAAACAAGTGATTGGCGTTTTTAACACTGCATTTTGCAAAATTGAAGAGCATTACCATAATACTTTTAACTCGTAAATAGTTGATACTTTTTGCAAAAAAAACAGATTCTGTGGGGGGCCACACGTGACTCACGAGGTGGCTGCCCTGGAAGAGAAGCTTCATTCCAGGCAGCCTGCAGAGGAGCTTTAGAAATGCAAATGAACACTGCTGGGCAAAGCCTGGACAATGGACCTGGGTCTCTTGCCTGGGGCAGGAATTGGGCTGATTCCCTCTGCCCTCACCCCAAGCTCTGCCTGCTTGCACCGATGGAATTTGCACAGCTCAAGGCAGAGCCCAGGGTGAGGATATCTGACCCTGCAGCAGAAACGGGTGAAGCTGCACAGGGAAACAGCAAATGGAGAATGTTGGGAAAACTTCACTATAAATAAATGGGGGGGAATCATCCCTCTGCCCACTCCAACATGTGCTGTCCCTGTCTGTGTTATATACAGGGTATAATAGAGCACTGGGGATTTTTTTTGCTACCAAAAATTCAGAGAAATCAGTTGGGAATCTAAGTATTTGATGATTTAATTAAAGAAAAGCAGTCAATTGATGCAGCCCTGGCTGGAGAGAGCGGCCAAAAATGGAGAAAAGATGAACGGCCAGCAGAACAAATCCTACAACACCATGCACCAGCCCCTGGGAACCCGAACCTATTCATATCAGGAGCCACAGAACCCATTTCTCATTTCAATGGCATCATTAGATTACAAGCTGCCCTCGGAATAACCAACCAGACAGCTCCAGCTCCTGACCTTCCTGCTGAGCAATCCACTAAAATGAGGAAAACAACATTTCACCATGGGACGGGATCAGATCATCTGTTAGCAGAAAAAAGAGGAGTTTGTGGAAAACTAAATGAATCAAACTGCTGTTGGCAAATAGATGACAAAGGAAAAGTGGTGAAAAAAAAAAACAACGGAAACAAAAAAGCAGCTCATGTACCAGTCCAAACGTGAAAAGAATGGGAATGGGACACGGTTTTGTGGCTCCCTGGCAGACCATGGGTTAAACGAATGCTGTTTCTGCTCTGATGTGCTACAGCAACTCTCACCTTTTTACCGTGCTCCACACCTTGAGAGTGCAGCTCATTCAGCGGCTGAGCAAGGGGCCAGGGACTCGTAGATAAGGAAGTAACGGGCGAAACCACCAGCTTCAATAAATGTTACTAATTAACATGGACTGCTGCTCACAGAAAGTCCCGCTAAATGCCTGAACTTCGAGAACAAAGACTTAAAAAAGCCATGAATATCGGCTGTTGTACAAAACTGGGGTGCACATTAACGAGGACATGAAGTTGGCAGATGTGGAAGTCTGAACCTTCCAAGTACCTCAGCCAGTGAGCAAAAGGAGAGGGAGATGAGGCCGGGAAAATGAGGATAAAAAGGAGGCTGCGAACTACAGCAATGGCAGAGAGCGCACGGCAAATGCCCCACGGCCTCGCCCTCTGCTCAGCAATAAAGTCACTTGTACAGGACTCCTCTGTCTCCTCTGGGCACAGAAACCTCCGGCCACGTCAATTTCCCCGCACAGCCCGGGCACGGGGCAGCCGCCTCTGTCCCAGCCACAGGAACCGGGCCGAGCCAGCGCTGCTCCGGCAGCGGCTCCTGCCGAGGCAGCGGCCGCAAGGAGACCGCGGGCAGCCGCTCCCGCAGCGCCCTCACGCCAGCGGCAACACGCGCCGGACACGGCACAACGAACCCGCCTGAGCCCCCTGCCGCCCCCGAGGCCCGCGGCGAGCCCTGAGCACCCGCACAACCCAGCGCGGCTCCCACCTGCGCTGCGGCCGCCTCCCAGCTCCGCCGCCGCCTCACCGCGCTCCGGCCGCTGCCGCCGCTCCCGGGCCCGCACACACGCTCCGCCAATGGCGCCGCCGCCGAGCCACAGCCGCCCTCAGGCCGCCACCGGGGCCTGCCCCGCCCCGCTCCCACCAATCAGCGCGCCAGAACCACGACTGACGGCACCGTCGACCAATCGCAGCCGGGGGCGGGCTCTGCACACGGCACGGCCTCGCCCCGTGCTTTCAGGGCCCCCCGGGCTGCGTGAGGGCAGAGCCGGCGATGAGGAACAGCCCTGGAACGGGCTCGGGCCCGAGGGGATTGAGCTGAAAACACAAACAAACTTCTCCGCACCTCCCGCCACGGCTTTCCCGGCACTGCGGCTCCGGTGGCTCTGGCTCAGCGGGAAGCCCTGGAGCCTCACTTCTCCTATCCCCTAATTAGGAGCTTCAGTGCATCGCTTTGATTTCCCCAAAAAATGGAAAACTGCCCAAATTCCTATGGATGAGTGGGGGAGGGTAGGGATTTATGGCAGAAAACTCCAAAACCTCAGAGCAGGATAATGAGAAGTAAGTGAAGAGCCTTAAATCCAGCCTTCCCCCACGCCTCCCTCCTTCCAGCTGCACCTCCTACCCCGGCAGTGCCGGAGACAGGGAATGGGGCCGTGCTCACTTCATGCCCCGGGGCTTCTCCCTCTGCTCGGGGACAGGAGTCGTTCCCCTGCTGCACCCTGGGCTCTCTCCCACCGGAGACTTCTCCAGGAACTTCTCCAAGCTGAGTCCATCCCACGGGGCACAGCCCCCCTCCAAGTGCTGCAGCGTGGGTCACTGTGCCCCGGGGTCAGTCCTGCCAGGACAGGCTGCTCCAGCGGGGCCCCTCTGGCCACGGGGGCACAGCCTCCTCTCAGGCATCCCCGTGCTCCAGCGTGGCTGCTCCGGGGGCTGCAGGGGGATCTCTGCATCCCCATGGATCTGCAGGGGGATCTCTGCATCCCCATGGATCTGCGGGGGGATCTCTGCATCCCCATGGATCTGCAGGGGGATCTCTGCATCCCCATGGATCTGCGGGGGGATCTCTGCATTCCCATGGATCTGCAGGGGGATCTCTGCATCTGGCACCGCCGTTTTTGGAGGCACCAGGAATAAGCTGAGCTCTGCCTGAAGCTCTTCTCACATTCCCCACACCCTTCCCGGCACAGGGAGGCTTTTACCTCCTCACAGCTCCCCGGGCTGGGTTTGCAGCCCCTCCTCGTGTGGGATCTCTGGGGCTTCTCCTCCCCGTTGGATTCCTGCGCCGTGGAGCCGTTCCAAATGGCCTCTTCCACGAGGTTCTGTGGCAGGGATTTGTTCTCCCTGGTCTCTGTCTGCAGCTCAGTGCCTGGGGGAGTTAGGACAAGGAGAGGAAGAGACAGGGAGAAGGGAAAAGGAAAAGGCAGGAGGAGAGGAAGGAACAAGAAGGAACAAGTGAGGAAGGAGTTGGGAAAGGAACGTGGATGCATGAAGGACAGAATGAGGAGAAGAAGGAGGGTGGACAAGGAGAAGATGGGATTTGCCTCCATGCCAGAGGGAAGGGGAAGGAGATCCCCCCAGTCCATCCCTGGCAGGATGGCGTTGGCAGTGAGGCTGTCCTGCAGCGATGCTGGGCTGGGAGATGGAGCAGCAGGGAGGGGAAAGGGGCAGTGATTCCTCCTGCCCTGCCTGGCTGTCCCAGTCTGGAGCGTCCTGGCGCTGCCGAGGCCCTTGGAGCGTCCGGCACTCAGGAGCCCGGAGCTCACGGCTGCTTTATAAAGCTGACAAAGTCGGCAGGATGGGTCTGGGTATGATCTCAGCAAACTGGGTTTATTGGTACAGGAACAGGGGACAGAGCTGAACAGGGTCCAGGGACAAAGACAGGGTGCAAGCTGAGGGCACAGGGGGTTTTTATATGGGGTAGTGAGGGTGGAGCTGAGGGTCAGGGTCCAATGGATATGGGGGAAATGGGGCAAAGGAGGGGTTAAGGGTCGGGACAGCTAATAGGGAAACAGGGGCAGAGGAATGCAGTAAACTGGGGCCAATGGAGGGACAGAGAGGGAGAACATTCTAGGGACTAACCAGAGATGGGTAACAGGGGTTGAACTAGGGTAATTAGGCCAACAGGCCAATGGGGCAACATAACTTGCCATAAATCAGCATGTGCCTGCAAAGATCTGTGGGAGAAGCAAGCTTCTCACCATAACCTTGAAATCTATTCTTCTCATTGGGGACCAGTCCTCCATGGGTGGGAGATTGAGACTCCCATGGGCCTCCACACCAGTGCATCTTCCTTTTCCTCGCAGCCTCCTTCTCCTCCATCCAGACAAAGTTTAGGATTGACAAATCCTGGCTTTGGGGGAAGAACAAGGGGTGAGCACCTTGGGTTTTGTGAGAAATGAGCCTCACTCTTTAGAATTTTTGAAAGTTTAATAAGGAATAAAAAGGGACAAATCAGTAACAGCGCTGGGTGTTGGCAATGGCCAGAGGCACACCGGTTAACCACAGCAACTCTTCTTGTCTAGTTTCTCCATTGTATTGTTCAAATACATATTCATAATGATTGTACATATTCAAACATTTCTTTGAACTCGTTTACATGTTCCAGGAATTCTTTAGGTTGGTTTGACCCCCAACTCGCCTTTTTAGAGCACGTGCAGGAATCGTGGATTGCTGTTTTGAGGGTTGTGTGTCACTGCCTCACAAGGGCCCCTGTTCTGTGGTTTCAGCAGGTGACAGTTATTGACAGTGGAAGGGTCAGTGGCAGGGGCCCCATCACATCCCTTCCTTAAATGTTATCTGACCATGCAGATGCTTTTAGCTATTTCCACAAGTACTTTAAATGAACATTAGCTCTTTAAGAAATATCTCGTGTTATTATTGTCAGTTAGTTACAAAACTAAATCATTCGTTATTATTTCACAACTACAGCTACTTCTGCAAAAGTTAACATTCTAATGCACAACACATGGCATCCACTTGAATATTTTGCAAAAGCCAAAACTATAATGTATGTTTTTCACACTGTCCACAAACTCAAATATCATCCATAAATGATGTTCTGAGGATATGAGCTACACAGGGGCCAGGGCATTGGCCACAAAAAGCTGACAAATTATACTGTAGCAAAAGCAGTGAAAAGTGATTACAAACTGTACTCTATCAAAATTGTTGTGATTAAGAATATTTTGCAGAAGTCAATACCTAATAGCAAAAGCCAACATTATATAGTTATTTATAACAAACCCAGGGCAGGTTTTTCCCTTGCATGGAGCACCTGGGCCTTCCCCGGGCCCCTTCTGCCCTCCTGCAGAGCCGGTGGCATTTTCCAGCACACACAGTTTGTAGCCAAGAGCCGGGTGCAGCCGAGAAGGCTCCAAGCGCCTCTTTCCAGGCTGACTCTGCAGGTGCCGAGGCTGCTCTGGGCTCTGCCAGGGCTCTGCTGGGGCTCAGCTCTGGGCCAGGCTGGGCCCGCCCTCCCCTCACATTGCTCCGGGCAGCTGAGTCACAGCGGGAGAGGGAAGGGACACGTCAGGGGAGTTGAGGTTTGAGAGAGTTTGTATTCCAAAAACTGCCATAACAAACAGGCTGTGCTAACTACCATAACCAACTACCTGTGCTAACTACCATAACTAACTAGCAGTGCTAACTACCATAACTAACTACCTGTGCTAACTACTGTAACTGAAAGCTGTCCTCAAGTGCTTCATCTCCTCCGCTGCTCCCTCAGGTTCTTTGCTGCAGTGATCAGAGGGGCCAGGCTGGAGAGAGGCTTGGCTGATGATAAAAATGGGTGCTGTCCAAAGGATAAAAAGGAAAGAAATGAACTGTTACTTTCCAGAGTCAAGTTCCTCACAGGCTCTGTTGCAACAGGACAAAGGGAAATGGTTTGAACATCGAGGGAAGCAGGCTCAGATTAGATCTAAGGAAGAATTTTTTAACCAGGAGAGTGGGGAAACACTGACAGAAGGGGCCCAGAGATGTGGGAGGTGCCTCCTGCCTGGAAACATCCAAGCTCAGGTGAGGCAGGCCTCTGAGCCCCCTGAGCTGCTTGAAGATGTCCCTGCTCGCTGTGGGGCACCAGGTCCAGATGAGCTCGAAAGGAGCCTGCCAGGCCACAGCAGGCAAGGATTCTGCTCGCTCTGCGTGTGGAACGCAGCGAGACTGGAGACTATCGGAGGGGGCCCCACAAGAAAACCCCTCCCTGGCGCTGCTGCTTCCCCTGCAGCCCTTGGCTCTCACCTGCAGCAGCTCCTGGGCAGCCCAGCGCCGCTCCTCGTCCGGCTCCAGGCTGCACTCGAGGCAGTCCCGCAGCAGAGCCGACAGGCGCCGGGGCTCCTGCAGCTGCGGGGTCCCGTTCTGCCGGATCAGAGCGCGAGCCTGCAGGGAAAGCAAACTCAGCGCTCTGCCAGCTCCCTTCACACCCCCACGGGCTCACATCCACCCCGGGGCCTCAGCCCCAGCGCCAGGGCCACTTTGCTCCCTGCCAGAGATGCTGCTCAGAGCTCATTTTGCTATGCCAAGCAAAAAACCCAAACCCTGCGGCTGCCACAGCCACTGCAACATCCAAATGATCTCGCCTTGAGAGCCAGTTTCATTGGCTGTCTCTGTTAGTAGGAACCTCCATCAGAAATAGCCCATTTTGCTTCTCCAAATATGGACACCAGCTTTACAGGCCATTTTCCAGAGTCAGTGTGGTCTGCCTGTGTTATTTCAGAGGATTCTTCCATCAAGTGCATCTCTGCAGTGCCACTGACACTCAAGTAAATGCATTCCTGATGCCCCATCCTAGAAACTGCCAGGCAAGAAACAGGAGGTTTGTGATGCTGAAAGCTCAGGCTTGGTGACACGGAGAAAGTAGCTTGGACTAGGAAAGAAATGTGTTGGACTATGGGGATGTTAAACAATCATTTTCATGTTTTTAACAAGTTTCCCAGTGAGAAGAATCAGGGGGGAAATCATCTCGCAAAACCTCTTTTAGAAACTCCTGCAGAAAACTTGTTGGGTTTGGGGGCGGAATGTGGAGTTGATGTGGGGTTTTCTTGCAAGATAACATTAGACCTGATGCACTTGCTTCACATTTTCAGGTCATTCTCACAGCCAGAAGAGCTGCAACAACGTAAATCCCAAAGCAAATTGTTGCTGGAGATTGCGGAATATTCGTCTGTGTTGAGGCTGGAGTGCTCTGGGAATTCCCTTCCCATGTGCAGAAACCTCCAGCTGCTGCTCCCAGTGCAGGGTCCCCCTGTGCTCGCAGCCTCTGCAGCCATTGGAGAATTTGCCTCTTACCATGGCCGCCGTTTCCCTGAAGTAAGGAGGTTCTCCTTCCACCATCTCGATGGTCACAATGCCGAAGGACCAGATGTCCACCTTGGGGCCATAAGGAGATCTGGTCACGACTTCTGGGGCCATCCAGTGAGCAGTGCTCACCATGGAGCTGCGCTGGTCCTGCTCAGGGCTGAGCTGAGCGCAGAGGCCAAAATCAGCTGAGGACAGAAACAAACCCTGTCAAAGGCAGCTGCAATGAGGAAACCAAGCACAGAGATTCCCCACGCTCAGTCTGAGAGTGCAGTAGTGAAGTCAGCTGGAAAAGTCCTCAGGGCTGTAGCCAAGGAAAGATGGAACTGGGCGCTTCAGGAAACCCTCAGCTTTCCTGCAGTGGCTTTTACTGATTCCCTTGGAGCTTTAGATTGCCACTGCTGCCCCTCTGGAAGGGCCATGGCCAGAGCAAAGGCACTGCTGGCCCCCTGCTCCTCTCCTGAGCTCTCTGCAGGGGCAGCCGCTCTCAGCTGGCAGCAGGGGCCGGGCAGTGCCCCCAGCAGCCCTTGTGGGGCTCTGGCCCTCCCTGGGAAGCAGCCCCAGCCCCGCAGCCCGGGAGCGCCGTGCCTGGCCAGGAACACCCACCCAGCCTGACAGAGCCGTCCATGCCCAGGAGGATGTTGGAGCTCTGCAGATCCCTGTGGATCACCCGGTTGGAATGGAGGAAATCCAGGCCCTGCAGACACTGAGAGAGAACAAGAAACACGAGGGCAAAAACCAATGGCTGGAATATATCACACCAGAAAGGACAGCTCAGAATTCTGCCAGCAGCAGCTTTGCTGTGACAGGCCAGGAGTGCAGTGCACACAAGCTCCAGGCAAAGGGCTCAAGGCAAAGCTGAGAACAGCAAATCAAATCCAAAGCACACAGAGAGTACCACAACAGCAGGAGAGAGAACAAGAACAGAGTAGAAGTGCAGTGATGCTGGCAGGCCGTTCCCTGCAGAGGCTCTTTCTTCTC
Organism: Agelaius tricolor; assembly: GCF_023055355.1. Taxonomy (NCBI): domain Eukaryota; kingdom Metazoa; phylum Chordata; class Aves; order Passeriformes; family Icteridae; genus Agelaius; species Agelaius tricolor. The sequence goes on along the minus strand of NW_027269317.1, from coordinate 1,560,600 downwards.
CAGCTCATGAAAACAACTCAGAAACAAAGCCCTGAGCATGGAGCCACTCCTGTTCTCACACCCTGTTTGGAAGGACCATCGTGTCCAGGCCATGGGAGTGACAAGCAGGATCCCTCACCTCCCGACTGACAGCTGCCATCTCTCCTTCAGCCATGCGTGTCTGTCTGACAACGTCCCGCAAAGTTCCTCCATCCATGTATTCCATGACCAGCCAGAGATCTCCATCAACAAGGAAGCTGGAAGAGGAAAGCAATGGCATGGAGATGAATGTGCAGAGCTCAATTCCCCCATGGAAAAGCCTGGAGTGGAGTTTTGTTTCCAGGTCACTTGTCAGTGAGGACAGAATCAGATGGAGAGACATTCCTGCCAGGCTGCACAACCCTTGGAATCTGCACAGTCTAAAGGGGAAGGAGACACCTGTGAGAAAGGAGAGGCCTTGGATGGCAAGCAGGGGAAAAATGCAGTTTAGCAACAGCCCAAATCAATGTGGAACCACAACCCTTGGCCCCAGCTGGTTCAGCTTCTGAACTCATCAGTTCCACCATTCCCTCCAGAACAAGGCAACACAACTGCCAGGGTTATCCAGGGGAGGAGGCCGTGCAGCACTTGGGACAAAAGCAGTCAGAAAACCTTTCAGAAAGTCCCTTCAGAAACAGGCAAGGCCAGTGAAAAATGGGCAAATGAGGCATTTCTGGGAACAAGAACCTGATCTTCCTGGCAACTGTAGCAATGGAAAAGGGCTGGGAAGAAGAAGCCAAGAGAAATCATTTCTGCTGTGGTTTATCAGCACTTGTTGGGAGACAAAGCCAACGGGGTCAACTTGAAGGAAAAACCAAAGCAAAGCAACAAAAGCACATGGAGGGATGAACTGCCAGGCTGTTGGTTTGGGAAGATGTGGCTGGGTCAGGCATTTTCAAAACAGGCTGCAGACTCCGGATGCCAGGAAAGGTTAACGCAGGGCCCGGGCTCGGGATCAGAGCTGAATCACTCACCTGTCCAAAGAATCGACAATGTTGGGGCTCTTCTTGTCCTTCAGGAGCAGGATCTCATTCACAGCTCGTTCCCTGTTCTGCCCTCTGGGACTCATTTTCTTGATGGCCACCTGAAGGGACATTGCAGCCTTGAACTGGAGGAGTCTGTGGCAGGAGGCCACAGCAAACACGGAGCGAGTCTTTGTGGAGCGACGGAGCCGGGCTGTGCCAAACTGCCTTGGGATGGGACACCAGAGCTCAGCAAGGGCCATTCCCACAGCCCATTGCTCTGCCAGCTGGGGGCTGCTTACAGGACACATGGCCAGAGACATTTGGCCCTGCAAGCTCTGCAGAAATGGTCCCTCAGCTGTCAGCCTCAAAGCTCTAACAACATTCTCTGCACCTACAGTCTTCTCAAATGGCCTCAACACGCTCATTATTATTATTCAAACCCATTTTGCAAGCAGGAGGTAATTCTGGTTCTGTCAAAACAGAGCAAAACAGCCAGGAACCGCTTAGCAATTCTATGGGATTTGGTCATGATTTCAGATCCAGCTGCTCTGTTTGGGATTGCACAGCAAAGCAGACACGCACACCCATTGCTCAGGTGATCCCTGTCACAGGCTGTCACTGACACCAGACCCAAACACAACTGCAGGCTTTAGGAGAGAGCTTTGCTCTGGACATCCATCTCCTCATTTCTCTCCCTCTCTCTCTGTGAACAGCTGAAGTGGGACTAAAACCCCAAACTGAGCCCAAGCAGGATCTCTCCCTAATTAGGCCTTGAGGTACCCTTTGAAAATGAAAGGCAGGATGGAAATAATAGTGCTATATTTTAGCTAATAAGAGCTAAATAATGTTCCTGTCTGAGGCCGGGATGAAGATCAATTGGGCCTCAGTCTCCAGCAGCTGATGCATTCACACTTTTAGATATGAAGGCCAAGCCAGCGTGTCCTGCTCTGACAGACACCGCTGCCCTCCTTGCATTCCTTTGGCGCTTCAGAAGGACCAAGTCTGTCCCAGCTGTGCTCTGCAGGCTGACACTGCTCTGCCTTCAGAGGAGCAGCCTGGGCAGGAAAGCTCTGCTGGCCCCCAAAGCTGCAGCCACAGCTCCCAGCAGAGGGGAAAGCCCTGGAGAGCTGCCAGGCGTGCTGGGCGTGTTGGCACTGACCTCTCCTCCAGTGGCCCTGTCGAGTCCTTTATAAACGGCTCTGAAAGCCCTGGAGACAAAACAGCAGAGAAGAAAGAAGCAGCGCTTTAGGCCCTGGCAGGGAAAGCCAGCCCAGACAGGAGATCTCTGCTGCCTGCAGCGTTCACAAACACCTGGGTGCATCGACCCTTCCAACAACAGCACAGCAGCCACCAGCCCTCTGCCATGCAAGGTGTGCAGGAGAAAACTGAGACCCAACACCAAGGAATTGGGCTGGAGCAGATCCCAATGTCCACCCTGAATTGCTTTAGTTGAAAACCTGAGGTGAGAAATGGGTGTCGAAAGAACTGGCAAAGAATGCATTTCATCCTTTTCCATTTCCTGCCTAAGACCTGCAGGTTCCACAAGGGCCCTGCCATCAGGCAGGTGATGCATTTTCCCCCAGAGTGCATCAGCTCTGTGTCTGTTACTGAATGGATGGGGTCTGCTACCTGTGCTAGAATAGAGCACTTATTAGTTCATCTCTGGTTTCTGTTTCTAAGCTATTAGGTTGATAATCCTGAGCAGTGGATATTTTTTGAAGGAAAATATTTGGAAGAAATCTTGTTGAGAACTGTTTTCTGACAGTCACCAGATGGTGAGTTGCTCTTTTAGTCAATCCAGTTCCAGGGACAGAAGATCTTCCAGGTCCTGCTCCTTGCTGCAGGCAGGGCACTGCCAGCCTCAGGGGCCTTTGACGGCGCCTTCTGGCCACAGTTATCAATTCTGATCAGGACTGAGAGACAGCAGGATGGTAGCCCAGTGTCTGGAGGTGCTTGGAGCTCTCCAGACTTCTCACTTGATCCTGCACCAGCACAACACCCGGCCCTGCTTGTGCAGCAGCAGCTGCCGTGCACTTACCCTTGGCCAATCTGCTCCACTTCCAGGTATTTCTCGGCAGGCTCCGCCTCGCTCACGGTGTTCCCTGAAAGAAACCACGTGGAAGACGCTCCCTCCCAGAGTGAGACCCCGCCTTGCAGCAGAGCCAGAAGCAGCCCCACTCCCTGGGGCCGTGAGCCCCTTGGTGTCAGCCGGGGAAGGACAATAAATGACTCGGTGACATTCAGCTGCAGAGCAACACTGGGTGCAGCTGATGCCCAGACACACACACAGCACCTGCTCGGGCACCCAGGAACAGAGCAGACGTACTCAGCTGCATCAGGCACCACTCCCCTCTCCCCTCTGGCTGCCCAGCTGTGCTGCTGTCAGAATGTTCAGCCCAGGATCCCACAGCGGAGGGAGGTTCAATTTCCTCTTCCCAAGCAGAGGGAGCTCCTTCATCCTCTTCCCAAAACGCTGCAGCTTCTCCATCCTCTTCCCAAAACGCTGCAGGTTCGCCATCATCTTTCCAAGCCAGGGGATGTTCGCTGTCCACTTCCCACACTGGGGGATGTTCACTCTCCTCTTCCCAAGCCACAGGATGTGCTCCATCCTCATCCCACACCAGGAGATGTCCTCCATCCTCATCCCACTCTGTGGGGGCTTGGCCATTCTGGTCCCACACCAGGGGACATCCACCGTCCTCGTCCCAGGCCGGGAGATGTCCCCTGTCCTTGTCCCACCCCGCGGGAGCCTCGCCGTTGCATTCCCACCCCGCGGGATGTTCGCCCTCGTCTCCCAGAGCAGCGGGAAGTTCACTGTCATCTCCCGGCACTGAGGGAAGTTCACCATCGTCCCCCAGAGCAGCGGGAAGCTCACTGCTGTCTTCCTCCTCTTGGGCCTCCTCTTTGGAAGCAGAGAGAGCCCCAGGAGGTGCTGATGCTGCTTTTGTGCCCTGTGGACAGACGGCAGCGTGAGGAACGGGAAGTTCTATCTCAGTTATCACCTTATTTATCCTCAGCTGCACATCCAGCTGCACTACGCAGAAATGGGTTTTGGAGCTGTTCCAACTAACAATGGGCTACAGTCAACATTGCCACTTATTGTTGGGAATTCGATATTCCACCATGGCTCAAGCCAGCAAGCAATCCTCTGCCTGCAAAACCAGACCTGCAGCTCTTCAAAAGCTCTTCAGCAGAAAAGGAGAAAACTGCCAGGGATCCCTTTGCTGCTGCTGCTGCTGCTGCAAAGACACTGACAGGAACTTTCCTTCAGCCTCCCAGGCTGGCCCTCGACTGCCACATGCCGAGCTCACAACTTGCTGCACAATTCCAAACACCAAAGGTTCCTTTCCCACTCACCGAAGGAGGAGCTGCTCGGAATCCAGACATGAGGTGCCCTGCAGTGGGAGAGGGAACATGAACCAGATGCTGTTAGGAGAAAAACTGCCAGTGCTGGGAAATGCCATGGAGCAAGGCAACCCCAAGAGAGCATTTTGCTCTCACAGCATGCCTCCAGGAGCCACAGTCCCTTCCCACAGCAAGCAAGAGAACAGCACAAAATACTGGGCTGGGTCAGTTCTTGGCTGGAGCAGCAAAGGGAGGGAGTTCCAGGCTCTGCTGGCACAGACTCCCTGCTTGAGGGAACAGAACCCCCCAGGGCTCATTGCAGATGCTGTGCACGCCCCGCTGGCTGCAGATACCCCCTTTTTCAGCTGCAGCTGCTGGCAGGAGCTCTCCCAAAGCAATGGTGTCTCCATGGCCATTTGGTTCCAAAGCCAACTCAGCTCCAGAGGAAGAACAGAAAGCACACAGCAAGCCCAAAGCCACAGATGCTGCACCGAGGGAAAACCTCGATTTACGTGCCAAGTGGGTTAAAAAATACCCTGAATAAGCCACAGAGTACAGAGTGCAAACTGCAGCAGCCACGTGCTGGATCATTTTGGCTGCGCTGCACACGCCTGCAGCCTGTAGCCCTGCAAGCACAGAAGGACAGGGCTGGGCTGGCTGCTGAGAATGCCTTGGGCAGGAAGATCCTCCGGCAGCGAGCCCAGAGCCACTCTGGGCACTGAGGCCTCCGTGTCCCACAGCAACGGGAACACCACGGGGACGTGGCGCTGTTCCTGTGACATCCCAGCAGCAGCTCACGCAGAAACCACCTGGAAGGTTCTCCTGTGTCACAAAGGAGCACAAAGAACCCTCCCAGGGCACAGCCCATGGCCCAAAGGATGCAAGAGGAACTGGGAAAATGCAGCAAACAAGGACACCCCATAGCCCAGCCTGAACACTGAGGAGGAACAAGGACAGGACCAAAGCAAAGGAAACGTGACCTTTAGTCACTGATAGTTCTGACTAAAAGCAGCAAGCCTTGTTCCATCTGGGATCTTTGTTCTAGTTCTAAAAACAAGCAAGGGTCTCCACTCTAAATACACAGAAGGCAGGAACTGGGGAGGAGGTGGGATTAGGAAGGAGGAGGAGGAGGAGGGAGAGAGGAAAAGGGGGAGCGGGAAGAGGAGGAGCAGGAGCAGGAACAGGAGGAACAGGAGGTTCCAGTGCCCCCTGTGGCGCAGCCACGGGACCATCGCCCCCACCTCATCCTGCAGGTGAGCGGGGAGGGGGAGCTCATCCCAAATCTATCGGGGGGGGGGTCCCTGAGAGGGTTTTTTATTGGGGTGTGTGTGGAGCTCGCAGATTGTGGAATTGACCCCAAATATCATCTGGTGTCTCTGGGAGGTTTTGTTTTCTCTGTGTGTGTAGGTTTGGATCTTGCAGGAGCCCAAAGCTGAGCCCCTTGGGGGATCCTTGGGGGCCCACGTGGCCATTGCCCAGTATGGGCAGGGGAGGACATTGGTCCTGGGGACCCCCGGCAGAGCAGAGGAGGGGAACCCCTGGGACCCCCAGAGTGGGGAGAGCAGAGAGGGGCAATCCCAGAGCTGGGGGACCCTGGCAGACTGGAAAGGGGGGGAGCCTGGAGAGGAGGGACCCCTGGGATCCCTGGGATCTCAGAGCAGAGCATCAGGGGAGAAGGGACCCCATGGACCCCCAAAAGCCCCTGAATCATCCCTAAGCAGGACAGTGGAGAATGGAGAACCCCTGGAACCATTGGACCCCCATGATCCCAAGGAAAGGAAACCTCTGGAACCCCAAAAGTGGAGAGATCAGCAATAGAGAACTCCTGGGAGAGTTTTTTTCAGCTGAATCTTGATATGTGGAGATTTTCATGGACACAAGAGTCCTGCTGACTTTTAGAGATGGACCTGGCCAGGAGGAGCCTCTACTCCAAGGCACTCCCACCTTGGTTTCCCCCAAACCAGGGTTTGTCATTCCCAAGCTGTGGCCGGATGGAGGAGGAGGAAAAGCCCCAGGGATCCCTCACGAGGAGGGGCTGCAAACCCAGCCCAGGGAGGTGTGAGGAGGAAAGAGCCCCCCTGAGCCAGGAAGGCGGCCGGAGATCCAGCCAGAGCTCAGAGCTGGTGGAGAAGCCTCATGGCAGGGAGAAGCCCCACAAGTGCTTGGAATGTGGGCAGGGTTTCAGCTACAGCTCCACCCTGATGGAACACCTGAACATCCACCCTGGGGAGAGGCCCTGGGAGTGTGGGGAATGTGGGAAGAGCTTCAGTAGGACCTCCGACCTGAGCAAGCACCACAAGATCCACACTGGGGAATGGCCCTAGGAGTGCTTGGAATGTCAGAGGAGCTTCAGGTGGCATTCAGAGATCATCACTCACCAGCACTTCCACACCAGGGAGAGGCCCTGCGAGTGTCCCGAGTGTGGGAAGAGCTTCGTGCGCTGCTCCAGCTCCATCCCCCGTGGGAGGATCCGTGCTGGATGATCCCCAGTGACCCCCATTGGGCAGAGCCCTGGTGACCCCTGTTCTGGGTGATCCGTGTTGGGTGGGGGAAGGTGTTGGAGAGATTTCTTTCCCTTCTCCTTGTGCTGCTGTGATTTGGTTGGTAATAAATTCCCTCCGTGTGCCCAGGCCGGGTCTGTTGTGCCCGTGCGGGATTTGCTGAGGGATCTCTCCCGGTCCTTGTCCTCAGCCAGGAACCCTCGGTTCCATTTTCTGTCCCTGTGCGGCTGCGGGGGCAGGGACAGAGCGGCTCTGGGGGTGCCTGGCATCGGGCCAGCGTCACCGCTCGCCACGGGCACCGCTGAGATCCCGCGCCCCTGGGCACGCATTGCTGGGCTCACCTGAGCTCCCACCGGCCCAGCGCCCCAAGGTTCCCCCTCCCCAAAAAAACCCCCAGCCCGGGGCTGCAGCGTCCCGGAAAGGCCTCAGCCAATGGCAGCGCAGGCAGGAGGCGTTGCAGCCAATGAGATCTCGGGGCGTTGTATTGCGTCATCGGCTGCCGGGCAGAGCCCGTGGCCGATCGCTGCCCAAAAGTGGCGGCAGCCAATGAGAGCGCGCGGCGCTGCCGAGCCCGCCCTGCTCCGGACTGGTGCTCCCAGCGCAGCGCGGCTGCTTTGGGGCTGCTGCTCCCTGCCCGGCCCCGGCCATGGGGCGAGGGGCGGCAGCTGGGGCCCTACTGGTGAGACTGGTGGTGCTGGGAGCCCCCCCGGCTGCGGGCGCGGAGCTCTCGGGTGAGCGGGGGGCGGGAGGCGCTGGGACAGGGTGGGAGAAGGGGGAAAAGGGGGCGAAGCGGGGAGCCCGGAATGGAGGGGGAGGAGATGGGGACCCCCCAAAGGGAGAGCGGGAGGGGCTGAGGGGTGGGGGGAGGGGAGGGAGGGGTGGTAGAGGGTGGGGAAGGGGGAAAAGCGGAGGGAGGGACCCCAAAACTGAGCCCGAGGGGGCTGGGGATTGGGGAAATTTTGGGAAAATGTGGGGAATGGGCTCCCAAAAGTGATTTGGGGAACGGCCGGAGGTGGGAGGGGAGAGGGTGATGAAGGGGAAATGGGGGAAGGGCGGCAAAGAGGAAGCGGCAGCGCGGTCAGGAGGGTCCCGTGGCGGCCGTGGGGTACAGGGGGTGCGGAGTGGGGATCCGGGGTGGGCCGCGGAGCTCAGGGGATGCTGCTGGGGAGTGCTGGGGAGGCACCACTGACCTGTGTCATGGACACTCACAGGGGTGTTCCAGCTGTTGTTTTTCTGCGAGTGCCACTTCATTAACGGCACGGAGAAGGTGAAGTTCGTGGAGAGGCGCATCTACAACCGGCTGCAGTACACGATTTTCGACAGCGATGTGGGGCACTACGTGGGGTTCACCCCCCCTGGGGAAAGGAACGCCAGGTACTTGAACAGCCACCCGGAATGGATGGAGTACAAACGCTGTCAAGTGGACACGTACTGCCGGCCCAACTACGACCACCCCGTTCATCACTGAGCGCCGAGGTGAGCGCGGGGCGGAGCCTGTCCCCTCGGGCCCTGCCCTACCAGTGACCCTGGCGCCACTCAAAACCTCCCTGGCCATCGGCCCAGAGCCCTCAGCCCTCCTTGGGCCCATCCCCGACGCCCGTTGTCCCCCTCAGTGACCCCCCCCAGTCCATCCCAGTGGCCCCCATCGCGTCCATTTCAGCGACGCGTACAACTGACGCTTTTTAGCCAATCAGAACGCGTCGCTCTGATGACTCATCTGTTGCTAGGCAGACCCGCAGCGCCGAGTGCCCCGCGCTGGACTCGGCCTCCCAGTGCCGCGCACTTCATTCCCGGTTCCATCCCAGTCCCTCCCAGTCCATTCCCAGATCCCTCCCAGTGCCTTCTCAGTCCCTCTCACTTATACTCAGGTCATTCCCAGTTAATTCCCACAGCACCATCCTCAATCCCTGGGCCCCTCATCTCCTCCTATTTCCTCCAAGCCACCCAAGTTCCTCCCAGTCAATTCCCAGTGCGTTTCCAGTTACTCCCCGTCCTTCCCAGTCCCACCCACCCCCTCCAAATCAATTCTCAGTCCATTCCCAGTTCACTCCCTCTCTCCCACTGCCCCCCCAGCCCCTACTACCCTCTCTCAGTGCCACCCAATCCATCCCAGTCCCTCCCAGTCCATTCCCATTCCCTCCCAGTCCATTCCCAGCCCAGCCCAGCCCTCCCCTCTCTCTCCCAGTGCCCCCCAGCTGATCCCAGTGTGTCCCCGCTCTCTCTCTCTCTCTCCCAGTGCCCCCCAGCGTGTCCATCTCGCTGGTGCCCCCCTCGAGCTCCCAGCCCGGCCCCGGCCGCCTGCTCTGCTCCGTGATGGATTTCTACCCTGCTGCCATCCAGGTGAGCTGGTTCCAGGGCCAGCAGGAGCTCTCGGAGCACGTGGTGGCCACCGACGTGGTCCCCAACGGGGACTGGACCTACCAGCTGCTGGTGCTGCTGGAAACGCCGCCCCGGCGCGGGCTCACCTACAGCTGCCAGGTGGAGCACGTCAGCCTGGAGCAGCCCCTGAGCCGGCACTGGGCTACGGGGGAGCCCCCGGGGGCGCTGGCAGAGCCGGGCTATGCTGGGAGCCACTGGGAGGGAGCTGGAGAGAGCCGGGCTGGGACTGGGAGAGGGCCTGGGGGCTGGGCAAGGGCTGGGAAGGGGTTTGGGGGAGGCTGGGGAGGGTGGGATGGGGTTGGGAGGGTCCTGGTGGGCACTGGGAGGGAGTTTGGGGGCGCTGGGTGTGACTGGGAGGGAGTTTGGGGGAGCTGGGTATGACTGGGAGGGAGTTTGGGGGCGCTGGGTGTGACTGGGAGGGATCGCAGTGAGCCCGGAGGGGCTGGAAGGAGATCGGCCATGGCCAAGCGGGGCTCGCCATGAGCTCGGTTGTGCTGGGCACAGACTGGGAGGGCTCTGGCTGAGTCCTGCTGGGGCTGCCAAGGGACTGCGAGAGGCTTTGGGGCTCCTGGGGCGCTGGGGGCAACTGGGAGGGGGCTGTGGGATCCTCAGAGGGATGGGAGGGGCTTTGGTGGCTCCTGGCCAGGACAAAAAGGGATCAGGGGGAGGTTTCAGGGGCTCCTGGCTGGGCTGGGGGCCACAGGGAGGGCGCTGGGAGGGGGCTGGGGGTGTCCGTGAGAGGTTTTGGGGGTGCTGAGCCCTGCGGACTCCCCAGAGATGCCGCCGGACGCCGCCCGCAGCAAGATGCTGACGGGCATCGGGGGCTTCGTCTTGGGCTTCGTCTTCCTGGCGCTGGGGCTCGGCTTCTACGTGCGCAAGAAGGTCAGGGCGGGTGCCGGGGGTGGCGTCCCGGCCGTGGCGGAGCGTGCGCGCTCCCGCCGGGTCCCCCAGCCCGGTGTCACCCCCTTTTCTCTGCCCACAGAGCTCCTGAGCCGGCGGCGGCCGCAGCCCCTCCCCGTGGGCTCGGGCCCGGCCGGGACCCCCCGCTCCGTCCCCGCTCCGCTGATTTTGGGGGGGGTCCCGTGTCCCCCCCAGCCCCGCTGGCGCTCTGCCCCCGCCCAGTGCCTGCTCCCAGTGCTCCCAATAAAGCTTCCCAGTTGGCCCCGGGGGCCGTTTATTGGGGGGGCGATGGGGAGGGGTTTGGGGGGGGCGGTGATGGGACGGATTTGGGCAAAGGGAGGGGGACAAAGGGTGGGGGCTGGGCCCGGGGGGAGCGGGAGGAGGAAGGAGCCCGCGCCGGGGCGGGGTTTCCAGCAGCACCAGCAGCTGGTAGGTCCAGTCCCCGTTGGGGACCACGTCGGTGGCCACCACGTGCTCCGAGAGCTCCTGCTGGCCCTGGAACCACCTCACCTGGATGGCAGCAGGGTAGAAATCCATCACGGAGCAGAGCAGGCGGCCGGGGCCGGGCTGGGAGCTCGAGGGGGGGCACCAGCGAGATGGACACGCTGGGGGGCACTGGGAGAGAGAGAGAGAGAGAGAGAGAGCAGGGACACACTGGGATCAGCTGGGGGGCACTGGGAGAGAGAGGGGAGGGCTGGGCTGGGCTGGGAATGGACTGGGAGGGAATGGGAATGGACTGGGAGGGACTGGGACGGTTTGTGAGGGAATGGGACTGGACTGGAAATGGACTGCGATGGACTAGGAATATACTGGGAGGCACTGGGTGTAGACTGGGAGGGAGTTGGGTGGCACTGAGAGAGATGGGAAGGGATGGGAGGGCAGTGGGAGAGAGGGTGGAGGTCTGGGAGTGAACTGGGAATAGACTGGGAATAGACTTGGAGGGTCTGGGTGGGACTGGGAAGGACTGGGAGGGACTGGGAATGAACTGGGGTTTACTGGGAGGGACTGGGATTTATTGGGTTGGCACTGAGAGAGATGGGAGGGAACGTGGTGGGGCGGGGAACTGGGAGAGAGGGTGGAGGTCCGAGAGTGAACTGGGTATGAACTGGGAAAAGACTGGAAATGCACTGGCAGGGACTGGAGAGGAATTAGAGATGGTCTTGGAGGGACTGGGATGGCACTGGGATGAACTGGGAATTAAGTGCGCGGCTCTGGGAGGCCGAGTCCAGCGCAGGGCACTCAGCTCTGCGGCTCTGCCTAGCAACAGGGGAGTCATCAAAATCATGCGCTCTCATTGGTTGCGAAGCGTCAGCTTTAACGGTCGCTGAAATGGACGCGTGGAGCGGGGGGCACTGGGAGGGACTGGGAGGATCTGGAGATCCCGAGGGTCGGTACAAGGAGGGCTGAGGGCTCTGGGCCGATGGCCAGGGAGGTTTTGAGCGGCTTCAGGGTCATTGGCAGGGCAGGGCCCGAGGGGACACGCTCTGACCCGCGCTCACCTCGGCGCTCCGTGATGAACGGAGACATGCCCTCGAAGTTTTGCCGGCAGAACGTGTCCACCTGAGCCCGTCTGTACTCCAGTGTGTCCGGGTCACTGTTCCAGCGCTCGGCATACCTCTCCCCAAAGGGGGTGAACCCTACGTAGTGCCCCACGTCGCTGTCGAACGTCGCGTATGGCTCCCTGTTGTAGATGTACCTCAGCACATACCTCACCTTCTCCGTGCCGTTAATGAAGTAACACTCCTGCTTTGCCATCGCCTGAAACATCCCTGAGTGTCCATGACACAGGTCAGGGGGTGCCACCCCAGCACTCCCCCAGCAGCACCCCTAGAGCTCCGGGGGCCACCCCGGATCCCCACTCCGCACCCCCTGTGCCCCACGGCCGCCACGGGACCCTCCTGACCGCGCTGCCGCTTCCTCTTTGCCGCCCTTCCCCCATTTCCCCTTTCATATCCTCTCCCCTCCAAACTCCGGCCGTTCCCAAATCACTTTTGGGGTCCCTTTTCCCCGATTTTCCCACAAATTCCCCAATCCCCAGCCCCCTCGGGCTCAGTTTTGGGGTCCCTCCCTCCGCTTTTCCCCCTTCCCCACCCTCTACCACCCCTCCCTCCCCTCCCCCCACCCCTCAGCCCCTCCCGCTCTCCCTTTGGGGGGTCCCCATCTCCTCCCCCTCCATTCCGGGCTCCCCGCTTCGCCCCCTTTTCCCCCTTCTCCCACCCTGTCCCAGCGCCTCCCGCCCCCCGCTCACCCGAGAGCTCCGCGCCCGCAGCCGGGGGGGCTCCCAGCACCACCAGTCTCACCAGTAGGGCCCCAGCTGCCGCCCCTCGCCCCATGGCCGGGGCCGGGCAGGGAGCAGCAGCCCCAAAGCAGCCGCGCTGCGCTGGGAGCACCAGTCCGGAGCAGGGCGGGCTCGGCAGCGCCGCGCGCTCTCATTGGCTGCCGCCACTTTTGGGCAGCGATCGGCCACGGGCTCTGCCCGGCAGCCGATGACGCAATACAACGCCCCGAGATCTCATTGGCTGCACCGCCTCCTGCCTGCGCTGCCATTGGCTGAGGCCTTTCCGGGACGCTGCAGCCCCGGGCTGGGGGTTTTTTGGGGAGGGGGAACCTTGGGGCGCTGGGCCGGTGGGAGCTCAGGTGAGCCCAGCAATGCGTGCCCAGGGGCGCGGGATCTCAGCGGTGCCCGTGGCGAGCGGTGACGCTGGCCCGATGCCAGGCACCCCCAGAGCCGCTCTGTCCCTGCCCCCGCAGCCGCACAGGGACAGAAAATGGAACCGAGGGTTCCTGGCTGAGGACAAGGACCGGGAGAGATCCCTCAGCAAATCCCGCACGGGCACAACAGACCCGGCCTGGGCACACGGAGGGAATTTATTACCAACCAAATCACAGCAGCACAAGGAGAAGGGAAAGAAATCTCTCCAACACCTTCCCCCACCCAACACGGATCACCCAGAACAGGGGTCACCAGGGCTCTGCCCAATGGGGGTCACTGGGGATCATCCAGCACGGATCCTCCCACGGGGGATGGAGCTGGAGCAGCGCACGAAGCTCTTCCCACACTCGGGACACTCGCAGGGCCTCTCCCTGGTGTGGAAGTGCTGGTGAGTGATGATCTCTGAATGCCACCTGAAGCTCCTCTGACATTCCAAGCACTCCTAGGGCCATTCCCCAGTGTGGATCTTGTGGTGCTTGCTCAGGTCGGAGGTCCTACTGAAGCTCTTCCCACATTCCCCACACTCCCAGGGCCTCTCCCCAGGGTGGATGTTCAGGTGTTCCATCAGGGTGGAGCTGTAGCTGAAACCCTGCCCACATTCCAAGCACTTGTGGGGCTTCTCCCTGCCATGAGGCTTCTCCACCAGCTCTGAGCTCTGGCTGGATCTCCGGCCGCCTTCCTGGCTCAGGGGGGCTCTTTCCTCCTCACACCTCCCTGGGCTGGGTTTGCAGCCCCTCCTCGTGAGGGATCCCTGGGGCTTTTCCTCCTCCTCCATCCGGCCACAGCTTGGGAATGACAAACCCTGGTTTGGGGGAAACCAAGGTGGGAGTGCCTTGGAGTAGAGGCTCCTCCTGGCCAGGTCCATCTCTAAAAGTCAGCAGGACTCTTGTGTCCATGAAAATCTCCACATATCAAGATTCAGCTGAAAAAAACTCTCCCAGGAGTTCTCTATTGCTGATCTCTCCACTTTTGGGGTTCCAGAGGTTTCCTTTCCTTGGGATCATGGGGGTCCAATGGTTCCAGGGGTTCTCCATTCTCCACTGTCCTGCTTAGGGATGATTCAGGGGCTTTTGGGGGTCCATGGGGTCCCTTCTCCCCTGATGCTCTGCTCTGAGATCCCAGGGATCCCAGGGGTCCCTCCTCTCCAGGCTCCCCCCCTTTCCAGTCTGCCAGGGTCCCCCAGCTCTGGGATTGCCCCTCTCTGCTCTCCCCACTCTGGGGGTCCCAGGGGTTCCCCTCCTCTGCTCTGCCGGGGGTCCCCAGGACCAATGTCCTCCCCTGCCCATACTGGGCAATGGCCACGTGGGCCCCCAAGGATCCCCCAAGGGGCTCAGCTTTGGGCTCCTGCAAGATCCAAACCTACACACACAGAGAAAACAAAACCTCCCAGAGACACCAGATGATATTTGGGGTCAATTCCACAATCTGCGAGCTCCACACACACCCCAATAAAAAACCCTCTCAGGGACCCCCCCCCCCCGATAGATTTGGGATGAGCTCCCCCTCCCCGCTCACCTGCAGGATGAGGTGGGGGCGATGGTCCCGTGGCTGCGCCACAGGGGGCACTGGAACCTCCTGTTCCTCCTGTTCCTGCTCCTGCTCCTCCTCTTCCCGCTCCCCCTTTTCCTCTCTCCCTCCTCCTCCTCCTCCTTCCTAATCCCACCTCCTCCCCAGTTCCTGCCTTCTGTGTATTTAGAGTGGAGACCCTTGCTTGTTTTTAGAACTAGAACAAAGATCCCAGATGGAACAAGGCTTGCTGCTTTTAGTCAGAACTATCAGTGACTAAAGGTCACGTTTCCTTTGCTTTGGTCCTGTCCTTGTTCCTCCTCAGTGTTCAGGCTGGGCTATGGGGTGTCCTTGTTTGCTGCATTTTCCCAGTTCCTCTTGCATCCTTTGGGCCATGGGCTGTGCCCTGGGAGGGTTCTTTGTGCTCCTTTGTGACACAGGAGAACCTTCCAGGTGGTTTCTGCGTGAGCTGCTGCTGGGATGTCACAGGAACAGCGCCACGTCCCCGTGGTGTTCCCGTTGCTGTGGGACACGGAGGCCTCAGTGCCCAGAGTGGCTCTGGGCTCGCTGCCGGAGGATCTTCCTGCCCAAGGCATTCTCAGCAGCCAGCCCAGCCCTGTCCTTCTGTGCTTGCAGGGCTACAGGCTGCAGGCGTGTGCAGCGCAGCCAAAATGATCCAGCACGTGGCTGCTGCAGTTTGCACTCTGTACTCTGTGGCTTATTCAGGGTATTTTTTAACCCACTTGGCACGTAAATCGAGGTTTTCCCTCGGTGCAGCATCTGTGGCTTTGGGCTTGCTGTGTGCTTTCTGTTCTTCCTCTGGAGCTGAGTTGGCTTTGGAACCAAATGGCCATGGAGACACCATTGCTTTGGGAGAGCTCCTGCCAGCAGCTGCAGCTGAAAAAGGGGGTATCTGCAGCCAGCGGGGCGTGCACAGCATCTGCAATGAGCCCTGGGGGGTTCTGTTCCCTCAAGCAGGGAGTCTGTGCCAGCAGAGCCTGGAACTCCCTCCCTTTGCTGCTCCAGCCAAGAACTGACCCAGCCCAGTATTTTGTGCTGTTCTCTTGCTTGCTGTGGGAAGGGACTGTGGCTCCTGGAGGCATGCTGTGAGAGCAAAATGCTCTCTTGGGGTTGCCTTGCTCCATGGCATTTCCCAGCACTGGCAGTTTTTCTCCTAACAGCATCTGGTTCATGTTCCCTCTCCCACTGCAGGGCACCTCATGTCTGGATTCCGAGCAGCTCCTCCTTCGGTGAGTGGGAAAGGAACCTTTGGTGTTTGGAATTGTGCAGCAAGTTGTGAGCTCAGCATGTGGCAGTCGAGGGCCAGCCTGGGAGGCTGAAGGAAAGTTCCTGTCAGTGTCTTTGCAGCAGCAGCAGCAGCAGCAAAGGGATCCCTGGCAGTTTTCTCCTTTTCTGCTGAAGAGCTTTTGAAGAGCTGCAGGTCTGGTTTTGCAGGCAGAGGATTGCTTGCTGGCTTGAGCCATGGTGGAATATCGAATTCCCAACAATAAGTGGCAATGTTGACTGTAGCCCATTGTTAGTTGGAACAGCTCCAAAACCCATTTCTGCGTAGTGCAGCTGGATGTGCAGCTGAGGATAAATAAGGTGATAACTGAGATAGAACTTCCCGTTCCTCACGCTGCCGTCTGTCCACAGGGCACAAAAGCAGCATCAGCACCTCCTGGGGCTCTCTCTGCTTCCAAAGAGGAGGCCCAAGAGGAGGAAGACAGCAGTGAGCTTCCCGCTGCTCTGGGGGACGATGGTGAACTTCCCTCAGTGCCGGGAGATGACAGTGAACTTCCCGCTGCTCTGGGAGACGAGGGCGAACATCCCGCGGGGTGGGAATGCAACGGCGAGGCTCCCGCGGGGTGGGACAAGGACAGGGGACATCTCCCGGCCTGGGACGAGGACGGTGGATGTCCCCTGGTGTGGGACCAGAATGGCCAAGCCCCCACAGAGTGGGATGAGGATGGAGGACATCTCCTGGTGTGGGATGAGGATGGAGCACATCCTGTGGCTTGGGAAGAGGAGAGTGAACATCCCCCAGTGTGGGAAGTGGACAGCGAACATCCCCTGGCTTGGAAAGATGATGGCGAACCTGCAGCGTTTTGGGAAGAGGATGGAGAAGCTGCAGCGTTTTGGGAAGAGGATGAAGGAGCTCCCTCTGCTTGGGAAGAGGAAATTGAACCTCCCTCCGCTGTGGGATCCTGGGCTGAACATTCTGACAGCAGCACAGCTGGGCAGCCAGAGGGGAGAGGGGAGTGGTGCCTGATGCAGCTGAGTACGTCTGCTCTGTTCCTGGGTGCCCGAGCAGGTGCTGTGTGTGTGTCTGGGCATCAGCTGCACCCAGTGTTGCTCTGCAGCTGAATGTCACCGAGTCATTTATTGTCCTTCCCCGGCTGACACCAAGGGGCTCACGGCCCCAGGGAGTGGGGCTGCTTCTGGCTCTGCTGCAAGGCGGGGTCTCACTCTGGGAGGGAGCGTCTTCCACGTGGTTTCTTTCAGGGAACACCGTGAGCGAGGCGGAGCCTGCCGAGAAATACCTGGAACTGGAGCAGATTGGCCAAGGGTAAGTGCACGGCAGCTGCTGCTGCACAAGCAGGGCCGGGTGTTGTGCTGGTGCAGGATCAAGTGAGAAGTCTGGAGAGCTCCAAGCACCTCCAGACACTGGGCTACCATCCTGCTGTCTCTCAGTCCTGATCAGAATTGATAACTGTGGCCAGAAGGCGCCGTCAAAGGCCCCTGAGGCTGGCAGTGCCCTGCCTGCAGCAAGGAGCAGGACCTGGAAGATCTTCTGTCCCTGGAACTGGATTGACTAAAAGAGCAACTCACCATCTGGTGACTGTCAGAAAACAGTTCTCAACAAGATTTCTTCCAAATATTTTCCTTCAAAAAATATCCACTGCTCAGGATTATCAACCTAATAGCTTAGAAACAGAAACCAGAGATGAACTAATAAGTGCTCTATTCTAGCACAGGTAGCAGACCCCATCCATTCAGTAACAGACACAGAGCTGATGCACTCTGGGGGAAAATGCATCACCTGCCTGATGGCAGGGCCCTTGTGGAACCTGCAGGTCTTAGGCAGGAAATGGAAAAGGATGAAATGCATTCTTTGCCAGTTCTTTCGACACCCATTTCTCACCTCAGGTTTTCAACTAAAGCAATTCAGGGTGGACATTGGGATCTGCTCCAGCCCAATTCCTTGGTGTTGGGTCTCAGTTTTCTCCTGCACACCTTGCATGGCAGAGGGCTGGTGGCTGCTGTGCTGTTGTTGGAAGGGTCGATGCACCCAGGTGTTTGTGAACGCTGCAGGCAGCAGAGATCTCCTGTCTGGGCTGGCTTTCCCTGCCAGGGCCTAAAGCGCTGCTTCTTTCTTCTCTGCTGTTTTGTCTCCAGGGCTTTCAGAGCCGTTTATAAAGGACTCGACAGGGCCACTGGAGGAGAGGTCAGTGCCAACACGCCCAGCACGCCTGGCAGCTCTCCAGGGCTTTCCCCTCTGCTGGGAGCTGTGGCTGCAGCTTTGGGGGCCAGCAGAGCTTTCCTGCCCAGGCTGCTCCTCTGAAGGCAGAGCAGTGTCAGCCTGCAGAGCACAGCTGGGACAGACTTGGTCCTTCTGAAGCGCCAAAGGAATGCAAGGAGGGCAGCGGTGTCTGTCAGAGCAGGACACGCTGGCTTGGCCTTCATATCTAAAAGTGTGAATGCATCAGCTGCTGGAGACTGAGGCCCAATTGATCTTCATCCCGGCCTCAGACAGGAACATTATTTAGCTCTTATTAGCTAAAATATAGCACTATTATTTCCATCCTGCCTTTCATTTTCAAAGGGTACCTCAAGGCCTAATTAGGGAGAGATCCTGCTTGGGCTCAGTTTGGGGTTTTAGTCCCACTTCAGCTGTTCACAGAGAGAGAGGGAGAGAAATGAGGAGATGGATGTCCAGAGCAAAGCTCTCTCCTAAAGCCTGCAGTTGTGTTTGGGTCTGGTGTCAGTGACAGCCTGTGACAGGGATCACCTGAGCAATGGGTGTGCGTGTCTGCTTTGCTGTGCAATCCCAAACAGAGCAGCTGGATCTGAAATCATGACCAAATCCCATAGAATTGCTAAGCGGTTCCTGGCTGTTTTGCTCTGTTTTGACAGAACCAGAATTACCTCCTGCTTGCAAAATGGGTTTGAATAATAATAATGAGCGTGTTGAGGCCATTTGAGAAGACTGTAGGTGCAGAGAATGTTGTTAGAGCTTTGAGGCTGACAGCTGAGGGACCATTTCTGCAGAGCTTGCAGGGCCAAATGTCTCTGGCCATGTGTCCTGTAAGCAGCCCCCAGCTGGCAGAGCAATGGGCTGTGGGAATGGCCCTTGCTGAGCTCTGGTGTCCCATCCCAAGGCAGTTTGGCACAGCCCGGCTCCGTCGCTCCACAAAGACTCGCTCCGTGTTTGCTGTGGCCTCCTGCCACAGACTCCTCCAGTTCAAGGCTGCAATGTCCCTTCAGGTGGCCATCAAGAAAATGAGTCTCAGAGGGCAGGACAGGGAATGAGCTGTGAATGAGATCCTGCTCCTGAAGGACAAGAAGAACCCCAACATTGTCAACTCTTTGGACAGGTGAGTGCTTCAGCTCTGATCCCGAGCCCGGGCCCTGCATTAACCTTTCCTGGCATCCGGAGTCTGTAGCCTGTTTTGAAAATCCCTGACCCAGCCACATCTTCCCAAACCAACAGCCTGGCAGTTCATCCCTCCATGTGCTTTTGTTGCTTTGCTTTGGTTTTTCCTTCAAGTTGACCCCGTTGGCTTTGTCTCCCAACAAGTGCTGATAAACCACAGCAGAAATGATTTCTCTTGGCTTCTTCTTCCCAGCCCTTTTCCATTGCTACAGTTGCCAGGAAGATCGGGTTCTTGTTCCCAGAAATGCCTCATTTGCCCATTTTTCACTGGCCTTGCCTGTTTCTGAAGGGACTTTCTGAAAGGTTTTCTGACTGCTTTTGTCCCAAGTGCTGCACGGCCTCCTCCCCTGGATAACCCTGGCAGTTGTGTTGCCTTGTTCTGGAGGGAATGGTGGAACTGATGAGTTCAGAAGCTGAACCAGCTGGGGCCAAGGGTTGTGGTTCCACATTGATCTGGGCTGTTGCTAAACTGCATTTTTCACCTGCTTGCCATCCAAGGCCTCTCCTTTCTCACAGGTGTCTCCTTCCCCTTTAGACTGTGCAGATTCCAAGGGCTGTGCAGCCTGGCAGGAATGTCTCTCCATCTGATTCTGTCCTCACTGACAAGTGACCCAGAAACAAAGCTCCACTCCAGGCTTTTCCATGGGGGAATTGAGCTCTGCACATTCATCTCCATGCCATTGCTTTCCTCTTCCAGCTTCCTTGTTGATGGAGATCTCTGGCTGGTGATGGAATACATGGATGGGGGAACTTTGCGGGACGTTGTCAGACAGACACGCATGGCTGAAGGAGAGATGGCAGCTGTCAGTCGGGAGGTGAGGGATCCTGCTTGTCACTCCCATGGCTGGGACACGATGGTCCTTCCAAACAGGGTGTGAGAACAGGAGTGGCTCCATGCTCAGGGCTTTGTTTCTGAGTTGTTTTCATGAGCTGGAGAAGAAAGAGCCTCTGCAGTGAACGGCGTCCAGCATCACTGCACTTCTACTCTGTTCTTGTTCTCTCTCCTGCTGTTGTGGTACTCTCTGTGTGCTTTGGATTTGATTTGCTGTTCTCAGCTTTGCCTTGAGCCCTTTGCCTGGAGCTTGTGTGCACTGCACTCCTGGCCTGTCACAGCAAAGCTGCTGCTGGCAGAATTCTGAGCTGTCCTTTCTGGTGTGATATATTCCAGCCATTGGTTTTTGCCCTCGTGTTTCTTGTTCTCTCTCAGTGTCTGCAGGGCCTGGATTTCCTCCATTCCAACCGGGTGATCCACAGGGATCTGCAGAGCTCCAACATCCTCCTGGGCATGGACGGCTCTGTCAGGCTGGGTGGGTGTTCCTGGCCAGGCACAGCGCTCCCGGGCTGCGGGGCTGGGGCTGCTTCCCAGGGAGGGTCAGAGCCCCACAAGGGCTGCTGGGGGCACTGCCCGGCCCCTGCTGCCAGCTGAGAGCGGCTGCCCCTGCAGAGAGCTCAGGAGAGGAGCAGGGGGCCAGCAGTGCCTTTGCTCTGGCCATGGCCCTTCCAGAGGGGCAGCAGTGGCAATCTAAAGCTCCAAGGGAATCAGTAAAAGCCACTGCAGGAAAGCTGAGGGTTTCCTGAAGGGCCCAGTTCCATCTTTCCTTGGCTACAGCCCTGAGGACATTTCCAGCTGACTTCACTACTGCACTCTCAGACTGAGCGTGGGGAATCTCTGTGCTTGGTTTCCTCATTGCAGCTGCCTTTGACAGGGTTTGTTTCTGTCCTCAGCTGATTTTGGCCTCTGCGCTCAGCTCAGCCCTGAGCAGGACCAGCGCAGCTCCATGGTGAGCACTGCTCACTGGATGGCCCCAGAAGTCGTGACCAGATCTCCCTATGGCCCCAAGGTGGACATCTGGTCCTT
Source organism: Agelaius tricolor (assembly GCF_023055355.1). Taxonomy (NCBI): domain Eukaryota; kingdom Metazoa; phylum Chordata; class Aves; order Passeriformes; family Icteridae; genus Agelaius; species Agelaius tricolor. The sequence continues at coordinate 1,539,758 of NW_027269317.1, read as the reverse complement.
CGGCATTGTGACCATCGAGATGGTGGAAGGAGAACCTCCTTACTTCAGGGAAACGGCGGCCATGGTAAGAGGCAAATTCTCCAGGGGCTGCAGAGGCTGCGAGCACAGGGGGACCCTGCACTGGGAGCAGCAGCTGGAGGTTTCTGCACATGGGAAGGGAATTCCCAGAGCACTCCAGCCTCAACACAGACGAATATTCCGCAATCTCCAGCAACAATTTGCTTTGGGATTTACGTTGTTGCAGCTCTTCTGGCTGTGAGGATGACCTGCAAATGTGAAGCAAATGCATCAGCTCTAATGTTACCTTGGAAGAAAACCCCACACCAACCCCACATTCCTCCCCCAAACCCAACAAGTTTTCTGCAGGAGTTTCTAAAAGAGGTTTTGCGAGATGATTTCCCCCTGATTCTTCTCACTGGGAAACTTGTTGAAAACATGAAGATGATTGTTTAACATCCCCATAGTCCAACACATTTCTTTCCTAGTCCAAGCTACTTTCTCCATGTCACCAAGCCTGAGCTTTCAGCATCACAAACCTCCTGTTTCTTGCCTGGCAGTTTCTGGGATGGGGCATCAGGAATGCATTTACTTGAGTGTCAGTGGCACTGCAGAGATGCACTTGATGGAAGAATCCTCTGAAATAACACAGGCAGACCACACTGACTCTGGAAAATGGCCTGTAAAGCTGGTGTCCATATTTGGAGAAGCAAAATGGGCTATTTCTGATGGAGGTTCCTACTAACAGAGTCAGCCAATGAAGCTGTCTCTCAAAGCGAGATCATTTGGATGTTGCAGTGGCTGTGGCAGCCGCAGGGTTTGGGTTTTTTGCTTGGCATAGCAAAATGAGCTCTGAGCAGCATCTCTGGCAGGGAGGAAAGTGGCCCTGGAGCTGGGGCTGAGGCCCCGGGGTGGATGTGAGCCCGTGTGGGTGTGAAGGGAGCTGGCAGAGCGCTGAGTTTGCTTTCCCTGCAGGCTCGCGCTCTGATCCGGCAGAACGGGACCCCGCAGCTGCAGGAGCCCCGGCGCCTGTCGGCTCTGCTGCGGGACTGCCTTGAGTGCAGCCTGGAGCCGGACGAGGAGCGGCGCTGGGCTGCCCAGGAGCTGCTGCAGGTGAGAGCCAAGGGCTGCAGGGGAAGCAGCAGCGCCAGGGAGGGGTTTTCTTGTGGGGCCCCCTCCGATAGTCTCCAGTCTCGCTGCGTTCCACGCGCAGAGCGAGCAGAATCCTCGCCCGCTGTGGCCTGGCAGGCTCCTTTCGAGCTCATCTGGACCTGGTGCCCCACAGCGAGCAGGGACATCTTCAAGAATTCCTGGAACATGTAAATGAGTTCAAAGAAATGTTTGAATATGTACAATCATTATGAATATGTATTTGAACAATACAATGGAGAAACTAGACAAGAAGAGTTGCTGTGGTTAACTGGTGTGCCTCTGGCCATTGCCAACACCCAGCGCTGTTACTGATTTGTCCTTTATTATTCCTTATTAAACTTTCAAAAATTCTAAAGAGTGGGGCTCATTTCTCACAAAACCCAAGGTGCTCACCCCTTGTTCTTCCCCCAAAGCCAGGATTTGTCAATCCTAAACTTTGTCTGGACGGAGGAGAAGGAGGCTGCGAGGAAAAGGAAGATGCGCTGGTGTGGAGGCCCATGGGAGTCTCAATCTCCCACCCGTGGAGGACTGGTCCCCAATAGGAAGAATAGATTTCAAGGTTATGGTGAGAAGCTTGCTTCTCCCACAGATCTTTGCAGGCACATGCTGATTTATGGAAAGTTATGTTACCCCATTGGCCCGTTGCCCTAATTACCCTAGTTCACCCCCTATTACCCATCTCTGGTTAGTCCCTAGAATGTTCTCCCTCTCTGTCCCCCCATTGGCCCCAGTTTACTGCATTCCTCTGCCCCTGTTTCCCTATTAGCTGTCCCGACCCTTAACCCCTCCTTTGCCCCATTTTCCCCCATATCCATTGGACCCTGACCCTCAGCTCCACCCTCACTACCCCATATAAAAACCCCCCTGTGCCCTCAGCTTGCACCCTGTCTTTGTCCCTGGACCCTGTTCAGCTCTGTCCCCTGTTCCTGTACCAATACACCCAGTTTGCTGAGATCATACCCAGACCCATGCTGCCGACTTTGTCAGCTTTATAAAGCAGCCGTGAGCTCCGGGCTCCTGAGTGCCGGACGCTCCAGGGGCCTCGGCAGCGCCAGGACGCTCCAGACTGGGACAGCCAGGCAGGGCAGGAGGAATCACTGCCCCTTTCCCCTCCCTGCTGCTCCATCTCCCAGCCCAGCATCGCTGCAGGACAGCCTCACTGCCAACGCCATCCTGCCAGGGATGGACTGGGGGGATCTCCTTCCCCTTCCCTCTGGCATGGAGGCAAATCCCATCTTCTCCTTGTCCTCCCTCCTTCTTCTCCTCATTCTGTCCTTCATCCATCCACGTTCCTTTCCCATCTCCTTCCTCACTTGTTCCTTCTTGTTCCTTCCTCTCCTCCTGCCTTTTCCTTTTCCCTTCTCCCTGTCTCTTCCTCTCCTTGTCCTTCCTCCCCCAGGCATTGAGCTGCAGACAGAGACCAGGGAGAACAAATCCCTGCCACAGAACCTCGTGGAAGAGGCCATTTGGAACGGCTCCACGGCGCAGGAATCCAACGGGGAGGAAAAGCTCCAGAGATCCCACACGAGGAGGGGCTGCAAACCCAGCCTGGAGAGCTGAGAGGAGGTAAAAGTCTCCCTGTGCTGGGAAGGGTGTGGGGAATGTGAGAAGAGCTTCAGGCAGAGCTCAGCCTATTCCTGGCTCCTCCAAAAACGGCAGTACCAGATGCAGAGATCCCCCGGCAGATCAATGGGAATGCAGAGATCCCCCTGCAGATCCATGGGGATGCAGAGATCCCCCTGCAGCCCCCGGAGCAGCCACGCTGGAGCACGGGGATGCCTGAGAGGAGGCTGTGCCCCCGTGGCCAGAGGGGCCCCGCTGGAGCAGCCTGTCCTGGCAGGACTGACCCCGGGGCACGGTGACCCACGCTGCAGCACTTGGAGGGGGGCCGTGCCCCGTGGGATGGACTCAGCTTGGAGAAGTTCCTGGAGAAGTCTCCGGTGGGAGAGAGCCCAGGGCGCAGCAGGGGAACGACTCCTGTCCCTGAGCAGAGGGAGAAGCCCCGGGGCATGAAGTGAGCACGGCCCCATTCCCTGTCTCCGGCACTGCCGGGGTAGGAGGTGCAGCTGGAAGGAGGGAGGCGTGGGGGAAGGCTGGATTTAAGGCTCTTCACTTACTTCTCAGTATCCTGCTCTGAGGTTTTGGCGTTTCTTGTCAGAAATCTCTCCCCTCCCCCACTCATCCACAGGCGTTTGCGGCAGTTTTCCCTTTTTGGGGGAAATCAAAGCGATGCACTGATGCTCCTAATTAGGCGTAGGAGAAGTGAGGCTCCAGGGCTCCCGCTGTAGCCGGGGCCACCGGACCCGCAGTGCCGGGAAAGCCGTGGCGGGAGGTGCGGTGAAGTTTGTTTGTGTTTTCAGCTCAATCCCCTCGGGCCCGGGCCCGTTCCAGGGCTGTTCCTCATCTCCGGCTCTGCCCTCACGCAGCCCGGGGGACCCTGAGAGCGCGGGGCGAGGCTGTGCCTGGTGCAGAGCCCGCCCCTGGCTGCGATTGGGCGACGGTGCCGTCCGTCGCGGTTCTGGCGCGCTGATTGGTGGAAGCGGGGCGGGGCAGGGGCCCGGTGGCGGCCTGAGGGCGGCGGTGGCTCGGCAGCGGCGCCATTGGCGGAGCGTGTGTGCGGGCCCGGGAGCGGCGGCAGCGGCCGGAGCGCGGTGAGGCGGCGGCGGCGGAGCTGGGAGGCGGCCGCAGCGCAGGTGGGAGCCGCGCTGGGTTGTGCGGGGGCTCGGGGCTCGCTGCGGGCCTCGGGGGCGGCAGGGGGCTCAGGCGGGTTCGTTGTGCCGTGTCCGGCGCGTGTTGCCGCTGGCGTGAGGGCGCTGCGGGAGCGGCTGCCCGCGGTCTCCTTGCGGCCGCTGCCTCGGCAGGAGCCGCTGCCGGAGCAGCGCTGGCTCGGCCCGATTGCTGTGGCTGGGACAGAGGCGGCTGCCCCGTGCCCGGGGCTGTGCGGGGAAATTGACGTGGCCGGAGGTTTCTGTGCCCCGAGGAGACAGAGGAGTCCTGTACAAGTGACTTTATTGCTGAGCAGAGGGCGAGGCCGTGGGGCATTTACCGTGCGCTCTCTGCCATTGTTGTAGTTCGCAGCCTCCTTTTTATCCTCATTTTCCCGGCCCCATCTCCCTCTCCTTTTGCCCACTGGCTGAGGTACTTGGAAGGTTCAGACTTCGCGATCCGCCAGCTGCATGTCCTCGTTAATGTGCATCCCCACTTTTGTATAACAGCCGATATTCACGGCTCTCTTAAGTCTTTTTTGTTCTCGAAGTTCAGGAATTTAGCGGGACTTTCTGTGAGCAGCAGTCCATGTTAATTAGTAACAATTATTGAAGCTGGTGGTTTCGCCCATTACTTCCTGTTCTACGAGTCCCTGGCCCCTCGCTCAGCTGCTGAATGAGCTGCACTCTCAAGGTGTGGAGCATGGTAAAAAGGTGAGAGTTGCTGTAGCACATCAGAGGAGAAACAGCCTTCGTTTAACCCATGGACTGCCAGGGAGCCACAAAACCGTGTCCCATTCCCATCCTTTTCACGTTTGGACCAATACATGAGCTGCTTTTTTGTTTCCTTTGTTATCTGTTTTACCACTTTTCCTTTGTCATCTATTTGCCAACAGCAGTTTGAGTCATTTAATTTTCCACAAACAGATCTTTTTTCTGCTAAAACGTAATCTGATCCCATCCCATTTGTTCCTCATTTTAGTGGATTGCTCAGCAGGAAGGTCAGGAGCTGGAGCTGTCTGGTTGGTTATTTTGAGGACAGCTTGTAATCTAATGGTACCATTGAAATGAGAAATGGGTTCTGTGGCTCCTGATATGAATTGGTTCGGGTTCCCAGGGTCTGGGGCACGGTGGTGTATGATTTTTTCTGCTGGCCGTTCATCTTTTCCCCATTTTGGGCGCTACTTTCAGCCAAGACTACATCAATTACTTTGATTCTGAACTGATTTCCCTGAACTTGTGATAGCACGAATATCTGTGCTCTAATATGCCCTATATAACGCAGACAGTGACAGCAGATGTTGGAGTGGGCAGAGGGATGATTCCCCCCCATTTATTTATAGTGAAGTTTTCCCAACATTCTCCATTTGCTGTTTCTCTTTGCAGCTTCACCCGTTTCTGTTGCAGGGTCAGATATCCTCACCCTGGGCTCTGCCTTGAGCTGTGCAAATTCCATCAGTGCAAGCAGGCAGAGCTTGGGGTGAGGGGCAGAGGGAATCAGCCCAATTCCTGCCCCAGGCAAGAGACCCAGGTCCATTGTCCAGGCTTTGCCCAGCAGTGTTCATTTGCATTTCTAAAGCTCCTCTGCAGGCTGCCTGGAATGAAGCTTCTCTTCCGGGGCAGCCATCTGGTGAGTCACATGTGGGCCCCCTCAGAATCTGCTTATTTTTTTGCTTGTTTTTTTCCTTTTCTTTGTTTGGGTTTTTGTTTTGGTTTTTTAGTTAGTTTGTTTGTTTCTTTTAACAATGTTGAAACAAACTATTAACTGTTTATGAAATAAATGGTCACCTTTAAGGCTCTTGTAACTTTTTTCAGAATGCAGCCTTAAGGTGAACATGGAAAAGCCCAGACCAAAACTTGATTCTCACCCTTCTGTCCCAAACCTACCTGACAAAATAAAGTGAGAAAGAATATTATGAAAAGTTTTTCTTATGTTGTAATTTTGTCACTGAAACTGCAGGGAAAACAAAAACTCTCCAAGAATCTCTTGAGTGTTAGAGAGTCAAGGCATTGCTTGGTTCTGGCCAGGATTTGCAACAGAAATAATTTCTTTCACAAATAACCCTGGCTGTGCAGAGAAAATCATTCCATGGCATGTGAGTTTTACTGGATTTTTCCTAAACTTTATGTAGTCTGAACCAATCTAAATCCCCAGCTTTAATGTTCATTGCTTGCAAGTTGTGTAGGTTTTTAGTATTTGGTTTCCTGTTGGATCCGGATTTCTTCCCCTCTGCTGTGAATTCGGTCCACACTCCTGGATTTCCTTCTCAGCCTTTTCCAGACCAGGTGTCTCCAGCTGTGCCGGGGGCAGTGTCTGGGGTAGCTGTTGGTTGCTGTTTGCTGCTGGGCGTTGATGTTTTGTTGCTGGTCGTTATCTCTGTGGGTGTCTTTTGGGCTATTCCCAGTCTGTGGAGATGTTGAACTCATCTCCGTTGAGTGGTGTAACAACCCTTAAATAAAACCTTTAAAATTCCTTTCCCCAAGGCAAAGGCAAACCAAGCCTGAGGAGAGAAAGAAGATTGAAAAGAACCAAAATGGGTACATTTTGCAGCAATGCAGTCGCAGTCAGCCCAGAGTGTGGGTGTGAGTGAGCCCCAGAGTGGAATTGTGCCGTGGTGCTCCCCAGCAGCTGTGGCAGTGCAGGCCCAGCCAGCGCTGAAGCTGCAGCAGTGGCAGCAAGGCTTGGCCGCAGTGGCTGGAGGTGCCAGAGGAGGGTGGCCAGGATTTCCGAGGGTTTGAGCAGAGGATCTGTGGGCAGGCCCAGGGGCTTGGCCCGCTGTGGAGCCCTGGCTGCTGCTGCGTTGCCTTCAGGGCAGGCTCAGGGGCGGCTGCCATGGTCCTGCTGCAGGCGGGAAGTGCAAATCTCTGGGGCTTCAGAGCCCCTGAGGCCAGGCTGAGGGGTCCCCCCGTGTTCAGCTGTGCTGGCGGCTGTTTCTGGCCTCAGGGACACTTGGCATGGGCCCCTTGGCCACCAGTGGTGCTGCTTTGCACTCCTTAGGCAGGAGCCGATGTCCTGGCTGGGTGTTGGCAACAGCAAAGTGCCAGGGCAGGCTCTGTGCCAGCCCAGCTTCCTGTGGGAGAATCTACCTTGATCTCTGATCCAGTGCTTGCTGAAGCAGTCAGAATTGCTTTTGCCCCCCTGTTAGGTGCCATGGTGTCAGCAGAAGATATTGAAGCCTTCCTGCCCAGGGCATTTCAGTGCCAGGCTCTTAGAAGCACCCAGAGCTCCTTGGGTTGAGCTGAGCATGGGGCGGTGACCTGCGCTTTGTCTGATTCCCCTTCCTTAATAACAGCCTGTCTTGTAGCTCTTTTCCCTTCTGCTGCCCTTGCAGAGCCATCCACAAACACATTTTGTCCCTCAGGCCAGGGAATGTCCCATCAATCTCTCCCAGCCTGGGTCTGGAGCTCTGTCCCTTGAGTGCTGTCCTGGGTTCCTTGCCAGCCCCTCTCCAGGCTGTTCAAACAGGAGGCTGGGTTAAACCCTTGCCCTGTCCTCAGTTCTGAATCCTCCTGTGCCATTGAACAAGTTTCATACTGTAATAACCGAGCCCTGCCCATCCATTTAGAGGCTCTTTTGGTTGTCAAAGCTTTAACTTGCTGCCAGACTTGAACTCTAGGAGATCCTCCTGTTGTCATCAGATTTCAGGCCTCAGCTCCCATGAAAGCTGTGGCTGCAGAATTCTGCAGACAATGAGGCTGCTCTCTGGCCACTGGGTTAAACATTTTAGCTCAAAAATTCCTTTGGCAAGACCCTGTTTAACATCCACCTATAATTCAAATTCTTTTACCCTGTCTGGAAGGGCCAGGGCAGCCGCCTCAGTAAATCTTCATTTTAACACTTGAAAATTCTGTGTTTTCTCCTCCTGTCCATGCATCCAGTTTGTTGACTGGCAGGATAGGAGTGTTACAGGGAGACACCCCTGGCTCCAAAAGCCCTGCCTTCTACAGGGACTCAATACCAGGCTGTGAGCCCTTCCTTCCCTCCCCTGGAACAGGGTATTGCTTGTCCTGGTTGCTTTGAAGTAATTTGAAGAGGCTCCATATCTAATTTTCCCTCTTTCCCTGTGGCTGCCCACACTTCTGGGTTCAGTTCAGCATAGGCCTGGCCAGACATTTGACACAGAGGTACAACAGAACTGGTCTCTGTATCACCTTTTATAATATTAATTTGTGTTCTGAGTTTAGCGCTCAAATCCCTTCCCAGTAAATCATTATAACAATTAGGAGCAAATAAAAATTCATGCATTTCCAATCCATCTCCCAGATCTACTAATAGTGGTTGAATAAAACCATACATCTTTTCTACTTATCCCCTCACTAATCAAACAAATTTTTTGCATTTTTCCCCCTTAGGTCTAAGATTCAGAGTGGATTGAGAGGCCCCTGTGTCCATCAGGAGAGGCCTCCTCTCAATGCAGACCCACCTGAATGTTCTCAAGGGCTCCAGTGTGGAGGGTCCCTGGTGTGATGGGAGCTGTGACAGCCCTGCCAATCCATGTCCATCAAGGGGTGGACTTGCTGGTCCTGAGGGTGCTGCTGTCTCTGCTTGCAGTGTCCTTGTGCCCTGCAGCTGGAGCCCTGATTCCTTGCCAGGGGCTGTTAGGGTGGGCTGTGCCCTGCCGAGGAGGGCAATGCCTCTGCCGGGTGCTTGTGGCCGAGCCCGTGCCCTGGGTGCTGGGGCCCCCTTGGGCCCTGGGGTTGATCCCTCAGGGGCTGTAGGAACTCTGCCCTGGCCTTTGCCTTCAGCTTGGCCTTTTGCTGCTCCCTTCTTGCATTCACCTGCTGGGCCTTTGTGCCCAAGTGCTGCAGGGCCTTCTTCTGCCCCTCCTGCAGCCCCCCTCAGTGCCTGTGGGTGTTTGTCTTGCTTTACAAGACAGGTGTCTGCTTGGGAAGGCAGAAAAAGCCTCTCTTGGAATGGAGAATGCAAAGCCCCTCCCTCTTAATTTTTAGAATCGTGAAATCAAGGGTCTCTCAGGTGAAGCTATGGGAATAGGAATACCAGTTCTTTACTAGTGTGTATAATAAAGCAAACAAAGAACACCAGCTCCGGCAGTGCCAACAAACAGAGCCCGGAGCCAGTCCCGGCCTTTCGGCTGCGGCGCTTTCCCCTTGGGTGCAGTTCCGGGCACGGCCGGCAGGGGCGCTGGTGGCTCCCGCGGGGCAGGGCAGCGCATCCCTGCCATGGGAACCTCTCTTAAGGGAAATAGAGCAATCCCTTCATCTAACTCTTTCACTTTTTTACCTTCTGTAGCCTTTCTCCCGTGTTTTGGGAAAGAATTTGGAGAGTGCTGCCTTTTAACTGAGCTCCTAGTGTTTCGATAAGGTGCTTCCTGTAGAGAGAGAGAGTTTCCCTGAACAGCTGGAGCTGTGGTTACCAAGGGGATGTAACTCGGAGCAGGACGGGGTCAGGGGAGGATATCCCGCCGAGGCTCGGTGGGAGTGTGGGCAGGGTCTGCTGCCGGAATCGCCAGAGGGGGATCTTCCCGTGGAGACCGAGCCGGAGCGTGGGCAGCCCCCACATGGCTTATGGCGGCTGATCCGGCAGCTCCCGGCAGAGAAAAGGCAGGTGGGAGACCCCGGCAGCAGCAGCGGCGGTGCCCAGCGCAGCTGGCACGGGCAGGGCAGCCGGGGATGGGATGGCTGGGACCCGCCCTCGGTGCGGTCGGCGCGGTGACCTCGGCCCACGCGGCAGGACAGAGCAACCCCCATCTTCCCCAGCATGGCCGGCAGAGCGGCCGCGGGCCGGGCAGTGGGAGCAAGGCACACAAATTCACCCGCCAGCGCCGGGGCAGGTGGAGCTGCCCTGGGCAGTGAGCCCGCACCTGGGATGGAAACCGGGGCAGGCGGAGCTGAGGCGGGCAGCGAGCCGGGACCCGGGACAGGCGCCTCGGCCGCGAACGGAGGGGGCAAGAGCTGCAGAGGATCCCACTCTCTTTCTGATTTTTCCTCTTGTTCCCCTCCCTTTCATTTCCCCTTTTTCTTTTCCTGTTTTTTTCTCGGGTGTTTCTGATACTTTAAAGATTTTTATTCTCCTAAAATCTCCTGTCTAACATATGGCATATTCTCTTTCTTCTTGATTAAATATTTTTTTTTTACAAATAAATCCAGAGCCTAACAAATCTTAACTTCTGCTTGGATACTTTGAAATGGTCGACAAGCTAACTCACGACCTCCTAATGTTGTTTTTCTCATCACCTTTTTATTTATCCTTTGGCAATTTAAGCATCTTTCAGTAACTTGCTTTGCTCCTCCAAAAATCCCAGTGCAGCCATAGTTCCTTAAAAAATGATCACACAAAGCTTGAGTACCCCAGTGCGTTTTCTGATGCTTGTCTTCTAATATTTTCCTAGTAAGCACATTTTATTAAGTAATTGTCTTCCATCAAGAAGTTTCAATTTCCTTGATTTATCTTGTTCACTTCCTATCTTGTTTGATTCTTTTTTCTCGTCTTCCGTAACCTTTGGAATTTCCAGTTTTTCCTGGTTTGGAGTTAATATTAACATAACTCTTTCAGCTCCATTTTCTGCTGCATCCTTAGCTTTGTGATGTGCCCCCAGTTTGGTCAGTTTGCCTCTCCCTTGGCCCTGGCCGGGTTCCCCCTGCCCGCAGCGGCTGGGAGCAGCCGAGAGCCCCGCGCTGCCCATCCCGACCTGTCCCGGCTCCATCGCCGCTCCTGCCGCGGGCTGCGAGGGCTGCGGGAACGGGGCACCGAGGGTGTGGCTGCTGCTGGGGGAAGAGGAGGAGGCAGGGAAGGGCAGGGATGAAGGGGGAGGATGAGGGGGAGATAAGACAGAGCAGAAGGAGGAGGGAGGGGGAATGGAGGAGGAGGAGCAGGAGGAAGAGGAAGAGGAGGGCCAAAGGCGGATGGAGGCTGAGCTGAGGGAGCCAGGCCGTCCATCCCTGCCTGAATTCGCAGCCCCCACCTGTGGGATCATCGCCCCCCCCATGGCTCCGGTGAGCGGGGAGGGGGAGCTCGGCCTGGATATCCCGGGGGGTCCCTGGGTTGGGGTTTTTTGGGGGGATGTTTGGAGAATGAAGAAGTCCAAGGCTGAGTGGAAAAGGCCCCTTGGGGGGACATCAGGGGGTGGCGGTGGCGGCTGCTGGGGACGCCCTGAGGGGATCTCCTTGCCCTTGCCTGTGGCACGGAGGCAAATCCCATCCTGTCCTTGTCCTTCCTCCCCCAGAGCAGGAGCTGAGCATGGAGAGCAGGGAGGACAAATGCCCGCGGCAGAACCTGGTGGCAGAGGCCGTTTTAAGCGGCTCCACGGCGCAGGAAGCCAACGGGGAGGAAAAGCCCCAGAGCTGCCGCACGAGGAGGGGCTGCAAACGCAGATGGCGGGGATGTGAGGGGGAAAGAGCCAGCCTGGGCCGGGAAGGCGGCCGGAGATGGAGCCAGAGCTCGGAGCTGGTGCTCCATGAGCATCTCCATGATGGGGAGAAGCCCCACACATGCGTGGAGTGTGGGAAGAGCTTCAGGTGGAACTACGACCTGATTGTGCACCAGAGGATCCACACTGGGGAACGGCCCTACGAGTGTGGGGAGTGTGGGAAGAGCTTTGGAGAGAGCTCCACCCTGATCACGCACCAGAGGACCCACACTGGGGAGAGGCCCTATGAGTGTTCCAAGTGTGGGAAGAGGTTTCTGACCAGCTCCCATCTCCTCCGGCACTATCAGAGTCACACAGAGGAGAGGCCCTTCCAATGCCCTGAGTGTGGGAAGGGATTCAAGTACAAGTCCACCCTCATCACCCAGCAGCGCATCCACACTGGGGAACGGCCCTACGAGTGTGATAAATGCAGGAAGAGGTTTCAGACCAGGTCCTGTCTCCTCCAGCACTATTGGATTCACAGAGAGGAGAGGCCCTTCCAGTGCCCTGACTGTGGGAAGGGATTCAAGCACAACTCCACCCTCATCACCCACCGGCGCATCCACACAGGGGAGAGGCCCTATGAGTGTCCCCAGTGTGGGAAGAGCTTCTCCAGGAGCTCTAACTTGACCCAACACCAATGGAGGCACCGGTAAGGGAAGCCCCGCGAGTGCCCCGAGTGCGGGCAGAGCTTCGTGCGCTGCTCCAGCTCCATCCCCCACTGGAGGAGGCACTTTGGGCACAGCCCTGGTCACTCACATTCCCTGTGATCCATGTTGGGAACACACCTGGCTGCTTCTCCTTTTGGTTTGGCCCTTATTTTCCTCTGCTTCACCTTCATTCTTTAAAAACACCCCAGACTAGGTTAAATGAAGGAAATTGATTGAATATATCTGCAGTTCCATAATTTCTCAGTTGTTTTAGAGGGAATTTAGGATTTGGGGACAGGTTCTGTGTGGAGTGCTGCTGTTGCTAAGAGGCAGGAATTTGATCTCACCCTTCTTGTGTAGCTAAGAGCTCCTCCCCTGTCCCAAACCCCAACTCCGCCCTTGGGATACTCTATAAAAACTCCATGGCCCTGCTTTTGTCCTGTCTTTGGGGGGTAAGAAATGGATTCCCAAAGGATCATCCCTTTTCCCACTGGATTCCCAGAGGATCTGCCCTTTTCCCTCTGGATTCCCAAATGATGAGCCTCATTGTCCACTGGATTCCCAGAGGATTCTGACTCTGTCACTGTTTTTTTTTGTTTGTACTACTGCATTTGTATTTTCAATTTTTCCTAATAAAGAACTGTATTTCTACTCCCATATCTTTGCCTGAGAGCCCCTTAATTTCAAAATTAATTCTAATTTTTATAGTTGTTTATTCTTATTGATAATAATAATAATAATAATAATAATAATAATAATAATAGTAGTAATAATTTTCTTTTTAAAGGGAGCGGATTTACATTTTCCATTTCAGTGGAGGCTCCTGAAATGGGGAGACACCCCCAAGGACGGGCCATGTAAAATAGTTCCTGAAATATGTAAATTAGGTAATGGATATGCATAAGGCTCTAAGAATATGCAACAGGCTGATGGAATTAAAACCAGATTAATTAGGAGGTGTCCCCGAAAATAAATGGGGCATCTTGGTGGCCATAACAACCTTTGCTCGATGTTCCTGGTCTCCCATGACATCAGCCAGTTGCATATTCATAGACCCTCATGCATATCCATAAACTCATTTACATATTCCAGGAACAAAATTGCCTTCATCACTTTTGGAGGTCCCACCCTTCTCCCAGCTGAATTTGGGGTGTCCCATCCCCCTCCCAGCTCAGTTTTGGGATCCCATACCCCTCCCAGCTTACTTTAGGGGTCCCACCCCACTCCCACCGCGCTTTGGGGGTCCCATCCTCCTCCCAGCTCAATTCTGGGGTCCCACCCCTGTCTTTTCTCCACCCTCCCCCCTCCCCGTTTCCGATCGTTCCCCCAGTCCCCTCCCCCGTGTTTGGTTTTGGGATCTCCAGGCCTCTCCTGCTCCGTTTTGGGGTCCCGACCCCGTTTTGCATTAATTTGGGGTCCCCAGCCCATCCCCAGGGTCACCTTCCTCCCCTCCCCAAATTCTTTACCTCGCAATTGATGAGTCATCAGCGAGGCACGCTCTGATTGGCTGGAAATTACCCCGCGCGGTCTGTGAGTGTTTACCGCAGTGAGAGGCCTTGGTCTGTGCCTGGCAACTGATGAGTCAGAGTCGAGCCGGGCGTTGATTGGCTGAAAATCGCTGAGCAGGGCCAGTGCTCTGAATTTCTGCCCAGTGAGTGGATCGTCATCAGTGCCGCGTGTTCTGATTATTAGGGATCTGTTTTGGGGTGGGGACAGGAGGGACTGGGGTTACTTGGGGTTTATTTGGGTTTATTTAGGGTTTGTTTGGGGTTTATTTGGGGTTATTTATGGACTATTTGGGGTTTATCTTGGGTTTTACTTGGGTCATTTCTGTTTATTTGGGGTTGTTTTGAAGTATTTGGGTTTGTTTGGGCTTATTTGGGTTTTTTTGGAATTTATTTGGAATTATTTGAGGTTCTTTGGTTTTATCTTGGTGTATATGGCATTTTTTAGGTGTAATTGAAATCATTTGGGGTTTTATGGGTTTATTTGGGTGGTTGTTTTGTTTTTTGGGGGTTATTTGGATTTGTTCGGGCTTATTTAGGGGACTTTTTGGTATTGTTTTGGTTTTTTAGGGGTTATTTGGGGGTTATTTCGAGTGCTTTGGGGTTTTTTGGGTTATTTGGGGTCATGTGGGGTCAAAAAATCCGGGAATGTTTCTCCTGCAAAAATATGGGAATTTTTCCATAAAAATCTGAGAGTTTTTCTCCAAAAAACTGGGAATGTTCCCTTAAAAATCCTGGACTTTTCCCAACCAATAGCGGCGCGCCCCGGCCCCAACCATCCAATCACCGCGCTTCATCTCCCAAAGTAACGAATCACGGCTCACCACGCCCCAAACCAACCAATCACCGCGAGTCTCCCCTCAGGAACACCGGCCTCCCCGTGCGCCGATCCAACCAATCACTGCACGCCTCCCCTCAGACACACCCGCCTCTCACATGCCGAACCAACCAATCACCGCAGGTCTCCCCTCAGCTACTCCCGCCTCTTTCGAGCTGAACCAACCAATCACCGTGCGTCTCCCCTCGCCAAAGCCCGCCTCCCCCGCCCCTCTCCTGTCAATCACCCCGCCCTCTACGAAACCAACCAATCACCGGGCGTCTCCCCTCACCAACTCCCGCCCTCCCCGCGCCCGCTCCAGCCAATCAGAGCCGAGCCCGAAGCGGCGCCCCCTGACCCCGGGCCCGGGCATGGAGCGGGCGCCCCCTCCCCCCCGCCGCCGCCCCCCGGGACCCCCTCAGGGACCCCCGGGAGCCGCCCCGGGCTCGAGCGGGTCCTGCGGGAGGCGCTGGAGAGAGCGGGGGAGGCGCTGGGAGAGGACGGGGGGCTCCGGGAGCTGCTGAGGAAGCGCAGGACCAGGTGAGGGGTCCTGGAGGGGTCGTGAGGGGAATTTGGGGAGGGGTCTTGAGGAGGTTTAGGGAGCATTTGGGGAGGATCTGGGGGGGAACTTGAGGGGGTTTTAGCGGGGTCTGGGGGTGCTGTGGGGGCTTTGGGGGGGAATTTGAGGAGGGGTCCTCGGGGGCTGTCACGATCCGTCCTGACGGACGGGTTTCGTGATGGATCGTGGATTTGATCTCAGGGTGCAAAAAGAACCGACACGGTACAAGGGGGTTTGCAATGATAATCGAAACAAATGCACCTTTATTGAATGACCACTGCAAAATGCGAGAGAGGGATTAAGGGAGAGAAAAAGATAGAGGAAGAGAGAGACAAAAGAGAGAGAGAGAGAAAGAGAGAGGGGATAGAGCTACCAAATGTAGAGAGGAAGTCCTTTGGTCCAGTCCAGTCGAGGATCCGCCTGTTACGTCGGGGAGATCTCGAAGTCTCTCGCTAACTCAGAAGTTTTTATTATGATAACTCTATTGGAAATTGCCGGGGAGGGGGAAACAGATACAATAAGGAGTAGATGTAACAGGTAGTCCATGTTCTCAGCAGTAAACGAGAGCCATTGTGTTCTTGGTCCAGTGGTCACAACCTGCAGGCAAACATCTCGCTTTGGTCAGCTTGCCTCCCCCACACACCTGCCCCGGGCTGGGGGTCTCAGTCCCAGTCCTTGGAAGGAGCAGAGGGGCCTTTTCACATGGGGCTTTCATGTCTCAGTCCTTGATGGAGAGGCTCCTTACATCTCAGTCTGTCTGTCACGGTGGTTGTAAAACAGGTGAGGGTCTTCTGTGGGGGGACCACCCAGAACTCAGGAGAATCCAGCCAGGCCGAGAGGTGGGACAGCTCCCAAGGCTGTTGTTGCACAAAGGGCACGGTGCTTCCTTCTTCTTCTCATTGGGCTCAGTGCAGCATACAGCAAACAGCACCTGTGCAAACAATGGCTTGGCAACGCTCTCAGGTCTCAGGCACATGACTTTCTCCTTTGGAGCCAGAGATTTAAGACAGGGGGGGTCTTCTCTTCAGTGGCCCCCAATGACGATCGTGAGGCAGATGAGGGAAAATTCAGACAGACTCTGACACGACCCCATGACTCACGATTGTCTTGAGGGATCTTCATCAGCAGAACTCTGGAGTGTCGCTGATGGGTCTTTATGACTTGCTGTACATTGGTAGTGTACTTGGAAATGTAGAGACAGTATGACAGAGAGAGAGAGAAAAGAGAGAGAGAGAGAGAAAGGAGGAAAAGAAAGGATAGGAAAAAGAGGGGAAAAAGGGAGACAATAAACAAACATAATTAATATTGATTATAACAGTATTATTTTCATAACAATTTACAAGTGGTTAATTAATTAAAATAGTATTATTTTTATAACAATTCTCAAATGGTCAAAACAAATCACAAATAATTAAAAGCAAAAAGCAATAAACAAATCATAATACAAGCATTAACTTAAAAATTATTGTCTAAAATAATTCACTAAAAGTGGAAAATTAAGGATTATTCCAAAACACATATGCTTCATTCATAATTGCCTTGTGTCAAAGACTTGGGGATGTCCACAGTGCACAGGACATCAGCCAAGTTGTGTGCATTAACTATAGACGTCAATCTTGTCAGCTGTTTCATGCTCCAATTCATAACGAATGGGACTGCTGATAAAATAAAACCAAGCAGAATTGGTATCAAAAGGATAACAATGGGATGACACAGACTGCTCAGGACACCCGTGGCAGTAGGAGACCACCTAAAAGAGTATCCCACCCCCTGTGCTTGGCATCTTTCTCCACCCTTTCCATGACACGGGGTATCTGTCTCACATTGTGATGAACAGTCACCAGGGCTTTCTGTGCGTTTTTCTCAATCTTCTCAAGGATTTCCACTAAGTCTCGATGGAGCAGCAGTTGTCTTACCAAAGTGAGATCCATCCCCATAGGAGTAGGCATCAGTTTGTGAATCAGTGTGTAGTTGGATTGCAATGGGTAGTGAGAGGTAACTGGAGCTTCATAAGAGAAATCCCACCCTGCAATTTTGGTAAAGTTACAAGCACAGAAATTTGAAAGATTTTTAGTATCTACTACGACGTTTTCTACAAATATAAATTGACAAGCAGTTTTAAGCATGCACATCTATTGCCTATGTATGTAAGGACTGTTTCAGAAGTCTTGTTAGGACAAATTTCAAAATGACAGATATTTTGCTCTATGTCTGAACAAATGTCTTGAGCTATGATTGCATTGCTTTCACAGATGAGCCCTTGTTGTTCTCGGACAATACAAGATTCCAAATTAACAGTTTGCCATTTCTCACCAATTTGACGGGCCCATTCTCTATGGGATAGAGAACAGCTCCGCTGTAATTCAGTTCTAATGCTGTAACAGGGAAAATCAAATGCTCTGAGGCACTGTGTATGGTTAACACAAAAGCTGTGGCTGTATTTGCAATGGGCTCATAGGTAAAATTCACCAGGTTCCACCAGGATTGGAATTCTCTTTCAAAGTCAGTGGCACTGTCCCAAATTATTTTCCGAATTTCAGTGGGAAAAGTGCCTTCTTCACCTTCTCTTATAACTGAGGCAGCAACTGACTGCATCCACAATTGTGCCTGGATACAGCTGAGAGCCAAAGAAACGTTGTTTTGTGTGGCACCAAGTGCATCAATTATCAATTTGTGATCATTTACATTTACCTTTTCCCAAGCCAACCACAAACACCCCCCCCTCCCAGGCAGTGTACCTTTTTTCAGTATCTCTGAAACCACGGGAATAAAAACCAACAGGCTTTGTCAGACCCTCAGGACCCCGCTGCCGTATATGAACAGAAAGCTGTGAGGAGGCAAATCCGTATTCCAGCTGAAAGGGATCTGTGGGATGGACAGGGTCCAGTGCTTGGTGAGCTGTCACTTCAAAAATCAGTAATTGCAATGTTTCCTCCTGAAAAGAAGTCCAATCCCATTTTATTCTTTTTCTCAGCAAGACATAAAGGGGAACAAAAGGGTCATTCTGGTTCCTGAGAGGTTTATCTGGTCTTTCTATAGGAGACATAGCTACTGTGGTTTTCTGAAGGAGAATTGCTGTAGGTTTAAGTGTTCCTGGAAGCCCTTGAATGAGAGCTCATATTTTCAGGCTTTACAGGTGATTGCATTGGTGACTCAAAACCAGGAATTTGTTGGATCGGCAGAAGAAATGCGGCACACAATATGCGTGATCAGCAAGTCTCCAACTTTATTGATAGTTCACACATATTTATATTGGTGTTAATGTGGCTTATACATATTGCAAAGCTGAGCTCATTATTGGTTAATTACTTATCGGTCAACCACACCTACTTCTATATTCTTATGGTTATTTTGTTACTACTTCTACATTCTTGTGGTTATACTGCTGAAACTATCCTCATATTTTTGGCAAAAGTTCCTCTCCTCTATCCAGTTGTTGCACCAAGGGCACAATGTCCTTGTCAGTGGTTGGATACTGACTGCTGAATCCTAGACTTGCCTCCTTCTAACTTAACCAACGCTATTATGTCGACGTGACCTTTCTCAGCTGGCCAGCTGTCCACAAAGCTCTCCACACTGGAGCAGTTAACTGGAAACCTACAGGTAGAATCAGGCTTTGGTATTGATGGATGGCTCAAATCTTTAGGCCTGGGATCATGGTTACGCTCTATTGTTAAGGTCAGCATTATAGTGAGCATTATAGCTTTGTTAGTAGTATTAATTTTGCTGATCTTTTGCATATGCCTACAGAACATGGTGCAAAAGATGGTATCTGCTGCATTTAATCAGACCATGCTTGTTCAACAGAAAAACGGGGGAAATGTGGAGAGCTTTGTGGACAGTTGGCCAGCTGAGAATGGTCACGTCACCCTCCCTGTGGCCCCCAGCACAGCCAGGACCCCCGGAAACCTCCCCCCGATCCCTTTTTGTCCTGGCCAGGAGCCACCAAAGCCCCTCCCGTCCCTCTCAGCATCCCACAGCCCCCTCCTGATGGCGGAGAGGGAAGACAAGCAGTCAATCAATATGATTGGTAAAGAAAGCTTTGGTTTATCTTGAGTACACCGGTACTTTTATATTGTTTTCCAGTAATTATGCATACTTGTCGTTAGTTTATTGGTTCAATTGCTCATACATGTCATGAGTTTCTTGGTTTAAAGGAAGAGATTACATTTACATATTCCTCCTACTTTGTGGTTATGCATACTTTATGGTTTCTATTCTCGTTGCTGTCCTTGCCCGTTCGACCTTGTCAGCAGGCAGGACACAGCATCTTCCTATCATGGCGTGCGGCCTGGTTATGCTAAGTGCGGCCCACTTATGCCAAGCTGCTAAGTTAACATGTATGCTCAGTTATCATGGGGCTTGCTTGTACAACATTTCCACGGATCCATGGCCCTTTTCCTCCAGCCATTCTTCCACACTTTCCCTTCCACACTGCACGCTTGGGCAAATTGCACAGACCAAGCAGCCTTTTCCCCCTCTTCCCCATTGGCCTGAAGACACTCTGCACCAAGAGAAAGCTCCTGGACAGCCGGCTATCCAACAACAGCAATTTAATGTTCCTCTAGGGGGTGAAGGGAAAGGAAGTGCTGGCAGAGGAGAGGTGTTCCCCGCAGGCTCAGGTGGCCCCAGCAGACGCAGCCTCCCGGAGCAGTTCTGCACAGTGCCGCAGCAGGACACTCAGCCACGGCCACACAGCAAAGGCCGCGAGTGCCAGAGGCGGCGCAGTTGGTCTCGCATCTTCTGGAGTCGGGAGCAGGGAACGCTCTGTAGAGCTAAAAGGATGTACAGAGCTTGAAGCGCCAGGCATGAGATGGCAGGGCTGGTGTCATCCGTCATGTCCTGAAGGGCTGCAGAGAGAGAAACAGAGGCACAGTCAGAGGCTGGATCTGCGGGCAGCTGGGGAGAGCCTCCAGGCTCGTGCATAGCACGCAGCTCCTGGCACGGCCTGGAGGAAGCAGGAGGCAAGAAGGACGAGCTGGCAGCTGCTGGCCAGGAATGTCCCCCAGGTCCCTGCAAGGTGTCTGTGCTGTGGGCACCTTGGGGCGCGCAGGGAGCGGAGCCGTGGGCGGGCGGGCCAGGGAACGCAGGTGCCAGCGGCAGCCCCCGGCGAGAGCCCGCGGGCCGCACTCACCCCTGCAGATGATGCGGAAGTGCGGCTGCTGCCCTGTCAGGAAGCGCCCGGCCATGCCTGGGGAACACAGAGCGTGTCCTGCCTTCAGAGCCACAGCTGCCGCCCACGGGCGCTGCCAGCCCCGAGGCCACACGCCCTGCTGGCCCGGCAGGGCTCAGCCCGGGCCCCTGGCGAACGCTGCCGCCCCAGGCCACGGCTGCCAGAGGGCGGCAGCAGCAATGCCGAGCCCAGCCGGGGCTGCACATGCCCGCGCCCGGATCCTGCTGCCGGGACAGCAGGCGGGGCTGGGGCCGAGCTGGGACGGGCCGGGCCGGGGAGGGAGCCGGCCTTGGCGCTCACCCATGAACCTGACGGCCGCCTCTCGCAGGGGCTCCTGTGCGCTCCGCACGTAGGGCAGGGCCAGGCGCAGCTGCTCGGCCGCTCGGCTCCTGTCCTCTGCCAGCTGCAGAGAGCGGCGGGGCACGGAGGGAAAGGGTTGATGCGGGCCCTGCCCCTGGGCCGGGCGCTGCCTACGGCCGCCACTGCTCCCCCTGCCCACAGAGCCCTGAGGCCCGGCCAGCAGCCGCAGGCGCCGGGCTCGGCACGGGGCGGAGGGCCCGGCGAGCCGCGGTGCCGCCCCGCAGCAGAGCCCGGCTGGCTCGGGCCTCCATCGGCACCGGCCTTGGGGCCACAGGAGCCTGGAGAAGAGCCCGCACGGCCCAGGCAAGGGAGCGGCGTGTGGGGCGCAGGCTGGTGCCCCTGCCTGCGGCACTGGGCAGGGGCCACAGCTGCCAGCCCCACAGACCGGGCGCCGCGGGCAGGCGGCTTCTCCAGGGATTGGGCTGGGCATTCCAGGCTGTCCTTACCAAGCACTCGGCAAATCTCCACATCTGATCCGTCTGCAGCAGCTGCTTGAGATCCTTCCTCTTCAGGAAGCTTACTGCAGAAAGCAGCGTTTCCCGAGAGGCCTGCAGAGCAGCAGAGACCCAGAGATGGCACCGCAGCCCAGGGCACCGGACCCGCATCTCTGTGCCAGGGCCGGGAGGAGGCTGGAGCCCGTCAGGTGCCAGGGGCTGGGGAGGCAGCTGAGCTCCTTCCATGGGGACACCCAGGAGGCCTCACCTGTGCCACACGCCTGTTCTCATCGTGGCAGTGGAAGAAGAGTGGGAGCAGGCTCTGGCTCACGTGCTTCTTCAGGGCCTTTTCTCCCTTTGCCACTACCAAGGCGATCACATCTTGGAAGAGGCGAATGGAGAGCAGCTGCACAAGGCTGTTGTCCTGTTGAAAAGGAAGCCAAAGCCCTCCACATCAGCTGCTCCAGGCCTCCCTGTGCCCAGGCCCAAGGCAGCACCCAAGTGCCCGTGGCTGGGAGCACAGAGCCTCACATTGTCAAAGAGGTGCCAGAGCGCCTCAGCCAGCTGCAGGGCGATGGGGCTGGCTATTGCCAGGTCTTTCTGCAGCAGCAGGAGGCTGAGCACAATGAGGGTCTTCTCCACGATGTCTTCATCCCTATCCCACAGTAGCTTCCCAAGGCTTTCAGTCAGGCTGTACATGCTTGGATCCTGTGTGCAAAACAAGGCTGGGCAACCCCACGCTGCTGCTGCTGCTGCTGCTGCTGCTGCAGGGCTCGGAGGCCCAAGGCCTGTCCCAAAGCCCTCAGGCAGCTGAACAGCGACCCTGGAGAGCTGGGAGCAGCTGCCACAGCTGCCAAAGCCCAGCTAAGCCCAAGGGGCTGCTTGCCCCAGCCCCACGCTGCCAGCACAGCTTCAGCTGCTGCCTCCTTCTCACCATCGAGGTGAGCACCACGAGGCCTCGCAGCGCCACGCCACGCATCTGCCTGGACTCGCTCTGTAGGTGCCTTGTCAAGATCTCCAGGACTTTTTTACCACATTCGCTCAAGTCCAGGCAATCCAGGACCTGAAAGGCACAGAGCAGGCAGAGAGCAGGCACAGAGGTGCCCAGCTGGCAGGAGCTCAGAAGTGCACAGGGCCGAGCCAAGGCAGCAGCACAGGGCACGGGCAGCGTCCCAGGCAGCTGCGGCTACGAGAGGGCAGAGGGCTGGGAGGCAGCTCAGCCAGGCAGCGCTGGCCATGGGGCTCACCTCCACCAGGAAGGCCAGGGCGGGCAGCTCCCAGTCTGAAATGCCTTGGCTGAGCAGGTCAAAGAGGCAGGATGCCATGCCGCAACACCAGATGATGGAGACATGGCGCATCTCCCTGGCAGGGAGAAAAAGGCACCATTGCTCCTGGGCTGGGCGGGCAAACCTCTCCCAGGGCTGACTGGCAGAGCTCTGGTCTGCTCCCGAGCATCCCGAGGGCGCTTTGGGAGGCGGCCGTTCCCGAGCAGCCTCCTGTGCCGGCATTTTCCAGTCTGCTCATGCCTCCCTTGGTGACAAGGCCCGGCTGCCCATGAGCACGGGGACTGTGTGGGGCGTGGCAGGCACAAAGGAGAGGGGCGGTGGGGAGAACGAGGTCTCACCTGGCCAGCAGACGCACTGCACAGTGGTGGGTGTCGGCACAGAGCAGCGTGTCCCAGGCACGCTTGCGTTCCATGGACAGCACCACGTGCTCATAGCGCATTTGGCAGAGCAGGGCCTTCAGGGTCTGCAGCGCAAAGCTGTGTGCAGAGCAAAGCCCAGGTCATGCTGGGAGCCCCGGCTCCTGCCCTGGGGGCGTGGGAGGGATGGGGAGACTGGGAGGACTGGCACGGAGCACCTGTTGGGGTTGGCGGCGAGGCCGTGTTGCTCCTGGCATCCCTGCCAGAAGGTCTCAACCTCTTCTGGCATATCCTGCATGCTGATGTAAGCTTGGAAGAGCAGACGCAGAAAGAGATAGGAGAAATACTCCAGCACCACAGGTGAGCGCCAGGCCAGATTGAAGACTCTCCACAGGGCCACGGTTGCCTGCAAGAAATAAAACAGCCAGAGACAAGGCTCAGTGCCAAGACATCCACGTGGCAGGGCCTGAGCATGCCAGGGAGAGGCCAGGGGAGACACGTGGGAGCAGCCGGCCTGGTGCCCCTGAACCCTGCCCCTAAGGCAGGATTCAGCCCAGTGCCTGAGGCAGGGAGATGCAGCTGGTGGGAGGACAGAGGGCTGGCTGCTGGAGAGGCGGCCTGGGGGCTGGCAAAGGCCGGCACCAGAAACTCACAGCCAGGGCAAAGACTCCTGCGTTGTCCCCATCGGAGGTGTACACGCTGTGCACTGGCCAGGCGCTCAGCACATCGAGGAGTAGCCGCAGCGCCGGCTCCGCAGTCCTGCTCGAGGACATGATGGTTCCCCACATGGTGGCAGCAGCTCTGTGGGGTCAGAGCTCTGTGTCAGGGCGGGCTCGGCCACAGCACTGTGGCCTGGGCAGCTGCAGGGCCCCGTGCTGGCCCTCAGCCCTGCCTCTGCCCACTGCCCCTGGCCGGCAGCGGCCAGCCAGCCCACGTGGGTACAGGCCCCGAGGGGCAGGGAGGGAGCGTGGCACCAGGCTCAGGAGCTGACATGGCAGCCCTGGAAAACAGAGGAGCCAGAGGATCCTGGAACTGCCCGCCTGTCTGGCAGTCAGCAGGGACAGGCTCTACAGGGTGATGGGCCGGTGAACCCGAAGCCCTCAAGGCATGTGGGGCTGCCCTACCTGTCACACGATGGAGCCCAGCGCAAGAGGGTGATCAGCACGTCAGAGGGGTATTCCTCGGTCAGCTCCAGAAGGGCCTTGTCCAGCCTGTGCCCCGCAGCCTCATTGGCCGTGAGCCACTGGTGGATGGACCTCACCATAGCGGGCACCTGCAGAGGGCACAGGGAGACTTGGAGAGCTGCCAGAGCAGCAACTCCCCCTGAGAAGTGCTTCCCTTCCAACTGCATTGGGCCGGGCCTCAAAGGCTGAGGGAGCCCGGCAGAGCCGGCTCGAGGCGCTGCACCACTGCTGGGGCCATCGAGCCCTTGCCCCAGGCTGCTTACTTGCATTGGATTGGAGACACCCTTCTCCACAAGCAAATCCAGCATGGCAGCATCGATCTCGGCATCAAGGAACGGAAGGTTGGCCAAGACGCCCGTGCCCACACCGGCGGTCTCTTCCTGCCAAAGGCACGTGATGAATTCACAGAGGGTCGGCAGGAGAAGGGCAGCAAGAGAGGGAGAATCCATGGAGCACTCCAAGCCTGGTGCTTGGCTGAGCAGTGCAGCAGGCCCAGCCCAGGTGGGGATGGCCGCAGGTACCTGCGCCGTTCTGCCCAAGCGGCCACGGGCGGCTTCCTGTTCTTGTGTCCGGTCCTGGGCTGCATCTGGCAAAGAGCGAGCGCAGCCAGAGCTGAGGGGCTGCGGGAGAGGCCGGAGAACACAGCCCAGCCCTGCGCTGCCCAGGCAGGGAGAGCCTCGGGATGCCCCGGGGGATGGAGCGCGGCTGCCAGGTGCTCCAGCCCAGCTTCTGTCCTATCCATGGATATGTCAACAGGGATGGGATGGGGTGGGATGGGATGGGATGGGATGGGATGGGATGGGATGGGATGGGATGGGATGGGGCCAGGCTGGCTATAGGCACCAGCCCTGTGGCCCAGCTCTGACACTCACGCTCCTTCAGCAGCTGGAACTGCTCCAGTTCTTCAGGCTGCTGTGCTGGGGCAGCTCCAGCCTCTTCCTCCTCCACCCAGGCCAGCTTGGGCACGCTGGGGGGTCTCTGCTCCATGTCACTCTTTGCAGTTATGAGTGCTTGATGAAGCAGAGAGGCCTCTAAAGAGCTGAAGATGAGCAAATGCTGCAGTCGTGCCTTGAAGGCACCTGCAACAGAGGAGCCTCGGGAAGGCTACAGGACAGGAACTCCTGCAGTCTGTCCTCAAGGGCAGCAGCAAGAGAGAAGTCTCAAAAGGGAAATAGGACTGCAAGTCCCGCAGTCTGTCCTTGAGGGCACCGGCCGCAGGGATGGCAGACGCTTGGGAAATGCTCCACGTCACCGAGTCCCGCAGCCTGGCCTCGAGGTCACCTGCACAGGGAACGCCTGGGAAAAGCTCCGGGTCAGCCAGGAACGAGTTGGCTGTGTGGGGGCTCCTCACAGCACTGCTCTGTCCCGTCCTGTCCCGTTGCGGGCACCCAGCACTGTGGCGTGGCCGTGGCGCCGCCAGCACCTATGTCACGACGTGTCACAAAGGGTCACACTCTCACATTCTGTCCCTTTCCATCCCACGGTGACCACGGTGCACTGTGTCACAGAGAGCCCCAGGACACACCTCCACGTGCCCTGGGGACACCCCCACGCCACCCAAACTGCCCCAGCTTGCAGGCAAGACCTTGCCCCAAGGGTTGAAGACACAGCCCAGCAGGAACTTTAGCCACGGCCCAAACAAGAAGCAGCTGCTCCTCTGCTCTGCCTGCTCAGGGCAGCAGAATGAGCCCCCACGGCTGCCACCGCAGCTGAGCAGGAAGGGCACCGGGGCCTTCCACAGGCCCTGCCACGGCCTCTTTGGGACCAGTCCCGGTGCTGGGTGGCCGGCACAGTCGCAGGGGCGTGACACAGACACGGGACGTGTGGCTGCCTTGGTTTGGAAAGACAGGAGTCTGCTAAGGAAGGCAGGAGCCTCCCCTGAAATGGAGAATGTAAACCCTCCCCACCCTTCCTGACTGCTATAAACTTTAAATTTAGGGGCTCTCAGGCAAAAATATGGGAGCAGGAAATAACAGCTCTTTAATGGGGAAGGAAAAAAATAAAAAGATAAAGTAAAGCATGCAGTACACTAGAACAAAACTGACAGAGTCAGAACCCAACCTGACACCCTCTGGGTAAAGGTGCGGTAGCAGTGCAATTGGAAATGTGGCTGCAGCCCTCCTGAAGTGTCAGGGGTGATTCTGTTGGAGCAGGGGGGGTCCTCTAGAGAAGGATGTGTTCTTCCTCCGATGATCCAGTGGAAGAAGAGGCAGCTGCTGTTCCTCTGGGGAATCCAGTGGAGAAAGCCGTGCTGGTGTCTGAAAAACCTCTGGATTATATCTGAGTAGCAATGCTTGGCTCCTCCCTCTGGGCAGAGCATCTCCCAATGGGATGTTATAGTTCTTATCAGTCATGCAGTGACATTCAATAGTCTGTTATCAACAGATGTCCCCTCCCCAGGGAGGTGTGAATGTGGTCACTCAAAGAGAGAGATAAGGCAAACTGCCCGCTTGACAAAGATAATCTGCCATACAGATGGTAATGGAAAACATCTTGCATTGCAATCTGGAACAGCATCAATAACAAACTCCCCTCTTATTCTTTATAAAACATTTAGCCTGAGCAATGTTTCTTATGCTTTGGACTACGCTGATAATTAGCTGAATAAAACAAGGAATCAAACAAGGAAGAAATATCCAAACAGCTGTAACACATAAAAGGAAGAAGCCTAATTTCTTCCACCATTCTATACATGATCTCACCAGCTAGTTTTTTTAACATTGGTTCTCAGTTTTGGATCAGTATGTGGGCTATTTTTCCTTGTGGTCATCTATTTTAATATATCTACACCTGATATATTAAATTTTCCACAAACAATCCCTTCTTTAGCCAATAGATAGTGTAAAGCCAATCTATTCTGATATATTATGGGTTTTGTTTGGCTTTGTTGACTTGATATTAATTCTAATCCCCATCTGGTTATGTTTGTTATTATCTCTACAACTGTTTGGAGTCTTATAAGATTATTCAGCTTATTAATTGGGGCTGATACAGAGTTAGATTGCTGTGCTGGTTTTACCTTTTTATTTACTGATTCTTCTTTTACCAAATCTTGGATTCTACCTTAAAGGGAAATGTGAAACAAATCCATCTCTCCCCTTTTGGACATTCACTTCCCAATATATTCTCACTTTTTCCTAAGTTTCTAGCAATGCAGTATTTTCCCCTGTTTTGCCTACAGGTACTTAATTTGGATGGGTCATAGCAGTGACTGCTGACATGGGTGTGTGTAATAAAAGAGGAACTTTGATTTCTTTCCCTGTAATGCTTTTGATAGCATTTGTGACACGATTTTGCTGGTATCCCTAAAGGGAAAAGACAGAAGATGAGTGACAGAAAAAGGAATAACAGAGGTCTGGTATGGCTTATACCCCCACCTGCCATGCCCATGGGGTTGCTGCCCATAGCAGGTGTATTTGATCTTCTCGGTGGCGAGCACAGTGGCCAATCCAGTCTTGCCCTCTTCTCTTTGTCACTCCCTTTTTGCTAATTTCCAGGCAAATAATTTTTGACACTCTGTAATTGTGGTTTCACACTGTTCCTCAGGTATCTCCCACTCAACAGGCACTAATAACTTCCATCCACAAAACAAAGTTATTATTTCAGCTGTTTTGAGTTCTATCTGGATAGGGGATAGATTTGGTGCTCAACACTTCCTGCAACATGAGCATCGATTGTGGAAACTACAAGACCAATTTTTCCCACAATTTAAACATTTACATTTAACTCAGCATTATAACCCAGCATATCTGATATTAGGATGAAGCAAACAGGGTATATGGTATGGCCCTGATGGAAGTTGTAATTCCTCCTCCTCTTTGTAGAAGTCACAGGCTAAGGCCAGAACATGAGAATTCTCTGACCGAAATAGTCCTGATGCTCCTGTTTGGAGTGGAAGTATTCCTCCCCAAATTGGATATCTGACATGTCTCAGGACTTGTTCAGATGGCACTTGAAACCACTGATATAAACCTGGCCTTGTTTCTCAATTAGCTGTGATTCTTTGTACATTCCTTGGATCATTTGGGTCGTTGCAGTTCATTACCACCCAGTCCCAACTTAGGAGCCAATTTGGTATCACGCGGTTTGAATGTGCTAGTCCACTCCTCAGGTTCCTCCACAGCTCCTTTGATTCTGCTGGCCTGGATCCACTCTCTTTTCCCTTGCCTTGGATTGCTGCCTCGTTTGTCAGTAGTACCTGAAAAGGACTTCTCAATAGCACAGGACAGTGACTGGAGGAAAGGCAACTCTACATCAGGATTTGCCATTAGCATTCTTCAAAACTTCCTGGGTTTAGCAACAAATTGGGGTTTTTGGGGTATTTTTTTGGGGCACAGCTGCTTGTTCTTCTTGTACCCAGCTGAGTCTTGAGCTGCGCTAGGTTGTTCAGCTCTTGGGATCACATAAAGGACAGTTCTCCTAGAGAAAAAGGGACTTGCCATGCTTAGGATGCTTCCCTTTCTTTCTAAGGCAGGAAGCCTTGACAACACTGAAGGGAAAATTCAGAGGCAAATTCCTCTTCTTGTGAGCCACAATTAGTTAAACAAAAAAACCACCCAAAACCCAAGAAAACCAAACCAAACGAAACAAACAACCAAAAACATAAAAAAAAAAAAAAAAAGAGAGCCAGGCCAGTCTTAACATCTATTGCCTTTTATCGTCTGAGCATTATTTAGCTGTTCAGCCTTCACAGATCCATTCTTCTAACACCTTCTCAGAACAAACCCCCTGCCCCATCCTATCAGCAAAAAAAGAAGAAAGAAAAAAAGAATCTTGCTTTAAGAGAACAAAAATAACTTGGTGAGCTTTTGAGAATTAGTGAGAGATCAAGGCCATCTCTGCTTTTGTCTTATCGCTTATTCTCATGCCACCCCCTCTTCTCTCTCTCTTCACTCATAGCAGGGCCCCTGTGGGGACCTTGGGGATGTGCCTCGCCCCCCTTTCGCCCCTTTTCTCTCTCTCTCTTCACCCACCTACTGGGGCTGAGGCTGCCGCCCTGCACTGGGACCCCAGCAGGCTGGGAGCCACCCCCGGGCAGCTCCGTCCCTGCGGCAGCCGCGCTCCTCAGCAGCAAACTGTGCAAGCCGTGCCCAGCGCCGCTGCCGGGCTGCTGAGCGTGTGCAGCAACCCCGCGCCCTCCGAGACCCCGGCACCACCAAGCAGCTGCCGAGCCCCAGCGGCGCCCACACAAACCCGCGCCCCGCGCCGCCTCCACCGGGGGGCAAACGCTGGAAGTTGTCACGCGGGGCCGCCCCCATGGATCAGCCCCTGCCGCAGCCCCGAGACTCTGCCGCCCGCACAAGAGCGGTCAAACACCCCACAGCCTCAACAACCCTCACCCTGGCTGCCCAGGGATTCTTTTTCTCTAATAAGCATTTGGATGAACCATCAACATATATCTTTTCCCCCTCTAGGAGGGCTTGTTCTGCTACATCCTCCTGAACTTCAGCTTGGTATTGCACAATTTCTGAACAATCATGTGTTAAGGTACCTTTTTGTTTGCCAAAAAAATTGAGCTGGATTCAAACTTTTTTTTACTTCTAGTGTTAAGTTATCATTATTTCACATTTTTACATCTTAGACTCTACTAACTATTTTTTCCCCAGCTTTTTATTTTCCTTTTTTTTTCCTTTTTGATTTTAACACATTTTGGACCGCATCAGGTGTACACACCACTACTTTATTTCTAAGAGTTTGTCCACAGCCTTTTCTTCTTCTGGTATTACCTCTATTCCCAGCTGGATTTTTAAGTCTTTTCCAAAGAAGTTGACATCTGCTCCAGGAACTAAGAAGACATCTCCTACCCCCATTCTGGCTTCCCCTTTAATGACTACATTTTTAATGACAGAGATATTAAACCCTTCTCTTTTGTTGATGGTTGTGATTGTGGTTTTGTGTGTCCCCTCTCTGCTGGGATGTTTGCAAAGGGCCCTGCAAAAATCCATAGCAGCTGCATTTACAGTCCAAAAACAAAAAGGGGGAATTGTGAAAGGGACTAACAGCGGCCTGTTAGCTAAAGGAGCGAAAAGAAACTGAGAAGTAAGAAGAAGCTGATAAGGAGCTCTCTCCAAGGCTGTAACCAAGGAGAGAAGAAAGATAAGAGAACCTTGCAGCTGGACGAAGCATTTTTAGAAAGTTAGTTAAGTCACTGTAACTTCTCACCAATAGTGTTATGTTGACTTATTGTGGCCAATAGTTAGGGCAGAAGAAGCATAAAGGATTAGAAAGTGTATAAAAGGTCAGCCATGTTCAATAATAAAGAGTTGCCATATGAGACTGCTTGTGGTCTCTGCTTTATGTCGTGACCACCTCAACAGCGACACTTCCCCTCTGCCCCGACGTGATAAGAACAGAGTCGGTGGGGGCCCACACGGGGTCCTAGCAACTGGCAACCGTGACCCACTGGGACATAGTGGGGGAGGCGGCGTTGGTGCAGCTGAGAGGGGCAGGTGGAAGCCACAGGGAGGTCCGGACCTGATTTCCTCCTATCAAGACACCTGGAAGTAGGTGAGCCACCAACTAGTAATAATGGGACATAATTTATCTAAAGAGGAAGAAAATGTTCTGGCTACATGGAAAGTTTTGTTAAGAAATAAGGGAACTAATACGTCAGACTATGCCCTTCGAAATATATTGCTGTGGGCTAAATCACAGGATTTTGGCACTGATCCCGACACAGCTTTTAGTGCTAAGGCATGGAAAAAAGTCAGGGACAGACTGTGGGAAGTCATCCGAACGGGAGATAAAACGGTTGTCAATCTAGCAGTTACTTGGGAACCGCTCTTTGAGGCATTAAAGGAATGGAAAACAGAGCGAGAACAAGCAGAGCAGGATGCGGAGGAAGAGTTGGGGCTGATAACAGAACCTGATGGGGGGGGATGAGGCAGAGGGGGCCTCTGATGGGGAACTTGAAGAAAGTCCGGGTGCCATGCAAGTTACCTGGCAAGCTGCCAGAGCTTCTGGGAAAGCTGCCAGAGCTTCAGGGCAACCTGCCATAGCATCCTCTCATCAGACCCCTAAACCTCTTTATCTCACACCTGCACAGCAGCCCACGATGGTGCCTGTATACACTACACCACTACGCCAGTCAGCTGAAATGTCTTTAGCAGAGAGACAAACCCAGCCGTCTGCCCCCCCGTTTCCCTCCGCTCTAGTCCAGCCATCCGCCCCCGCTCCCCTCTGAGCTGCATGAACAACCTGCAAGGTCGTATCCTCTGCTCCCTCACAGTGACAGCAACAGCGAAGCAAGTGATGAGTCGCCCGCAGTAACACCTGAGTTGGGGCAAGGAGCTCTGGCCTCTTTACCTCCCAAGAGCTCTAGCCTTGCTGCCCCATGGACTTTGCCTCCATGTCAAGTAACTGGGCTTCCTCGACACCCTCAGGAGTTTTGGGAATTTGTTAGGAGGAAAGCAGTTGAAGAAAAGAATTGGGACATGATAGAAAGGTTAGGTGCTCCAAGAGTACCTCAGGAGAACAGTGCCAATGCAAATGTTGCCTGTGATAACCCTATGGCTTCTCCAGTTTTTAAAGAAGCTCCTGGAACAGGGCAGGGTGACAGTCATCATGTCTTTGCCTGGAGGGTTGTGCAAGATCTCCAATCAAAAGTGGCTCAGTATGGTATTAATTCCTCACAGGTAATGCAATTAATATGTGTAATTAATGCAGATATGCTTGCACCTTATGACATCATGCATCTTGCTACAATTCTATTCCAGCCAGTACAATACGGTGTATTTCAAGACACTTGGAGGCGAGCGGCTGAACGCACAGCTTTAACAAATATGCAGTTGCCTCAACACGACCCTCGTCATGCTGTGGGTTTTGATGCCCTGCTGGGCACTGGGCCTTTTGCCAATCCAGATTCACAGGCAAGGTGGGATCCTTCAATTTTGGCGCAAGCTCAGCAAATTGGCATGAGTGCCTTAACTAAAACAATGGAAAGGGCAGCTCCAAAACAGAAATATGTCACTATACAGCAAGGGATGAGCGAACCATTTTTGCAATTTGCAGAAAAACTTGCTGCAGCTATTGAGAAACAGGTAGAAGATGAAACTTTGCGAGACAAATTGTGCATACAACTGGCTAAAGAAAATGCAAACCCAGACTGCAGAAAGATTATTGACACTTTACCTGGGGAACCCACATTGCCTGAAATGATTACTGCTTGCTCAAAAGTTGGTTCAGTCAAGCATAAAATGGCGGCTCTTGCTGCAGTGCTAAGACCTTCAGCAAAATGTTATAATTGTGGACAACAAGGGCACGTAAGGTCACAGTGTACCACAGTGTCAAATGTTGTCCGGAAAATGACATTTAAGCCAAGTGCAGGCAGCGATGCTGTGTGCAATCGCTGTGTTAAACTTGGGCACTATGCTAAACAGTGCAGGAGTAAATATCATGCAAATGGTTCAGCTATTGCAGGGAAACCCAAAGAGGAGCATGAAGGGGCGCGTGGGGAAACAAATACCCCAACAACCACAACAGCAAATGCGGGCCTTCCCAGCACTGCTAAGCTGCCCATTTGTGAACAATACTCAGGGGCAACAAGTGGGTCTGCAGGGATTGATATACCCACCGCTGACACAGTAACCATTCTGACAAAAGAAATATGTAAAGTGCCCCCCGATGCCTATGGTCCAATAGGACGGGGATTGAGTGCGTTTTTGATAGGGAGATCAAGAACTACACTTAGAGGTATTCATGTGCATCTAGGGCTTATTGATGCTGATTATTTGGGACAGATTCATGCTATGGTATCCATTGATTACCCTCCTGTCACTATTCAGAAAGGAACCTGCATTGCTCAAATTGTACCTTTTGTGAGTTTTGTTCCAAATACAGTGGGCCGAAGTTGCGGCACAGGAAGTTTTGGATCGACAGGGGTACCTCAAGTGTTCTGGGCTGAGAAAGTAACAGAGAACCATCCAGAAAAGACATGCATCCTCACCACCAGTGGATGCATGTCCATCCAGGAACCATATCAGTAACAGGTTTGATTGACACTGGAGCAGATGTCACAATACTCTCGCGACTTTGCTGGCCTCAGTCGTGGCCTCTCACTCATGCAAGTTTTGGACTCCTGGGGTCTAGGGGTGCTACAACAGGTGGCCTGTCAGCCATTGTAATTAACGTGAAACATCCTGATGGCCAACAAGCTAACATCAGACCCTATGTTGCCGATGCTCCTCAAAGTCTGTGGGGACGACATTGTTTATCTCAATGGGGTGTCAAAATTACTACGGATTTTTAACGGGGGCCACTGTGATGCAGGGCAATGAATGTCCAGTTGTGGCCCTGACATGGTTGACAGATAAACCTGCCTGGGTTGGACACTGGCCCCTTACTACTGAAAAGCTTACTGTCCTGCAAGAATTAGTCACAGAACAATTGCAAGCAGGAAATATTGAGGAATCATTCAGCCCCTGGAATACCCCTGTTTTTGTAATAAAAAAGAAATTGGGAAAATGGAGACTTTTACATGATTTATGGCAGATAAATGCTGTAATGGCAACAATGGGAGCTTTACAACCAGGCCTTCCTACATCTACAATGATTCCACAGGAATGGCAAATAGTTGTCATTGATCTGAAAGATTGTTTCTTCACTATTCCATTGGCTGAGCAGGACAAAGAAAAATTCGCTTTTACTGTGCCTTCTATAAACCATGCTGAATCCAATAAAAGATATCAACGGAAGGTACTTCCCCAAGGCAGGAAACATTCGCCAACTATTTGTCAATGGTTTGTGGCACAGGCCTTGTCAAAAGTGCAGGAGCAATTTAAAAACTGCTACTGTTATCATTACATGGATGATATCTTGTTGGCATCTGACGACAAACAACAGTTATCAGCTCTTAAACAATGTGCTGTGACAAATTTGAAAGCTTTTGGTCTGATCATGGCCCCAGAGAAAGTGCAGGAACACATGCCTTGGAATTATCTAGGTATGTTGGTGACCAACACTCAAGTTATGCCTCAACCTGTGAAGTTAGACATTGATGTTAAAACTGCTACTGATGGACAGAAATTGGTTGGTTCAATAGGTTGGATTCAATCATATTTAGGCATAACTAATCATCAGATGCAGCCATTGTTTGATTTGCTCTCAGGCATCACCTCCTTTAGTGATAGGAGGCAATTGACCTCAGCAGCAAAAATGACCCTAGAAGAAATTGAATTAGCCCTAGCACACAAATTTGTTAACAGGATAGATATCTCTGTTGGGGTTCAATTGTTTATTTTGAAAGACTATGAAATACCATGTGGGATACTGTGTCAATGGAGTGATAACTGGGAAGATCAACTGCATATTCTGGAATGGATATTTTGATCTTTCAGATCTCAGAAAACAGCTCCAGGACTTTATGAGCTTTTTGCAGATATTATCATCAAGGGCTGCAGGCATTGTCATGAGATTTTGGGACACAACCCTGTGACCATTGTGATACCTGTACAACAGTGGTATTTTGAATGGTGCTTTCAAAATAATCATGAGTTGCAATCTGCCTTATCTTGTTTTACAGGCCAAATAAAATACCATTTGCCTTCTCATCCTGTTCTAACACTGACTAAAGAGATTCCTTTTGAAGGGAAACAAATTTGTTCTCCCGTTCCAGTGGAAGGTATAACAGTTTTTACAGATGGATCCAGGAAAACCAGAAAAGCAGCTGTGGCTTGGAGAAAGGACGATCACTGGGAATATGAGACAATGATTCAGCAGGGATCTCCTCAACTGGCTGAACTTTGTGCTGTTCTTTTGACTTTTACTTTATTTCCTGGTTCTGTAAATATAGTTACTGATTCCATTTATGTTGCCAATTTGGTTAAGCATTTAGATCAAGCAGTGTTGCATAATATTCAAGAGAAGCCATTGTTTATCATGTTAGTGAAGTCATGGACAGTTATTGGTGCTCGAAAGCATCCTTACTTCATCATGTACATTCATAGCCATACATCATTACCGGGATTTTTTTTTTAAGGCAATGCCTATGTAGATTCTCTAGTAGCTGCTGCTGCAATCAAAACTGTACCCAATGTGTTGCAGTAGACAATTTTATCTCATCAATTTTTTCACCAGAGTGCTCAAGCTTTACAGCAGCAATTCAAATTGTCTCCTGGTGAAACAAAATCAATTCTTTCTTCTTGTCCTGACTGTCACATGTCTCATGTCACTCAGTATTATGGTACCAACCCTAGGGGTCTCTCTGCTTTAGAGGAATGGCAAACTGATGTTACTAAAATGCCAGAATTTGGTCGCCCAAAGTATGTTCATGTCACAGCTGATACTTTTTCTCATGCAATGGTTGTTTCAGCATTCACAGGAGAAAAGACTTGTGATGCTATTTGTCATTTTTATCATGCTTTTTCTGTCCTAGGTGTTCTGTGTCACGTAAAAACAGATAACGGCCCAGCATATGCTTCGCAGAAAATGCAAGCATTCTTTCGTGCTTGGGGCATTGAGCATTCAACAGGCATTCCCCATGTCCCCACAGGCCAAGCAATCATTGAAAGGGCTCACAGTCTTCTTAAACATCAGGTTCAAAAACAAAAAGGGGGAATGCAACAGGAGTCACCTCAAGTGAGATTAGAGAAAGCTGTTTATGTGTTAAACTTTTTGCGTCCCCTACCTGACTCACAGTTATCTCCAATCTTTTACCATTTTTCTTCTTTGAATTCTAGGCAACCAGATTTCCATAGAAATGTCAAGGTAAGGGTCAAGGATTTAATTACTGGTATGTGGTCTGGTCCAGTGGAACTGATAACCTGGGGGAGGGTTATGCTTGTGTTTTGACAGATAATGGTCCTCGATGGGTTCCTGCTCGCTGTGTTAAACCTTACCTGGAGCACGCAGGGAGGGACAGGATGGATGGTGCCGCAGCTGAAGCAGAACGTGCGGATGACACTGGCTAAGGCCAGATATCAGTACTTAAAGATGGATGAAGGACAGGAATGATTGTATTAAGAATGGGAATGTTAATTTTGTTGATGGTTGTGATTGTTGTCTTGTGTTTCCCCTCTCTGCTTGGATTTTTGCAAAGGGCCCTGCAAAAATCCATAGCAGCTGCATTTACAATTCAAAAACAAAAAGGGGGAATTGTGAAAGGGACTAACAGTGGGCCTGTTAGCTAAAGGAGTGAGAAGGAGCTGAGAAGCAAGAAGAAGCTGATAAGGAGCTCTCTCCAAGGCTGTAACCAAGGAGACCAAGAGAAGTGAGGAATTGAAGAAAGATAAGAGAACTTTGCAGCTGGACGAAGCATTTTTAGAAAGTTAGTTGAAGTCACTGTAACTTTTCACCAATAGTGTTATGTTGACTTATTGTGGCCAATAGTTAGGGCAGAAGAAGCATAAAGGATTAGAAAGTGTATAAAAGGTCAGCCATGTTCAATAATAAAGAGTTGCCATCTGAGACTGCTTGTGGTCTCTGCTTTGTGTTGTGACTGCCTCGACAGCGACAGGGAGGTGTCCCCAATTTCCACACAGCCTCAGTGGCTGTGGAGGCCGAGGCCAAGTAGCTGTGGGATGCCAGCGCCAGCCTGACCACACGTCACTTCCTGGGGACACTTGGGGACATCCATGCCCTCTTTTGGAGTTTCCACTCTGACCCTGGTGGCCCTGGTGCCGTTTGGTGGCCGAGCAGTGCCAAAAAACCATCAAGAACATCCCAAGGCTACTTCAGGAATAGTGATGTCACCACTGTGACGTCATCGGGGCAGTGACATCATCAGGGACATCACTCGTGTCACCTGTCCCCTGCCTCCTCCAAATTTGAGACAAATTTGGGGAATTTTCTGGGAACTCTCATTGAAATTGTCCCAAACCCTCATGGGAATTTCTGGGGTGATGTCATTTGGGACACTCAGGGGCACGCAGTGATGCTCAGGGACAGGGCAGCAGGTCCAGGGTGAATGAGACCCTTGGTACCTTGCAGCAGAGGCAGCTTTCCACCGTGGCTGCAGCAGAGCTGGGTTATAAATGACAATATAATAATTGGCTTTTGCATTTCTGTATTGGCTTTGTCATGTTGTTCTTGATCACTAGTATTTTCATATAGTCCAATTTATAATTTCTTGTAGCTGCTTTATGGTACGATATAATCTATCAATTTATACGTGCACCATATAGCCTAGTTAATAGTAGAGTAATAAGTAGATATTATATCATAGGCCTTAGGGAAATATTAAATAGAGACCATACAATGGTAAAATGCTTCGGTGTAATTGACTCAGAGAACGGTGTAAAAAAATTCTGTTGTGTCTCATATCTGCAGACTGGCCTCTCCAGGTGGTAACAGTGACACAAATGTGAGAAGAATTTATGAATTGATCAGGGGGTGTGAGAAAACAGGATGGAACCAGGAGAAGAAATAAAACACATCGACCCAATTTACAGTATGTCCTGCAGACAAGTCAGATGTTAAAACAAAACAAGTGTTCCCAGAACATCAAAGCCACTCAGGAATGTCTGAATAATGTCGAAACTCAGGAATACCTTTGTGCCCCTGAAGTGGAACCACATCTGGATAATGATGATTTTGTGGGAAATACATTCTGTGCTGTCCCTGCGAGCTAGCAGGGCCTCCTGAAGATAAGGAGAAGCCCCATATCTCTCCTGAAGGAACACCAAGGTCGTTACCAGGGAGACCGGAGGAAGGAGACAAAGTTAAGAGCTATGGACTCTGGCTGGCTCGCAGAGTGACATGGATCCCTGGTCGCCTGCTGGGAACTTCGTTTCTCTTTTGTGGCTAATGGGCACTGTATGTGTGTTAGATGGGTGTAAATATCCGGAATAACTTTGAAAGCAACGTTGGTCTAATAAATTTCTCTCTTGCACCCTTTTGATGGAGTCATGTATTATTGTACTGTGTCGTGCTCTATAGCCACATCTGGTGGCCGTCCAACATGATTGTAACAGGACTGTAAAGAAGAAAAGAAAGTTGAAGGGTACCCTAAAAAAAATATGAGTGAAGGCAGCAGGGATCCTGCGGAGGTCCGGAGCTAAATCAGACGTCTGATTTGAGGTGAGCGATTGGGAAAAATAATGGGAAATAATTTATCAAACGAGGAAATGACTGTTTTGTCCACGTGTGTGGGAACTCAGCACATCACTCCAGATGTCTAGAGTTACCTAGAGAATATGATATATGTAGTTTTTAGTATAAAAAGACACGACATCCCCGTGGGAGGTCAGAGTGCCCTTGGCTGCCTTGCAGGTCAGACCTCTGTGGGGCAGAGAGAAAATTCTGTAGATAAAGAAGAATAAACAATCTGAAGACTGAAAAACTGAAGAGTTCAGACTCGTCCTTTGAAGCGCGGCCGCCCCAGTTCCACCCTACGCGTGTCCGGGCAGAGACAGACAGCCGACCGGACACCTGGCGTCCCTGGGTGGGCGCCCGGCGGGCACCCGCTGACCCTGGTGGGCTCTGGTGTGCACCTCTCGCAGAGGGGCAACCTCAGAGCGCCGAGCGGGCAGCTCCAGAGCTGGACTTGTTCCCAGGAGAACGCTGATAACTCCCTGGGAAAGCAGCCAGAGGAGTCTGAAGAAGCAGCAGCCACTGAGAACATCGCACTCCACTTCTGCCAAAGAAGGTTCGTAGCAGAACAGCCCGGATTGGAATCAGAAAGGCGCCTCTGAATCCATCTCCTGTGACCTGCGGGCCGGTGACCAGGAGCCTTCAGACTGCTCTGACGAC
This sequence comes from Agelaius tricolor, assembly GCF_023055355.1. NCBI lineage: Eukaryota > Metazoa > Chordata > Aves > Passeriformes > Icteridae > Agelaius > Agelaius tricolor. The sequence continues at coordinate 1,501,528 of NW_027269317.1, read as the reverse complement.
ACCAATTCAGTGAGAAGGTCAAAAATTAAGAACATGGGGGGTGTACTGTCCCAGGAACAATTAGAGGTTCTGTCTGACCTACAAGGCGTGGCAGACGCACACACTAAGGGGATCCCAAAGAAAAAGCTTAAAGATCTGTTGGTATGGGTGCGGTGTAATTACCCGTACTCAGAGACACGTCTGTTGTTTGAAGTGGGTTTTTGGCAGGAAATTAATAGGCACCTCTATCTCTCAGCTACGAAGGATGATAAGATGGCCTTGAAATTGCTGTCTTCTGCAAGAATTATGTTAGAGGCGACCTCAGCTCAGTCTAGGGGGTCGGCCAGGCAACAACTTGTTACAAATCCCACAGGGGCGGAGGGAGGAGAGCAAGGCTCCAAACGGAGATTGGCTCTGATCCCAATTGGCCCGGGGGAAACAGCTCCCGAGGAAGGGAGCAGGGAGAAATGTCATTGCCTTCAGTCCCACCTTCCCGAAAACCCAAGGGACCTCCAAAACGTCCTGAAACCCCAGAGAGTGCAGGGGTTTCAGGCTCCAACTCAGGCACAGACGACACCATTCCAATCCCAGACGAGTTAAGGTTTTCTCCCAGCGAGATTGAGGAAACGGGTCATTCCCTAGGAGCGGACCTTCCCGATTCGCAGGAGCCAGAGGGAGACGGGATGAGACAAGCGTCGGAGTCGGGAAGGGGGGTCGAAGGGGGACAAGAGGGAAGGGGGGATGCGCTTTCTCACGGCAGGCACGGCGGCAGTGCTAGCTGGCGGGAGGGGCATGGAGGCAATGGGGGACACGGGTTCTGGTGTGGCTTTTGCGGGCGCAGCGCCGAGGGTGGCGGCAATCTCGGCTGGCGCGGTGCCAAAAGTGTGCGTGAAGGGCAAGGCTCGCGGGACATCCGGGGAGGGCTCTCAAACCAGACGCGGGCAGTGAGGGTGGAGCAGCTGCAGGGCTCCAGCCGGCTACCATAGGGAGACACAGGGAACGCGTGGTGATGATGTCAAACCCGGAAGTCGTGATGTGGAGATCGGCCCGGATCGCGGCATGAAAGGGGGTATCGCCAGGGGGAGGGCTGCACGCTCCGGCGGGGGGTGTGGATACAGCATTAGAGGAGGAGGAGAGAGGGTCAGGAATGGACACCGGGAGGAGACTTCGGAGGTGGAGCGGGACGGAGACAGTGACGTCAGTTCAGGGGAGGCAGGAGGCGTTCCCGAGGGCGCGTGTGCGCAGAAAGTATGGGCAGAGCGCGGTCGGAGGCGGGTCCGATCCCCCGTGAGGTCTCGGGCCAGGAGGAGGGGCCGTGATCGGGGTTCGACATCCCGGGGCTGCACCCCCTCTCCGATCCCGATGCCTTCAGTTTCAATCCCTGTGGTCCAAACCTCTTCCATCCAAAGGAGACATTCACGTATTCAACCTCCACTGTCAGCTCAGTCAACAGCCATGCAGACTCGGTCTCAAACACGATCGCAAGAGTTGCAGTCTGCTGAACAGGAGCTGATCGAGTTCGTGCTGTCATCATGGTCGGCCAGGCAGACGACAGCGCCACCTCAAGGGGGGATGACCACAGTGCAGGACATGGCAGGCCTGTTCGACAGCGCCACAGCGCCACCTGCTGGCGAAACTGAAATAATGCAGCGATTTTTTCCAACAAGGTATAAAAAGAAAACTACATCAAAGAAAACAAGAAAAACACAACAAATGGACAATCCCTCATCAACTTCAGGATCTCTTGAAGTTGAGGACAATTCAGATGAAGTGCAATCACAAGGAGAAGACATGATACGAATCACAGCATCAGAAGGAATTCCGGCATGGATGTTTTTGGCAGCAGAAGCAGCAAAAAGCTTTCTGCATTCTTTTGATACAGCAAGAAGAACACGATCATGAGAACCTCAAGTTTCTTTTTCGGATTTGGCAGCGAGACCAAAAACCTCAAAACAAAGAATGTGGAACAAAGAATCACCAAGGACCTCCACGATTCCAGTATGTATGCAACTGCCAATGGGGTTTTCAGAGGAGGAAGAACAGCCAGTGGAACCAACGGACTGGAAAAAAATTAGAAAAATGCTGGCAAAAGAAAAAGATTTGTTTAAAGGATCAGAAGATATAATAATGCCAGAGACATACGATGCACAAGGTCAGAATCCGAGGTGGAAAGGTTGGGTCATGAAGTAGTCAAGGACTTAGCAAAGGCCATTCAGAATAATGAGCTGAATTCACAATTCTTCAAACAACTCCTGAGGGGGACATTCAATATGTACGACCTCACACCATATGATATCCGAAGCCTTGTGTCAATGATTCTCACGGACACACAGAGTCTCATCTGGGAAAGAAGACGGTGAAGGTATCTCACAGAGTTGAGAAACAGTTATCAAGGTGGGCCAAATGCAAATCTCACAGAGGCACAGTTGGCAGGGGATCCTCCAGGTGACAATCCAGCAGAGCAAGCAGCACGACTTCCACGACGAGTGTTGAATGACATCAAGGAAGCAGCGCGCAGAGCGATCCTGCAGATTGCTCCAGCGGGAGTTCAGGACGTTCCATTCTCACGCATCAGGCAAGGTCCCACGGAACCATTCTCGTCATTCATAGATCGACTCTCGCAAGCTGTGGATCGACAAGTGACTGATGAGGCAGTGAAGAGACCTCTCATGGAAAGTCTAGCCTTCGGCAATGCCAACCCGGATTGTCAACGGGTCATCAGCGCAATGCCAGGACGACCATCCTTGGAAGAGCTGGTGGAGCCATGCAGCAAGGTGGGAACACCTCAGCATGTCGCATCGATCGTGAGGGACGAGCTGAGAGGAGAATGGGAAGAACAGATGAAAAGACACTCGGAAAAACAGTCGGAAGACAAGGTGTTGGAAAAAGTGCTGGAAGAAGTACTTCAACAACAGGGTAAAGTTCTTGCAACCATCCAGAAAAAGAACAATCTGTCGGGAGGACAATGCTACAAGTGTGGAGCATTTGGGCACTTGAAGAAGAATTGTTCACAAGCACACGCACAAGTGCAGACGCAAAAACCAGAAAAGCCACTTTGTGCACGATGCGGAAGAGGAAGGCACTCTGTGAAAGAATGTTATTCTCAGACGGACGTGGAAGGGAATCCTTTACCGTATCCGGGAAACGGGAAAAGGAGCGCGCCCACAAACCGTCAGCACGCATTGACACAAATTATGGCGGTGACACAACAGCAAACAGAACAGTCATCGGGGAACGTCAAGAAGACGCCCTCAGCAAAGTCTTCAGCCGATTCCCCAGCGACCCAGACCTCCTTCCAACAGGAGCACAGTGCACATTGGCAGCTTCAAAATTAGTATGCTTTCTAGATGAAAGTCATGTGGAGAATCCTGTCACCCTGGTTTTTTAAGATTTTCTAAGCCTTCTGATGTTGACATTCTTGTAGTGAACTTTCTCACTCACTTTCTGTAAATAACTCATTGTTTTGCATTCCTTTATGGAGGAGGAGAGAGTTGATGGACTGTTGGTTTAACCAGTGGCATTGGAGAGGTGCCACTGTCACCCTCCAATCCACTGTCACTTTTGGAAAACTATAAATGTTGGAGTCAGAAAATAAACGGCCCTTTTTTCTCTCTCACCTTGAGAACGGTGTGTGTGTTCTTTTGTGTCCTATAGCGACATCTGGTGACCCCAACATGTGTATTGCAGCAGATTGTGGTGAGGTTTTCCCCCCCTCTCTTTGGTGCTCTGCCTGCGGTTCTTAGGGTAATGGCAAGCGCTGTGGGTTTTGAGGAGGATCTCCTCCTTTTGGATCTTTGGAGGGGGGTCCTGGAGTGGAAACAGATTTCTGTTCCTGGGATGATTTTGAGAGATTGTGTCTGTGGGCCCGAGAGCGAGGGTTCCTTCGGGTCCTGAGAAGGTGTTCTCCAGGGAGGAGTCGTCTCGTGTGGGGACCCGCCTCATGGAGGCCCTTTTTGACGATTGCACTCTAGATGCGGGACCAGCTGCTGGTGCAGTGGAAAAGATGTGTGGAACTTTGGGAGGGGTCTGGTTCTTGTACCCCTCGGAGTTCCCAGGGAAGCTCTTCTGTCTCGGATGTGGAGGAGGGGGAGTTTGAGTTTTTGTCCGATGTGGAGTCCCCCTCCCCGCCTCCGGACAGTGTGCTGGGGGGCGGAGCCCCGTGGGTTTCTGGGGGCTCTGTGGATTCGGCGGGCCGTCCTTGTCCTGCTTCGCCCTGTGTGGGCGGTGGGGTGGGGGACAGGTCACCTTTTCTTTGTGCCTTTCTGGTTTTTGAGGGCCAGCCTCCGCCTCGGCTTGAGTCTGGTTCGGTGACAACCTGGTGTCCGAATTGCGGTGTTTCCATGAAGTTCCCCCTGGCCACAGCGGGGGCAGGGTCGCCTGCCTCCGAGCCGGGCTCCTCGGCGAGGGGGACGACTTCGCCCGTCCCTGGGCCTGTGCAGCCTGCTGGGCATGAGCAGTCGGTGGAAGCACCCGGGGGCAGGGCGTCGGTCGGCGTTCTATCTGGCCCGCTCTGGTGGGCGGGCAGCCCGCCCCTCTGCTCGGTTGGAGCGGTACCCGCTGGGCAGTCTTATGGTTTGGGACGGACCCTCATAGGGGGCTTGCCGGGCTCCCTGGTGCCGTCCCGCAGTGACTGCGTCTCTCTTGGCGTCCCGTCCCTCCCCTGTGTCGGGGGCCGGGGGCCCCGCGCCGGTCTCATCCCGGTCCGCGCCAGATTTGCTGGCCGTGCTGGTACCTGTGTCCGCCGGGGAGCCCCCTGCTGGAGCTGTAATGCGACAGGGCGCTGGGGTGTTTACCTTTAGCGCACCTGTTGACACGGCCGGCGGGAGGCCGGTGGGTGCCTGGGGCCACGGCACTTCCTCGTCGACTTTGGGGACGCTTCCCGCATGTCAGGTGACCGTGCGTCCCAGGCACCCCGAGCGTTTTTGGCGAGAGGCGAAAACCAAGACCGACGAAATGAATGAGCCTGTTTCCTCGTGGCACCTGCAGGGTCGCGGGGCGGGCTCCTTTGGCTCTGCCGGTGCTGCGGGGGCCCAGGGCCGAGTGGTGTTGGCCTGGCTCCCAGGCGATCTTCGTCTCTTGTCCCTGTTGGGCCTGAGGACCGGGGTGCGGAAGGTGCGGTGGCTTTGCCAGGGGATCCTCAGGTTTTCCCTGTGCTCAGGGGTGTTGCTCATAACACCCATGAACCCCTTTCATATAAGCTGGAGAAGGAGCTCCGTGAGGCAGTTGCTCAGCATGGTTTGGGGTCCGCTGAGGTTATGCGGACTCTCCGGAGGGTTGATTCGGATATGCTGATGCCTCATGATCTCCGTCGTGTGGCACGTTCTCTTTTTCACCCTGTGCAGTATGGTGTTTTTGAGACCAAGTGGGCTCGTTTGGCGGCCCACGCGGTTCTGCGGAATGCTGCGCTGGGTCCGCAGGACCCCAGGCGTGGGGTTGTCGCTGACATGCTGCTGGGAACAGGGCTTTATGAGAATGTTCAAGGGCAGGTTGGATTTGATCCCCTTTTGCTTGAACAGTGCCACTTGCTGGGCATGGCTGCGATTGTTCAGACCCTGGAAATGGCTGCTCCGAGGCTGTGGGAACTCAGCACATCACTCCTGATGTCCAGAGTTACCAAGAGAACCCTTGGGGGTCTCAGAAATCCTGGAATGTTGCCAGGAGTGTTTGGTGACTTGATTTTGATCCATCCACAGAAGTGACAGCAGTTTGAGGACTTGAGAATCACTTGGGAGTGAAGGGTATAAAAAAGGACACATTTATAGGGTGAAATATAAACTTCAAGGTTTTTGGTACAGGGGGGTTATGGAGACAAGATGGAGGGATCAGGGCGTGTCTCGTCCTTCTTCTTTCTTCTTCTTGTCATCCATCTTCTGTGGTGATGTCGGCACTGGGGGATTGGTTCATGGTAAAAGTGCACTTGCCAACATGGGTGAAAAGTATTGGAAAATAAAGGTAAATATCATGTACGTAGATTTTAGTATAAAAAGACATGACCGCCCCGTGGGTGGTCACGAGTGCCTTTGGCTGCCTTGCAGGTCAGACCTCTGTTGGGCAGACAGAAAATTACAGAAAATTTTGTAGATAAGAAACAATAAACAATCTGAAGATCGAAAAGCTGAAGAGTCCAGACTCGTCTTTTGAAACGCGTGCCACCCAAGAACCACCCTACCCGTGTCCGGGCACAGACACTGAAACAGACAGCCGAACCGGACACGAAGCCACCATTCTCGACCATTGTCCAGGGGGATGACGAGCCTTTCATGACGTTCGCGGAAAGGCTGATTGCATCCGTGGATAGACAGGTGCCTGATCCTGTGGCAAGGAGTGTTATGATTACGAACCTTGTCAAGTGCAATTGCAATGCTGCTTGTAGGAAAGTCATAGTGGCTCTGCCTGATGATCCTACTGTTTCTGAGATGGCGGAGGCCTGTGCGGACATCGTCCCCCTGGATCGGAAGTTGGCTGCCGCGGCTGCTGCTGTGCAGCTGGTTTGGGCGGTGCCGCAGGGCAAGCGGCCGTGCGGGGGATTGCGCAGGCTGGCAAGAAGCAGGGGAAGAAAGCACAGAAGGTGAAGTTCCCCATGTTCTTGTGTGGTCAGTGTGGTAGGCCGAATCATATGTCCGATGTGTGCAAGGCGACTGTTCATGCTAATGGCCAGGCTTTGCCAGGCTCGGGAAACGGCAAGCGGAGTGCGCAGGGGGGACGTGTGCGGACACAAGCTTCTCTCCAGACCCCGGTGCCGATGGAGGTCTCCTTTGCCGGCTTGCAGCCAGCACCTGTGGATCAGCAGGAGTGGATGTCTGCACCGCAGCAACAGTTGTGTTAGAGTCTTCTCAGATACGCAAGGTTCCCCTGGATGCCTTTGGTCCCTTGGGTGGGGGCATGAGTGCTCTCCTTATGGGGAGGTCTAGTGCCACCCTTCAGGGCATCATTGTGCACCTGGGGCTCATTGATGGGGATTTCACAGGGCAGATTTGTGCCATGGTCTCCACACCCACCCCCCATGTCACGATCCCGAAAGGGACGCGGCTTGCTCTACTTGTGCCTTTCAAGTCCTCTGTTCGCAGGTCAGCTGACCAGTCGCGTGGAGATGGCGGTTTTGGCTCCACTGGGCCGCCTCAAGTTCACTGGGCTGCTGTCCTGACCAAGGACCATCCCGAGATGCTGTGCACCCTGTCTGTTCCTGGTGCGACACCGCCGGAAGTCCACGTCCGCGGGCTTCTCGACAGAGGTGCTGACATCACAGTTCTCTCCCTTGTGACCTGGCCCCCAGAGCGGCCCTTGGATCTGGTGGGGACATCTGTCGCTGGCCTGGGAGGGATGGCGCAATGTTATGTGAGCCAACGGCCCGTGCTGGTCACCAACCTAGAGGGACAGACGGCCTGGGTTAGGCCTCATGTTACTTCTACTCCTGCCAACCTTTGGGGGAGGGATGTTCTGTCTGTTTGGGGGGTATGCATTGGGACGGATTTTTGATGGGGGCCACTGCAGTGAAGGGCGCAGAGTGTCCCTGGAACACCCCTGTCTTCTGCATCAAAAAGAAATCTGGGAAATGGAGGTTGTTGCAAGACCTCCGAAAGGTCAATGTCATGATGGAAAGCATGGGAACATTGCAGGCGGGCATGCCATTGCCTACCATGCTTCCTGCAGATTGGCTGGTCCTCATTGTGAATTTGAAGGATTGTTTCTTTACAATTCCTTTGCATCCCGATGACAGACCAAAGTTTGCCTTCTCAGTGCCAGCAATTAACGAGGCTGAGCCTGCACAGAGATACCAATGGAGGACATTGCCTCAGGGCATGTGCAATCCTCCCGTCATATGCCAGTGGTATGTGGCCCGTGCTTTGTCTGGAGTTCGCAGGCAATTTCCTGATGCGCGTCTGTACCATTATATGGATGACATTTTGGTGGCCGCGTCCACCCTACATGAGCTGCTGAGGATTCAGCCTCGGTTGCTTGATGCTTTGCATGCTCAGGGACTGCAGGTGGCTCCGGAGAAGGTCCAAGAGCAACCACCTTGGAAGTATTTGGGGGTCAAAATTCTGGAACAGACAATCCGTCACCAGGAGGTGCAATTTGTGCATCCTGTGAGGACACTGAATGATGCCCAGAAATTGGTAGGTGTCATCACTTGGTTGCGTCTGTATTTGGGAGTAACTGATGCGCAGCTGTCTCCTCTGTATGATTTGCTGAAAGGAGACGCTGATCTAAAGTCACCTCTCACACTGAGATGAAAAAGGGTGAGATGTCACCCTGTGTTCGCCCTGAGGCGCATAAGGCATTGGAGGTGGTTCAGCGAGCTGTTTCAGCTTGCCAAGTTTATCGCATTGATCCCTCCATTGATGTCACTGTGTTCGTCACCACTCCAGATTCGTATCCCACAGGCATCATTGGCCAGTGGAGTGATAATTGGTCTGACTCCTTGCACTTGTTGGAATGGGTTTTCCTGCCCCATCAGCCGCAGAAGACGGCAACTGCGTTGTTTGAATTGATCGCTCGCTTGATAATCAAATGCCGGCAACGGTGTTTGCAATTGATGGGTGCAGATCCCGCAAAGATCATACTCCCGGTGCAACGGGAGGATTTTGACTGGAGCTTTGCAAACAGTGTGTCCCTGCAGAGTGCTCTGGAAAATTTATCCGGGCAGATCACTTATCATCTGCCCAACCATAGGCTACTGCATATGGCAAAATCCACAAAAATCTCTTTGCGGCCCAAAAATAGCCAGGAGCCCGTGCAAGGACCCACCGTCTTCACTGACGGTTCAGGGAAAACAGGAAAGGACATTGTTACTTTGAGGGACGGATCTGAGTGGCAGGTTCTGGAAGGTCATGAGGATGGGTCAGCCCAATTGGTTGAACTGAGGGCTGCTGTCATGGCATTTGAGAGATTCTCCCAGGAGCCTTTCAACTTGGTCACGGATTCCGCCTATGTGGCTGATATCGCACAGCAGTTGGGTGTTTCGGTTTTGAAGGAGGTCAGTAATCCTGCCGTGTTTCATTTACTGAAGACCTTGTGGTGTGTCATTCAGGCCCGGGTTCATCCATTCTATGTTCTGCAAGTGAGGAGTCACACCAATTTGCCGGGCTCTATAGTGGAAGGTAACGCGAGGGCTGACAAGCTGGCTAACCCAGCGTGGGCAGTGCCTCAGCCTGATACACTTGCGTAGGCCAAGGCATCGCATGGGTTTCCCCACCAAAATGCACATACCCTGCAGAAGCAGTTTCAGCTGATGCCAACTGAGGCTCGTGACATTGTTGAGTCATGTGATGACTGCCATGCACTTGCTCCGCCTTTGCCGGCAGGGGTGAACCCCAGAGGCCTTAGGGCCTTGGAGCTTTGGCAGACCGATGTCACCCTGATTGCCGAGTTTGGCTGGCTCAAGTATGTGCATGTCACGGTGGACACGTTCTCCTCTGCGATGTGTGCTTCTGCTCACACTGGAGAAAAGGCCCATGATGTCCTTGCCCACTGGAGGCAGGCCTTTGCCGTTCTGGGCACACCTTCTGCTGTGAAAACCAACAATGGTCCTGCTTACGCATCGCAAAAGGTGCGGCAGTTCCTGCAGTTGTGGGGTGTTTCGCACAAGTTCGGGATCCCTCATTCTCCAACTGGTCAAGCTATTGTAGAACGCGCTCATGGTACTCTGAAGCGGGTTCTTCAAAAACAAAAACGGGGAATGCAGGGTGAAACCCCGCACAGTCGGTTGGCAAAAGCTTTGTACAAAATCAATCATCTCACTGTGCCACAGAACTCAAATAACCCTGTCATTTTGAATCACCATCTCTCGTTGCAGGCTGCGGACGAGGCACATCAGCCTCGAGCGAAGGTTCGGGTGCGGAATTTAGTCATCAAACAGTGGGAAGGTCGCAACAACCTTATCGCTTCGGGGTGCGGGTATGCTTGTGTATCCACAGATACTGGGGTACGCTGGGTACCTTGGAAATGTGTTCGCTCTGACCTGCGACCGCAGAGGCAGAATCCAGCCGATGAGCAAGACAGAGACCGTGACCAACCTGAAAGGGATCAAGCAGGCAGATCATTGAGTGATGACTCAGATGCAGATGATGGGAGTGATCGCTCTGATGATTTGTCCGCAAGTGGACACTGAGCATTGTTCATGTTTTCCTTTTTACAATGTTCATTTTCTTTTCTTTTTCTTTTTAAATGGAAAAAGAGTGAGATGTCACCTTGGGTTTTTAAGATTTTCTAAGCCTTCTGATGTTGACATTCTTGTAGTGAATTTTCTCACACACTTTCTGTAAATAATTCATTGTTTTGCATTCCTTTATGGAGGAGGAGAGAGTTGATGGACTGTTGGTTTAACCAGTGGCATTGGAGAGGTGCCACTGTCACCCTCTAATCCACTGTCACTTTTGGAAAACTATAAATGTTGGAGTCAGAAAATAAACGGCCCTTTTTTCTCTTTCACCTTGAGAACGGTGTGAGCGTGTGTTCTTTTGTGTCCTATAGTGACACTGTGCCTTTCAGCTCCTCGAGTGCCTGGACTTGAGCAAACACGGTCCCAGTGCCCTGGCGCTGGTATCCAGGCATCTGCCCAGCCACTGCAGGGACGGGCTGCGCCCCTGCGCTCCGGGGCCTCGTGGTGTTCAGCAAGGAGCCCTCGCTGGTGAGAAGGGGGCGGTGGCTGAAGCCGCGCTGGCAGCATCGTGTGGCTGGGCAATGCAGACCTCTGGGCTTGGCTGGCCTTTGGCAGCAGAGGCAGCTGCTCCCAGCTCTCCTGCCTCCCGCTTCAGCTGCCCCAGTGGCCCAAGCGGCTGTTGGTGCTGCGGCCAGGCACGGCTTCACAGCACAGCCCCGTCTTGCACACAGGCCGGAGGAATACGCGGCCTGTATCAACACCTGCTGCAGCAGCTGGCTGATCCAGATGCAGAGATGGTCTGGATGACCCTGTGTGTGCTCAGGGATATGCTCCAGGACAAAGACCTCAAGCCACCCAGCGTCACCGCCCTGAAGCTGGCTGAGCCCCTCCTGCAACACTTTGAGAACGTAAGGCTCTGCGCCCCCAGCCAAGGGCACCGGACACTGCCTGCAACCTTTGTGCTCTGTGTGTAGAGATTTGGGCTTTTGGCCCAATGGGCCTGCAGTAGCTGGTGCTTAGGACTTTTCCTACCCTTCCAGGACAACAGCCACGTGCGGCTCCTCTCCATTCAGCTCTTCTGCAAGGTGATGGAGCTGGTAGAGGAAGAGGGGGAAAATCCTCCCATGACAATCGTGAGCCAGAGCCTGCTCCCTCTCTTCTTGCACTGGCACGATGAGAACCTGCACGTGGCCAAGGTGAGGTTTTGTGTGATGCGGCCGCATCCCTGGCAGAGGGCTGGGCCGCCCTGGCGCCTGGCGGGCTCCAGCCTCACCTGGCCTTGGCACAGGGTCACGGGTCCCGTGCCCTGGGCTCGGGTGCCACCTGCGGCTCTCTGCTGCTCTCCAGGCCTCTGGCGAAGCCCTGCTTCGTGCGGCACGCTTCCTGAGGAGTGACCTCGAGCAGCTGCTGATGAAGGGGCAGCGGATGCAGTTCGCCGAGCGCCTGGTAAGGACAGCCCGGGAGCCCCAGCCGCAGGCTGGAGAAGCCCCCCTGCCCCCGGTGCTCGGTGCGGGGGGCCGGCAGCTGTGCCCCTGCCCGGCGCCGCCAGCCGGGCCCGCCGGCCTGCGCCCCCCACGCCGCTCCCTGCCCCGGGCCGTGCGGGCCGGCTCGGCCGCTGCTGGGCACAGGGAGCGCCCGGCCGAGGGGCAGAGGCCGCACCGAGCCTTCCCTGTCGGTGCTGCCCGCAGCTGCCGCAGGACGAGAGCCGAGCGGCCGAGCACCTGCGCTGGGCCCTGCCGCGCCTGCGGAGCCCACAGAAGCCCGTGCGCCAGGCGGCCGTCGGGATCATCGGTGAGCCCCGAGCCCGGCGCCCCTCCCTGCCCCCGGCCCGGCTGCTGCCCTGGCTACAGCGGCAGCCGCGCCCGGGCCGCTGCAGCCCCGCCCGCCCTCGGCGCTGCCGCCGCCCTCCCGCAGCCAGCCGAGCCCCGGGCGGCAGCGCGCGGCAGGGGCCGGCAGGAGCCCTGCCCGGGCAGGAGGGCGTGCGGCCGCAGGGCTGGCAGCGCCCGTGCCGGGCAGCTGTGCCGCCCGGGGCCGACACGGGCTCTGTCTTGCCAGGGCTGGCCGGAGTGCTCGTCACGGGGCAGAAGGAGGAGCTCCAGGTCATCAGCGAGGGTGAGTCGGGGCAGCCGCGGAGCAGCGAGCATCGCCGGGGGCAGCTGCACATGCCGGCCCCGCAGCTACAATCCGTGCCCGGGCTTCGGAGGGCTCTGCTCCCTGTGCGGGCGAGGGGCGGCGGGGGCACAGCCCGCAGAGCTGCCAGCGAAACGTGGGCGATCTGTGACCAACACCTTCCGGCCGAAGCCCTGGCAAGAGCCGGCTGGGATGGCCCTGGCAGGAGGCTTTCCTTGGATTCCCTCCATCTGGCCTCTGACCGTGGCTCTCTTCCTCTCTCTTCCAGCTCTTCAAGCCCTGAGAGAAGATGACAGCCCATCCTGCATCAGCGTACTCATTCAGCTGACCTTCCAAAGAAGATCTGCAGGACTTCTTGCGTCTGCTGGATCAGATGTACTGGCATCCCTCGGCCATCTCCAGCTCCCGTTGCAGATGGGAGCAGCTGCAGAGCAGGATGCACCAGCTGCAGCTCCAGGCACAGCTCTAGCTGCTCAGAGCTGAGCCTGTGGCAAGCTCCAGGAGCTCCTGCCATCTCTCTCCCTGTTGGCAGCTCCCTCCCTCCAGCTCTCAGAGCCTGCCCATCCGCTTTTTTTGTCTCCCAGCTCACCCCTTTGCTTCGCTTTCCCTTAATAAAGAGTTTGGATTTTTCCAAAACCTTTTCCAAAACCATAAGAGTGTGTTGGTGTTCCCTGGGAAATGCAGGCATTTGGAGAAATGCCTTTGGAAGAGAGGGGCTTGCTTCTCAAGCAAAGTGCTTCCCCAGGAGCCCCCAGTGAGGTAGTGAGCCATCTCCCTTTGGCTCCCTGCGCTCCTTTCCGTCCTTGAGGCCCCTGGCACTCGGCGGAGGGGCGTGGCAAGGGAGAAGACTGTGAGAGCAGCTTTGGCATCTGCCTGGGCCTGCGGAGACCCCGCCAAGCAGCAGCGGCAGGGCGTGTTCCCTGCCTTTGAGCCCAGCACAGAGCAGGATCATCTCTGTCCAGCCGAGAGCCCCAAATCTCTCTCAGAGAGCTGTGAATTCCAAGGCCTTTATGCACACATTAATGCCATCTTCCCTCTCTGGTGTGTTTTAACTCTTGGCAAGATGCGTTTGCCTCTTGCTTGCTGGAAGCTGCTCTGCTCCAGGGCCGGCACCGAGCTGGGCTGTGCGGGCCGGGCAGCGTGGAGAGTCCTTCCCCAAGCACTTGGCCGGGCTTGGTGTTTCCGGGCTTGCGACAGACACTCGGGGCAAGGGATTCCGTCCAACCGGGGCCACTTTGGGTGGGGAGGGGCTGGCCCCGGGGCACATGGCAGCGTGTCCAAGGGCCCTTTGTGACACGGTGCAGCAGGGTCACTGAGTGGAACGGGGCGTCCGAGCAGCCCTTTGTGACACGCGCTGACATAGGTGCCGGCGGCGCCGTGGCCACGCCACAGTGCTCGGTGCACGCGACGGGACAGGACGGGACAGAGCAGTGCTGTGAGGAGCCCCCGCACAGCCGGCTCATTCCTTGCTGACCCGGAGCTTTTCCGAGGCGTTCCTCCTGCAGCTGGCCTCACGGCCAGACCTCGGGACTCAGTGACTCGGAGCTTTTCCGAGGCATCTCCCATCCCTGCGGCCGGTGCCCTCGTGGCCAGGCCGTGGGGCTTGGTGACCTGCATCGTTCCTGAGGACTCTCCTGTCATTGTGGCAGGAGCCCTCGAGAACAGAGTGCAGGACTTGCTGTCCTGTAATCTTCCTGAGGCTCCTCTGTCGCAGGTACCTGCAAGGCAGGACTGCGGCACTCGCTGACTCGGACCCTTGACGGGGCATCTGTGTCCAAGGTGCCCTTGAGGTCAGGCAGCGGGATGGCAGGCAGACTGCTCGGCCTGTTCAAGGGGCTTCGGGGCAAGAAAAGCAAAGGCCCTGCAGCTGCCCCAGCACAGCAGCCTGCAGAGCCGGAGCAGTTGCAGCTGCTGCAGTACGGTGAGTGGCGGAGCTGGGCCGCAGGGCTGGTGCCTGCAGCCAGTCTGCCTCCATCCCATCCCATCCCATCCCATCCCATCCCATCCCATCCCATCCCATCCCATCCCATCCCATCCCATCCCATCCCATCTCTGTGGACATATCCATGGATAGGACAGAAGCTGGGCTGGAGCACCTGGCAGCCACGCTCCATCCCCCGGGGCATCCCGAGGCTCTCCCTGCCTGGGGAGCGCAGGGCTGGGCTGTGTTCTCCGGCCTCTCCCGCAGCCCCTCAGCTCTGGCTGCGCTTGCTCTTTGCCAGATGCAGCCCAGGACCGGACACAAGAACAGGAAGCCGCCCGTGGCCGCTTGGGCAGAACAGCGCAGGTACCTGGGGCCATCCCCACCTGGGCTGGGCCTGCTGGCACTGCTCAGCCAAGCACCAGGCTTGGAGCGCTCCATGGATTCTCCCTCTCTTGCTGCCCTTCTCCTGCCGACCCTCTGTGAATTCATCACGTGCCTTTGGCAGGAAGAGACCGCCGGTGTGGGCACGGGCGTCTTGGCCAACCTTCCGTTCCTCGATGCCAAGATCGATGCTGCCATGCTGGATTTGCTTGTGGAGAAGGGTGTCTCCAATCCAGTGCAAGTAAGCAGCCTGGGGCAAGGGCTCAATGGCCCCAGCAGTGGTGCAGCGCCTCGAGCCGGCTCTGCCGGGCTCCCTGGGCCTTTGAGGCCCGGCCCAATGCGGTTGGAAGGGAAGCACTTCTCAGGGGGAGTTGCTGCTCTGGCAGCTCTCCAAGTCTCCCCATGCCCTCTGCAGGTGCCTGCCATGGTGAGGTCCATCCACCAGTGGCTCACGGCCAATGAGGCTGCTGGGCACAGGCTGGACAAAACCCTTCTGGAGCTGACCGAGGAATACCCCTCTGACGTGCTGATCACCCTCTTGCGCTGGGCCCCATCGTGTGACAGGTAGGGCAGCCCCACATGCCTTGAGGGCTTCGGGTTCACCGGCCCATCACCCTGTAGAGCCTGTCCCTGCTGACTGCCAGACAGGCGGGCAGTTCCAGGATCCTCTGGCTCCTCGGTTTTCCAGGGCTGCCATGGCAGCTCCTGAGCCTGGTGCCACGCTCCCTCCCTGCCCCTCGGGGCCTGTACCCACGTGGGCTGGCTGGCCGCTGCCGGCCAGGGGCAGTGGGCAGAGGCAGGGCTGAGGGCCAGCGCGGGGCCCTGCAGCTGCCCAGGCCACGGTGCTGTGGCTGAGCCAGCCCTGACACAGAGCTCTGACCCCACAGAGCTGCCGCCACCATGTGGGGAACCATCATGTCCTCGAGCAGGACTGCGGAGCCGGCGCTGCGGCTACTCCTCGATGTGCTGAGCGCCTGGCCAGTGCACAGCGCGTACACCTCCGATGGGGACAACGCAGGAGTCTTTGCCCTGGCTGTGAGTTTCTGGTGCCGGCCTTTGCCAGCCCCCAGGCCGCCTCTCCAGCAGCCAGCTCTCTGTCCTCCCCCCAGCTGCATCTCCCTGCCTCAGGCACTGGGCTGAATCCTGCCTTAGGGGCAGGGTTCAGGGGCACCAGGCCGGCTGCTCCCCCCGTGTCTCCCCCGGCCTCTCCCTGGCATGCTCAGGCCCTGCCACGTGGATGTCTTGGCACTGAGCCTTGTCTCTGGCTGTTTTATTTCTTGCAGGCAACCGTGGCCCTGTGGAGAGTCTTCAATCTGGCCTGGCGCTCGCCTGTGGTGCTGGAGTATTTCTCCAATCTCTTTCTGCGTCTGCTCTTCCAAGCTTACATTAGCATGCAGGATATGCCAGAAGAGGTTGAGACCTTCTGGCAGGGATGCCAGGAGCAACACGGCCTCTCCGCCAACCCCAACAGGTGCTCCGTGCCAGTCCTCCCAGTCTCCCCATCCCTCCCACGCCCCCAGGGCAGGAGCCGGGGCTCCCAGCGTGACCTGGGCTTTGCTCTGCACACAGCTTTGCGCTGCAGACCCTGAAGGCCCTGCTCTGCCAAATGCGCTATGAGCACGTGGTGCTGTCCATGGAACGCAAGCGTGCCTGGGACACGCTGCTCTGTGCCGACACCCACCACTGTGCAGTGCGTCTGCTGGCCAGGTGAGACCTCGTTCTCCCCACCGCCCCTCTCCTTTGTGCCTGCAACGCCCCACACAGTCCCCGTGCTCATGGGCAGCCGGGCCTTGTCACCAAGGGAGGCATGAGCAGACTGGAAAAGGCCGGCACAGGAGGCTGCCTGGGAACAGCCGCCTCCCAAAGCGCCCTCGGGATGCTCGGGAGCAGACCAGAGCTCTGCCAGTCAGCCCTGGGAGAGGTTTGCCCGCCCGGCCCAGGAGCATGGTGCCTTTTTCTCCCTGCCAGGGAGATGCGCCGTGTCTCCATCATCTGGTGTTGCGGCATGGCATCCTGCCTCTTTGACCTGCTCAGCCAAGGCATTTCAGACTGGGAGCTGCCCGCCCTGGCCTTCCTGGTGGAGGTGAGCCCCACGGCCAGCGCTGCCTGGCTGAGCTGCCTCCCAGCCCTCCGCCCTCTCGTAGCCGCAGCTGCCTGGGACGCTGCCCGTGCCCTGTGCTGCTGCCTTGGCTCGGCCCTGTGCACTTCTGAGCTCCTGCCAGCTGGGCACCTCTGTGCCTGCTCTGTGCCTTTCAGGTCCTGGATTGCCTGGACTTGAGCGAATGCGGTAAAAAAGTCCTGGAGATCTTGACAAGGCACCTGCAGAGCGAGTCCAGGCAGATGCGTGGCGTGGCGCTGCGAGGCCTCGTGGTGCTCACCTCGATGGTGAGAAGGAGGCAGCAGCTGAAGCTGTGCTGGCAGCGTGGGGCTGGGGCAAGCAGCCCCTTGGCCTTAGCTGGGCTTTGGCTGCTGTGGCAGCTGCTCCCAGCTCTCCAGGGTCGCTGTTCAGCTGCCTGAGTGCTTTGGGACAGGCCTTCGGCCTCTGAGCCCTGCAGCAGCAGCAGCAGCAGCAGCGTGGGGTTGCCCAGCCTTGTTTTGCACACAGGATCCAAGCGTGTACAGCCTGACTGAAAGCCTTGGGAAGCTACTGTGGGATAGGGATGAAGACATCGTGGAGAAGACCCTCATTGTGCTCAGCCTCCTGATGCTGCAGAAAGACCTGGCAATAGCCAGCCCCATCGCCCTGCAGCTGGCTGAGGCGCTCTGGCACCTCTTTGACAATGTGAGGCTCTGTGCCCCCAGCCACGGGCACTTGGGTGCTGCCTTGGGCCTGGGCACAGGGAGGCCTGGAGCAGCTGATGTGGAGGGCTTTGGCTTCCTTTTCAACAGGACAACAGCCTTGTGCAGCTGCTCTCCATTCGCCTCTTCCAAGATGTGATCGCCTTGGTAGTGGCAAAGGGAGAAAAGCCTCTGAAGAAGCACGTGAGCCAGAGCCTGCTCCCACTCTTCTTCCACTGCCACGATGAGAACGGGCGTGTGGCACAGGTGAGGCCTCCTGGGTGTCCCCATGGAAGGAGCTCAGCTGTCTCCCCAGCCCCTGGCACCTGACGGGCTCCAGCCTCCTCCCGGCCCAGGCACAGAGATGCGGGTCCGGTGCCCTGGGCTGCGGTGCCATCTCTGGGTCTCTGCTGCTCTGCAGGCCTCTCGGGAAACGCTGCTTTCTGCAGTAAGCTTCCTGAAGAGGAAGGATATCAAGCAGCTGCTGCAGACGCATCAGATGTGGAGATTTGCCGAGTGCTTGGTAAGGACAGCCTGGAATGCCCAGCCCAATCCCTGCAGAAGCCGCCTGCCCCCGGCGCCCGGTCTGTGGGGCTGGCAGCTGTGGCCCCTGCCCAGTGCCGCAGGCAGGGGCACCAGCCTGCGCCCCACACGCCGCTCCCTTGCCTGGGCCGTGCGGGCTCGTCTCCAGGCTCCTGTGGCCCCAAGGCCGGTGCCGATGGAGGCCCGAGCCAGCCGGGCTCTGCTGCGGGGCGGCACCGCGGCTCGCCGGGCCCTCCGCCCCGTGCCGAGCCCGGCGCCTGCGGCTGCTGGCCGGGCCTCAGGGCTCTGTGGGCAGGGGGAGCAGTGGCGGCCGTAGGCAGCGCCCGGCCCAGGGGCAGGGCCCGCATCAACCCTTTCCCTCCGTGCCCCGCCGCTCTCTGCAGCTGGCAGAGGACAGGAGCCGAGCGGCCGAGCACCTGCGCCTGGCCCTGCCCTACGTGCGGAGCGCACAGGAGCCCCTGCGAGAGGCGGCCGTCAGGTTCATGGGTGAGCGCCAAGCCCGGCTCCCTCCCCGGCCCGACCCGCCGCAGCTCGGCCCCAGCCCCGCCTGCTGCCCCGGCAGCAGGATCCGGGCGCGGGCATGTGCAGCCCCGGCGGGGCTCGGCATTGCTGCTGCCGCCCTCTGGCAGCCGTGGCCTGGGGCGGCAGCGTGCGCCAGGGGCTCGGGCTGAGCCCTGCCGGGCCAGCAGGGCGTGTGGCCTCGAGGCTGGCAGCGCCCGTGGGCGGCAGCTGTGGCTCTGAAGGCCGGACACGCTCTGTGTTCCCCAGGGATGGCCGGGCGCTTCCTGACAGGGCAGCAGCCGCACTTCCGCATCATCTGCAGGGGTGAGTGCGGCCCGCGGGCTCTCGCCGGGGGCTGCCGCTGGCACCTGCGCTCCCTGGCCCGCCCGCCCACGGCTCCGCTCCCTGCGCGCCCCAAGGTGCCCACAGCACAGACACCTTGCAGCCGCCTGGGGGACATTCCTGGCCAGCAGCTGCCAGCGCGTCCTTCTTGCCTCCTGCTTCCTCCAGGCCGTGCCAGGAGCTGCGTGCTATGCACGAGCCTGGAGGCTCTCCCCAGCTGCCCGCAGATCCAGCCTCTGACTGGGCCTCTGTTTCTCTCTCTGCAGCCCTGCAGGACATGACGGATGACACCAGCCCTGCCATCTCATGCCTGGCGCTTCAAGCTCTGTACATCCTTTTAGCTCTACAGAGCGTTCCCTGCTCCCGACTCCAGAAGATGCGAGACCAACTGCGCCGCCTCTGGCACTCGCGGCCTTTGCTGTGTGGCCGTGGCTGAGTGTCCTGCTGCGGCGCTGTGCAGAACTGCTCCGGGAGGCTGCGTCTGCTGGGGCCACCTGAGCCTGCGGGGAACACCTCTCCTCTGCCAGCACTTCCTTTCCCTTCACCCCCTAGAAGAACATTAAATTGCTGTTGTTGGATAGCCGGCTGTCCAGGAGCTTTCTCTTGGTGCAGAGTGTCTTCAGGCCAATGGGGAAGAGGGGGAAAAGGCTGCTTGGTCTGTGCAATTTGCCCAAGCGTGCAGTGTGGAAGGGAAAGTGTGGAAGAATGGCTGGAGGAAAAGGGCCATGGATCCGTGGAAATGTTGTACAAGCAAGCCCCATGATAACTGAGCATACATGATAACTTAGCAGCTTGGCATAAGTGGGCCGCACTTAGCATAACCAGGCCGCACGCCATGATAGGAAGATGCTGTGTCCTGCCTGCTGACAAGGTCGAACGGGCAAGGACAGCAACGAGAATAGAAACCATAAAGTATGCATAACCACAAAGTAGGAGGAATATGTAAATGTAATCTCTTGCTTTAAACCAAGAAACTCACAACAGGTATGAGCAATTAAACCAATAAACTAACGACAAGTATGCATAATTACTGGAAAACTATATAAAAGTACCGGTGTAATCAAGATAAACCGAAGCTTGCTTTACCAATCATATTGATTGATTGCTTGTCTTCCCTCGCCGCCATCAGGAGGGGGCTGTGGGATGCTGAGAGGGACGGGAGGGGCTTTGGTGGCTCCTGGCCAGGACAAAAAGGGATCGGGGGGAGGTTTCAGGGGGTCCTGGCTGGGCTGGGGGCCACAGGGAGGGCGCTGGGAGGGGCTGGGGGTGTCCGTGAGAGGTTTTGGGGGTGCTGAGCCCTGTGGACCCCCCAGAGATGCCGCCGGACGCCGCCCGCAGCAAGATGCTGACGGGCATCGGGGGCTTCGTCTTGGGCTTCGTCTTCCTGGCGCTGGGGCTCGGCTTCTACGTGCGCAAGAAGGTCAGGGCGGGTGCCGGGGGTGGCGTCCCGGCCGTGGCGGAGCATGTGCGCTCCTGCCGGGGCCCCCAGCCCGGTGTCACCCCCTTTTCTCTGCCCACAGAGCTCCTGAGCCGCCGGCGGCTGCAGCCCCTCCCCGTGGGCTCGGGCCCGGCCGGGACCCCCCGCTCCGTCCCCGCTCCGCTGATTTTGGGGGGGGTCCCGTGTCCCCCCCAGCCCCGCTGGCGCTCTGCCCCCGCCCAGTGCCTGCTCCCAGTGCTCCCAATAAAGCTTCCCAGTTGGCCCCGGGGCCGTTTATTGGGGGGCGATGGGGAGCGGTTTGGGGGGGGCGGTGATGGGACGGATTTGGGCAAAGGGAGGGGGAAAAAGGGTGGGGGCTGGGCCCGGGGGGGAGCGGGAGGAGGAGGAAGAGGAGGAGGAGGAAGAGCAGCAGCACCAGATCCCCACGGTTTCCCCGCCCCGCCAGAGCTGCAGCCCCCCCGGCCCTGTCAGCATCGCCCCCTCCCCACATCCCGCAGTGAGCGGGGAGAAGGAGCTCAGCCCTGGTTAAGAATCTTTAATTACTTTAAAATAACTCATACTTTTTAATTTTAAAACATTTTATTTTAATGTATGAAAACATCTCTATAATTTACATTTATATAATTTAAAAAAATTAATTGTACTTAATAATCCCCTTGACCTCTTGATAATAAAATTGTGTTTCTGTCACGATCCCTCCTCATGGACGGGTTTCCTGATGGGGGATCTTGTTGGATCAGCGGAAGAAATGCGGCACTCAATCTGCGTGATCAGCAAGTCTCCAACTTTATTGATAGTTCACACATATTTATATTGGTGTTAATGTGGCTTATACATATTGCAAAGCTGAGCTCATTATTGGTTAATTACTTCTCGGTCAACCACGCCTACTTCTATATTCTTATGGTTATTTTGTTACTACTTCTACATTCTTGTGGTTATTCTGATGAAACTATCCTCATATTTTTGGCAAAAGATCCTCTATCCAGTTGTTGCACCAAGGGCACAATGTCCCTGTCAGTGGTTGGACACTGACTGCTGAATCCTAGACTTGCCTCCTTCTAACTTAACCAACGCTATTATGTCGACGTGACCTTTCTCAGCTGGCCAGCTGTCCACAAAGCTCTCCACATTGGAGCGGTTAACTGGAAACCTACAGGTAGAATCAGGCTTTGGTATTGATGGATGGCTCAAATCTTTAGGCCTGGGATCATGGTTACGCTCTATTGTTAAGGTCAGCATTATAGTGAGCATTATAGCTTTGTTAGTAGTATTAATTTTGCCATGTTTTTGCATATGCCTACAGAACATGGTGCAAAAGATGGTATCTGCTGCATTTAATCAGACCATGCTTGTTCAACAGAAAAACGGGGGAAGTGTGGAGAGCTTCAGATATATTCAATCAATTTCCTTCATTTAACCCAGTTTGGGGTGTTTTTAAAGGATGAAAGTGAAGCAGAGGAAAATTAAGGCCAAACCAAAAGGAGAAGCAGCCAGGTGTGTTCCCGACATGGATCACAGGGAATGTGAGTGACCAGGGCTGTGCCCAAAGTGCCTCCTCCAGTGGGGGATGGAGCTGGAGCAGCGCAAGAAGCTCTGCCCGCACTCGGGGCACTCGCAGGGCTTCCCTTACCGGTGCCTCCGTTGGTGTTGGGTCAAGATAGAGCTCCTGGAGAAGCTCTTCCCACACTGGGGACACTCGTAGGGCCTCTCCCCTGTGTGGATGCGCCGGTGCCTGGTGAGGGTGGAGTTGTGCTTGAATCCCTTCCCACAGTCAGGGCATTGGAAGGGCCTCTCCTCTGTGTGAATCCAATAGTGCAGGAGGAGATAGGAGCTGGTCTGAAACCTCTTCCTGCATTTATCACACTCGTAGGGCCTCTCCCCAGTGTGGATGCGCCGGTGGGTGATGAGGGTGGAGTTGAATTTGAATCCCTTCCCACACTCAAGGCATTGGAAGGGCCTCTCCTCTGTGTGAGTCTGATAGTGCTGGAGGAGATGGGAGCTGGTCTGAAACTTCTTCCCACACTTGGAACACTCATAAGGCCTCTCCCCAGTGTGGATCCTCTGGTGGCTGATCAGGTTGGAGCTCCGGCTGAAGCTCTTCCCACACTCCCCACACTCGTAGGGCCTCTCCCCAGTGTGGGTTCTCTGGTGCCTGATCAGGTGGCAGTTCCACCTGAAGCTCTTCCCACACTCCACACACGTGTGGGGCTTCTCCCCATCATGGAGCTGCTCATGGAGCACCAGCTCCGAGCTCTGGCTCCATCTCCGGCCGCCTTCCCGGCCCAGGCTGGCTCTTTCCCCCTCACATCCCTGCCATCTGCGTTTGCAGCCCCTCCTCGTGCGGCAGCTCCGGGGCTTTTCCTCCCCGTTGGCTTCCTGCGCCGTGGAGCCGCTCAAAACGGCCTCTGCCACCAGGTTCTGCTGCGGGCATTTGTCCTCCCTGCTCTCCATGCTCAGCTCCTGCTCTGGGGGAGGAAGGACAAGGACAGCATGGGATTTGCCTCCGTGCCACGGGCAAGGGCAAGGAGATCCCCCCAGGGCTGAGCTGCAGCCAGGGGCCCTGCTGGGCTGGGAGATGGAGCAGCACAGAGGGGAAAGGGGCACTGACTTCCTCCTCACCTGCCTCAGTGTCCCGGGGCATCTTCCTCTTCCTCGCAGCCTCCCTGGGGTTGACAATGGGAAATCCTGGTTTGGGGAAAACAAGGGATGAGCGCGTTTGTAGGAGCGTCGGGGGGTAGGACGGTCGGGACGGACGGAGACGAGAGATCTCTGCAGCCAGGTTGTGGAACCTGCGGTTGATTGCAAAGGGCCTGGGTGCAGGGCCCTGCTTGGAGCTGCCAGGCACAGCTTGGAGCAGGCCCGAGAGAAGAGAGGGGTAGAGAGGATGAGAGGGTAAGAGAGTAAGAGGGGAAGAGCGTAAGAGAGTAAGGTTCCTGTTACAATACAATAAATCTTCTGTGTTGAATATTCTATTTCTCACTAGCCAATCTAGTACAAGATACAAATCCTATAGCATTTACATACAGCCTGTAAGAATCACTACATCACCATACTGTGTTACATTTTAAACCCTAAAAACTCCTCTTTAAACCCCTTCTGCTGAGCTAGTGGGGTCTGCTCTGACCCTTGGATCTGTCTGCAAGCAGAGGGAGTTGTTTCATCAGAAGGGGATTACCTTCAGTTGGGCCACACCATTGGTTTCCAGCTGTTAAGTAACTAAGGTATCTCAAAGCTTGCTTTCATTTCAATCTTCCTTATATTTTCTATATTCTCAAAATCTTTTGCCAGACAATAATATTTATAAGGCTTTCCTGTTTCATCTTCCCCAACACACACTGAGTTTGAAGGTCTCTCTGCCCAAGTCCATCTCTACAAGTCATTGGCCATCTGGGCTCAAGAAAAACCTCCCAAACACCAAGATTCAGCCCTGAAAAAGCCTCCCAGGAGTTCCCTGTCCCTGGACCCATCCCTTTGGTGTTCGGGGGCTCCCCCCTGTCCCAGCTGCTGGGGTCACGCTTGGATTGGGGGTCGCCCTTCTCCTCGGTGCCCACCCTGCCCAGGCTGCTGCCAGTCTCAGCAATGCCAAAAGCTCCCCCCGCTTCGCTCTCCCCATTTCGGGATGCCGGGGCTCTTTGGGAGGGATGCGCTGCCCTGCCCCGCGGGAGCCACCAGCGCCCCTGCCGGCCGTGCCCGGAACTGCACCCAACGGGAAAGCGCCGCAGCCGAAAGGCCGGGACTGGCTCCGGGCTCTGTTTGTTGGCACTGCCGGAGCTGGTGTTCTTTGTTTGCTTTATTATACACACTAGTAAAGAACTGGTATTCCTATTCCCATAGCTTCGCCTGAGAGACCCTTGATTTCACTAGTCTAAAAATTAAGAGGGAGGGGGTTTGCATTCTCCATTCCAAGAGAGGCTTTTTCTGCCTTCCCAAGCAGACACCTGTCTTGTAAAGCAAGACAAACACCCACAGGCACTGAGGGGGGCTGCAGGAGGGGCAGAAGAAGGCCCTGCAGCACTTGGGCACAAAGGCCCAGCAGGTGAGTGCAAGAAGGGAGCAGCAAAAGGCCAAGCTGAAGGCAAAGGCCAGGGCAGAGCTCCTACAGCCCCTGAGGGATCAGCCCCAGGGCCCAAGGGGGCCCCAGCACCCAGGGCACGGGCTCGGCCACAAGCACCCGGCAGAGGCATTGCCCTCCTCGGCAGGGGACAGCCCACCCAAACAGCCCCTGGCAAGGAATCAGGGCTCCAGCTGCAGGGCACAAGGACACTGCAAGCACAGACAGCAGCACCCTCAGGACCAGCAAGTCCACCCCGTGATGGACATGGATTGGCAGCGCTGTCACAGCTCCCATCACACCAGGGACCCTCCACACTGGAGCCCTTGAGAACATTCAGGTGGGTCTGCATTGAGAGGAGGCCTCTCCTGATGGACACAGGAGCCTCTCAATGCAATCTGAATCTTAGACCTAAGGGGGAAAAATGCAAAAAATTTGTTTGATTAGTGAGGGGATAAGTGGGAAAGATGCATGGTTTTATTCAACCACTATTAGTAGATCTGGGAGATGGATTGGAAATGCATGAATTTTTATTTGCTCCTAATTGTTATCATGATTTACTGGGAAGGGATTTGATTGCTAAACATGGAATGCAAATTAATATTATAAAAGGTGATACAGAGGCCAGTTCTGTTCTACCTCTGTGTCAAATGTCTGGCCAGGCCTATGCTGAAGTGAACCCAGAAGTGTGGGCAGCCACAGGAAAATAGGGAAAATTAGATATGGAGCCTCTACAAATTACTTCAAAGCAACCAGGACAAGCAATACCCTGTTCCAGGGGAGGGAAGGAAGGGCTCACAGCCTGGTATTGAGTCCCTGTAGAAGGCAGGGCTTTTGGAGCCAGGGGTGTCTCCCTGTAACACTCCTATCCTGCCAGTCAACAAACTGGATGCATGGACAGGA
Source organism: Agelaius tricolor (assembly GCF_023055355.1). Taxonomy (NCBI): domain Eukaryota; kingdom Metazoa; phylum Chordata; class Aves; order Passeriformes; family Icteridae; genus Agelaius; species Agelaius tricolor. The sequence continues at coordinate 1,476,453 of NW_027269317.1, read as the reverse complement.
GGAGGAAACACAGAATTTTCAAGTGTTAAAATGAAGATTACGTGAGGCCGCTGCCCTGGCCCTTCCAGACAGGGTAAAAGAATTTGAATTATAGGTGGATGTTAAACAGGGTCTTGCCAAAGGAATTCTTGTGCTAAAATGTTTAACCCAGTGGCCAGAGAGCAGCCTCATTGTCTGCAGAATTCTGCAGCCATAGCTTTCATGGGAGCTGAGGCCTGAAATCTGATGACAACAGGAGGATCTCCTGGAGTTCAAGTCTGGCAGCAAGTTAAAGCTCTGACAACCAAAAGAGCCTCTAAATGAATGAGCAGGGCTCGGTTATTACAGTATGAAACTTGTTCAATGGCACAGGAGGATTCAGAACTGAGGACAGGGCAAGGGTTTAACCCAGCCTCCTGTTTGAACAGCCTGGAGAGGGGCTGGCAAGGAACCCAGGACTGCACTCAAGGGACAGAGCTCCAGACCCAGGCTGGGAGAGATTGATGGGACATTCCCTGGCCTGAGGGACAAAATGTGTTTGTGGATGGCTCTGCCAGGGCAGCAGAAGGGAAAAGAGCTACAAGACAGGCTGTTATTAAGGAAGGGGAATCAGACGAAGCGCAGGTCACCGCCCCATGCTCAGCTCAACCCAAGGAGCTCTGGGTGCTTCTAAGAGCCTGGCACTGAAATGCCCTCAGCAGGAAGGCTTCAATATCTTCTGCTGACACCATGGCACCTAACAGGGGGGCAAAAGCAATTCTCACTGCTTCAGACACCACTGGATCAGAGATCAAGGTAGATTCTCCCACAGGAAGCTGGGCTGGCACAGAGCCTGCCCTGGCACTTTGCTGTTGCCAACACCCAGCCAGGACATCGGCTCCTGCCTAAGGAGTGCAAAGCAGCACCACTGGTGGCCAAGGGGCCCATGCCAAGTGTCCCTGAGGCCAGAAACAGCCGCCAGCACAGCTGAACACGGGGGGACCCCTCAGCCTGGCCTCAGGGGCTCTGAAGCCCCGGAGATTTGCACTTCCCGCCTGCAGCAGGACCATGGCAGCCGCCCCTGAGCCTGCCCTGAAGGCAACGCAGCAGCAGCCAGGGCTCCACAGCGGGCCAAGCCCCTGGGCCTGCCCACAGATCCTCTGCTCAAACCCTCGGAAATCCTGGCCACCCTCCTCTGGCACCTCCAGCCACTGCGGCCAAGCCTTGCTGCCACTGCTGCAGCTTCAGCGCTGGCTGGGCCTGCACTGCCACAGCTGCTGGGGAGCACCACGGCACAATTCCACTCTGGGGCTCACTCACACCCACACTCTGGGCTGACTGCGACTGCATTGCTGCAAAATGTACCCATTTTGGTTCTTTTCAATCTTCTTTCTCTGCTCAGGCTTGGTTTGCCTTTGCCTTGGGGAAAGGAATTTTAAAGGTTTTATTTAAGGGCTGCTACACCACTCAATGGAGATGAGTTCAACATCTCCACAGACTGGGAATAGCCCAAAAGACACCCACAGAGATAACGACCAGCAACAAAACATCAACGCCCAGCAGCAAACAGCAACCAACAGCTACCCCAGACACTGCCCCCGGCACAGCTGGAGACACCTGGTCTGGAAAAGGCTGAGAAGGAAATCCAGGAGTGTGGACCGAATTCACAGCAGAGGGGAAGAAATCCGGGTCCAACAGGAAACCAAATACTAAAAACCTACACAACATGGAAGCAATGAACATTAAATCAGGGGATTTAGATTGGTTCAGACTACATAAAGTTTAGGAAAAATCCAGTAAAACACACATGCCATGGAATGATTTTCTCTGCACAGCCAGGGTATTTGTGAAAGAAATTATTTCTGTTGCACATCCTGGCCAGAACCAAGCAATGCCTTGACTCTCTAACACTAAAGAGATTCTTGGAGAGTTTTTGCTTTCCCTGCAGCTTCAGTGACACAATTACAACATGAGAAAAATTTTTCATAAAACTCACACTTTATATTTTCAGGTGGGTTTGGGACAGAATTGTGAGAATCAGTTTTTGGTCTGGGTTCTTCCATGTTCGCCTTTATGCTGCATGTGAAAAATGCATCTATTTTATGATTGGCTTTTCGCAAATATTAAAATGAATATTATATGTGTTGTTTTAGAAAGTAATGCTGTATTAGTTTTCTTAAGTACTGTGTTAAATATAGTTTTAGATTATAAAAATTGTTTAAATAGAAACGATGCTATGCAGGATACTTTTTTAAAAAGAAAGGACTCACAGCGAGATAGCAGCCACAGGACACCTAAATCTTTCAGAGAAGAATTTATTGCCCTCTTATCAGAAGAAACCAACTTCTTCCCACCTCGAAGGCGCTGTTAGGATTTGGAGGAAGAAATGAAGATTTGGAGGATGACCAGACAGAATCCTGTATTTGAATGGAATTTATGCATCAGGTATGAAGTGTATGAATATGCAACAGGCTATTGTTTTTAAGGGTTAATCCTTTGTTAACGGGTGTCCTTTTGAGGCTCGTGCTGGGCGGTACCGGGACATCCCCGGGACATCCGTAACACTTTGTATTTATTGTCTCATATTGTCCTAATTCAGTTTGTCCAAATTATTATTACTCTAATTGTATTACTATTTTTATAACCATTTTATTACTATTAAATTTTAAAAAAAATTAAAAACAAGTGATTGGCGTTTTTAACACTGCATTTTGCAAAATTGAAGAGCATTACCATAATACTTTTAACTCGTAAATAGTTGATACTTTTTGCAAAAAAAACAGATTCTGTGGGGGGCCACACGTGACTCACGAGGTGGCTGCCCTGGAAGAGAAGCTTCATTCCAGGCAGCCTGCAGAGGAGCTTTAGAAATGCAAATGAACACTGCTGGGCAAAGCCTGGACAATGGACCTGGGTCTCTTGCCTGGGGCAGGAATTGGGCTGATTCCCTCTGCCCCTCACCCCAAGCTCTGCCCGCTTGCACTGATGGAATTTGCACAGCTCAAGGCAGAGCCCAGGGTGAGGATATCTGACCCTGCAGCAGAAACGGGTGAAGCTGCAAAGGGAAACAGCAAATGGAGAATGTTGGCAAAACTTCACTATAAATAAATGGGGGGGAATCATCCCTCTGCCCACTCCAACATCTGCTGTCACTGTCTCTGTTATATACAGGGTATATTAGGGCACTGGGGACTTTTTGCTACCAAAAATTCAGGGAAATCAGTTGGGAATCCAAGTATTTGAGGATTTAATTAGAGAAAAGCAGTCAATTGATGCAGCCCTAGCTGGAGAGAGCGGACAAAAATGGGGAAAGGCCACCAGAACAAATCCTACAACACCATGGACCGGCCCCTGGGAACCCAAACTAATTCATATCAGGAGCCACAGAACCCATTTCTCATTTCAATGGCATCATTAGATTACAAGCTGCCCTGGGAATAACCAACCAGACAGCTCCAGCTCCTGACCTTCCTGCTGAGCAATCCACTGAAATGAGGAAAACAACATTTCACCATGGGATGGGATCAGATCATCTGTTAGCAGAAAAAAGAGGAGTTTGTGGAAAACTAAATGACTCAAACTGCTGTTGGCATTTAGATGACAAAGGAAAAGTGGTGAAAAAAAAAAACAACGGAAACAAAAGAGCAGCTCATTTATTGGCCCAAACGTGAAAAGGATGGGAATGGGACACGGTTTTGTGGCTCCCTGGCAGTCCATGGGTTAAACGAATGCTGTTTCTGCTCTGATGTGCTACAGCAACTCTCACCTTTTTACCGTGCTCCACACCTTGAGAGTGCAGCTCATTCAGCAGCTGAGCGAGGGGCCAGGGGCTTGTAGATAAGGAAGTAACGGGCGAAACCACCAGCTTCAATAATTGTTACTAATTAACATGGACTGCTGCTCACAGAAAGTCCCGCTAAATTCCTGAACTTCCAGAAGAGCAAAGACTTAAGAGAGCCGTGAATATCGGCTGTTCTACAAAAGTGGAGATGCACATTAACAAGGACATGCAGTTGGCAGATGTGGAAGTCTGAACCTTCCAAGTACCTCAGCCAGTGGGCAAAGGGAGAGGGAGATGGGGCCGGGAAAATGAGGATAAAAAGGAGGCTGCGAACTACAACAATGGCAGCGAGCGCACGGCAAATGCCCCACGGCCTCTCCCTCTGCTCAGCAATAAAGTCACTTGTACAGGACTCCTCTGTCTCCTCTGGGCACAGAAACCTCCGGCCACGTCAATTTCCCCGCACAGCCCCGGGCACAGGGCAGCCGCCTCTGTCCAAGCCACAGGAACCGGGCCGAGCCAGCGCTGCTCCGGCAGCGGCTCCTGCCGAGGCAGCGGCCGCAAGGAGACCGCGGGCAGCCGCTCCCGCAGCGCCCTCACGCCAGCGGCAACACGCGCCGGACACGGCACAACGAACCCGCCTGAGCCCCCTGCCGCCCCCGAGGCCCGCAGCGAGCCCCGAGCCCCCGCACAACCCAGCGCGGCTCCCACCTGCGCTGCGGCCGCCTCCCAGCTCCGCCGCCGCCTCACCGCGCTCCGGCCGCTGCCGCCGCTCCCGGGCCCGCACACACGCTCCGCCAATGGCGCCGCTGCCGAGCCACGGCCGCCCTCAGGCCGCCACCGGGGCCCTGCCCCGCCCAGATCCCACCAATCAGCGCGCCAGAACCACGACTGACGGCACCGTCGCCCAATCGCAGCCGGGGGCGGGCTCTGCACATGGCACAGCCTCGCCCCGCGCTTTCAGGGCCCCTCGGGCTGCGTGAGGGCAGAGCCGGAGGTGAGGAACAGCCCTGGAACGGGCCCGGGCCCGAGGGGATTGAGCTGAAAACACAAACTAACTGCTCCGCACCTCCCGACAGGGCTTTCCCGGCACTGCGGCTCCGGTGGCCCGGGCTCAGCGGGAAGCCCTGGAGCCTCACTTCTCCTACCCCTAATTAGGAGCAGCAGTGCATCGCTTTGATTTCCCCCAAAAAGGGAAAACTGCCCCAAATCCCTGTGGATGAGTGGGGGAGGGGAGAGATTTCTGACAGAAAACCCCAAAACCTCAGAGGAGGATAATGAGAAGTAAGTGAAGAGCCTTAAATCCAGCCTTCCCCCACGCCTCCCTCCTTCCAGCTGCACCTCCTACCCCGGCAGTGCCGGAGACAGGGAATGGGGCCGTGCTCACTTCATGCCCCGGGGCTTCTCCCTCTGCTCGGGGACAGGAGTCGTTCCCCTGCTGCGCCCTGGGCTCTCTCCCACCGGAGACTTCTCCAGGAACTTCTCCAAGCTGAGTCCATCCCACGGGGCACAGCCCCCCTCCAAGTGCTGCAGCGTGGGTCACTGTGCCCCGGGGTCAGTCCTGCCAGGACAGGCTGCTCCAGCGGGGCCCCTCTGGCCACGGGGGCACAGCCTCCTCTGAGGCATCCCCGTGCTCCAGCGTGGCTGCTCCGGGGGCTGCAGGGGGATCTCTGCATCCCCATGGATCTGCAGGGGGATCTCTGCATTCCCATTGATCTGCCGGGGGATCTCTGCATCCCCGTAGATCTCTGCATCTGGCACCACCGTTTCTGGAGGCACCAGGAACAGGCTGAGCTCTGCCTGAAGCTCTTCTCACATTCCCCACACCCTTCTTCCCAGCAGAGGGAGGCTTTTACCTCCTCACAGCTCTTCAGGCTGGGTTTGCAGCCCCTCCTCGTGTGGTATCTCTGGGGCTTCTCCTCCCCATTGGATTCCTGAGCCGTGGAGCCGTTCCAAATGGCCTCTTCCACGAGGTTCTGTGGCAGGGATTTGTTCTCCCTGGTCTCTGTCCGCAGCTCAGTGCTTGGGGGAGGAAGGACAAGGAGAGGAAGAGACAGGGAGAAGGGAAAAGGAAAAGGCAGGAGGAGAGGAAGGAACAAGAAGGAACAAGTGAGGAAGGAGATGGGAAAGGAACGTGGATGGATGTAGGACAGAATGAGGAGAAGAAGGAGGGTGGACAAGGAGAAGATGGGATTTGCCTCCATGCCAGAGGGAAGGGGAAGGAGATCCCCCCCAGTCCATCCCTGGCAGGATGGTGTTGGCAGTGAGGCTGTCCTGCAGCGATGCTGGGCTGGGAGATGGAGCAGCAGGGAGGGGAAAGGGGCAGTGATTCCTCCTGCCCTGCCTGGCTGTCCCAGTCTGGAGCGTCCTGGCGCTGCCGAGGCCCTTGGAGCGTCCGGCACTCAGGAGCCCGGAGCTCACGGCTGCTTTATAAAGCTGACAAAGTCGGCAGGATGGGTCTGGGTATGATCTCAGCAAACTGGGTGTATTGGTACAGGAACAGGGGACAGAGCTGAACAGGGCCCAGGGACAAAGACAGGGAGCAAGCTGAGGGCACAGGGGGTTTTTATATGGGGTAGTGAGGGTGGAGCTGAGGGTCAGGGTCCAATGGATATGGGGGAAAATGTGCAAAGGAGGGGTTAAGGGTCGGGACAGCTAATAGGGAAACAGGGGCAGAGGAATGCAGTAAACTGGGGCCAATGGGGGGACAGAGAGGGAGAACATCCTAGGGACTAACCAGAGATGGGTAATAGGGGGTGAACTAGGGTAATTAGGGCAACGGGCCAATGGGGTAACATAACTTTCCAGAAATCAGCATGTGCCTGCAAAGATCTGTGGGAGAAGCAAGCTTCTCACCATAACCTTGAAATCTATTCTTCTTATTGGGGACCAGTCCTTCATGGGTGGGAGATTGAGACTTCCATGGGCCTCCACACCAGTGCATCTTCCTTTTCCTCGCGGCCTCCTTCTCCTCCGTCCAGACAAATTTTGGGATTGACAAATCCTGGCTTTGGGGGAAGAACAAGGGGTGAGCACCTTGGGTTTTGTGAGAAATGAGCCCCACTCTTTAGAATTTCTGAAAGTTTAATAAGGAATAATAAGGGACAAATCAGTAACAGCGCTGGGTGTTGGCAATGGCCAGAGGCACACCGGTTACCCACAGCAACTCTTCTTGTCTAGTTTCTCCATTGTATTGTTCAAATACATATTCATAATGATTGTACATATTCAAACATTTCTTTGAACTCGTTTACATGTTCCAGGAATTCTTTAGGTTGGTTTGACCCCCAACTCGCCTCTTTAGAGCATGTGCAGGAATCGTGGATTGCTGTTTTGAGGGTTGTGTGTCACTGCCTCACAAGGGCCCCTGTTCTGTGGTTTCAGCAGGTGACAGTTATTGACAGTGGAAGGGTCAGTGGCAGGGGCCTCATCACATCCCTTCCTTAAATGTTATCTGACCATGCAGACGCTTTTAGCTATTTCCACAAGTACTTTAAAAGAACATTAGCTCTTTCACAAATATCTCTGAGTTATTATTGTCAGTTAGTTACAAAAATAAAAGCATTAGTTATTATTTCACAACTACAGCTACTTCTGCAAAAGTTAACATTTTAATGCACAACACATGGCATCCACGTGAATATTTTGCAAAAGCCAAAACTATAATGTATGTTTTTCACACAGTCCACAAACTGAAATATCATCCATAAATGATGTTCTGAGGATATGAGCTACACAGGGGCCAGGCATTGGCCACAAAAAGCTGACAAATTATACTATAGCAAAAGCAGTGAAAAGTGATTACAAACTGTACTCTATCAAAATTGTTGTGATTAAGAATATTTTGCAGAAGTCAATACATAATAGCAAAAGCCAACACTACCGAGTTATTTATAACAAACCCAGGGCAGGTTTTTCCCTTGCATGGAGCACCTGGGCCTTCCCCGGGCCCCTTCTGCCCTCCTGCAGAGCCGGTGGCATTTTCCAGCACACACAGTTTGTAACCAAGAGCCGGGTGCAGCCGAGAAGGCTCCAAGCGCCTCCTTCCAGGCTGACTCTGCAGGTGCCGAGGCTGCTCTGGGCTCTGCCAGGGCTCTGCTGGGGCTCAGCTCTGGGCCAGGCTGGGCCCGCTCTCCCCTCACATTGCTCCGGGCAGCTGAGTCACGGCGGGAGAGGGAAGGGACACGTCAGTGGAGTTGGGGTTTGAGAGAGTTTGTATTCGAAAAACTGCCATAACAAACAGGCAGTGCTAACTACCATAACTAACTAGCAGTGCTAACTACCATAACTAACTAGCAGTGCTAACTCCCATAACTAACTAGTTGTCCTAACCACTGTAACTGAAAGCTGTCCTTTGATGAGGGAGGGGTCGATGCCCGTGGATCCCGCCGTGCCCCGGTGCGGGAAGAGCTCCGTGCCCCGCTCCAGGTCCAGCCCCCGTTGGAGGATCCACGCTGGATAATCCCGGGTGACCCCCAGGGTCAGAGCCCCCGCGTTGGGAACACACCTGGCTGGGGGCTCCACATCTTCCTGGCTCCCCGCGTGGACACCTGGGTGAAGGCCGGAGGATCTCCGCTGCTTCTCTGGTTTCTGCTCCTCTCCTCATCTCCCCATCCTCTTCCTCCCGCCTCTCCTCCCCCGGTTCAATGGCTCCTCCAGCTCCTCCTCGTTCCTCATCCCGCCTCCTTCCCCTCTTCTCTCTCACGTCCCCCGCCCCTTCCACCTCCCCCTCCTCCCGCTCCCCCCCGGGCCCAGTCCCCACCCTTTGTCCCCCTCCCTTTGCCCAAATCCGTCCCATCACCGCCCCCCCCAAATCCCTCCCCATCGCCCCCCAATAAACGGCCCCGGGGCCAACTGGGAAGCTTTATTGGGAGCACTGGGAGCAGGCACTGGGCGGGGGCAGAGCGCCAGCGGGGCTGGGGGGACACGGGACCCCCCCCAAAATCAGCGGAGCGGGGACGGAGCGGGGGGTCCCGGCCGGGCCCGAGCCCACGGGGAGGGGCTGCGGCCGCCGGCGGCTCAGGAGCTCTGTGGGCAGAGAAAAGGGGGTGACACCGGGCTGGGGGCCCCGGCGGGAGCGCGCACGCTCCGCCACGGCCGGGACGCCACCCCCGGCACCCGCCCTGACCTTCTTGCGCACGTAGAAGCCGAGCCCCAGCGCCAGGAAGACGAAGCCCAAGACGAAGCCCCCGATGCCCGTCAGCATCTTGCTGCGGGCAGCGTCCGGCGGCATCTCTGGGGGGTCCGCAGGGCTCAGCACTCCCAAAACCCCTCAGGGACACCCCCAGCCCCTCCCAGCGCCCTCCCTGTGGCCCCCAGCCCAGCCAGGACCCCCTGAAACCTCCCCCCGATCCCTTTTTGTCCTGGCCAGGAGCCACCAAAGCCCCTCCCGTCCCTCTCAGCATCCCACAGCCCCCTCCTGATGGCGGCGAGGGAAGACAAGCAATCAATCAATATGATTGGTAAAGCAAGCTTCGGTTTATCTTGATTACAACGGTACTTTTATATTGTTTTCCAGTAATTATGCATACTTGTTGTTAGTTTATTGGTTTAATTGCTCATACCTGTTGTGAGTTTCTTGGTTTAAAGCAAGAGATTACATTTATGTATTCCTACTTTGTGGTTATGCATACTTTATGGTTTCTATTCTCGTTGCTGTCCTTGCCCGTTCGACCTTGTCAGCAGGCAGGACACAGCATCTTCCTATCATGGCGTGCGGCCTGGTTATGCTAAGTGCGGCCCACTTATGCCAAGCTGCTAAGTTATCATGTATGCTCAGTTATCATGGGGCTTGCTTGTACAACATTTCCACGGATCCATGGCCTGTCTCAATCTCTCTGCAAGTCCTCTCAAGTCCCTGGGCCTTACCCGGGTCGGCAGAGAGTGGGGGGGGTGGCCCCACCACGGCCGACTGCGGGGAGACACTCTCTGTGCCCCGAGGGTGCTGAGGGCACTCAGGCTGGTTGCCTTTGCTGCAGCAGAGACGACCGAGACGTGGGTGGAAGAGAAAAGGGGCCGTCTCCCAGCAGGGGATATTCCAAGGTTTTTATTAAGGAGTCCCGAAGGATCTCCTATACCTCAGGGGCCTCCTGCCGAGAGCCCCGGGGGGATGTCCGGAGCTCACATTTAAAGGGGGGAGGAAACTAACATAGATAAAATCCTACTAACCAATAGGACCCCCTGAAACCTCCCTCCGATCCCTTTTGGTCCTGGCCAGGAGCCCCCAAAGCCCCTCCCATCCCTCTGAGGATCCCACAGCCCCCTCCCAGTTGCCCCCAGCGCCCCAGGAGCCCCAAAGCCTCTCGCAGTCCCTTGGCAGCCCCAGCAGGACTCAGCCAGAGCCCTTCCAGTCTGTGCCCAGCACAACCGAGCTCATGGCGAGCCCCGCTTTGCCATGGCCGATCTCCTTCCAGCCCCTCCGGGCTCACTGCGATCCCTCCCAGTCACACCCAGCGCCCCCAAACTCCCTCCCAGTCACACCCAGCGCCCCCAAACTCCCTCCCAGTCACACCCAGAACCCCCAAAGTCCCTCCCAGTCACACCCAGAACCCCCAAACTCCCTCCCAGTGCCCACCAGGAGCCCCCAACCTCATCCCACCCTCCCCAGCATCCCCCAAACCCCTTCGCAGCCCTTGCCCAGCCCCCAGGGCCTCTCCCAGTCCCAGCCCGGCTCTCTCCAGCTCCCTCCCAGTGGCTCCCAGCACAGCCCAGTGGCTCTGCCAGCGCCCCCAGGGGCTCCCCCGTACCCCAGTGCCGGCTCAGGGGCTGCTCCAGGCTGACGTGCTCCACCTGGCAGCTGTAGGTGAGCCCGCGCCGGGGCGGCGTTTCCAGCAGCACCAGCAGCTGGTAGGTCCAGTCCCCGTTGGGGACCACGTCGGTGGCCACCACGTGCTCCGAGAGCTCCTGCTGGCCCTGGAACCACCTCACCTGGATGGCAGCAGGGTAGAAATCCATCACGGAGCAGAGCAGGCGGCCGGGGCCGGGCTGGGAGCTCGAGGGGGGCACCAGCGAGATGGACACGCTGGGGGGCACTGGGAGAGAGAGAGAGAGAGAGAGCGGGGACACACTGGGATCAGCTGGGGGGCACTGGGAGAGAGAGGGGAGGGCTGGGCTGGGCTGGAGAGGGACTGGGAGGGAATGGGAATGGACTGGGAATGGACGGGGAGGGTCTGGGAATGGATTAGGAGGGACTGGGAATCGACTAGGAATACACTGGGAGGGAATTGAGTGGCACTGAGAGAGGTTAGAAGGGATAGAGGGGCACTGGGAGTGAGGGTGGTGGTCTGGAAGTGAACTGAGACTGAAGTGGGAATAGACTGGTAATCGACTTGGAGAGGCTGGGTGGAACTGGGAAGGCCTGGGAGGGACTCGGAGTAACTGGAAATGGACTGGGAAATGGACTGAGAGGGACTGGGAATGGATTGGGATGGACTGGGAGGGAGTGAGAATGGACTGGGAGGGATTTTATATAACTGTGAGGGAGTGGGATAGACTGGGAATGGACTGAGAGGGACTTGGGTGGAACTGAGAGAGGTGTGAGGGGATGTGGGGCACTGGGAGAGAGGGTGGAGATCTGAGAGTGAACTGGGAATGAACTGGGAACATACTGGGAATTGACTGGGAGAAGCTGGGTGGTACTGGGAAGGAGTGGAAGGGACTGACAGGAACTGGAATGGACTGGGAGGGACTGGGATTGATGGGGTTTGCACAGAGAGATGGGAGGAAATGGGGGGAACTGGGAGAGAGGTGGAGGTCAGAGAGTGAAGTGGGAATGAACTGGGAAAAGAGTGGAAATGGACTGGGAGGGACTGGGGAGGAATTGGAGATGGCCTTGGAGGGACTGGGATGGCACTGGGAGGGATTTTGGTGGTACTGGGAGGAACTGGGAATGAAATGCGCGGCAGTGGGAGGCCGAGTCCAGCGCAGGGCACTCCGCGCTGCGGGTCTGCCTGGCAACAGATGAGTCATAAAGGAGACGTGATCTGATTGGGTATTTCCGTCAGCTTTACGCGTCGCTGAAATGGACGCGCGGGGGGGCACTGGGAAGGACTGGGATGGACTGGGAGGGACAAGAGGCCCCGGGGATGGGCCCAAGGAGGGCTGAGGGCTCTGGGGCGATTCCGCATGGATATTTTGAGGGGCTCCCGGTCATTGGCAGGGCAGGGCTCGAGCGGGCACGCTCTGCTCCGCGCTCACCTCGGCGCTCTGTGAGGAACGGGGTAAAATTCTTGTACCAGCACCGGCAGAACCAATCCACCGCAGTCCGTCTGTCCTCCATGAATACCGCGTTGCTGTTCCAGCGCTTGGCCAACTTCTCCCCATAGGGGGTGAACCCCACAAAATGCCCCACGTCGCTGTCGAACATTATGAACTGCTCCCGGTTGTAGATGGCCCTCTGGACGTACCTCACCTTCTCCGTGCCGTTAATGAAGTAACACTCGGACTTTGTCATCCTCTGGAACACCCCTGAGTGTCCATGACACCGGTCAGGGGTTGCCCACCCACCACCCTCCCTCAGCACCCCCGGAGCTCCGGGGCCCACCCCGGATCCCCACTCCGCACCCCCTGTGCCCCACGGCCGCCACGGGACCCTCCTGCCCGCGCTGCCGCTTCCTCTTTGCCGCCCTTCCCCCGTTTCCCCTTTCATATCCTCTCCCCTCCCACCTCCGGCCACTCCCAAATCATTTTTGGGGTCCTATTTCCCCATTTTCCCACAAATTCCCCAATCCCCGGCCCCCTCCCGCTCAGTTTTGGGGTCCCCCCCTCTCCTTTTCCCCCTCTCTCACTCCTCCCTCCCCTCCCCCCATCCCTCAGCCCCTCCCGCTCTCCCTCTGGGGGGTCCCCATCTCCTCCCCCTCCATTCCGGGCTCCCCCCTTCGCCCCCTTTTCCCCCTTCTCCCCCCCTATCCCAGCGCCTCCCGCCCCCCGCTCACCCGAGAGCTCCACGCCCGCAGCCGGGGGGGCTCCCAGCACCACCAGTGCCACCAGTAGGGCCCCAGCTGCCGCCCCTCGCCCCATGGCCGGGGCCGGGCAGGGAGCAGCAGCCCCAAAGCAGCCGCGCTGCGCTGGCAGCACCAGTCCGGAGCAGGGCGGGCTCGGCAGCGCCGCGCGCTCTCATTGGCTGCCGCCACTTTTGGGCAGCGATCGGCCACGGGCTCTGCCCGGCAACCGATGACGCAATACAACGCCCCGAGATCTCATTGGCTGCACCGCCTCCTGCCTGCGCTGCCATTGGCTGAGGCCTTTCCGGGACGCTGCAGCCCCGGGCTGGGGGTTTTTTGGGGAGGAGGAACCTTGGGGCGCTGGGTAGGTGGGAGCTCAGGTGAGCCCAGCAATGCGTGCCCAGGGGCGCGGGATCTCAGCGGTGCCCGTGGCGAGCGGTGACGCTGGCCCGATGCCAGGCACCCCCAGAGCCGCTCTGTCCCTGCCCCCGCAGCCGCACAGGGACAGAAAATGGAACCGAGGGTTCCTGGCTGGGGACAAGGACCGGGAGAGATCCCTCAGCAAATCCCGCACGGGCACAACAGACCCGGCCTGGGCACACGGAGGGAATTTATTACCAACCAAATCACAGCAGCACAAGGAGAAGGGAAAGAAAGCTCTCCAACGCCTTCCCCCCATCCCAACACGGATCAGCCAGAACAGGGATCACCAGGGCTCTGCCCAACGGGGGTCACTGGGGATCATCCAGCGCGGATCCTCCCATGGGCGATGGAGCTGCAGCAGCGCACGAAGCTCTTCCCACACTCGGGACACTCACAGGGCCTCTCCCTGCTGTGGAAGTGCTGGTGAGTGACGATCTCTGAATCCCACCTGAAGCTCCTCTGACATTCCAAGCACTCCTAGGGCCATTCCCCAGTGTGGATCTTGTGGTGCTTGCTCAGGTCAGAGGTCCCACTGAAGCTCTTCCCACATTCCCCACACTCCCAGGGCCTCTCCCCAGTGTGGATGTTCAGGTGTTCCATCAGGGTGGAGCTGTAGCTGAAACCCTTCCCACATTCCAAGCACTTGTGGGGCTTCTCCCTGCCATGAGGCTTCTCCACCAGCTCTGAGCTCGGGCTGGATCTCCGGCCGCCTTCCTGGCACAGGGGGGCTCTTTCCTCCTCACACCTCCCTGGGCTGGGTTTGCAGCCCCTCCTCATGAGGGATCTCTGGGGCTTTTCCTCCTCCTCCGTCCGGCCACAGCTTGGGAATGACAAATCATGGTTTGGGGACACCAAGGTGGGAGTGCCTTGGAGTAGAGGCTCCTCCTGTCCAGGTCCATCTCTAGAACTCAGCAGGAGTCTTGTGTCCATGAAAATCTCCACACATCAACATTCAGCCAGAAAAAACTCGCCCTGGTGTTCTCTATTGCTGATCTCTCCACTTTTGGGGTTCCAAAGGTGTCACAGACATCTTTCATGAAAAATCCTCTCTTAGGATTTTTCCTTGTGAGAAGCTGCAGTTTCAGCAACCAAAAGTAAACAATGGTTATCTGCTGCTGTGAAATGCAACAGGTAGACCCGTGATTGGTCTCCTGTGGGTGTTTGGATTTACTGACCACTCATGGCAGAGCTGGCTCTTGCTCTCTGAGACACAGATCTTTGTTCTTCATTCTTTTCTATTCTTAGCTTAGCTAGCTTCTGAAGAAACCTCTTCTATTTCATTTTAGTATAGTCTTAATGTAACGTATATCATAAAATAATAAATCAAGCCTTCTGATCATAGAGTCAAAATTCTTATCTCTTCTTCATCCTGAAAACCCTTGTGACCACGGTCACAGCTCTCCACGCTGCCCGGCCCGCACAGCCCAGCTCGGTGCCGGCCCTGGAGCAGAGCAGCTTCCAGCAAGCAAGAGGCAAACGCATCTTGCCAAGAGTTAAAACACACCAGAGAGGGAAGATGGCATTAATGTGTGCATAAAGGCCTTTGAATTCACAGCTCTCTGAGAGAGATTTGGAGCTCTCGGCTGGACAGAGATGATCCTGCTCTGTGCTGGGCTCAAAGGCAGGGAACACGCCCTGCCGCTGCTGCTTGGCGGGGTCTCCGCAGGCCCAGGCAGATGCCAAAGCTGCTCTCACAGTCTTCTCCCTTGCCACGCCCCTCCGCCAAGTGCCAGGGGCCTCAAGGACGGAAAGGAGCGCAGGGAGCCAAAGGGAGACGGCTCACTACCTCACTGGGGGCTCCTGGGGAAGCACTTTGCTTGAGAAGCAAGCCTCTCTCTTCCAAAGGCATTTCTCCAAATGCCTGCATTTCCCAGGGAACACCAACACACTCTTAAGGTTTTGGAAAAATCCAAACTCTTTATTAAGGGAAAGCAAAGCAAAGGGGTGAGCTGGGAGACAAAAAAAGCGGATGGGCAGGGTCTGAGAGCTGGAGGGAGGGAGCTGCCAACAGGGAGAGAGATGGCAGGAGCTCCTGGAGCTTGCCACAGGCTCAGCTCTGAGCAGCTAGAGCTGTGCCTGGAGCTGCAGCTGGTGCATCCTGCTCTGCAGCTGCTCCCATCTGCAACGGGAGCTGGAGATGGCCGACGGATGCCGGTACATCTGATCCAGCAGACACAAGAAGTCCTGCAGATCTTCTTTGGAAGGTCAGCTGAATGAGTACGCTGATGCAGGATGGGCTGTCATCTTCTCTCAGGGCTTGAAGAGCTGGAAGAGAGAGGAAGAGAGCCACGGTCAGAGGCCAGATGGAGGGAATCCAAGGAAAGCCTCCTGCCAGGGCCATCCCAGCCGGCTCTTGCCAGGGCTTCGGCCGGAAGGTGTTGGTCACGGATCGCCCACGTTTCGCTGGCAGCTCTGCGGGCTGTGCCCCCGCTGCCCCTCGCCCGCACAGGGAGCAGAGCCCTCCGCAGCCCGGGCACGGATTGTAGCTCCGGGGCCGGCATGTGCAGCTGCCCCCGGCGATGCTCGCTGCCCCGCGGCTGCCCTGACTCACCCTCGCTGATGACCTGGAGCTCCTCCTTCTGCCCCGTGACGAGCACTCCGGCCAGCCCTGGCAAGACAGAGCCCGTGTCGGCCCCGGGCGGCACAGCTGCCCGGCACGGGCGCTGCCAGCCCTGCGGCCGCACGCCCTCCTGCCCGGGCAGGGCTCCTGCCGGCCCCTGCCGCGCGCTGCCGCCCGAGGGCTCGGCTGGCTGCGGGAGGGCGGCGTCAGCGCCGAGGGCGGGCGGGGCTGCAGCGGCCCGGGCGCGTCTCCCGCTGTAGCCGGGGCAGCAGCCGGGCCGGGGGCAGGGAGGGGCGCCGGGCTCGGGGCTCACCGATGATCCCGACGGCCGCCTGGCGCACGGGCCTCTGTGGGCTCCGGCAGGGCCCAGCGCAGGTGCTCGGCCGCTCGGCTCTCGTCCTGCGGCAGCTGCGGGCAGCACCGACAGGGAAGGCTCGGTGCGGCCTCTGCCCCTCGGCCGGGCGCTCCCTGCGCCCAGCAGCGGCCGAGCCGGCCCGCAAGGCCCGGGGCAGGGAGCGGCGTGGGGGGCGCAGGCCGGCGGGCCCGGCTGGCGGCGCCGGGCGGGGGCAGAGCTGCCGGCCCCCCGCACCGAGCACCGGGGGCAGGGCGGCTTCTCCAGCCTGCGGCTGGGGCTCCCGGGCTGTCCTTACCAGGCGCTCAGCGAACTGCATCCGCTGCCCCTTCATCAGCAGCTGCTCGAGGCCACTCCTCAGGAAGCGTGCCGCACGAAGCAGGGCTTCGCCAGAGGCCTGGAGAGCAGCAGAGAGCCGCAGGTGGCACCCGAGCCCAGGGCACGGGACCCGTGACCCTGTGCCAAGGCCAGGTGAGGCTGGAGCCCGCCAGGCGCCAGGGCGGCCCAGCCCCCTGCCAGGGATGTGGCCGCATCACACAAAACCTCACCTTGGCCACATGCAGGTTCTCATCGTGCCAGTGCAAGAAGAGAGGGAGCAGGCTCTGGCTCACGATTGTCATGGGAGGATTTTCCCCCTCTTCCTCTACCAGCTCCATCACCTTGCAGAAGAGCTGAATGGAGAGCAGCCGCAGTGGCTGTTGTCCTGGAAGGGTAGGAAAAGTCCCAAGCACCAACTACTGCAGGCCCATTGGGCCAAAAGCCCAAATCTCTACACACAGAGCACAAAGGTTGCAGGCAGCGTCCAGTGCCCTTGGCTGGGGGCACCGAGCCTTACGTTCTCAAAGTGTTGCAGGAGGGGCTCAGCCAGCTTCAGGGCGGTGACGCTGGGTGGCTTGAGGTCTTTGTCCTGGAGCATATCCCTGAGCGCACACAGGGTCATCCAGACCATCTCTGCATCTGGATCAGCCAGCTGCTGCACCAGGTGTTGATACAGGCCGCGTATTCCTCCGGCCTGTGTGCAAGACGGGGCTGTGCTGTGAAGCCGTGCCTGGCCGCAGCACCAACAGCCGCTTGGGCCACTGGGGCAGCTGAAGCGGGAGGCAGGAGAGCTGGGAGCAGCTGCCTCTGCTGCCAAAGGCCAGCCAAGCCCAGAGGTCTGCATTGCCCAGCCACACGATGCTGCCAGCGCGGCTTCAGCCACCGCCCCCTTCTCACCAGCGAGGGCTCCTTGCTGAGCACCACGAGGCCCCGGAGCGCAGGGGCGCAGCCCGTCCCTGCACTGGCTGGGCAGGTGCCTGGATACCACCGCCAGGGCACTGGGACCGTGTTTGCTCAAGTCCAGGCACTCGAGGAGCTGAAAGGCACAGGAGGGCAGTGCCAGGGGAGCCGGCCGGCAGGAGCCCGGAGCCGCACGGGGCCGGGCCCAGGCAGCAGCAGCAGCGGGGGCGGGCGGCGTCCCAGGCGGCTGCAGCTACGAGAGGCCCGAGAGCTGGGAGGCAGCTGAGCCAGGCAGCGCTGGCCATCAGGCTCACCTCCACCAAGAAGGCCAGGGCAGGCAGATGCCAGCTTGGCCGCTTCCCGATGAGCAGGCTGAGCAGGTGCGAGGCCATGAAGGGACACAAGGGCGTCGAGCCATGGCGCATTTCCCTGGCAGGGGAAAAAGGCACCAAGGCCCTGAGCTGGTGGGCAAACCTCTCCCAGGAGTGACTCCCAGAGTTCTGGTATTTCCCCAGCACTCTGCAAGGGCACATGGGCCCCTTGGGAGGCGGCTGCTCCTGGGCATCCTCCTCTCCCAACCTCTTCCAGTGTGCTCGAGCCTCCCTCGGTGACAAGGCCCTCTCGCTTCCAACCCCAGGGACTGTGTGGGGCACTCCGGGCACAGGGCACAAATGCTGGCGGTGGTGGTGGGGAGTAGGGGATCTCACCTTGCCAGCAGACCTGCTGCATAGTGCTGCGTGTCGGCACAGAGTAGCTTCTCCCAGAGCTGCTTGTGCTCCAGAGCCACCAGCTTGTTGTCAAAGGCCAGTCTGGAGAGCAGAGCCTTCATGGTCTGCGCTGCAAACCTGCATGCCGAGCAAAGGCCAGGTCACGCTGGGAGCGCTGGCCCTGGCCACGAGGGCGTGGGAAGGACAGGGCAACTGGCACCTGTTGGGCTCGCTGGGAAGGCCGTGTTCCTCCCGGCACGCTCCCCAGAAGCTCCGCGCCTCATCGTCCTCTGGCATGCGCTCTGTGGTGGTGACGATTTGCAGGAGCAGAGCCACCAACAGTTGGGGCGAATGGAGGAGAAGGGCATAGTGCCACTCAGACATGGGGGCGATCCTCCACAGCACCAGACTTGCCTGCAAGAGACAAAGCACACTGAGGCAGCACTCCGTGTCAGGGTGTCCTTGAGGCAGGGCCCGAGGGGAGACGCAGGGGGATCAGCCAGCCTGCTGCCCCTAGGCCAGCTTTCAGCCCAGGCAGGGAGCTGCAGGCTGGGGGAGAGCATGGAGAACTGCTGGAGAGGCAAACTGGAGGGCCAGCAAAGGCCAGCTCCAGAAACTCACAGCCAGGGCAAAGATGGCCTCGTTGTCCCCGCTGCAGAAGACGCTGCCGAAAGGGGGCTGCTCCTCCATGGCAGAGAGCAGCGCTGGAAGCACCTCCTCGGCGGCCACTTCCGAGGTGCCGATGGCTCTCCACATCAGCGCGGCGGCTCTGTGGGAGCAGAGCTGTGCGTCAGCACCGCGCCCCGTGCGGCTGCGTGGCGCCGAGTGACAGAGCCCCGGTGCCCTGAGGGGCAGGGAGGGAGCGTGGCAGAGGCGCAGGAAACAGAGGGGCCCGAGGCTCCCGCAGCTCTCCGCCTGTCTGGCAGAGCCCGCCGGACAGGCTGTACAGGGCCAGGGGCCCCACGGGCCGGTGAGCACTGGATCTCAAGGCACTTGTGCCCCGTACCTGTCACACGTTGGGGCGCAGTACAGCAGGCTCATCACCACGAGATCAGGGTGTTCTTCAGTCAGGGCCAGAATTTCCATTTGCAGCCCGGCGTCCACGGTGACACAGGACGCCAGGCTCTGAAGAATGCCCCTCACCATGGCTAGCACCTGGAGGAGGCGGCATGGGGAAGACTTGGAGTGCTGTCCAAGGGAGCAACTTCCCCAGCTTGCCCAAAGAAGTGCTTGCCTTCCCACCCCACTGTGATGGCCTCAAAGGCTGAGGGGAGCCAGCGGACGGAGCTTGAGGGGCCATGTGATCCTAGGAGGACTTCAGCCCTGGTCCCAGGCTGCTTACCTGCTGCAGAGAAGCAGCACCCTGCTGGAAAAACTCCACTGTCGGGTCGGCGGAAGAATTGCAGCACACAATATGCTTGAACAACAAATCTCAACGTTTATTGATAGCTCACACATATTTATATTGGTGTTAATGAAGCTTATACATATTGCAAAGCTGAGCTCATTATTGCTTAAAACACACATGAATCAACCACACCTACTTCTATGCTCTAATGATTATTTTCTTTCTATGTTTACATTCCTGTGGCTATTCTACCTAGGCTATCTTCATTTTTCTGGCAAAAGATTTTCTCCCCCATCTTCATGTTGCAGCAAGGTCACCATGACCCTTGTCAGTGATTGGACACTGACTACTTAATCCCCAGCTTGTTTCCCCAAACCTTATCCAACGGTATCATATCAAAGTGGCCTTTCTCAGCTAGCGAATTATCCACAAAGCTCTCCACATTTCCCCCGTTTTTCTGTTGAACAAGCATGGTCTGATTGAATGTGGTAGATATCATCATTTGCACCATATTCTGTAAGCATATACAAAAACACAGTAAAATTAATACTAACAACAAAGCTACAATGACTACTACAATGCCAGCTTTAACAATAGAGCGTAACCATGATCCTAAGCTTAAAGATTTGAGCCATCCATCAATACCAAGGCCTGATTCTACCTGTAAGTTCCCAGTTAACCTCCGTAACTCAGAGAGCTGTGAGTGAACAGACTGTGCATGATCAGAAAGATTCATGCAACACATGCCCTCAAATTCATCACAGCCATGGCCTTGTGCAAGTAAGAGAAAATCAATTGCAGCTCTATTTTGAAGTGTCGCATGGCGAATAGAATCAACATCAAGCAAAAGACTAGAAATTGCCAAAGAAGTTGCATTTGTTTGTTTAGCAAGCCAACATCCTAACTTGTTTAAAATAGCATGAGCACTTGCTGCTGATACCCCTGGAGCTAAGAAAGATGCTGCAACTATGGCTGCTGGGGACCAAAACTTTACATCATCCCGGCAGTCTGCTGCAAATGCATGAGCCATTCGTTTGCTTCTACGATGGCGGCGGCTCATGTTCAGTATCATGGACATGTTGGGTGTAAGTAGAGACAGCAGTCCAAGTGTACATGGTCCCCCGTGCAGCATTGATGGGATACCAGCCCAAGCACGGTCCCCACATATCAGGAAGTATCCTGCTGGCAATTGAATAGGGTCATTTGATGAGACTGACACTCTCTTTGTTGTATAATTGCACCAGGCCGATGCATTACGGTAGACAGCCATGCTGGAGGTTACAACATTAGAATGGTTCTTGGTTGACAGCAGGCTTCTATGGTTAAAGTGAATGCATGCATCTGCCATCACTGACCCTAACAACTCCAATTCTTGGGGTTCCTGTGGTGCTATAGGAAAGTGAGAAACCCATTGATCCCAATTATCCACACTCGTCCTAGCATTGCTGACCTTACAAGTTGGTACATGTGAAGGGCACGGCCAGGGATCTGCCGGCAATCCAACCAAACAGGTTGTGAATGGATTGCCAGGAGAAGATAATGACAGGCAAATAGCCTCCTGTTTAGTTAAGTTTGCCAGGGTGACCCATATGTTAGTCTTGGGTTGAAGTGGGGCCCATGCTTGATGGTCTGCACTGTCCACAAAAAGAGCAAAAATTAATAAAATAATAGCATAAGGTCTCCACATCACCCTGATCTTTCCAGGCATTACTTTGAACCATCCAGATATTTCAGAAACAAACATGCTTGTCACAAACCTTTAAGAATATCTCTTTTTTCCCAGATTTAGCTTCTTTAGGTCCTTCAAACAATCCCTCCACACTTGGTTGGGATCCTGATCTTCTGAAATAGGACCTATCACACTTGACTGTGACAGGGGAACACCCCTACCACACTTAGATTGTAAAACGTGTGACTTAGATTGCCCTAAAGCACGTTTAATTAAATGCTGAATTTCCCACCTAAACCATGCAAGGATTTTCTGTTCTGGTGATTCGTACAACTGTAACCCTTGGCGGCCAGGTAGCCCTGTAAATGATTTAAGTTCTCTCTGCCAGGAGTCTAATTGCCAATAGAAACCACAGCTCCTACACCACAATTCAGGGAATTGGGATTGATGTACCCACTTAGTTTCCTGACAACCTCCGCAAAACAGCAGTATCCATGCAGCACAATGTCTATCTTGACAGCTAATACAAGCTAAATTCTTAGGCCCTTCAAATTCAAAATCAGAAAGCACTAAATGCAAGCTTAATATGTTATCAACAGATTTGCACCGATCAACTGCTCGATCGATGGCAAAACTACACTGTCCTTTCAGTTTAAGAAGTATCGGTCGAAGGATGATCAACAGCCTCGTCTCCACTCGCTGACGATCCTCTTCGCTCAGTTGATCGAGGTGTTCCATCAAACACAGCTGCTCGGGTCCATTTAGCAGGTACCCACAGAGATCCTGTAGGGGTAGAAACACAAAGATATCCATAGCCCCAGTATAACACCTTAGCAGGACCTTGCCATTGTCCTGTCTTAGGATCTCTGTATCTTACCCATACATCTTGCTTCACACCATCCTTTTCCTGTAATAATGACGAACCACAGCAGGAACTTTATTTTCCCCGAAAACACACAAGTGGTTCAAAACAAATAAACATTTCAGCAATCTTTCTTGTGGCTCTCTGATATCTGTGTATTTACTCAGATATGTTTTCAAGGTACTATTTGCTCTCTCTACAATCGCTTGCCCTGTAGGAGAATTAGGGATGCCTGCCACGTGTTCTATCCCCCCCATTTGCATGAATTGCTTTATTCTTTTGCTACAGTAAGCAGGCCCATTATCTGTTTTGATGCGCTGTGGCACTCCCATTACTGCAAAACAACTACTGAGATGTCTCTCCACCTGCCCTGCTTTCTCACCAGTCTGCGCTGTGGCCCATATAAAATGATTATAAGTGTCTATGGTAACATGCACATACTTCAACCTCCCAAACTCAGCAACATCTGTGACATCCATTTGCCAGGTCTCATTTGTGCTCAGCCCTCTTGGGTTAACTCCCAGACCTAGTCCACAGCCTCCATTATGATGACTACATATAGGACAGGCTTTGACTATTGCCCGTGCTTCCTCCATAGATATCTGAAATTCTCTATGGAGGCCTTTTGCATTTTGGTGGAACATGGAGTGTGCCTCTCTGGCTATGGTTTGCTTGGGAATTGGAGTTGTGTGGTAGGCCAGGGACAGGCGCTCGGAAGATTTCGGGCTGTAACGGAAAGTTACAGGAATCCTTCTACCCCCCTCCCCATAGATAAGGATCACCCTTGGAATGTAGCCAGACATGTAGCCCCCCTAACCTATGCATGCCAGTAACTTTCCACTCCACACTAACCCTAGAAAGTATAGCCAAACCCCTGTCTGATGTAGAGAGACCCCTTAGTCCATAAATACCCTTAAGACCCCTCAATAAACGCCTTTAACCGTCCACCATGTTGGTGTCAGCGTCCGTTATTGGCCACAAGGGATCCCACGAAGGAGATCGAAGTGCTGGACCCTGAAACCAGGTCGCCGTGGCCTTCACAAGAAGGCAACAGAGTTGCTTGTGTGATTGAGACTAATTTATCTGCCTGCATGTTACCCTCTGCCAGACCAATATCCCATTTGTGACTTCTGATATGGATAACACAAAAAGAATGCTTTCTTAGCTTAATTGCTCTCTGCAACTGTATGAACAGCTCATGCAACCTCCTGTTTTGAACCTCTTTTATAGAGGCATCCTCTATTCGTTCACACACTCCTGCAACATACAAAGAATCTGTCACAATGTTGAGAGGCCCAAAGAAATGCATCATAGCCCATACAATAGCCAATAACTCCATTGTTTGTAAAGTATCCATCTCGGTAGCTTGGAGTATTTGATGGTGCCATTGTCCCTCTTCCTGCCAGGTTACTGCAACAGTTTTGGATTTCCTTCCTGCATCCGTATAAACTGTTATAGCATCCAACAGGGGCTTCTGTGATCTTTTTGGGCATTGAATCCAACCCCACTGCCCTATCCAATTCAACGGTATATTGAGAATATCATCAGTGGCAATCACACTACTGGCTCCCAAGAGAGCCTCTTGTAACTCCATACTGTTTGCCAGATACCAGGTCAATGTATCCTTCTTCATTGGTATCCGTATCTGATCAGGTTCCTTTCCTGTAATCTGTAGCGCCCGTTCACGACCCTTTTTGAGCAAATCAGCCAAAATTTCAATTTTTTGAAGAAGGGTTTTATGCTGTTGAAGTGGAGGAGATATCCATTCTAAGGCCCACACCTCCCCCATTTTTCTGTCTTGCTGAGTAAGTGCACCCAGTAAAAATTTAGTTCCACACCAAACTGTCAGCTGTATGGGGAGGTTAAGATCACGTCTCCGAACACTGCCTTGTGTCACATAGTCCAATATCTGTTGCAGTGTCTTAACCTGCTCAGAGCTTACATGAACAGGCTGTGCCGGATCAGTTCCCTTCAGCAAAGGTCGAAGTTCATCTAACAGTTCATTAGGGATGCCTACAATAGGGCATAGCCATTGTAGATCACCAAGTAACTTTTGAGCATCATGCAATGGATGTAATTTAATGTTTAATTGCAATTTCTGAGGGGTAACAATTTGATCAGTAAGTATCCATCCTAAATATTTCCAAGGCGCAGATAATTGAATTTTCTCAGAAGCTACAGTCAGTCCATAAAGCTTCAAAGCATCATATATTGCTTGAATATGTTGACCAGTAAAAGGTTGTGGCTGTGCAAATAAAATATCCATATAATGATAGATGATTGTTTCAGGCCAGGCATGCCGTAAGGGTTGTAAAGCAGTGTCAACACACAGTTGACACAAGGTGGGGCTGTTGCGCATGCCCTGGGGAAGAGAAACCCATTCAAATCTCTTGTTCGGCTCTCTCCTGTTTAGAGCCGGCAGAGTGAATGCAAATCTCCGAGTGTCTCGAGGATGAAGAGCAATAGTAAAGAAGCAGTCCTTCAGATCAATAATCAAAAGTGGCCAGTCCCTTGGCAACATAGCCGGATTAGGTAATCCTGGTTGTAAGGCTCCCATAGTCCATTTGTTCATTTACAGCCCACAAATCATGTATTAAGCGATACTTCCCCGACTTCTTTTTAATAACAAAGATAGGGGTATTCCATGGGCTTGTTGACAACTGTAAATGTCCTTGTTTATATTGTTCATGTACCAGTATGTGAACTTGTTCGAGACTCTCCCTTTTTAATGGCCACTGCTTAACCCATACTGGAACGTCCGTGGTCCAGGTTAATGGGATTGGGAAAGTCCATGCAATGGCCTTTAGCCCAAAGGGTGCTCATTTGAAAGTACTACTCCCATCTGAGCCAAAATGTCCCGACCAATAAGGCACTGCACAGTAGGAGGCAAAGGTACAACTGATAAAACACTCCACACAGTTTTGCAATCAATAGTCATAGATAGCATGGGTGTTTTTCTTGCAAGTGTCAGGCTTCCAACTCTGGTTACTGGCACTGTGGTTGACTGCAATGGCCAGTTGTGGGGCCAAAAATCCGGACTCACAATGCTGGAGTCTGCGCCAGTATCCAATAATCCTTCCAAGGTTTGCCTTTCACTCCATAATCCAGTATTACAGTGCGCTTTGGTCGTTCATTCAGGTTCATTGTTAAAAGAGTAAGTCCTCCAGTGGAACCAAACCCATGCTCTCTTCTCGACTGTGCTTGACGAGGGGGTAAAGTTTTAGCCAACTGTTCTAAAGGAATCAATTGAGCTATTCTTTGTTGTTTTTTGATTTGCATAGGTGGAAAAAGAGTATGCACCATAACACAAATCTCTCCTGTATAATCAGCGTCTATTACTCCAGATAAAATAAATAATCCCATCATGGTAGCTGAGGAACGACCTAAAAGCAAAGCTCCCATAGGTAATCCATCAATAATGAGTGGTCCCTTTATTCCAGTTGGAACCTTTTCTGGGTGGGTGGTCATCAAAGTTATTGTTGTTGCGGCTGCCACATCCAATCCGAGGCTCCCAGTGGTGGCTGGTTGAAGGTCAGTTGAGCTGAGGTGTTGACAGCAGCTACTCGTGTCTGAGCGTGGCAGCTGGTGGGCATGCTGGCTCTCCCGTTTCCCGGACGGCGCCTGCAGGCTCCGGTGTTGTGGGTATCCAAGCGACAATTGTGACACCAAACACTGATTGCAGGACAAGCCCGTCCCGTGTGCCCTATACCTCCACACTGGTAGCATTTGAATCGGCCAGCAGCTGGAGCTCATGGAGTATTTATTGCTGCTGCCTGGAGCGGAGTGAGCGCAGCTAGCATCTGGCTTTGTGATGATTCTGCCTGTTTTTGTAACCCTGCTCCTAACTCCTTAATAGCATCTACTAACATTGCTTGAGACCCTACGGGTACATTTGCCAATCGTTCTAAAGCTTCTTCTATAGACCAATTAGCTCCTAGGGTATTTAACACATTGATTGCTGTTCTGAAGAGCGCATTGCTTTAGCAAGGTCTCTTTCATGAACTCAGGGACTCCTGCCCGTTCAATAGCGTTGGCTGCTTTATCTATAAAAGCTCCAAATGACTCATCTCTATCTTGCTTTATTCCCATGTAAGAAGGAATTCCCCCCGGCTCTTTTATCCTATCTATAGCCAACCGTACCAAACGCATAGCCTCCCGACACTTATCAGGACCAATTAATGCTTGTGCTTCCGTCCGAAGAAAAGGCCCGAACCCCATTAATTCCTCCAGGGTTACCCCATATAACGGGTCACCTGGTTGCCGTACTATTGCCACGCATTCCTGACAGAGTGAGTGCCAGTGTGCATTAAACAAAAGCTGCTGATGCTGAGTGAAGATAAGCTTCGCTAATCCTCTGCAATGGGCTGGCAGCAAAACTTGAGTCCCCCAGATATAATCCAGCATTTGTTTTGTGGGTTCACCAGTTACCCCAAATTGACTAACTGTGGACCGTTACTGTGATAACAATTTCCAATCTAAAGCAGTTATTGTAGCTTGAAACCCTCCCCCTGCCAGGGGAGAATAAATCACTGGACAGGCAACATCCATGGCAGATTTTATAGCTTCCTCATCCCCCGTATCCATGATATCTTTTGCTACCGCAGCCCATGCCTTCTTTCGCTCCTGTGCAATGGCCCCCGCTAGGTCATTTTCTGACCCAGGAATCGGCGCATTACTAGGAGGAGATGTAGGGTTTGACACAGGCACAGGCGGTGCGGAACACGCCGGGGGGGAGCTGCTGCCTGAAGCAGGAGCCGATGCTGGCGGGGAGCTGCTGCTTAAAGCAGAAGCTGATGCTGGTGGCAGATTGACTGTGGACATGACAGGGGGTAACGGGGAACTAAACCAGTCCCCATAACTCTTGTTCTTTTCATGCGCCACACTAGCTTGCTGAGCAGCCTTTTCCTCTGCCTGATATTTCAACAACTCATCATGCACGACTCGCCACAACTTTCCCAACTTTTTTGCAGTTTTATCATCATCTATGACTGCCTGCCACAACTTATCCCCAAATTTACGCCACTCTGTTAACTCATGTATTGTGTGAGGATTTTCAAAAAGTCCCTGTTCATACCCAATAGCCAACAACCCAGGAAGCTCTTTCTGCAAATCTATACCCTTAATCTGACACTTTTGTAAAAAGCCAGTAAATAAATCATATGCTGCTTGCTTTTCTTTATCCATGTTAAAAATAACAGCGCGCTTTTTGCAGCCCTTCAAGGTCTCGGCAGCACGTATTGGCCGGGCTCTCCGTTGAGGTCACCCAGGGCGCGGCACTTTCCCTTTTTCAGCGGTGCTTTCGCCGTCCTCAGCTGCGACAGGACCCGAACTCCTTACACCGATCCACTGTGGCTACCGGCGAACACGTCGGGGTCACCATTGGTTGGGTCAGCGGAAGAATTGCAGCACACAATATGCTTGAACAACAAATCTCAACGTTTATTGATCGCTCACACATATTTATATTGGTGTTAATCAAGCTTATACATATTGCAAAGCTGAGCTCATTATTGCTTAAAACACACATGAATCAACCACACCTACTTCTAATCTCTAATGATTATTTTCTTTCTACATTTACATTCCTGTGGCTATTCTACCTAGGCTATCTTCATTTTTCTGGCAAAAGATTTTCTCCCCCATCTTCATGTTGCAGCAAGGTCACCATGACCCTTGTCAGTGATTGGACACTGACTACTTAATCCCCAGCTTGTTTCCCCGAACCTTATCCAACGGTATCATATCAAAGTGGCCTTTCTCAGCTAGCCAGTTATCCACAAAGCTCTCCACACCAGGTGGTTATCCTCAGGAAAGGTGAACAATGGTTTTGCAGGAAAGAGCCACCTCCTTGCGTCTTAAGAAGGAGCAATCTAATTTTGTCCCAAGAAGCTGCATGCTGCTCAGAAAATGATTAGCAGACATGTTTTCTGTGCCTTAAGGAAGCCTTTCTGTGGTGCACATGTATTTTCCACTGTATTTCCCACCTGCTGTCTGACATTTAGTTTGCAGGGGGACAAGAACACACTCTGGTTTTGGGTGTTTGCATCAGATAGTGCAAGGGAGGGGTCTAGTCTTTGATTATCAGTCACAGGTGCTGCAGAAACATAGGTACATAAATACCTAAAAAAAAAAAAAACCTAAAAATAAATAAATAAAAATTTAAAATAAAAATTTTAAAAATAAAATAAAAATAATTTAAAATTTAAAATAAAAATAAAAGTAAATTAAAAATTAAAAAATAAATTTAAAACATTTTAAGAATCAGACTTTATTCTGAGGATAAAAAACAAGGTTATCAAAGAGACTGGCTAAAGAGATGCATTTTATGACTCCATCTGCCCTAATCTGAAGCCAAATCATTACTTCCTCCAGAAGCTCTCGCATTTAGACATTTGTCTCTAAGATCTGTTTCTCTGGATATCAGTTCCAGTATGCAGAATGTCCTGGGGCCACTTGGTGGAAGCACAAGATGGGTTTGTAATGTAGATTTTCACATCTTCAGTTAAGATGTATTTTTAAAATCTTAGTATGCTTATCTTTACTCTCTAGCTTGACAGAAAAAGTCAAAAGCTTTGACCCAGAAACATAAGTTCAACATTAAAAGGCTTAACAGAAATGTCAGTGCAGGAGATCAGAATAGCAGGACAATACTGGAAGGATGTGCTGCAGACACAGGTCTGAGAGTAGCCCTCAGGAGTAAATTTCTGCAGCATCAAATAATTGTTGTGTTTTCCTGTAGCATCCCAAGGGTCTATCTGCAATATCAATCCATGAGCACAAGAGCTGTGGTAGAGCAAAGCAGTACAGTTCAAGGACCTGTCATCCCTAGTGATCATTTGTGCCACCTAGGGCTAGGCTGGTAATCTTATTTCAAAGTCTGAATGTGCAAACTAGGACAGGGGATGCTGCAGTCATAGTCTTTGCCTGACTGTTGGGTTTGCTGGTGTGCAGCTTCCAAGGGGGTTTCCCTGAGGAAGATCCAGCTGGGGTCAGGCAAAGCACAAACTAAAGCACTTCAAAAGTAGACGGGGAGGAGGTTTGTGTCAGAAAAGTATTGATGCTACAAAATCAATTGCTACGGAAGGCGAACCCTCATTCTGATAGTTGTTTTAGTTCTTTTCCTGGCACACTGTAAGAAAAGTATTTTATTTCATGTGTTTTAGGGCTGTGTAGGGGGCTATTCAGTTGATGTGGTAGCTGAAACTGCAGCTATTTCTCAAAAGCCTTTTCAATGTTGCTGCATGCAGCATGCTGCCTGCTTTGACTGAGCCTCTGGAGCTGTCTCAGCTTCTTTTATGCTGCTGCGGGTTCTTCCGCTCAGGCTTTCCTCAGATTCAGGAGAAACCTGTCCCTTGCTGCCACGTGTGTGAAAGGGTAAAACCCTTGGCAGCTCTTGACAGCCTCCCAGCCCTTGTCACACGGATTGAACAGCCTGTGAAGGCTTACAGGTACAATTCTGCACTGGAGGCTGAGGTGCAATTACAGGATGAGTGAAAGTGATAACCTAAAGACTGTGGTCATAAATTGCTCTGGAAACATGGTCATACCACTATGATCGAAAAAACTTCTTTGGAGAAAGCCCACAATATTTATTAAAACTTCTTTCAGGAACTGCACACTCGATGCAGTTGGCTAGAGCATGTTGCTGAATTTGGACATGATTTAGCATTATCAGTGGATATTTCATTACTTTGATGTTTAATTCACTCATCAGTGTTGTTTAGAAAATAGCATGGACTGAGCAGAAAAGTCAGATTTTTGTTTCCAAGCAGTGATCTGTGCAGTGATGAGCTGTGTCTCTTTAGTTATTCAGATGTTTGCTGGGTGAGACTGCCATGCCAACCTCCTGCTCTGCTTAGGGGTGCAGATCTGAAGTGCCATGTTATACTCAAATGAGCAAATGCTGCCATCATATCACAGGATTAGTCAAAGGAAATATTCACAGCTACTTTATACTTTGTAGATTTGCAAGCTGCTTTTTATGCAGGGTTCCCTGTTACTGCCAGGGCAGGGAGATGGGTGCCCTTAGAAACTTTTCCTGATTGCCTGCTTGGTCTGACGTCTGGATTTGTTAACTCTCAAGCAAGACGTTCACTGCTCTGTTATTTTGTCATGGTGTTTGTAAAAGCTGTAGCTCTGAACCTTGTACAGCTGACTGCAGTACAAGCAGAGCAAAAGAAATTGCCCATGCCTCAAGCAATTTATGGACTACATGTAAAACAGAATGTCCCTTGAGTCTCTAAATATGAAAATGAAATTGCAAGTTTAGAGGTTGGAGATTAAAAAGAATAGATTGTCTGATACAACAATTCCATGCGTAACATTTCCATAAAAAGAACTGATAGAATTTGAAAGTGTGTTTTATTCTAGCAATACAAGTTTTTGTCTAGGTGTTCTTTATGAGCACCAATTACTTTCATATCCTGTGCTTGATATTGGAAAATCTTAAATCTAAAAAGTTAATAATTTTTCCACAAGGCTTAACTGAATTCTGGTTGTAGAAGCTGAAGGAAGTAGGAGGGATGAGAAGAGTCAAATATAGAGCATTTCACAAGGAATTATCTCATAGATTTATTCACTAGTTCCCTCTCTGGTCCTTCCTTCTCTCCCTCTACCCCATATCTCCAGTGCTCCACTGAGCTCAGCTGGATCAAAAGGCAGATTTCACTGAAGAACAGGGAGATGATCAGAGGAAGTTCTTGTTGAATGGGCTTGAAAACATTCAAGAGTGCTACGCAGCTGAGACTGAAAACAATTGCTTTGGGCTATCTGTGCTTCACCTTGGCTTGGCTGCTGCAAAATCCCCCAGCTGGACTGGGTGCAGTGACCCTGCTGCTGTGGGCTGAAGCCATTGCACTAAAGAAGCCAGAGGGGCTCTGATGGGCTGTCTGCACTCCAGCAATTCCCTCGTATCTGCCTGTAGGAAAGGATGCCGCAGTTACTTTCTGGTATTTTTAGGGAAGAAGGATCAGTCAATATTTTAGCATTGCCCACTGCAGTGCTGTGCATTTGCATTTCACGAGTGGTTTGGAACTTGTTTAAATGAAACTACCCCACAAATTTTGCTTCCATAGCTGCAAGGTTTTTTTAAGAAACCGGACTTTATCTCTGGAGTGTGACAGGGCTGGTTCTTGTCTGATTGGGCAGGGAGTAAAAGAGGGAGATTGTTGTCATTTCAAAAAAAATATACATATAGTTTGGAATTCCAAAGCAGGATGGTTTTAATGGCATTCCTTGCCAGGACTAAGACTCTAAGATCAAAATTATCTATCCACCCATGTCTTTTTAACAGCAAATTATAACCATTTTAATTCCTGTCTGAGCATTGATTAGATGTGGCATAAAGTGAAGTGACAGCCTCCTGCCTCCTAAACACTGGCAGAATGTGCAGTCACAGCATTCCCATAGGATTTGTCTCTAGAACCCTTCAAGATGAACTGGAACGAGTGGCTTTCCACACACTCAACAATATGCAAATGCTGACTTTGCAAGCAGACACAGCTGTTTATAAGCAGAAATACAGAACAAACTTCAAAAACATTTTAATAGCCACATTTCAGTATCCCAAGTGACTCCCAATTAGGCCTAGAAAGAGGTGACCAGATGTGGCATTTGCAAATGCTGCGAGCTGATGTTTGCTGGGCACTTTGAAAATCTGCTCTGATACAATCTGAGAACTTTTCTTTACTCACCTCTACCTGCCAAGGATTGTGGGTTGTTTTGCTTTTCACAGGCTCTGTTTTTCACTTACCTCTATGATAGTTGAGTCTTAAAAGTAGTGCAGAAAACTTAGTAATAAACGTTACTGAGAAAATAATGGAAACTAGTTGCTTACTGTACAAATAGACTCGAGGACTGGGAGCTAGCTAAAAAGGTTTAGATTTTAGTATTTGAAATAGATTAGTGATTTAAATTAATGGGGATTCTGACTAAATTCTTCAGCTTTGGAAATCTTTGTTTGGATTCTCTCAGATTTTAATATTCTGTGATTAGAACATCTGGAAAACTGGTTCCTCAGGTGGGATGCAGAAATGTAAAGGAAGTTAATATATCCTCTTTGGCAATAATGAACCTGCCAGCAGAGGGGATGCTCTTAGTGACCATGTTTTCCAGGAGTGGAGGGAGACATATGTTCTCTCTTATCCTGTTACTAAGACCATTTCCTTGCCCACATTTGCAGAGTACACATAAGGTCAGGCAGATTGCTATTCACTGAGCAGAATAAAATGTGCAGTTAAATAAATAAAATCTGTAAGTGAATTTTTATACTGGCTGGATAAACAAGATGAAGTTGATTTATGCAACAAAGGATTCATGCTCAGCCAGATCAGCATTTGTCATATGCAGTTTCCTTCTCAGTTGCCTGCATCAGGAGAAAAGCCATCCATGGGGACTCCTCTTTATCCAAGGGCTCAGCAATGTGCTCTGAAAGCTCTTACACCAAAGACCTATGGAGAGAGAGCAGAGGTCATTGCAGTAGATTGCCAATAAAATACCCAGCTGAGTATTCCTGACATTTGAGACCACGAGCTTTTCCTGGCCCCTGAGATGGGGAGGGCTGGTGAGGGGCTCAGAGGCAGAGGATGATTCTCCCTGGGGCTGCTCCTCCTTGCAGCACTGATTGTGCGCCCGGGAGCCCAGGTTAAGGGCTTGGCAGAGCTTTGCTGGTCTGAGCTCAGTGTTTGGGCCAGGCTCAGCCCAGGCTGTGGGGCTGTGCTGTGGACTCTGAGGTGACTCCTGTACAGACAGTGTCCCTGGGAAAATGGGCACAGAAACAAGGGAGAGCAGGACTGAACCCCAGCCTCAGCCTTTAGGCGTCTTTAGAGTCTTCTTGTGTTTGATAGTTAGCTTGTAATCTTTTAAACACTGTGCTTTAAGTAAAAGTCAATTTTATTGAAGAGGGAAGAAATAAAGACTTTTTAAAAGTATTCTCTTGCGATCCCAAATCTTCTAGAAGATCAATTTCTGAAGGCAGAAGTTTGCCTGCAATTATTGTGCTGCACGGAATTTTCACACAAAGACATTTATATGGACTTTTCCTTCAAATACAAAGAAATAAATTATGTAAGTAAATTACATGGTCACTAAAACAGGTCAGTTAAGATGATTCACAAAGATTAATCTTTTGCTCCAAAACACCAAGCAGCCAATTAAAATTTGCATTCAGCTATAAACTGTTGAGAAATTAAAATTTAGCAATCCTAATTCTGTGGCTAGTTCAGCCAGAAAATAATCAAACAATAAAGACTTTGTCACAACCATCATTATGTTAAAACAAATAAACAAGAACTTTTCTTTAGCACTTTTTTCCCCAGCATCCCTCAAAGTGGGGGGAAAAAATACAGGACTGTTAGCTTAAGCAGTAATTAGCTTAACAGATACCTCAAGGAAATACACTGGGCCAATTTTCAGCAGTTTCCTTCCAGTGGAAAGAATATTCCTTTAATGTTACAGCAAAATGGGCCATGTCTATTTAGTGGAAAGACAACAGTGCTACATATTTTAGCTGAACAGAGATGAGTATGTTGTCTACTGATGTAAATAACTTTTACTTGTCTGGTTTGATAAGGGTGAAAAAAAAGAAATTATTATGTTTTGTTGGATGTGAATGAAATTCAGAATTGGATTAGAAGTGGACTGAAAATACAGACTGGCTTCATGGAAAATACAGAGATTTTGGATATTCCCATTGGATGTGGAATGAAAATGAGTGACACTCCTCTTAGAAAAAATAAGTAAAAAGTAAGCTCTGCCTCAGTCTGAAAGGTTTCCCGATGATCACACTTCATACAAATGCCAGGTCACTCTTCATACAAATTTTAGAGTCTAGACATGAAGAAGTTCTTTAAAAATCACTAAGGTTGCATGTACCTAAAATCTGAAAGAAGAACTCCCTCAGCCAGGTTAGGTGATCAGTGACAGGACCAAGGGAATGGCCTGAAGTTGTGTCAGGGGAGTTTGGCTTGGATCTTAGAACAAGGTTCTTGACCAGAGGGTGGCTGGGCACTGGAACAGGCACAGAGAAGTGGGTGCAGCACCAAGCCTGGCAGAATTCAAGAAGCCATTTGGACAAAACTCTCATGTTATGGTTCTTGGGGATGGTGCTGAGCAGGGCCCCGAGCTGGACTGGACAATCCTTGCAACTCAGGATATTCCATGATTCTGTGGTTTGGAAAAGTCTGTATAAATGTGCAACTTGCTGCACTGTTTGTTAAGCATGAACCCCCATCAAGTTCTAGGAACAAAAGCTCTTTTATGGGATCAGTGCTTTTTGCTTTGGACATAAAGGCTTCCGCTCTTTAAGGAACAGCAGGAGTCCATTATTTTGCAGCAGTATTTTTATCCTACTTAACAGTGCATGATTCAGATCATGCTTGAGATGTCAGTGCAGCTGCCTTTGGTGGTGTGTCTGTGTGTGAGGTGAAGTGACACGGCTGCGGCTGTGACTCGGTTCCCTGTGTCAGACACCCGGGGCACTCACGGGCTCTGCAGCTTGAGGGGGTGTGGGAAGGAAAGCCAGTGCTTGTGTTACTGCTGAAGGGGCTGCCCCAGAGTGGTCAGGAGCTCCCTGCATTTTGCCAGGGCTTCACACTTCATGCCATGGAGGTCTCTGAAATTTTCCTGTATGGAGCAAGCTGCAGCACTTAACTAATTTCCCCGATACTCTCATTATTTTCTGATGCTGAAACACACTCGAGAGCAATGGTGCATTCCTGCCCTTGCGCATTAGTGGGGACTTCTCTTGCCACCTCAAGCTCTCAGATTTGAGCAGGTGGTAGTTTACACTCAAGATTACAATTACAACTTTTTGCAAATGAATGTTGTGTTTTGGGTTGGGGTTTCTTTTTGCCAGTTCACAGCAACTAAGTGTTCTCATTTTATGAGGACTATCTTTATAACAAATGGCCTTTTCTTTCTTGCCTTATATGACAGCCTCTTCAATCTCAGGTGTGCTCCCCTCTGCCCACAAAAAAACTTAATACAAAATTTTCTGTTTAGATCCCCAACAGATACATAATCATGGGAGTTGCCACCATCCACAAGTTTATGTCTTCTGCAATGGTGCAGTTAATTGTTATAGACAGATTGGATATTTTCTGCAGGTCAGGAGAAGGTATTTGAATCTATTCTCCTAGTAGGTGTCTCTAAAGGAGAACATTGTCTCCTTGAACTGAGACTTTGCAATGAAATTGTTTTTCCTAGCATTTAATTGTCAAATTAAGCTATGCTGGATTTTCCTACATCAATTATTTCCAGTCACATTTAAATGGGAAAAGAACTTTTTGTTCGGTCACTGGCTCAGTTGAGTTTCTGTTGTAACTTGTATATTTTGGGGATGTGTGTGTGTAATATTCTCAAATTTGTGTACATCTGGAAACCTTTACCAAAGGTCATTCCTATGTTTCTCAAAATCCACTGTGTATTTTTTATTTCACGGGGATTTATCTCCTCCACTGAAAAAACATTTTAATTCTAGCTTGGAAAACTCACTGCACAAATCAAAATCAATTCCAGCTTCTGTAACAGTTGGCCAGTGTAGGCAGAAAATGGCATATGAAGTGGGAGAATACTGACTAAAGAAAACTAATGATGTTATCCCCTTGTAAAATACTCTGACATGTTTTTCAAAGTGGGGCGATATTGGCTGGGGTGAAAATAAATTTTCAAAATATTTTTCTCTCACTTTGCCATATTTCCTGCTTAAAAAGAAAAACATTAAGGAAGCTGAGAAGAAAAGGATGATTTTCAAGGAAAATACTGTCTTCTTATTTCAAAACAGTATATTTCTTCCAGAGCCTGAGAATTACATGTTTTAGAAACATATTACACTTCCCAGAATTTTTGACCAACACTGACAATATGTTTTCGTTGCCTTGTTTGGCAGATGAACTAAAAATGTCTTCCTCAAAGTGCTCTGATGCAAAGAGCAGTATGAGGAACCAAGCCAGGAATCACTTGCTTCTCTTTTCCAAAATATCTAGGGGTTTGATGGTTTTTTTCTTCTTTTTTTCCTTCTTTTTCTTCTGAACAGAGGGTTGAAGTGGGCTAGCCCCACTTCTGTTGTTAGCAAAGGTTTCTAGATTATTTCTCTGCATTTCCATCCTGCCGAGTATGACCTTACTGATCTTCTATGGAACTGTGAGTAGGGATTCTCTCCTGTCACTATTTCCCTTATTTTTAAGGTATTCATATCAATTGAAACCATTGTACAAGATTCAATGTTGATTATTGAAAAATGCTGTATGAGCAGGGTGAATACATTTTTTGTTTTGGCCAAAGGTCTTTGTTTTCCTTCTCTAAAAAGGGCACTTTCAAATACAATACATCCTCCCATGCAGATACATTTTATTTGACAGTTCCTCCCTCACCTGTTCATAGCAGAATTCACCCTCTGCTTCTGACTTATTTGGGTTGCAGAGATGAAGGTAGGGGCTGTGTCATTCTATCGATGGCTGAGTGATGGATTAAGAGGGGTTATTCTTTCTGCTTTGACTGTTTTGGATATAAAGGAGATGATTCACTTTGAATTGGCTTCCCCTTGAGACAAAGTAGAGAAAGAGCAAGAGCTGTAACGTCTTCCTGCTGCCCCAGGAGCTGGTGAGGCATGCAAGAGTGAGAAGGTCTGTTTCAAGACCAGGTAATAAATTCAGTATTACAAGACTGGATGCATTAGGGGATCACTTGAACAATTCATTCCTTGCTCTTTTCCTGGGGTGATGCACAGACTTGTATTCTCCTTAGTCATGGTGGATTTCAGCTCAGTTCATCTCCAAGTCAAATAATAAAAATGTGACAGCTTGCAAAAGTCTTTAGCATCCAAATCACTTTTTTGAGAATAAATCCTGTTGATGTCTCCTCAAGAAAAAAAGATTTGAAGCAGATTAAATGTCCTGGGAAATTTTTGCAAAATACTGTTTGAGCTTCCAACCAATTCTCCAAAGACTTCTGAGATAGATTGGGGCTATTAGAAAACTTGTGTGTTTGTGCCAAAGACTGTTTTTCCTCCCTCAGAACTGTTGCTGTCATTTCACAGTGAGCAGGAAACTTGCAGCTTGTCGGATTTAGATATCACTTATTTTCAGGTGAAAGAATTTTGTATATTCTTTTTGGTGTTTTTTGGATTCATGCTGCTACAGAAGCTCGCATATTTTTACCAAAGGTACTGTTGCGATCAAAGCTCTTATTTGGCCTTCAAATGGAGCAGGAAGATGTTATCCAGGCATTTAAAAGTAAAAACTATTTCTAAGTGTACATATGTGTATAAATAGTATTATTTTTCCTCTGAAAGTACATGGATTGACAGTCAATATTTATTATTCTGTTCTTGAACTTTGTGTACATACACATAATTCACGTTATCATTAATTCCAATCGGGAGCCCTGCCCGGGCAGGAGGGCGTGCGGCCGCAGGGCTGGCAGCGCCCGTGCCGGGCAGCTGTGCCGCCCGGGGCCGACACGGGCTCTGTCTTGCCAGGGCTGGCCGGAGTGCTCGTCACGGGGCAGAAGGAGGAGCTCCAGGTCATCAGCGAGGGTGAGTCAGGGCAGCCGCGGGGCAGCGAGCATCGCCGGGGGCAGCTGCACATGCCGGCCCCGGAGCTACAATCCGTGCCCGGGCTGCGGAGGGCTCTGCTCCCTGTGCGGGCGAGGGGCGGCGGGGGCACAGCCCGCAGAGCTGCCAGCGAAACGTGGGCGATCCGTGACCAACACCTTCCGGCCGAAGCCATGGCAAGAGCCGGCTGGGATGGCCCTGGCAGGAGGCTTTCCTTGGATTCCCTCCATCTGGCCTCTGACCGTGGCTCTCTTCCTCTCTCTTCCAGCTCTTCAAGCCCTGAGAGAAGATGACAGCCCATCCTGCATCAGCGTACTCATTCAGCTGACCTTCCAAAGAAGATCTGCAGGACTTCTTGCGTCTGCTGGATCAGATGTACCGGCATCCGTTGGCCATCTCCAGCCCCCGTTGCAGATGAGAGCAGCTGCAGAGCAGGATGCACCAGCTGCAGCTCCAGCACAGCTCTAGCTGCTCAGAGCTGAGCCTGTGGCAAGCTCCAGGAGCTCCTGCCATCTCTCTCCCTGTTGGCAGCTCCCTCCCTCCAGCTCTCAGAGCCTGCCCATCCGCTTTTTTTGTCTCCCAGCTCACCCCTTTGCTTCGCTTTCCCTTAATAAAGAGTTTGGATTTTTCCAAAACCTTTTCCACAACCATAAGAGTGTGTTGGTGTTCCCTGGGAAATGCAGGCATTTGGAGAAATGCCTTTGGAAGAGAGGGGCTTGCTTCTCAAGCAAAGTGCTTCCCCAGGAGCCCCCAGTGAGGTAGTGAGCCGTCTCCCTTTGGCTCCCTGCGCTCCTTTCCGTCCTTGAGGCCCCTGGCACTTGGCGGAGGGGCGTGGCAAGGGAGAAGACTGTGAGAGCAGCTTTGGCATCTGCCTGGGCCTGCGGAGACCCCGCCAAGCAGCAGCGGCAGGGCGTGTTCCCTGCCTTTGAGCCCAGCACAGAGCAGGATCATCTCTGTCCAGCCGAGAGCTCCAAATCTCTCTCAGAGAGCTGTGAATTCCAAGGCCTTTATGCACACATTAATGCCATCTTCCCTCTCTGGTGTGTTTTAACTCTTGGCAAGATGCGCTTGCCTCTTGCTGGCTGGAAGCTGCTCTGCTCCAGGGCCGGCACCGAGCTGGGCTGTGCGGGCCGGGCAGCGTGGAGAGTCCTTCCCCAAGCACTTGGCCGGGCTTGGTGTGTCCGGGGTTGCCTCAGACACTCGGGGCAAGGGATTCCGTCCAACCGGGGCCACTTTGGGTGGGGAGGGGCTGGCCCCGGGGCACATGGCAGCGTGTCCAAGGGCCCTTTGTGACACGGTGCAGCAGGGTCACTGAGTGGAACGGGGCGTCCGAGCAGCCCTTTGTGACACGCGCTGACATAGGTGCCGGCGGCGCCGTGGCCATGCCACAGTGCTCGGTGCACGCGACGGGACAGGACGGGACAGAGCGGTGCTGTGAGGAGCCCCCGCACAGCCGGCTCATTCCTTGCTGACCCGGAGCTTTTCCCAGGCGTTCCTCCTGCGGCTGGCCTCACGGCCAGACCTCGGCACTCGGTGACTCGGAGCTTTTCCGAGGCATCTCCCATCCCTGCAGCCGGTGCTCTCGTGGCCAGGCCGTGGGGCTTGGTGACCTGCATCGTTCCTGAGGACTCTCCTGTCATTGTGGCAGGAGCCCTCGAGAACAGAGTGCAGGACTTGCTGTCCTGTAACCTTCCTGAGGCTCCTCTGTCACAGGTAACTGCAAGGCAGGACTGTGGCACTCGCTGACTCAGACCCTTGACGGGGCATCTGTGTCCAAGGTGCCCTCGAGGTCAGGCAGCGGGATGGCAGGCAGACTGCTCGGCCTGTTCAAGGGGCTTCGGGGCAAGAAAAGCAAAGGCCCTGCAGCTGCCCCAGCACAGCAGCCTGCAGAGCCGGAGCAGTTGCAGCTGCTGCAGTACGGTGAGTGGTGGAGCTGGGCCGCAGGGCTGGTGCCTGCAGCCAGTCTGGCTCCATCCCATCCCATCCCATCCCAACCCATCCCATCCCATCCCATCCCATCCCATCCCATCCCATCCCATCCCATCCCATCCCATCCCATCCCATCCCATCCCTGTGGACATATCCATGGATAGGACAGAAGCTGGGCTGGAGCACCTGGCAGCCACGCTCCATCCCCCGGGGCATCCCGAGGCTCTCCCTGCCTGGGCAGCGCAGGGCTGGGCTGTGTTCTCCGGCCTCTCCCGCAGCCCCTCAGCTCTGGCTGCGCTCGCTCTTTGCCAGGTGCAGCCCAGGACCGGACACAAGAACAGGAAGCCGCCCGTGGCCACTTGGGCAGAACAGCGCAGGTACCTGCGGCCATCCCCACCTGGGCTGGGCCTGCTGGCACTGCTCAGCCAAGCACCAGGCTTGGAGCGCTCCATGGATTCTCCCTCTCTTGCTGCCCTTCTCCTGCCGACCCTCTGTGAATTCATCACGTGCCTTTGGCAGGAAGAGACCGCCGGTGCGGGCACGGGCGTCTTGGCCAACCTTCTGTTCCTCAATGCCGAGATCGATGCTGCTATGCTGGATTTGCTTGTGGAGAAGGGTGTCTCCAATCCAGTGCAAGTAAGCAGCCTGGGGCAAGGGCTCGATGGCCCCAGCAGTGGTGCGGCGCCTCGAGCCGGCTCTGCCGGGCTCCCTGGGCCTTTGAGGCCCGGCCCAATGCGGTTGGAAGGGAAGCACTTCTCAGGGGGAGTTGCTGCTCTGGCAGCTCTCCAAGTCTCCCCGTGCCCTCTGCAGGTGCCCGCCATGGTGAGGTCCATCCACCAGTGGCTCACGGCCAATGAGGCTGCTGGGCACAGGCTGGACAAGGCCCTTCTGGAGCTGACCGAGGAATACCCCTCGGACGTGCTGATCACCCTCTTGCGCTGGGCCCCATCGTGTGACAGGTAGGGCAGCCCCACATGCCTTGAGGGCTTCGGGTTCACCGGCCCATCACCCTGTAGAGCCTGTCCCTGCTGACTGCCAGACAGGCGGGCAGTTCCAGGATCCTCTGGCTCCTCTGTTTTCCAGGGCTGCCATGTCAGCTCCTGAGCCTGGTGCCACGCTCCCTCCCTGCCCCTCGGAGCCTGTACCCACGTGGGCTGGCTGGCCGCTGCTGGCAAGGGGCAGTGGGCAGAGGCAGGGCTGAGGGCCAGCACGGGGCCCTGCAGCTGCCCAGGCCACGGTGCTGTGGCTGAGACAGCCCTGACACAGAGCTCTGACCCCACAGAGCTGCCGCCACCATGTGGGGAACCATCATGTCCTCGAGCAGGACTGCGGAGCCGGCGCTGCGGCTACTCCTCGATGTGCTGAGCGCCTGGCCAGTGCACAGCGCGTACACCTCCGATGGGGACAACGCAGGAGTCTTTGCCCTGGCTGTGAGTTTCTGGTGCCGGCCTTTGCCAGCCCCCAGGCCGCCTCTCCAGCAGCCAGCTCTCTGTCCTCCCCCCAGCTGCATCTCCCTGCCTCAGGCACTGGGCTGAAACCTGCCTTAGGGGCAGGGTTCAGGGGCACCAGGCCAGCTGCTCCTCCCGTGTCTCCCCCAGCCTCTCCCTGGCATGCTCAGGCCCTGCCACGTGGATGTCTTGGCACTGAGCCTTGTCTCTGGCTGTTTTATTTCTTGCAGGCAACCGTGGCCCTGTGGAGAGTCTTCAATCTGGCCTGGCGCTCGCCTGTGGTGCTGGAGTATTTCTCCTATCTCTTTCTGCGTCTGCTCTTCCAAGCTTACATCAGCATGCAGGATATGCCAGAAGAGGTTGAGACCTTCTGGCAGGGATGCCAGGAGCAACAAGGCCTCGCCGCCAACCCCAACAGGTGCTCCATGCCAGTCCTCCCAGTCTCCCCATCCCTCCCACGCCCCCAGGGCAGGAGCCGGGGCTCCCAGCGTGACCTGGGCTTTGCTCTGCACACAGCTTTGCGCTGCAGACCCTGAAGGCCCTGCTCTGCCAAATGCGCTATGAGCACGTGGTGCTGTCCATGGAGCGCAAGCGTGCCTGGGACACGCTGCTCTGTGCCGACACCCACCACTGTGCAGTGCGTCTGCTGGCCAGGTGAGACCTCGTTCTCCCCACCGCCCCTCTCCTTTGTGCCTGCAACGCCCCACACAGTCCCCGTGCTCATGGGCAGCCGGGCCTTGTCACCAAGGGAGGCATGAGCAGACTGGAAAAGGCCAGCACAGGAGGCTGCCCGGGAACAGCCGCCTCCCAAAGCGCCCCTGGGATGCTCGGGAGCAGACCAGAGCTCTGCCAGTCAGCCCTGGGAGAGGTTTGTCCGCCCGGCCCAGGAGCAATGGTGCCTTTTTCTCCCTGCCAGGGAGATGCGCCGTGTCTCCATCATCTGGTGTTGCGGCATGGCATCCTGCCTCTTTGACCTGCTCAGCCAAGGCATTTCAGACTGGGAGCTGCCCGCCCTGGCCTTCCTGGTGGAGGTGAGCCCCATGGCCAGCGCTGCCTGGCTGAGCTGCCTCCCAGCCCTCTGCCCTCTCGTAGCCGCAGCTGCCTGGGACGCTGCCCGTGCCCTGTGCTGCTGCCTTGGCTCGGCCCTGTGCACTTCTGAGCTCCTGCCAGCTGGGCACCTCTGTGCCTGCTCTGTGCCTTTCAGGTCCTGGATTGCCTGGACTTGAGCGAATGCGGTAAAAAAGTCCTGGAGATCTTGACAAGGCACCTGCAGAGCGAGTCCAGGCAGATGCGTGGCGTGGCACTGCGAGGCCTCGTGGTGCTCACCTCGATGGTGAGAAGGAGGCAGCAGCTGAAGCTGTGCTGGCAGCGTGGGGCTGGGGCAAGCAGCCCCTTGG
This sequence comes from Agelaius tricolor, assembly GCF_023055355.1. NCBI lineage: Eukaryota > Metazoa > Chordata > Aves > Passeriformes > Icteridae > Agelaius > Agelaius tricolor. The sequence continues at coordinate 1,434,309 of NW_027269317.1, read as the reverse complement.
GCTTAGCTGGACTTTGGCAGCTGTGGCAGCTGCTCCCAGCTCTCCAGGGTCGCTGTTCAGCTGCCTGAGGGCTTTGGGACAGGCCTTCGGCCTCTGAGCCCTGCAGCAGCAGCAGCAGCAGCAGCAGCGTGGGGTTGCCCAGCCTTGTTTTGCACACAGGATCCAAGCATGTACAGCCTGACTGAAAGCCTTGGGAAGCTACTGTGGGATAGGGATGAAGACATCGTGGAGAAGACCCTCATTGTGCTCAGCCTCCTGCTGCTGCAGAAAGACCTGGCAATAGCCAGCCCCATCGCCCTGCAGCTGGCTGAGGCGCTCTGGCACCTCTTTGACAATGTGAGGCTCCGTGCCCCCAGCCACGGGCACTTGGGTGCTGCCTTGGGCCTGGGCACAGGGAGGCCTGGAGCAGCTGATGTGGAGGGCTTTGGCTTCCTTTTCAACAGGACAACAGCCTTGTGCAGCTGCTCTCCATTCGCCTCTTCCAAGACGTGATCGCCTTGGTAGTGGCAAAGGGAGAGAAGCCCCTGAAGAAGCACGTGAGCCAGAGCCTGCTCCCACTCTTCTTCCACTGCCACGATGAGAACGGGCGTGTGGCACAGGTGAGGCCTCCTGGGTGTCCCCATGGAAGGAGCTCAGCTGTCTCCCCAGCCCCTGGCACCTGACGGGCTCCAGCCTCCTCCCGGCCCTGGCACAGAGATGCGGGTCCGGTGCCCTGGGCTGCGGTGCCATCTCTGGGTCTCTGCTGCTCTGCAGGCCTCTCGGGAAACGCTGCTTTCTGCAGTAAGCTTCCTGAAGAGGAAGGATCTCAAGCAGCTGCTGCAGACGGATCAGATGTGGAGATTTGCCGAGTGCTTGGTAAGGACAGCCTGGAATGCCCTGCACAATCCCTGGAGAAGCCGCCTGCCCCCGGCGCCCAGTCTGTGGGGCTGGCAGCTGTGGCCCCTTCCCAGTGCCGCAGGCAGGGGCACCAGCCTGCGCCCCACACGCCGCTCCCTTGCCTGGGCCGTGCGGGCTCTTCTCCAGGCTCCTCTGGCCCCAAGGCCGGTGCCGATGGAGGCCCGAGCCAGCCGGGCTCTGCTGCGGGGCGGCACCGCGGCTCGCCGGGCCCTCCGCCCCGTGCCGAGCCCGGTGCCTGCGGCTGCTGGCCGGGCCTCAGGGCTCTGTGGGCAGGAGGAGCAGTGGCGGCCGTAGGCAGCGCCCGGCCCAGGGGCAGGGCCCGCATCAACCCTTTCCCTCCGTGCCCCGCCGCTCTCTGCAGCTGGCAGAGGACAGGAGCCGAGCGGCCGAGCAGCTGCGCCTGGCCCTGCCCTACGTGCGGAGCGCACAGGAGCCCCTGCGAGAGGCGGCCGTCAGGTTCATGGGTGAGCGCCAAGCCCGGCTCCCTCCCCGGCCCGACCCGCCGCAGCTCGGCCCCAGCCCCGCCTGCTGCCCCGGCAGCAGGATCCGGGCGCGGGCATGTGCAGCCCCGGCTGGGCTCGGCATTGCTGCTGCCGCCCTCTGGCAGCCGTGGCCTGGGGCGGCAGCGTGCGCCAGGGGCCCGGGCTGAGCCCTGCCGGGCCAGCAGGGCGTGTGGCCTCGGGGCTGGCAGCGCCCCTGGGCGGCAGCTGTGGCTCTGAAGGCAGGACATGTTCTGTGTTCCCCAGGGATGGCCGGGCGCTTCCTGACAGGGCAGCAGCCGCACTTCCGCATCATCTGCAGGGGTGAGTGCGGCCCGCGGGCTCTCGCCGGGGGCTGCCGCTGGCACCTGCGTTCCCTGGCCCGCCCGCCCACGGCTCCGCTCCCTGCGCGCCCCAAGGTGCCCACGGCACAGACACCTTGCAGCCGCCTGGGGGACATTCCTGGCCAGCAGCTGCCAGCTTGTCCTTCTTGCCTCCTGCTTCCTCCAGGCCGTGCCACGAGCTGCGTGCTATGCACGAGCCTGGAGGCTCTCGCCAGCTCCCCGCAGATCCAGCCTCTGACTTGGCCTCTGTTTCTCTCTCTGCAGCCCTTCAGGACATGACGGATGACACCAGCCCTGCCATCTCATGCCTGGCACTTCAAGCTCTGTACATCCTTTTAGCTCTACAGAGCGTTCCCTGCTCCCGACTCCAGAAGATGCGAGACCAACTGCGCCGCCTCTGGCACTCGCGGCCTTTGCTGTGTGGCCGTGGCTGAGTGTCCTGCTGCGGCACAGTGCAGAACTGCTCCGGGAGGCTGCGTCTGCTGGGGCCACCTGAGCCTGCGGGGAACACCTCTCCTCTGCCAGCACTTCCTTTCCCTTCACCCCCTGGAGGAACATTAAATTGCTGTTGTTGGATAGCCGGCTGTCCAGGAGCTTTCTCTTGGTGCAGAGTGTCTTCAGGCCAATGGGGAAGAGGGGGAAAAGGCTGCTTGGTCTGCGCAATTTGCCCAAGCGTGTGGTGTGGAAGGGAAAGTGTCAAGAATGGCTGGAGGAAAAGGGCCATTGTTGTAGTGCGTTCTTATATTTTGTAATACTTTGAAGTAGTTTGTTTTTTATTCCCATATTTTTCCCAAATGGTTTATCCCAGACTGTACCCCCCCCCTCCTTTTCCCTCTACTTGTGTTATCCCTTTCCCGGGATAAGATCTCCAAAACCCCCACCCTGGCTCTCTGTCAGTCACCTCGACATCCCAGCCCCTTATCCAGAAGTTTCGGTCCAAGTTGTCGAGTGATTAGCCAGAGGCCAGGGGTCAGCCCCCCAAGTCCTGCCCCATACGCTGTTTTGTATGTCTATCCCCCCAGCACCCATCCCCCAGAGATACCTATTGGTTAGTAGGATTTTATCTATGTTAGTTTCCTCCCCCCTTTAAATGTGAGCTCCGGACATCCCCCGGGGCTCTCGGCAGGAGGCCCCTGAGGTATAGGAGATCCTTCGGGACTCCTTAATAAAAACCTTGGAATATCCCCTGCTGGGAGACGGCCCCTTTTCTCTTCCACCCACGTCTCGGTCGTCTCTGCTGCAGCAAAGGCAACCAGCCTGAGTGCCCTCAGCACCCTCGGGGCACAGAGAGTGTCTCCCCGCAGTCGGCCGTGGTGGGGCCACCCCCCCCACTCTCTGCCGACCCGGGTAAGGCCCAGGGACTTGAGAGGACTTGCAGAGAGACTGGGACACCTTGGCGCCCAGCCGTGGGGCTCTGAGACCATTCCACGAGCCCACGGAAAGGGGCTTGGACATTCTTTCAGACTGTTTGTTAAGCCTTTGGCCGGCAAGCTACCTCAGGAGAAAAAACTCCGTTTTAGTGAGTTGCTCTCCTGTGGACGAAGCTGGGAGCTTCTGAAGTACCCTAAGAAGTCAGCTTCAGGTGGAAATCAACATCCCAGGCTTTTTCGTTCCCCTGTCCTGCAGCTGGATTGGTAAGTTTTACCCTTCTCTTGTTTCTCCCCTCTTTGGGAGGGGGTGTTTCCCTGCCCTTTGTTCTCAGGCCCGCCGCGGAGGGCCGAAGTTTTTTTTTCTCTCTCTATTGTGGGCAGGCTGCCAGCTGCAGGCTTTTTTCCCCCCCCCCCCCCCCCCACCTGGGTTGGTGGAATTTGAGATACAAATTTAAAATCATAGCCAAAAATGGGTGCTAGGCTTTCTGTATCTCACAAGGCTGTCTATTATTATCTTTTAAACATTCTTAAGAGTGAAAAAATCCGATTTTCAAAAACAGATGTTAAACAGTTCGTCAGATGGCTTTTTGTTTACGTTCCTGACGTGTCCACTGAAAATCTCAGTGATTTGGCTTTTTGGGACAAAATTGGTAGTGAATTATTGAAGGCAGGGAAATCAGGGGACACCTCTCCGTCAAAATTTGCTTTTTTAGCCCTGCAGATAAGAAATGTTGTAAAATTTAATTTAAAGATGCAAGAACAGCCATCCGGCAACAGTTTCAACACCTCTGTTTTCCAAAAACCCGATCTACCCCCCTCCAAGTTCGGTTCTCCCTCCCCGATCCACCTTTCCCCACCCCCAGCCCCGGCACAAACCCCTGCCCCCCCGCCCAGAGGCTCCCTGTCTCCAACCCGGACACTTCTGCCCTGAATTCCCGAGATCCTGCCCTCCCCCCTGCTTCCACAAGTTATAATACCGTGTCTCACAACCTTAGTGCCCGCCTTTGTACCCCCGAGCCGCGTCCGGTAATCCCCTTTGACCATAATGGTGGACACCACGTAGCAATGCCGGTTTCCTCTCCTTCCCACAACCCCTTTCGCTCTCCCAACAACCCATTCTGCTCGGAGCACCCCGCCCCCGAAACCCGCCCTCCCTGCGTCCTTCCCCCGGCCCCTCCTCCGGCCCCTCCCGCCCCGGCCCCGGCTGCCCCTCCTGCTCCGGCCCCGGCCGCCTCCGCCCCCTCAGAGCTCTGCCCGCCCGCCGCGGGCTCCCTCCGCCCCCCCCACGGCCCGCCCTCCGGCTCCCAGACCAGTGTAACAAGAGACGCTGTCGCCGGGAGACAGAACCCGGAAACAGCACAGTTCCTTTCTGCTGCCCCTGTCTCATATATTCCAGATGTCACCGGGGCATTCCAGCCAAATTATAGCCCCCTTTCTGTTGATTCTGTTAAAGAACTAGCCAAAGCCCAAAAAGATTTTGGGAGATCAATGAATATTTTAGAGGGCTCCTTAAAGCTACATTATTCGCTCACATTTTAACCCCTGCAGATATAAAACACCTTTTTTCCTGCCTGTTATCCTCTTCTGAATATCTCTTGTGGGATGTTGCGTGGCAAAAAGGATTGAGAGCAATTTTACCAGCTCTGTGGGCTGATGAAGCTACTGCTCGTGATGTTTATGGTAACATGCTATCTCTCGACCATCTCTGTGGACAGGCAGGTTGGGAGGATGGGGCGAGTCAGGCAGAAAGCATTCCCACAAGGGCTTTCAGAGAATGTGCTAGAGCAGCTGAGAAAGCTTTCTTTGGGCTCCGTCCTGGTATTCCAATTGAGAATTATTTGAAAATAACACAATCTCCATCTGAGTCCTTTTTGAGTTTTGTAGAAAGGTTGAGAAAAGCTGTTGAATTGCAAGTACAGAATGAAGGAGCCAGGATGGAAATCCTCACCGAGATTGCTAAAGAAAATGCCAATGAGAAGTGCAAAGCTGCTATCCTCAGCCTGCCTCTTGACCCAACGCCTACGCTGCAGGCCATGCTTGAAGTGTGTGAGAAGAAAGTAACCATCACCCTCGCTGACCACGACAAGAGACCAAAACCACAGAGAAGGATTGCTGCAGTGGAAGGCCCTGAGCCATCATTCACCAGCCAGCTCCAGCATGTCACGATGCCACAAGAGAGAATCTCCAGCTCTAATAGACCTTGCCATCTTTGTGGGAAGTTAGGGCATTGGATGCCTGACTGCCCTCTGAAAAAGCAGTTTTTAGATTTTAAATACAATAAGCTTAAAAACCAGGATTGCCCAAAGGACCACCTCTCAAAAAACTGAGTAAAGAGCACTCCTTTCCCCAGCGCTATGACAAAAATAGGGTGGGCTCAATTCAAGTACGGGGGAGGGAAAAGAAATCTAGTGTAAAAGATGTATCGGTGCCAAGCGAGGCACTGGCTTTGAACAAAACAGAACATTCATTTCATTGGAATAATCCCAGACCAATTTTAACCACTGACTCTTCCCATAATCCTTACAGGCTGGCGTTGACAGAGCCTCTCCATCTCAGAGACACTAACTGGCATTTCATATCTGTTAACCCTGAACAACCAGGTACTTGGACACAGCTTTGCCAGAAACGTCACAGTAAGTATGTCGTCCTTGGGGACACAAAACACACACCCCAAGAAATTATTATTCCTCCGGGTCTCATATCATCAGACCCGAAACAATTTGTCATATGGCTTCACTGTACTCATACACCCGTGTACTTGCCCAAAGGCCAAATCATAGCCCAAGCAATCCCAGTGCCTGAGCCTCCATGGGACCAGGAGCAAGCAGACACCCTCAGAGGTAAACTCCATCCCAATGTCTGCTGGACTCAGGTATTGGGAAAAGAAAAACCCAAGCTATCATGTGGGTTACACCGTGGTGGCGAGTACAAGTCCATACAAGGACTTTTAGATACTGGAGCAGATGTCATGATCATTCCATCTAAAGAGTGGCCATCACACTGGGAATTGCAAAACGTAGCAGGACACGTGCAAGGTGTAGGGGGAATTCAATTGTCAAGACAGTCAAAAAACGTTGTTCAAATTGAGGGACCCAATGGCAAAATAGCTTCCATTCGCCCGTTTGTTTTAAATCTCTGGGGCAGAGATTTAATGGTTCAATGGGGAACCACAATTGACATCCCAGAAAACCCGCAGGTTTTTCGGGGAGCGGTTGCTGAGGTGCGCCATGCCCAAAAATTGATTTGGAAAACTGATACTCCAATAAGGGTAGTTCAGTGGCCGCTCAATAAAACCAAATTAAAGGCGCTTGAAGAGCTTGTACAAGAGCAGTTAGAAAAAGGTCACATTGTGGAGACCACGTCGCCGTGGAATTCGCCTGTCTTTGTCATTAAAAAACCAAACAAAGACAAGTGGAGACTCCTCCATGACCTCCGTCAAATCAACAACGTTATTGAGGACATGGGCTCCCTACAACCAGGGATGCCCTCACCAAGCATGCTTCCACAAAATTGGTCTTTAGCTGTAATTGACATCAAAGATTGTTTTTTTCACATTCCCCTACATCCTGACGATGCTCCGCGTTTTGCCTTTTCGGTTCCCACCATTAACCTGGAGGCCCCAATGAAGAGATACCACTGGACAGTCCTCCCTCAAGGACTGAAAGTCAGTCCTATGATTTGCCAGCGGTACGTTTCCTCCTTGTTGTCTCCAGTCCGTGAAGCTGCAGGAGATTCCATCATCCTGCACTACATGGATGACATCCTGGTGTGTGCCCCAAGTGATGACATGCTTACTCACACACTTGACCTGACAATCAATGCATTGGTTGCTGTAGGGTTCGAGCTCCAAGAAGAAAAGATTCAAAAGATGCCACCTTGGAAGTACCTGGGCCTTGAGATTGGAAAGCGGACCATTGTGCCGCAAAAATTGACTATCAAACATGATATCAAAACCTTAGCGGATCTCCATCAACTTTGTGGATCCTTAAATTGGGTGAGACCTTGGCTAGGCATTTCCACCGAAGACCTAGCCCCCCTTTTCAATTTGTTAAAAGGGGGAGATGACCTTAGTGCTCCTAGGACCCTCACCCAGGAAGCGAAAACCGCACTGGAGAAAGTTCAGGAAATCATGTCTACTAGACAGGCCCACAGGTGCCAGCAGGGTCTCCCCTTCAAATTTATCATCTTAGGCAAATTGCCACACCTCCATGGTATGATTTTTCAGTGGGAAACTGTCCAGGCAAAGAAAAAGGACCAGGTCAAGAAAGATCCCCTCTTAATTATAGAGTGGGTCTTTCTCAGTCACAACAGGTCAAAAAGGATGACAATGCCACAAGAGCTGATGGCAGAATTGATCCGGAAAGCAAGGATACGGATCAGAGAATTGGCAGGGTGTGACTTTGACTGCATTTACATTTCCTTAAACCTGAAATCAGGCCATTTGTCTCAAGCAATGCTAGAGCAATTTTATCAAGAGAATGAAGCCTTGCAATTAGCCCTAGATAGCTACACAGGCCAAATTTCAATTCACAGACCGGCCCACAAAATTTTCAACTCAGATGTTCAGTTTTCACTATCACTGACAAGTATTCAGAGCAGGACACCTCTAAAAGCACTGACAGTTTTTACTGATGCGTCTGGTGCGTCTCACAAGTCAGTGGTAACTTGGAAAGATCCCCAAACTCAACAGTGGGAAGCAGATATTGCCAAGGTGGAAGGATCACCCCAAATTGCTGAGTTGGCCACTGTAGTCAGAGCTTTTGAGAAGTTTCCTGAGCCTTTAAATGTAGTTACTGATTCAGCTTATGTTGCAGGTGTAGTGTCTAGGGCAGAGAATGCTGTGTTGCAAGAAGTTTCCAACATTCCTTTATATGAATTACTTTCTAAGTTAGTAAGAATTATTTCTGGCCGAGAACACCCCTTTTATGTGATGCATGTTAGGTCACACACAGACCTGCCGGGGTTCATTGCAGAAGGAAACCGGAAAGCTGATGCCCTTGCGGCTACAGCCAAGATGGCCCCGCTCCCAGAGGTATTCCAACAAGCAAAGATCAGTCATCAATTTTTTCATCAGAATGCACCTGCCTTGGTTCGACAATTCCATCTGAAGCACAAACAAGCCCAGGCCATCGTAGCCACGTGCCCTTCTTGTCAAAATCAGTCACTCCCTACCTTAAGTGCAGGTGCAAACCCTAGGGGCTTGCAGAGCTGCGAAGTGTGGCAGACAGATGTAACCCACATCCCATCATTTGGCAGATTTAAATATGTCCACGTCTCCGTGGATACCTTTTCTGGTGCCATCTATGCTTCTGCCCACACAAGGGAGAAAGCCAGTGAGGTAAAGAAGCATTTCATGCAAGCCTTTTCCACATTAGGAATCCCTAAGGTCATCAAAACAGACAATGGCCCAGCGTACAAGTCCAAAGACCTTCAGAGCTTCCTGCAGCAATGGGGAATAGAACACAAAACAGGCATCCCCTATTCCCCGACAGGCCAAGCTGTGGTGGAGAGAGCCCATCAGAACCTAAAAAAGGTTCTTCACCGACAACGTGAAGTTATGAAAACGGAGACCCCTCAAATCCAGCTGTCCAAAGCGCTGTTCACACTGAACTTTTTGAACTGTACCTATGAAAACCTTAACCCACCTATTGTAAGACATTTTAACGAGAACAGTCAGCACAAACTAAAAGTCCGTCCACCAGTCCTCATAAAGGACCCTGAAACTTGGAAAATAGAGGGGCCCCATGAGCTCGTAGTCTGGGGTAGGGGGTATGCGTGCGTATCCACTCCCTCAGGCTTGAGATGGATCCCCTCCAGGTGGGTGAGACCGTACATTCCTAAGGTGTCAAAGGACAAAGCTGCAACACAGGTAGCCAGCGCCTGCTGGAGGAGGAAGCGCCGTCAGATCCTTTAAAGTTAGATTGTTGTTACCTGGACCTTATCCCTAACATTTTTTATTTTCAGTTTTAGTGTTTTCCTTTGATCCGAACTCAGCCCTGGTGTCATCAGAATGAGCCCCATCCTTCCGTTGCTTCTGTTGACAGCCGTCCATCCAGGTCAGATGTGGATTGTTCCACAGCCCCAGGCAAATGTGTGGACCACCCTCGCCAGAGTCCTCAACCAAGACCACATTTGTCTGTCAGCCTCTTCTGTGTCTGACCCGATGTCCACTTGCCTTGTGGGGATCCCATCTAAATATGATGAATTTCCGCCAACATTAGCTGCTCCCCTTCCCCCAGTATATAATCCGTTATCCCCTTGGTCAAAGTTAATTGATAGACAAGCAGTAGCAGAAAAAGAACCCCAAGAATTTGAACTCCTTGGTTCTGCCAAGGCATTCTATTGTGTTCAGTTTACGTTTACACCAAAAGATCAAGTAGATTTGTACCATGAAGTCAAACAGTTTAAAGTGAATTATACAGCAAAAATTTGGTGTAAGAAAATTTCCCAAGTAGGAATACCTTCTACCCCTGATAATAAGCCCCGTGCCCTTCCTAAGGGGTTTTTCCTCATTTGCGGGGACAGGGAATGGGCAGGCATCCCCTCCCGTCTAATCGGAGGTCCATGTACCATTGGAAAGCTGAGCCTGTTTACACCCAACAAAACCCAAATCATGGATTGGCGAACCAAAACCAACACCCGCAATTCGGCCCGCAAAAAGAGAGATTTAAGGAATCTGGACCCAACATGCGATTCTGAAATTGTACATTGGTCCAAACCAAAAGGAGTTGCGATCACCGTGTTTTTGCCATGGGTGTCTGCAGCGAAAGCAGGTGAATTATCACATCTAGAGTGTTGGGTTGCTAAACAGGCCAATATTACATCAGCTGCACTTTCAGACCTCCTGGCAGATGATGAAACAACAAGGCAAGCCACCCTACAAAATCGGGCTGCAATTGATTTTCTTCTCTTGCTACATAATCATCGTTGTGAGGAGTTTGAAGGTCTCTGTTGCCTGAATCTGTCATCCAAAGCTGAAAATGTCCACAAAATCATCGGAAAGATGCAACAAATGGTCCAAGACATCAAGCAAGAGACAGCGGACTGGATGGATGGACTCTTTCAAGGATGGGGACTCTCGGGCTGGGTCAAATCCATTTTGAAATCTGTATTTTTAGTTTTGCTTGTTCTTCTTGTTATTTTGATCAGTTTTGGGATCATCAAGAGCATTGTGACCAAACTGATCTCGAAAGCTATTTCCCCTTTAGAGGTCAATCAGGTGACTGTTCCCACCTCTTCTGAGGAAGGGACAGAAACCTCTGCAGAATTTACAAAACAGCCTTGGTTTGCTGATGATTGATATCACTCCGAGCTGAAATTTAATGTTTAGGTGCCTCTTCCTTTTTTATTTAAACGAAAAGAGGGAGATGTTGTAGTGCGTTCTTATATTTTGTAATACTTTGAAGTAGTTTGTTTTGTATTCCCATATTTTTCCCAAATGGTTTATCCCAGACTGTACCCCCCCCCTCCTTTTCCCTCTACTTGTGTTATCCCTTTCCCGGGATAAGATCTCCAAAACCCCCACCCTGGCTCTCTGTCAGTCACCTCGACATCCCAGCCCCTTATCCAGAAGTTTCGGTCCAAGTTGTCGAGTGATTAGCCAGAGGCCAGGGGTCAGCCCCCCAAGTCCTGCCCCATACGCTGTTTTGTATGTCTATCCCCCCAGCACCCATCCCCCAGAGATACCTATTGGTTAGTAGGATTTTATCTATGTTAGTTTCCTCCCCCCTTTAAATGTGAGCTCCGGACATCCCCCCGGGGCTCTCGGCAGGAGGCCCCTGAGGTATAGGAGATCCTTCGGGACTCCTTAATAAAAACCTTGGAATATCCCCTGCTGGGAGACGGCCCCTTTTCTCTTCCACCCACGTCTCGGTCGTCTCTGCTGCAGCAAAGGCAACCAGCCTGAGTGCCCTCAGCACCCTCGGGGCACAGAGAGTGTCTCCCCGCAGTCGGCCGTGGTGGGGCCACCCCCCCCACTCTCTGCCGACCCGGGTAAGGCCCAGGGACTTGAGAGGACTTGCAGAGAGATTGAGACAGGCCATGGATCCGTGGAAATGTTGTACAAGCAAGCCCCATGATAACTGAGCATACATGATAACTTAGCAGCTTGGCATAAGTGGGCCGCACTTAGCATAACCAGGCCGCACGCCATGATAGGAAGATGCTGTGTCCTGCCTGCTGACAAGGTCGAACGGGCAAGGACAGCAATGAGAATAGAAACCATAAAGTATGCATAACCACAAAGTAGGAATACATAAATGTAATCTCTTGCTTTAAACCAAGAAACTCACAACAGGTATGAGCAATTAAACCAATAAACTAAAGACAGGTATGCATAATTACTGGAAAACAATATAAAAGTACCGTTGTAATCAAGATAAACCGAAGCTTGCTTTACCAATCATATTGATTGATTGCTTGTCTTCCCTCGCCGCCATCAGGAGGGGGCTGTGGGATGCTGAGAGGGACGGGAGGGGCTTTGGTGGCTCCTGGCCAGGACAAAAAGGGATCGGGGGGAGGTTTCAGGGGGTCCTGGCTGGGCTGGAGGCCACAGGGAGGGCGCTGGGAGGGGCTGGGGGTGTCCGGGAGAGGTTTTGGGGGTGCTGAGCCCTGCGGACCCCCCAGAGATGCCGCCGGACGCCGCCCGCAGCAAGATGCTGACGGGCATCGGGGGCTTCGTCTTGGGCTTCGTCTTCCTGGCGCTGGGGCTCGGCTTCTACGTGCGCAAGAAGGTCAGGGCGGGTGCCGGGGGTGGCGTCCCGGCCGTGGCGGAGCGTGCGCGCTCCCGCCGGGGCCCCCAGCCCGGTGTCACCCCCTTTTCTCTGCCCACAGAGCTCCTGAGCCGGCGGCGGCCGCAGCCCCTCCCCGTGGGCTCGGGCCCGGCCGGGACCCCCCGCTCCGTCCCCGCTCCGCTGACTTTGGGGGGGGTCCCGTGTCCCCCCAGCCCCGCTGGCGCTCTGCCCCTGCCCAGTGCCTGCTCCCAGTGCTCCCAATAAAGCTTCCCAGTTGGCCCCGGGGCCGTTTATTGGGGGGCGATGGGGAGCGGTTTGGGGGGGGCGGTGATGGGACGGATTTGGGCAAAGGGAGGGGGACAAAGGGTGGGGGCTGGGCCCGGGGGGAGCGGGAGGAGGGGGAGGTGGAAGGGGCAGGGGACGTGAGAGAGAAGAGGGGAAGCAGGCGGGATGAGGAACGAGGAGGAGCTGGAGGAGCCATTGAACCGGGGGAGGAGAGGCGGGAGGAAGAGGATGGGGAGATGAAGAGAGGAGCAGAAACCAGAGAAGCAGCGGAGATCCTCCGGCCTTCACCCAGGTGTCCACGCGGGCAGCCAGGAAGATGTGGAGCCCCCAGCCAGGTGTGTTCCCAACGCGGGGGCTCTGACCCTGGGGGTCACCCGGGATTATCCAGCGTGGATCCTCCAACGGGGGCTGGACCTGGAGCGGGGCACGGAGCTCATCCCGCACCGGGGCACGGCGGGATCCACGGGCATCGACCCCTCCCTCATCAAAGGACAGCTTTCAGTTACAGTGGTTAGGACAACTAGTTAGTTATGGTAGTTAGCACAGGTAGTTAGTTATGGTAGTTAGCACAGGTAGTTGGTTATGGTAGTTAGCACAGCCTGTTTGTTATGGCAGTTTTTGAATACAAACTCTCTCAAACCTCAACTCCCCTGACGTGTCCCTTCCCTCTCCCGCTGTGACTCAGCTGCCCGGAGCAATGTGAGGGGAGAGCGGGCCCAGCCTGGCCCAGAGCTGAGCCCCAGCAGAGCCCTGGCAGAGCCCAGAGCAGCCTCGGCACCTGCAGAGTCAGCCTGGAAGGAGGCGCTTGGAGCCTTCTCGGCTGCACCCGGCTCTTGGTTACAAACTGTGTGTGCTGGAAAATGCCACCGGCTCTGCAGGAGGGCAGAAGGGGCCCGGGGAAGGCCCAGGTGCTCCATGCAAGGGAAAAACCTGCCCTGGGTTTGTTATAAATAACTAGGTAGTGCTGGCTTTCGCTATTATGTATTGACTTCTGCAAAATATTCTTAATCATAACAATTTTGATAGAGTACAGTTTGGAATCACTTTTCACTGCTTTTGCTACAGTATAATTTGTCAGCTTTTTGTGGCCAATGCCCTGGCCCCTGTGTAGCTCATATCCTCAGAACATCATTTATGGATGATATTTGAGTTTGTGGACTGTGTGAAAAACATACATTATAGTTTTGGCTTTTGCAAAATATTCAAGTGGATGCCATGTGTTGTGCATTAGAATGTTAACTTTTGCAGAAGTAGCTGTAGTTGTGAAATAATAACTAATGCTTTTATTTTTGTAACTAACTGACAATAATAACTCAGAGATATTTGTGAAAGAGCTAATGTTCATTTAAAGTACTTGTGGAAATAGCTAAAAGCGTCTGCATGGTCAGATAACATTTAAGGAAGGGATGTGATGAGGCCCCTGCCACTGACCCTTCCACTGTTAATAACTGTCACCTGCTGAAACCACAGACCAGGGGCCCTTGTGAGGCAGTGACACACAACCCTCAGAACAGCAATCCACGATTCCTGCACGTGCTCTAAAAAGGCGAGTTGGGGGTCAAACCAACCTAAAGAATTCCTGGAACATGTAAACGAGTTCAAAGAAATGTTTGAATCTGTACAATCATTATGAATATGTATTTGAACAATACAATGGAGAAACTAGACAAGAAGAGTTGCTGTGGTTAACCGGTGTGCCTCTGGCCATCGCCAACACCCAGCGCTGTTACTGATTTGTCCCTTATTATTCCTTATTAAACTTTCAAAAATTCTAAAGAGTGGGGCTCATTTCTCACAAAACCCAAGGTGCTCACCCCTTGTTCTTCCCCCAAAGCCAGGATTTGTCAATCCTAAACTTTGTCTGGATGGAGGAGAAGGAGGCTGCGAGGAAAAGGAAGATGCACTGGTGTGGAGGCCCATGGGAGTCTCAATCTCCCACCCGTGGAGGACTGGTCCCCAATGAGAAGAATAGATTTCAAGGTTATGGTGAGAAGCTTGCTTCTCCCACAGATCTTTGCCGGCACATGCTGATTTTTGGAAAGTTATGTTACCCCATTGGCCTGTTGGCCTAATTACCCAAGTTCACCCCCTATTACCCATCTCTGGTTAGTCCCTAGAATGTTCTCCCTCTCTGTCCCTCCATTGGCCCTAGTTTACTGCATTCCTCTGCCCCTGTTTCCCTATTAGCTGTCCCGACCCTTAACCCCTCCTTTGCACATTTTCCCCCATATCCATTGGACCCTGACCCTCAGCTCCACCCTCACTACCCCATACAAAAACCCCCTGTGCCCTCAGCTTGCACTCTGTCTTTGTCCCTGGGCCCTGTTCAGCTCTGTCCCCTGTTCCTGTACCAATAAACCCAGTTTGCTGAGATCATACCCAGACCCATCCTGCCGACTTTGTCAGCTTTATAAAGCAGCCGTGAGCTCTGGGCTCCTGAGTGCCGGACGCTCCAAGGGCCTCGGCAGCGCCAGGACGCTCCAGACTGGGACAGCCAGGCAGGGCAGGAGGAATCACTGCCCCTTTCCCCTCCCTGCTGCTCCATCTCCCAGCCCAGCATCGCTGCAGGACAACCTCACTGCCAACGCCATCCTGCCAGGGATGGGCTGGGGGGATCTCCTTCCCCTTCCCTCTGGCATGGAGGCAAATCCCATCTTCTCCTTGTCCACCCTCCTTCTTCTCCTCATTCTGTCCTTCATCCATCCACGTTCCTTTCCCATCTCCTTCCTCCCTTGTTCCTTCTTGTTCCTTCCTCTCCTCCTGCCTTTTCCTTTTCCCTTCTCCCTGTCTCTTCCTCTCCTTGTCCTTCCTCCCCCAAGCACTGAGCTGCAGACAGAGACCAGGGAGAACAAATCCCTGCCACAGAACCTCGTGGAAGAGGCCATTTGGAACGGCTCCACGGCGCAGGAATCCAATGGGGAGGAGAAGCCCCAGAGATTCCACACGAGGAGGGGCTGCAAACCCAGCCTGGAGAGCTGTGAGGAGGTAAAAGTCTCCCTGTGCTGGGAAGGGTGTGGGGAATGTGAGAAGAGCTTTAGGCAGAGCTCGGCCTGTTCCTGGTGCCTCCAAAAACGGCGGTGCCGGATGCAGAGATCCATGGGGATGCAGAGATCCCCCCGCAGATCCATGGGGATGCAGAGATCCCCCTGCAGCCCCCAGAGCAGCCACGCTGGAGCACGGGGATGCCTGAGAGGAGGCTGTGCCCCCGTGGCCAGAGGGGCCCCGCTGGAGCAGCCTGTCCTGGCAGGACTGACCCCGGGGCACAGTGACCCACGCTGCAGCACTTGGAGGGGGGCTGTGCCCCGTGGGATGGACTCAGCTTGGAGAAGTTCCTGGAGAAGTCTCCGGTGGGAGAGAGCCCAGGGCGCAGCAGGGGAACGACTCCTGTCCCTGAGCAGAGGGAGAAGCCCCGGGGCATGAAGTGAGCACGGCCCCATTCCCTGTCTCCGGCACTGCCGGGGTAGGAGGTGCAGCTGGAAGGAGGGAGGCGTGGGGGAAGGCTGGATTTAAGGCTCTTCACTTACTCCTCATTATCCTGCTCTGAGGTTTTGGAGTTTTCTGTCAGAAATACCTCCCCTCCCCCACTCATCCACAGGCGTTTGGGGCAGTTTTCCCTTTTGGGGGGAAATCAAAGCGATGCACTGCTGCTCCTAATTAGGGGTAGGAGAAGTGAGGCTCCAGGGCTTCCCGCTGTGCCGGAGCCACCGAAGCCGCAGTGCCGGGAAAGCCGTGGCGGGAGGTGCGGAGAAGTTTGTTTGTGTTTTCAGCTCAATCCCCTCGGGCCCGGGCCCGTTCCAGGGCTGTTCCTCATCTCCGGCTCTGCCCTCACGCAGCCCGGGGGGCCCTGAGAGCGCGGGGCGAGGCTGTGCCATGTGCAGAGCCCGCCCCTGGCTGCGATTGGGCGACGGTGCCGTCAGTCGTGGTTCTGGCGCGCTGATTGGTGGGAGCGGGGCGGAGCAGGGCCCCGGTGGCGGCCTGAGGGCGGCCGTGGCTCGGCAGCGGCGCCACTGGCGGAGCGTGTGTGCGGGCCCGGGAGCGGCGGCAGCGGCCGGAGCGCGGTGAGGCGGCGGCGGAGCTGGGAGGCGGCCGGAGCGCAGGTGGGAGCCGCGCTGGGTTGTGCGGGGGCTCGGGGCTCGCTGCGGGCCTCGGGGGCGGCAGGGGGCTCAGGCGGGTTCGTTGTGCCGTGTCCGGCGCGTGTTGCCGCTGGCGTGAGGGCGCTGCGGGAGCGGCTGTCCGCGGTCTCCTTGCGGCCGCTGTCTCGGCAGGAGCCGCTGCCGGAGCAGCGCTGGCTCGGCCCGGTTGCTATGGCTGGGACAGAGGCGGCTGCCCCGTGCCCGGGGCTGTGCGGGGAAATTGACGTGGCCGGAGGTTTCTGTGCCCAGAGGAGACAGAGGAGTCCTGTACAAGTGACTTTATTGCTGAGCAGAGGGAGAGGCCGTGGCGCATTTACCGTGCGCTCTCTGCCATTGTTGTAGTTCGCAGCCTCCTTTTTATCCTCATTTTCCCGGCCTCATCTCCCTCTCCCTTTGCCCACTGGCTGAGGTACTTGGAAGGTTCAGACTTCGCGATCCGCCAACTGCATGTCCTCGTTAATGTGCATCCCCACTTTTGTATAACAGCCGATATTCACGGCTCTGTTAAGTCTTTGTTCTTCTGGAAGTTCAGGAATTTAGCGGGACTTTGTCTGAGCAGCAGTCCATGTTAATTAGTGACATTTACTGAAACTGATGGTTTCTCACTTCCTTATCTACGAGTCCCTGACCCAATCTCCAGGCAGATTCACTCAGTGAAGTTTTTTCTTTTTCTTTTCTCTTCCTTTTTTTTTTTTTCTTTTTTCCTTCCTGAGTCTTCTTTGGTTTTGGGATTATTCTCAGTGCCCTCATTCCCTGTCCTTCTGTAGCCGTTTCTGGATCAGGAGGCCTGGCTGCCACCTGCATCCCCTCGCTCAGCTGCTGAATGAGCCGCACTCTCAAGGTGTGGAGCATGGTAAAAAGATGAGAGTTGCTGTAGCACATCAGAGGAGAAACAGCATTCGTTTAACCCGTGGTCTGCCAGGGAGCCACAAAACCGTGTCCCATTCCCATCCTTTTCACGTTTGGATTGGTGCATGAGCTGTTTGTTTGTCTCCTTTGTTATCTGGTTCATCACTTTTCCTTTGCCATCTATTTGCCAAGACCAGTTGGCGTTGTTAAAAACGCCAATTACTTGTTTTCAAAATTTTAAAAGTGCAATAGAAATAAAATGGTTATAAAAATAGTAATACAATTAGAGTAATAATAATTTGGACAAACTGAATTAGGACAATATGAGACGATAGAGACAAAGAGTTACGGACGTCCTTTTTCCGGGTAGTACCTTTTCCGGTACCTTTTTCCGGGCAGCACGAGCCCGAAAAAGGACACCCGTTAACAAAGGATTAACCCTTAAAAACAATAGCCTGTTGCATATTCATACACTTCATACATGATGCATAAATTCCATTCAAATACAGGATTCTGTCTGGTCATCGGCAACTTCTTCCTCCAAATCCTAACAGCGCCTTCGAGGCAGGAAGAAGTTGGTTTCTTCTGATAAGAGGGCCATAAATTCTTCTTCTCTGAAAGATTTAGGTGTCCTGTGGCTGCTATCTCGCTGCGAGTCCTTTCTTTTTAAAAAAGTATCCTACATAGCATCGTTTCTATTTTAATAATTTTTATAACTTAAAACTATATTTAACACAGTACTTAAGAAAACTAATACAGCATTACTTTCTAACACAACACATATAATATTCATTTCAATATTTGCGAAAAGCCAATCATAAAACACATGCATTTTTCACAGAGTCATTTGATTTTCCGCAAATTCCTCCTTTTTCTGCTAACAGATGATCTGATCCCATCCCATGGTGAATGTTGTGTTCCTCATTGCAGTGGATTGCTCAGCAGGAAGGTCAGGAGCTGGAGCTGTCTGGTTGGTTATTCCGAGGGCAGCTTGTAATCTAATGATGCCATTGAAATGAGGAATGGGTTCTGTGGCTCCTGATATGAATTGGTTCGGGTTCCCAGGGGCTGGTGCATGGTGTTGTAGGATTTGTTCTGGTGGCCTTTCATCTTTTCCTCATTTTTGTCCACTCTCTCCGGCCAGGGCTGCATCAATTGACTGCTTTTCTCTAATTAAATCATCAAATACTTGGATTCCCAACTGATTTCCCTGAATTTTTGGTAGCAAAAAATCCCCAGTGCTCTATTATACCCTGTATATAACATAGACAGTGACAGCACATGTTGGAGTGGGCAGAGGGATGATTCCCCCCCATTTATTTATAGTGAAGTTTTCCCAACATTCTCCATTTGCTGTTTCCCTTTGCAGCTTCGCCCGTTTCTGTTGCAGGGTCAGATATCCTCACCCTGGGCTCTGCCTTGAGCTGTGCAAATTCCATCAGTGCAAGCAGGCAGAGCTTGGGGTGAGGGCAGAGGGAATCAGCCCAATTCCTGCCCCAGGCAAGAGACCCAGGTCCATTGTCCAGGCTTTGCCCAGCAGTGTTCATTTGCATTTCTAAAGCTCCTCTCCATGCTGACTAAAACCAAAGCTTCTCTTCCAGGGCAGTAATCTGATGACCCCCCTGTTCCTTTCTCACCCACCCTCCCTTGCTTTTTTTTGATGCCTTTTTTTTTTTCCCATTTTTAAACCGTGTTGTGTTAACTGTTTATGAGTTAAAGCGTCGCATTTAAACCTCTTCTAGTTTTTCAAAATGCATCCTAAAGGTGAGCATGGAGAAACCCAGACCAAAATTGTGCCATCACTAAGAGACACGCACACACATACCCAAAAAGCCTCTACTTCTCTTAAGAATAAAAATTGATTCTGACACCCCTGACGCAAACCTTACTAACCAGAAGGATCATTAAGAAAAAAACATTCAAATGTTGTAATCTTGTCACCAAAAGGGTTGGAAGAGCCAAAACTCTCCAACATTTCCAGTTTTACAGAGTCAAGGCATTACTTGATTCTGGCCAGGATGTGCAACAGAAATCCTTTCACCCACACATAATCCGGGTGTGCAGGGAGAATTGTTCAGTGACACGTGAGTTTTACTAGATTTTTCCTAAACTTTTTACCATCCAAAACCCATAGAAATCCACTGGTTTATTGTTCATTGCTTCCAAGTTGTGTAAGTTTTTAGTATTTGGTTTCCTGTTGGACCCGGATTTCTTCCCCTCTGCTGTGAATTCGGTCCACACTCCTGGATTTCCTTCTCAGCCTTTTCCAGACCAGGTGTCTCCAGCTGTGCCGGGGGCAGTGTCTGGGGTAGCTGTTGGTTGCTGTTTGCTGCTGGGCGTTGATGTTTTGTTGCTGGTCGTTATCTCTGTGGGTGTCTTTTGGGCTATTCCCAGTCTGTTGAGATGTTGAACTCATCTCCATTGAGTGCTGTAACACCCCTTAAATAAAACCTTTAAAGTTCCTTTCCCCAAGGCAAAGACAAACTAAGCCTGTGCAGAGAAAGAAGATTTAAAAGGAACAAAATGGGTACATTTTGCAGCAATGCAGTCGCAGTCAGCCCAGAGTGTGGGTGTGAGTGAGCCCCAGAGTGGAATTGTGCCGTGGTGCTCCCCAGGAGCTGTGGCAGTGCAGGCCCAGCCAGCGCTGAAGCTGCAGCAGTGGCAGCAAGGCTTGGCCGCAGTGGCTGGAGGTGCCAGAGGAGTGTGGCCAGGATTTCCGAGGGTTTGAGCAGAGGATCTGTGGGCAGGCCCAGGGGCTTGGCCCGCTGTGGAGCCCTGGCTGCTGCTGCGTTGCCCTCAGGGCAGGCTCAGTGGGGGCTCCCATGGTCCTGCTGCAGGCGGGAAGTGCAAATCTCCGGGGCTTCAGAGCCCCTGAGGCCAGGCTGAGGGGTCCCCCCGTGTTCAGCTGTGCTGGCAGCTGTTTCTGGCCTCAGGGACACTTGGCATGGGCCCCTTGGCCACCAGTGGTGCTGCTTTGCACTCCTTAGGCAGGAGCCGATGTCCTGGCTGGGTGTTGGCACCAGCAAAGTGCCGGGGCAGGCTCTGTGCCAGCCCAGCTTCCTGTGGGAGAATATACCTTGATCTCTGATCCAGTGCTTGCTGAAGCAGTCAGAATTGCTTTTGCCCCTCTGTTAGGTGCCATGGTGTCAGCAGAAGATATTGAAGCCTTCCTGCTCAGGGCATTTCAGTGCCAGGCTTTTAGAAGCACCCAGAGCTCCTTGGGTTGAGCTGAGCATGGGGCGGTGACCTGCGCTTTGTCTGATTCCCCTTCCTTCCCTCCCCTGGAACAGGCTGTTGCTTTTAGACACCACTTGTCCTGGTTGCTTCAGAGTACTTTGGAGAGGCTCCATATCTAATTTTCCCTCTTTCTTTGGGGCTGCCCACACTTCTGGGTTCAGTTCAGCATAGGCCTGGCCAGACATTTGACACAGAGGTCCAACAGAACTGGCCTCTGTATCACCTTTTATAATATTAATTTGTGTTCCAAGTTTAGCGATCAAATCCCTTCCAAGTAAATCATGATAACAAAGTGGAGCAAATAAAATTCATTCATTTCAAATCCATCTCGGAAATCTGCTAACAGTGGTTGAATAAAACCATACATCTTTCCCACTTATCCCCTCACTTATCAAACATATTTTTAGCATTTTTCCCCCTTAGGTCTAAGATTCAGAGTGCATTGAGAGGCCCCTGTGTCCATCAGGAGAGGCCTCCTCTCAATGCAGACCCACCTGAATGTTCTCAAGGGCTCCAGTGTGGAGGGTCCCTGGTGTGATGGGAGCTGTGACAGCCCTGCCAATCCATGTCCATCAAGGGGTGGACTTGCTGGTCCTGAGGGTGCTGCTGTCTGTGCTTGCAGTGTCCTTGTGCCCTGCAGCTGGAGCCCTGATTCCTTGCCAGGGGCTGTTAGGGTGGGCTGTCCCCTGCCGAGGAGGGCAATGCCTCTGCCGGGTGCTTGTGGCCGAGCCGTGCCCTGGGTGCTGGGGCCCCCTTGGGCCCTGGAGCTGATCCCTCAGGGGCTGTAGGAACTCTGCCCTGGCCTTTGCCTTCAGCTTGGCCTTTTGCTGCTCCCTTCTTGCATTCACCTGCTGGGCCTTTGTGCCCAAGTGCTGCAGGGCCTTCTTCTGCCCCTCCTGCAGCCCCCCTCAGTGCCTGTGGGTGTTTGCCTTGCTTTAAAAGACAGGTGTCTGCTTGGGAAGGCAGAAAAAGCCTCTCTTGGAATGGAGAATGCAAAGCCCCTCCCTCTTAATTTTTAGACTAGTGAAATCAAGGGTCTCTCAGGCAAAGCTATGGGAATAGGAATACCAGTTCTTTACTAATGTGTAAATAAAGCAAACAAAGAACACCAGCTCCGGCAGTGCCAACAAACAGAGCCCGGAGCCAGTCCCGGCCTTTCGGCTGCGGCGCTTTCCCCTTGGGTGCAGTTCCGGGCACGGCCGGCAGGGGCGCTGGTGGCCCCCGCGGGGCAGGGCCGCGCATCCCTGCCATGGGAACCTCTCTTAAGGGAAATAGAGCAATCCCTTCATCTAACTCTTTCACTTTTTTACCTTCTGTAGCCTTTCTCCCGTATTTTGGAGAGGGCTGCCTTTTAACTGAGCTCCTAGTGTTTCAATAAGGTGCTTCCTGTAGAGAGAGAGAGAGTTTCCCTGAACAGCTGGAGCCGTGGTTACCAAGGGGACGTAACTCAGAGCAGGATGGGGTCAGGAGAGGATATCCTCGGTCGGAGTGTGGGCAGGGTCTGCTGCCGGAATCGCCAGAGGGGGATCTTCCCGTGGAGACCGAGCCGGAGCGTGGGCAGCCCCCATATGGCTTATGGCGGCTGATCCGGCAGCTCCCGGCAGAGAAAAGGCAGGTGGGAGACCCCGGCAGCAGCAGCGGCGGTGCCCAGCGCAGCTGGCACGGGCAGGGCAGCCGGGGATGGGATGGCTGGGACCCGCCCTCGGTGCGGTCGGCGCGGTGACCTCGGCCCACGCGGCAGGACAGAGCAACCCCCATCTTCCCCAGCATGGCCGGCAGAGCGGCCGCGGGCCGGGCAGTGGGAGCAGGGCACACAAATTCACCGCCAGCGCCGGGGCAGGTGGAGCTGCCCTGGGCAGTGAGCCCGCACCTGGGATGGAAACCGGGGCAGGCGGAGCTGAGGCGGCAGCGAGCCGGGACCCGGGACAGGCGCCTGGGCCGCGAACGGAGAGGGCAAGAGCTGCAATGGAACCCACTCTCTTTCTGACTTTTCCTCTTGTTCCCTTCACTTTCATTTCCCCTTTTTCTTTTCCAGTTTTGTCTCGGGTGTTGGTGATACTTTAAAGATTTTTATTCTCCTAAAAATCTCCTGTCTAACCTATGGCATATTCTCTTTCTTGTAGATTAAATGGGTTTTTTTACAAATAAATCTAGAAGCTTATAAATCTAAACTTCTGCTTGGATACTTTGAAATGGTCGATGAGCTAACTCACGACCTCCTAATGTTGTTTTTCTCATCACCTTTTTATTTATCCTTTGGCAATTTAAGCATCTTTCAGTAACTTGCTTTGCTCCTCCAAAAATCCCAGTGCATCCATAGTTCCTTAAAAAATGATCACACAAAGCTTGAGTACCCCAGTGGGTTTTCTGATGCATGTCTTCTAATATTTTCCTAGTAAGCACATTTTATTAAGTAATTGTCTTCCATCAAGAAGTTTCCATTTCCCTGATTTATCTTGTTCACTTCCTATCTTGTTTGATTCTTTTTTCTCGTCTTCCGTAAACTTTGGAATTTCCAGTTTTTCCTCGTTTGGAGTTAATATTAACATAACTCACTCAGCTCCATTTTCTGCTGCATCCTTAGCTTTGTGATGTGCCCCCAGTTTGCCCAGTTTGCCTCTCCTTTGGCCCGGGCCGGGTTCCCCCTGCCCGCAGCGGCTGGGAGCAGCCGAGAGCCCCGCGCTGCCCATGCCGACCTGTCCCGGCTCCATCGCCGCTCCTGCCGCGGGCTGCGAGGGCTGCGGGAACAGGGCACCGAGGGTGTGGCTGCTGCTGGGGGAGGAGGAGGAGGCAGGGAAGGGCAGGGTTGAAGGGGGAGGATGAGGGGGAGATAAGACAGAGCAGAAGGAGGAGGGAGGGGGAATGGAGGAGGAGGAGCAGGAGGAAGAGGAAGAGGAGGGCCAAAGGCGGATGGAGGCTGAGCTGAGGGAGCCAGGCCGTCCATCCCTGCCTGAATTCGCAGCCCCCACCTGTGGGATCATCGCCCCCCCCATGGCTCCGGTGAGCGGGGAGGGGGAGCTGGGCCCGGATATCCCGGGGGGTCCCTGGGTTGGGTTTTTGGGGCGATGTTTGGAGAATGAAGAAGTCCAAGGCTGAGCGGAAAAGGCCCCTTGGGGGGACATCGGGGGTGGCGGTGGCGGCTGCCGACAGAGGCAGCCTGGAGGAGCAGAGCCCTGTGTGCCCCAGGAGCCCAAAGTGGGGAGCCCAGAGAGGGGGGAGCGCCGCCATTGGCGGGAGCCTCAAGAGCCTGGAGAGGGGCAGGGGGGACTCCTTGGAGCTGCTGCAGCCCAGAGCAGAGAATGAGGGGAGAAGGGAGCCCGGGAGCCCAAACAGCTCCAGCATCCCGAAATGGGGAGAGCGAAGCCGGGGGAGCTTTTGGCATTGCTGGGACTGCCAGCAGCCTGGGAGAAGGGAGACGCCCAATCCAAGCGTGACCCCAGCAGCTGGGACAGGGGGGAACCCCAAAACTCCAGGGGGGAGGGACCAGGGACAGGGAACTCCTGGGAGGCTTTTTCAGGGCTGAATCTTGGTGTTTGGGAGGTTTTTCTGGAGCCCAGAAGGCCAGTGACTTGTAGAGATGGAGTCAGGCAGAGGGACCTTCAAACTCAATGTGTGTTGGGGAAGATGAAACAGGAAAGCCTTATAAATATGATTGTCTGGCAAAAGATTTTGAGAATATAGAAAGTATAAGGAAGATTGAAATGAAAGCAAGCTTTGAGATACCTCAGTTAGTGAACAACTGGAAAACAATGGTGTGGCTGGCTGAAGGTAATCCCCTTTTGATGAAACAACTCCCTCTGCTTGCAGACAGATCCAAGGGTCAGAGCAGACCCTACTAGCTCAGCAGAAGGGGTCCAAAGAGGAGTTTTTAGGGTTTAAAATGTAACACAGTATGGTGATGTAGTGATTCTTACAGGCTGTATATAAATGCTATAGGATTTGTGTCTTGTACTAGATTGGCTAGTGAGAAATAGAATATTCAAGACAGAAGAAGATTTACTGTAGTGTAATGGGAACCTTACTCTCTTACGCTCTTCCCCTCTTACTCTCTTACCCTCTCATCCTCTCTACCCCTCTCTTCTCTCGGGCCTGCTCCGAGCTGTGCCTGGCAGCTCCAAGCAGGGCCCTGCACCCAGGCCCTTTGCAATCAACCGCAAGTTCCAGGGCCTGGCTGCAGAGATCTCTCGTCTCCGTCTGTCCCAACCGTCCTACCCCCCGACGCTCCTACAAACGCGCTCATCCCTTGTTTTCCCCAAACCAGGATTTCCCATTGGCAACCCCAGGGAGGCTGCGAGGAAGAGGAAGATGCCCCGGGACACTGAGGCAGGTGAGGAGGAAGTTAGTGCCCCTTTCCCCTCTGTGCTGCTCCATCTCCCAGCCCAGCAGGGCCCCTGGCTGCAGCTCAGCCCTGGGGGGATCTCCTTGCCCTTCCCTGTGGCACAGAGGCAAATCCCATCCTGTCCTTGTCCTTCCTCCCCCAGAGCAGGAGCTGAGCATGGAGAGCAGGGAGGACAAATGCCCGCGGCAGAACCTGGTGGCAGAGGCCGTTTTGAGCGGCTCCACGGCGCAGGAAGCCAACGGGGAGGAAAAGCCCCGGAGCTGCCGCACGAGGAGGGGCTGCAAATGCAGATGGCGGGGATGTGAGGGGGAAAGAGCCAGCCTGGGCCGGGAAGGCGGCCGGAGATGGAGCCAGAGCTCGGAGCTGGTGCTCCATGAGCAGCTCCATGATGGGGAGAAGCCCCACACATGCGTGGAGTGTGGGAAGAGCTTCAGGTGCAGCTCCAACCTGATTGTGCACCAGAGGATCCACACTGGGGAACGGCCCTACGAGTGTGGGGAGTGTGGGAAGAGCTTTAGGTGCAGCTCCACCCTGATCAGGCACCAGAGGACCCACACTGGGGAGAAGCCCTATGAGTGTGGGGAGTGTGGGAAGAGCTTCAGCGACAGCTCCAACCTGATGAAGCACCAGAGGACCCACACTGGGGAGAAGCCCTATGAGTGTGGGGAGTGTGGGAAGAACTTCACCATGAGCTCCCACCTGATAAGGCACCAGAGGACCCACACTGGGGAAATGCCCTATGAGTGTGGGGACTGTGGGAAGAGCTTTAGGTGCAGCTCCGACCTGATCAGCCACCAGAGGATCCACACTGGAGAAAGGCCGTACAAGTGTTCCGAGTGTGGGATGTGCTTCAGCCACAGCTCCAACCTGATCACGCACCAGAGGACCCACACTGGGGAGAGGCCCTATGAGTGTTCCAAGTGTGGGAAGAGGTTTAAGACCAGCTCCCATCTCCTCCAGCACTATCAGACTCACACAGAGGAGAGGCCCTTCCAATGCCCCGACTGTGGGAAGGGATTCAAGCTGAACTCCACCCTCATCAAGCACTGGCGCATCCACACTGGGGAATGGCCCTACGAGTGTGATAAATGCAGGAAGAGGTTTCAGACCAGGTCCTGTCTC
Organism: Agelaius tricolor; assembly: GCF_023055355.1. Classification (NCBI taxonomy): domain Eukaryota; kingdom Metazoa; phylum Chordata; class Aves; order Passeriformes; family Icteridae; genus Agelaius; species Agelaius tricolor. The sequence continues at coordinate 1,408,522 of NW_027269317.1, read as the reverse complement.
CTCCGGCACTATTGGATTCACAGAGAGGAGAGGCCCTTCCAGTGCCCTGACTGTGGGAAGGGATTCAAGCGCAACTCCACCCTCATCACCCACCGGCGCATCCACACAGGGGAGAGGCCCTATGAGTGTCCCCAGTGTGGGAAGAGCTTCTCCAGCAGCTCTCACTTGACCCACCACCAACGGAGGCATCGGTAAGGGAAGCCCTGCGAGTGCCCCGAGTGCGGGCAGAGCTTCGTGTGCTGCTCCAGCTCCATCCCCCACTGGAGGAGGCACTTTGGGCACAGCCCTGGTCACTCACATTCCCTGTGATCCATGTTGGGACCACACCTGGCTGCTTCTCCTTTTGGTTTGACCTTAATGTTTCTCTCTTTTGCATCTCTTTGCACTGCAAAAGCCAAGAGGGATGGATCTGTCACCTCAAAACCACTCAAATCCCAGTGAAAACAGCTCAATCTTACCCCAAAAGTGCGCACACCCACCTGAAAAAACTCAATCCCACCCCAAACTCACTCAATTCCACAGTCGCCAGGCTGAGACGGGTGAGGGGGGAGATTGGGAAAAGTGGGATGCCAATTTGGAGCGGTGGGATGGGGATTGTGTGGGGCTGGGTGTGTGGAATGTATTCGATAGCAAACGGAACTCTCACATGTACTGATTTCTCTCCCATTCATGTTCAGTCCGTGTCAGCCTCCCAGAGGGTCCCCTCACAGTTGCCGCCCTTGGCCTGAGCCCGCCCCTTTCGCCTCACGGTTCCCGCCCTTTCCCTGCCCCCTTTCCTTCAGGGTTCCAGCTGGTTAGGGGAGAGGAGCAGGGGGAGGGGAGATGGAAGAGGAGGGATGAAGGCAGAGAGAGAGCAGTGATGGAAGGAGGAGAAGGAGGTGGGGTTAGTGTGGAGGAGGAGGAGAAGGGATGGAAGGGGAGGGATGGAAGAGGAGAAGAAGGTGGGGATAACACAGAGGAATGGGAGGGGGGATGGAAGAGGAGGAGCAGGAGGAAGAGGAAGAGGAGGGACAGAGGGAATCGAGGCTGAGCTGAAGGAGTCGCGCTCGAGCCCTGCCTGAATTCGCAGCCCCCACCTGTGGGATCATCGCCCCCCCCATCGCACCAGTCAGCGGGGAGGGGGAGCTCGGCCCAAATATCCCAGGGGGTCCCTGGGTTGGGGTTTTTGGGAGATGTTTGGAGAATGAAGAAGTCCAAGGCTGAGCGGAAAAGGCCCCATGGGGGGACATCGGGGGGGTGGCGGTGCCGTCCTGCCGGGGACGCCCTGAGGGGATCTCCTTGCCCTTGCCTGTGGCACGGAGGCAAATCCCATCCTGTCCTTGTCCTTCCTCCCCCCGAGCAGGAGCTGAGCATGGAGAGCAGGGAGGACAAATGCCCGCGGCAGAACCTGGTGGCAGAGGCCGTTTTGAGCGGCTCCACGGCGCAGGAAGCCAACGGGGAGGAAAATCCCTGGAGATGCGGCACAAGGAGGGGCTGCAAATGCAGATGGCGGGGATGTGAGGGGGAAAGAGCCAGCCTGGGCCAGGAAGGCGGCCGGAGATGGAGCCAGAGCTCGGAGCTGGTGCTCCATGAGCAGCTCCATGATGGGGAGAAGCCCCACAGGTGCGTGGAGTGTGGGAAGAGCTTCAGGTGGAACTGCGACCTGATCAAGCACCAGAGGATCCACACTGGGGAGAGGCCCTACGAGTGTGATAAATGCAGGAAGAGGTCTCAGACCAGGTCCTGTCTCCTCCAGCACTATTGGATTCACAGAGAGGAGAGGCCCTTCCAGTGCCCTGACTGTGGGAAGGGATTCAAGCACAACTCCACCCTCATCACCCACCGGCGCATCCACACAGGGGAGAGGCCCTACGAGTGTCCCCAGTGTGGGAAGAGCTTCTCCAGCAGCTCTCACTTGACCCACCACCAACGGAGGCACCGGTAAGGGAAGCCCTGCGAGTGCCCCGAGTGCGGGCAGAGCTTCGTGCGCTGCTCCAGCTCCATCCCCCACTGGAGGAGGCACTTTGGGCACAGCCCTGGTCACTCACATTCCCTGTGATCATGTTGGGAGCACACCTGGCTGCTTCTCCTTTTGGTTTGGCCTTAATTTTCCTCTGCTTCACCTTCATCCTTTAAAAACACCCCAAGCTGTGTTAAATGAAGGAAATTGATTGAATATATCTGCAGTTCCATAATTTCTCAGTTGTTTTAGAGGGAATTTAGGATTTGGGGACAGGTTCTTTGTGGAGTGCTGCTGTTACTAAGAGGCAGGAATTTGATCTCACCCTTCTTGTGTTGATGAGAACTCCTCCCCTGACCCAAACCCCAACTCCACCTTTGGGATACCCTATAAAAACTCCATGGCCCTGCCTTTGCCCTGTCTTTGGGGGGTAAGAAATGAATTCCCAAAGGATCAGCCCTTTTCCCACTGGATTCCCAGAGGATCATCTGTTTCCCCACTGGATTCCCAAAGGATCAGCCTTTTTCCCACTGGATTCCCAAAATTTCAGCTTTTTCCACTGGATTCCCAGAGGATCAGACCTTCTCCCACTTGATTCCAAAGGATCAGCCTCATTCTCTGCTGGATTCCTAGAGGATCAAGCTTTTCCCACTGGATTCCCAAGGATCAAGCTTTTTTCCACTGGATTCCTAGATGATCAACGTTTTTCCACTGGATTTCCAGATGATCAACGTTTTCCCACTGGATTCCCAGAGGATCAGCCTTTTCCCACTGGATTCCCAGAGGATCAGCCCTTTTCCCTGTTGCCTCTGCTTGAGGCGTGACGGCCTGGATCGGGAATGGCACGGCGGCAACCCTCCTGCCGCTCGGACCAAGTACTCGCATGCACCAACGTGGTGGACGGTGAATGGCGTTTATTGACGGTTCCACGGGGTTATAGATAATGGGGGTTAACGGCCAACAAAACAGGGGCTAAGTAACTTTAATGGCAAAGGGGAGGGGTTCTGTCTGCCCCAACATCGCGAGATCTTGCGGTCGGTCCCTAATCTCCCACATTTCCCACTGGATAAATCTTTTCCCATTGGATTCCCAGAGGATAAATCTTTTCCCATTGGATTCCCAGAGGATAAATCTTTTCCCATTGGATTCCAAGAGGATCAACCTTTTTCACTGGATTCCCAGGGGATTCTGACTCTGTCACTGTTTTTTTTGTTTGTACTACTGCATTTGTATTTTGAATTTTTCCTAATAAAGAACTGTTATTTCTACTCCCATATCATTGCCTGAGAGCCCCTTAATTCCAAAATTAATTGTTATTTTAATTTAGTAGTAGTAGTAGTAGTAGTAGTAGTAATACTAGTAGTAGTATTAATCAAAGGGAGAGGGTTTAAATTTTCAATTTCAGTGGAGGCTCCTGAAATGGGGAAGCAACCCCAAGGATAAGCCATGTAAAATAGTTCCTGAAATATGTAAATGAGTTTATGGATATGCATGAGGGTCTATGAATATGCAACAGGCTGATGTAATTAAAACCAGATTAATTAAGAGGTGTCCCCAAAAATAACTGGGGGGTCTTGGTGGCCATAACAACCTTTGCTCGATGGTCCTTGTCTCCCATGACATCAGCCTGTTGCATATTCATAGACCCTCATGCATATCCATAAACTGCTTTACACATTCTAGGAACAAACTTGGCTTCATCCTGTTTGGGGGTCCCACCCCCCTCCCAGCTCAGTTTTGGGATACCCTACCCGTCCGAGCTTAATTTGGGGGTCCCATCCCCCTCCCAGCTCAATTTTGGTGTCCCACCCCCATCTTTTCCCCACTCTCCCTCCCCTTTCCGATCGTTCCACGAATCCCCTCCCCCGTGTTTGGTTTTGGGGGCTCCAAGCCCGTCCTACTCCGTTTTGGGGTCCCGACCCCGTGTTGCATTAATTTGGGGTCCCCAGCCCATCCCCAGGGTCACCTTCCCCCCCTCCCCAAATTCCTCACCTCGCAAATGATGAGTCATCAGCGAGACACGCTCTGATTGGCTGGAAATTACCCCGCGCGGTCTGTGAGTGTTTACCGCAGTGAGAGGCCTTGGTCTGTGCCTGGCAACTGATGAGTCAGAGTCGGGCCGGGCGCTGATTGGCTGTAAATCGCTGAGCGGGACCAGTGCTCTGAGTTTCTGCCCAGCAAGTGGATCGTCATCAGTGCTGCGCGTTCTGATTGGTCGGGATCTGTTTTGGGGTGGGGACGGGAGGAACTGAGGTTACTTGGGGTTTCTTTGGATTTATTTAGGGTTTGTTTGGGGTTGATTTGGGGCAATTTATGGACTATTTGGGGTTTATCTTGGGTTTTACTTGGTTTATTTCTGTTTATTTGGGTTTATTTGGAGATATTTAGGTTTATTTGAATGTATTTGGGTTTGTTTTGGCTTATTTGGGTTTACTTGGGTTGATTTGGAATTATTTGGGGTTCTTGGGGTTTATGTTGGTGTATATGGCTTTTTTTAGGTGTACTTGAAATCATTTGGGGTTGTTTGGGGGTTGAATTTGGGGTTTTATTTTTTTTGTTTTTTGGGGGTTATTTGTAATTCTTTCCGCTGATTTGGGTGACTTTTAGGTATTGTTTGGTGTTATTTGGGATTATTTGGGGTTTATTTCAAGAGTTTTGGGGTTATTTGGGGTCATGTGGGGTCAAAAAATCCAGGAATGTTTCTCCTGCAAGGAACGGGAATTTTTCCTTAAAAATCCGAGAGATTTTTGCCCAAAAAAATGGGAATGTTCCCTTAATAATTCCGGACATTTCCCAGCCAATAGCGGCACGGCTCGCCCCAAACAGTCCAATCATCTCCCAAATTAACGAATCACGGCGCAACCTGCCCAAAACGAACGAATCACCGTGGGTCTCCCCTCAGGAACACCGGCCACCCCGTGCGCCGATCCAACCAATCACCGCACGTCTCCCCTCAGACACGCCCACCTCTCACATGCTGAATCAACCAATCAACGCAGGTCTCCCCTCAGCTACTCCCGCCTCTCTCGAGCTGAACCAACCAATCACTGGGCGTCTCCCCTCAGCAACTCCCGCCCTCCCCGCAGCGGTCCAGCCAATCAGAGCTGAGTCCGAAGCGGCGACCCCTGACCCCGGGGCTGAGCATGGAGCGGGCGCCCCCTCCCCTCCAACCGCCCCCCGGGACCCCCTCAGGGACCCCCGGGAGCCGCCCCGGGCTCGGGCGGGTCCTGCGGGAGGCGCTGGAGAGAGCGGGGGAGGCGCTGGGAGAGGACGGGGGGGCTCCGGGAGCTGCTGAGGAGGCGCAGGAACAGGTGAGGGGTCCTGGAGGGATCGTGAGGGGAATTTGGGGAGGGGTCTTGAGGACGTTTAGGGGTGATTTGGGGAGGGTCTTGGGGGGAACTTGAGGGGGATTTAGCGGGGTCTGGGGGTGCTGTGGGGGCTTTGGGGGGAAATTTGGGGAGGGATCCTCGGGGGGTGTCACGATCCGTCCTCACGGACGGGTTTCGTGATGGTTTGTGAATTTGATCTCAGGGTGCAAAAAGAACCGACACTGTACAAGGGGGTTTGCAATGATAATCGAAACAAATTCACCTTTATTGAATGACCACAGCAAAATGCGATAGAGGGATTAAGGGAGAGAAAAAGATAGAGGAAGAGAGAGACAAAAGAGAGAGAGAGAGAGAAAGAGAGGGATAGAGCTACGAAACGTAGAGACGAAGTCCTTTGGTCCAGTCCAGTCGAGGATCCGCCTGTTACGTCGGGGAGATCTCCAAGTCTCTGGCTAACTCAGAGGTTTTTATTATGATAACTCTATTGGAAATTGCTGGGGAGGGGGAAACAGATACAATAAGGAATAGATGTAACAGGTAGTCCATGTTCTCAGCAGTAAACGAGAGCCATTGTGTTCTTGGTCCAGCGGTCACAACCTGCAGGCAAACATCTCGCTTTGGTCAGCTTGCCTCCCCCACACACCTGCCCCGGGCTGGGGGTTTCAGTGCCAGTCCTTGGAAGGAGCAGAGGGGCCTTTTCACATGGGGGTTTCATGTCTCAGTCCTTGATGGAGAGGCTCCTTACATCTCAGTCTGTCTCTCACGGTGGTTGTAAAACAGGTGAGGGTCTTCTGTGGGGGGACCACCCAGAACTCAGGAGAATCCAGCCAGGCCGAGAGGTGGGACAGCTCCCAAGGCTGTTGTTGCACAAAGGGCACGGTGCTTCCTTCTTCTTCTCATTGGGCTCAGTGTAGCACACAGCAAACAACACCTGTGCAAACAATGGCTCGGCAACGCTCTCAGGTCTCAGGCACATGACTTTCTCCTTTGGAGCCAGAGATTTAAGACAGGGGGGGTCTTCTCTTCAGTGGTCCCCCAATGACGATCGTGAGGCAGATGAGGGAAAATTCGGACAGACTCTCACACGACCCCGTGACTCACAATTGTCTTGAAGGGATCCTCATCAGCAGAACTCTGGAGTGTCGCTGATGGGTCTGCAGAATTCACCGTATGTTGGTAGTATAACCCGGAAAAATAGGGACAACAGAAAGGGAGGAAAAGAGAGAGAAGGAAAAGAAAGGATAGGAAAAGGAGGGGAAAAAGGGAAAAAATAAACAAGCATAATTAATATTGATTTTCATAACAATTTTCACTAATGGTTGAATAATTAAAACAATGTTACTTTTATAACACTTTTCAAATGGTTAAACCAAGTCACAAATAAACAAAAGCAAAAGCAATCAACAAATCATAATACAAGCATTAACTTTAAAAAATTATTTTCTAAAACAATTCACTAAAAATCGAAAGTAATTCCCACAAAATCAAATGGAAATTAGGATTATTCCAAAACACATATGCTTCATTCATAATTGCCTTGTGTCAAAGGCTTGGGGATGTCCACAGTGCATGGGACATCAGCCAAGTTGTGTGCATTAACTATAGACGTCAATCTTGTCAGCTGTTTCATGCTCCAATTCATAACGAATGGGACTGCTGATAAAATAAAACCAAGCAGAATTGGTATCAAAAGGATAACAATGGGATGACACAGACTGCTCAGGACACCCGTGGCAGTAGGAGACCACCTAAAAGAGTATCCCACCCCCTGTGCTCGGCATCTTTCTCCACCCTTTCCATGACACGGGGTATCTGTCTCACATTGTGATGAACAGTCACCAGGGCTTTCTGTGCGTTTTTCTCAATCTTCTCAAGGATTTCAACTAAGTCTCGATGGAGCAGCAGTTGTCTTACCAAAGTGAGATCCATCCCAATAGGAGTAGGCATCAGTTTGTGAATCAGTGTGTAGCTGGATTGCAATGGGTAGTGAGAGGTAACTGGAGCTTCATAAGAGAAATCCCACCCTGCAATTTTGGTAAAGTTACGAGCACAGAAAGTTGAAAGATTTTTAGTATCTACTACCACGTTTTCTACAAATACAAAATGACAAGCAGTTCTAAGCATGCACATCTATTGCCTATGTATGTAAGGACTGTTTCAGAAGTCTCATTAGGATGAATTTCAAAATGACAGATATTTTGCTCTGTGTCTGAACAAATGTCTTGAGCTATGATTGCATTGCTTTCACAGATAAGCCCTTGTTGTTCTCAGACAATACAAGATTCCAAATTAACAGTTTGCCATTTCTCACCAATTTGACGGGCCCATTCTCTATATAGATAGAGGGGATAGAGAACAGCTGAACTGTAAAACTGATAGAGAATTACTGAACAGTAATTCAGTTCTAATGCTGTAACAGGGAAAATCAAATGCTCTGAGGCATTGTGTATGGTTAACACAAAAGCTGTGGCTGTATTTGAAATGGGCTCATAGGTAAAATTCACCAGGTTCCACCAGGATTGGAATTCTTTTTCAAAGTCAGTGGCACTGTCCCAAATTATTTTCCGAATTTCAGTGGGAAAAATGCCTTCTTCACCTTCTCTCATAATTGAGGCAGTGACTGACTGCAGCCACAATTGTGCCTGGATACAGCTGAGAGCCAAAGAAACGTTGTTTTGTGTAGCACCAAGTGCATCAATTATCAATTTGTGATCATTAACATTTACCTTTTCCCAAGCCAACCACAAACACCCCCCCTTCCCAGGCAGTGTACCTTTTTTCAGTATCTCTGAAACCGCGGGAATAAAAACCAACAGGCTTTGTCAGACCCTCAGGACCCCGCTGCCGTATATGAACGGAAAGCTGTGAGGAGGCAAATCCATATTCCAGCTGAAAGGGATCTGTGGGATGGACAGGGTCCAGTGCTTGGTGTGCTGTCACTTCAAAAATCAGTAATTGCAATGTTTCCTCCTGAAAAGAAGTCCAATCCCATGTTATTCTTTTTCTCAGCAAGTCATAAAGGGGAACAAAAGGGTCATTCTGGTTCCTGAGAGGTTTATCTGGTCTTTCTATAGGAGACATAGCTACTGTGGTTTTCTGAAGGAGAATTGCTGTAGGTTTAAGTGTTCCTGGAAGCCCTTGAATGAGAGCTCATATTTTCAGGCTTTACAGGTGATTGCATTGGTGACTCAAAACCAGGAATTTGTTGGATCGGGAGGAAGAAATGCGGCACTCAATATGCGTGATCAGCAAGTCTCCAACTTTCTTGATAGTTCACACATATTTATATTGGTGTTAATGTGGCTTATACATATTGCAAAGCTGAGCTCATTATTGGTTAATTACTTCTCGGTCAACCACGCCTACTTTTATATTATTATGGTTATTTTGTTACTACTTCTACATTCTCGTGGTTATTCTGCTGAAACTATCCTCATATTGTTGGCAAGAGACCCTCTCCTCTATCCAGTTGTTGCACCAAGGGCACAATGTCCTTGTCAGTGGTTGGACACTGACTGCTGAATCCTAGACTTGCCTCCTTCTAACTTAACCAACGCTATTATGTCGACGTGACCTTTCTCAGCTGGCCAGCTGTCCACAAAGCTCTCCACACTGGAGCGGTTAACTGGAAACCTACAGGTAGAATCAGGCTTTGGTATTGATGGATGGCTCAAATCTTTAGGCCTGGGATCATGGTTACGCTCTATTGTTAAGGTCAGCATTATAGTGAGCATTATAGCTTTGTTGTTAGTATTAATTTTGCTGTGTTTTTGCATATGCCTACAGAACATGGTGCAAAAGATGATATCTGCTGCATTTAATCAGACCATGTTTGTTCAACAGAAAAATGGGGGAAATATGGAGAGCTTTGTGGACAGTTGGCCAGCTGAGAATGGTCACGTCGCCCTCCCTGTGGCCCCCAGCCCAGCCAGGACCCCCTGAAACCTCCCCCTGATCCCTTTTTGTCCTGGCCAGGAGCAACCAAAGCCCCTCCCATCCCTCTCAGCATCCCACAGCCCCCTCCTGATGGTGGCGAGGGAAGACAAGCAGTCAATCAATATGATTGGTAAAGCAAGCTTCGGTTTATCTTGAGCACACCGGTACTTTTATATTGTTTTCCAGTAATTATGCATACTTGTCTTTAGTTTATTGGTTTAATTGCTCATACATGTCGTGAGTTTCTTGGTTTAAAGGAAGAGATTACATTTACATATTCCTCCTACTTTGCGGTTATGCATACTTTATGGTTTCTATTCTCGTTGCTGTCCTTGCCCGTTCGACCTTGTCAGCAGGCAGGACACAGCATCTTCCTATCATGGCGTGCGGCCTGGTTATGCTAAGTGCGGCCCACTTATGCCAAGCTGCTAAGTTAACATGTATGCTCAGTTATCATGGGGCTTGCTTGTACAACATTTCCATGGATCCATGGCCCTTTTCCTCCAGCCATTCTTCCACACTTTCCCTTCCACACCGCACGCTTGGGCAAATTGCACAGACCAAGCAGCCTTTTCCCCCTCTTCCCCATTGGCCTGAAGACACTCTGCACCAAGAGAAAGCTCCTGGACAGCCGGCTATCCAACAACAGCAATTTAATGTTCCTCTAGGGGGTGAAGGGAAAGGAAGTGCTGGCAGAGGAGAGGTGTTCCCCGCAGGCTCAGGTGGCCCCAGCAGACGCAGCCTCCCGGAGCAGTTCTGCACAGCGCCGCAGCAGGACACTCAGCCGCGGCCACACAGCAAAGGCCGCGAGTGCCAGAGGCGGCGCAGTTGGTCTCGCATCTTCTGGAGTCGGGAGCAGGGAACGCTCTGTAGAGCTAAAAGGATGTACAGAGCTTGAAGCGCCAGGCATGAGATGGCAGGGCTGGTGTCATCCGTCATGTCCTGAAGGGCTGCAGAGAGAGAAACAGAGGCCCAGTCAGAGGCTGGATCTGCGGGCAGCTGGGGAGAGCCTCCAGGCTCGTGCATAGCACGCAGCTCCTGGCACGGCCTGGAGGAAGCAGGAGGCAAAAAGGACAAGCTGGCAGCTGCTGGCCAGGAATGTCCCCCACGTCCCTGCAAGGTGTCTGTGCTGTGGGCACCTTGGGGCGCGCAGGGAGCGGAGCCGTGGGCGGGCGGGCCAGGGAACGCAGGTGCCAGCGGCAGCCCCCGGCGAGAGCCCGCGGGCCTCACTCACCCCTGCAGATGATGCGGAAGTGCGGCTGCTGCCCTGTCAGGAAGCGCCCGGCCATCCCTGGGGAACACAGAGCGTGTCCTGCCTTCAGAGCCACAGCTGCCGCCCACGGGCGCTGCCAGCCCCGAGGCCACACGCCCTGCTGGCCCGGCAGGGCTCAGCCCGGGCCCCTGGCGCACGCTGCCGCCCCAGGCCACGGCTGCCAGAGGGCGGCAGCAGCAATGCCGAGCCCAGCCGGGGCTGCACATGCCCGCGCCCGGATCCTGCTGCCGGGGCAGCAGGCGGGGCTGGGGCCGAGCTGCGGCGGACCGGGCCGGGGAGGGAGCCGGGCTTGGCGCTCACCCATGAACCTGACGGCCGCCTCTCGCAGGGGCTCCTGTGCGCTCCGCACGTAGGGCAGGGCCAGGCGCAGCTGCTCGGCCGCTCGGCTCCTGTCCTCTGCCAGCTGCAGAGAGCGGCGGGGCACGGAGGGAAAGGGTTGATGCGGGCCCTGCCCCTGGGCCGGGCGCTGCCTACGGCCGCCACTGCTCCCCCTGCCCACAGAGCCCTGAGGCCCGGCCAGCAGCCGCAGGCGCCGGGCTCGGCACGGGGCGGAGGGCCCGGCGAGCCGCGGTGCCGCCCCGCAGCAGAGCCCGGCTGGCTCGGGGCTCCATCGGCACCGGCCTTGAGGCCAGAGGAGCCTGGAGAAGAGCCCGCACGGCCCAGGCAAGGGAGCGGCGTGTGAGGCGCAGGCTGCTGCCCCTGCCTGCGGCACAGGGAAGGGGCCACAGCTGCCAGCCCCACAGACTGGGCGCCGGGGGCAGGCGGCTTCTGCAGGGATTGGGCTGGGCATTCCAGGCTGTCCTTACCAAGCACTCGGCAAATCTCCACATCTGATCCCTCTGCAGCAGCTGCTTGAGATCCTTCCTCTTCAGGAAGCTTACTGCAGAAAGCAGCGTTTCCCGAGAGGCCTGCAGAGCAGCAGAGACCCAGAGATGGCACCGCAGCCCAGGGCACCGGACCCGCATCTCTGTGCCAGGGCCGGGAGGAGGCTGGAGCCCGTCAGGTGCCAGGGGCTGGGGAGACAGCTGAGCTCCTTCCATGGGGACACCCAGGAGGCCTCACCTGTGCCACACGCCCGTTCTCATCGTGGCAGTGGAAGAAGAGTGGGAGCAGGCTCTGGCTCACGTGCTTCTTCAGGGCCTTTTCTCCCTTTGCCACTACCAAGGCGATCACGTCTTGGAAGAGGCGAATGGAGAGCAGCTGCACAAGGCTGTTGTCCTGTTGAAAAGGAAGCCAAAGCCCTCCACATCAGCTGCTCCAGGCCTCCCTGTGCCCAGGCCCAAGGCAGCACCCAAGTGCCCGTGGCTGGGGGCACAGAGCCTCACATTGTCAAAGAGGTGCCAGAGCGCCTCAGCCAGCTGCAGGGCGATGGGGCTGGCTATTGCCAGGTCTCTCTGCAGCAGCAGGAGGCTGAGCACAATGAGGGTCTTCTCCACGATGTCTTCATCCCTATCCCACAGTAGCTTCCCAAGGCTTTCAGTCAGGCTGTACATGCTTGGATCCTGTGTGCAAAACAAGGCTGGGCAACCCCACGCTGCTGCTGCTGCTGCTGCAGGGCTCAGAGGACGAAGGCCTGTCCCAAAGCACTCAGGCAGCTGAACAGCGACCCCGGAGAGCTGGGAGCAGCTGCCACAGCTGCCAAAGCCCAGCTAAGCCCAAGGGGCTGCTTGCCCCAGCCCCACGCTGCCAGCACAGCTTCAGCTGCTGCCTCCTTCTCACCATCGAGGTGAGCACCACGAGGCCTCGCAGCACCACGCCACGCATCTGCCTGGACTCGCTCTGCAGGTGCCTTGTCAAGATCTCCAGGACTTTTTTACCGCATTCGCTCAAGTCCAGGCAATCCAGGACCTGAAAGGCACAGAGCAGGCACAGAGCAGGCACAGAGGTGCCCAGCTGGCAGGAGCTCAGAAGTGCACAGGGCCGAGCCAAGGCAGCAGCACAGGGCACGGGCAGCGTCCCAGGCAGCTGCGGCTACGAGAGGGCAGAGGGCTGGGAGGCAGCTCAGCCAGGCAGCGCTGGCCATGGGGCTCACCTCCACCAGGAAGGCCAGGGCGGGCAGCTCCCAGTCTGAAATGCCTTGGCTGAGCAGGTCAAAGAGGCAGGATGCCATGCCGCAACACCAGATGATGGAGACACGGCGCATCTCCCTGGCAGGGAGAAAAAGGCACCATTGCTCCTGGGCCGGGCGGGCAAACCTCTCCCAGGGCTGACTCGCAGAGCTCTGGTCTGCTCCCGAGCATCCCGAGGGCGCTTTGGGAGGCGGCCGTTCCCAGGCAGCCTCCTGTGCTGGCCTTTTCCAGTCTGCTCATGCCTCCCTTGGTGACAAGGCCCTGCTGCCCATGAGCACGGGGACTGTGTGGGGCGTTGCAGGCACAAAGGAGAGGGGCGGTGGGGAGAACGAGGTCTCACCTGGCCAGCAGACGCACTGCACAGTGGTGGGTGTCGGCACAGAGCAGCGTGTCCCAGGCACGCTTGCGTTCCATGGACAGCACCACGTGCTCATAGCGCATTTGGCAGAGCAGGGCCTTCAGGGTCTGCAGCGCAAAGCTGTGTGCAGAGCAAAGCCCAGGTCACGCTGAGAGCCCTGGCTCCTACCCTGGGGGCGTGGGAGGGATGGGGAGACTGGGAGGACTGGCATGGAGCACCTGTTGGGGTTGGCGGAGAGGCCGTGTTGCTCCTGGCATCCCTGCCAGAAGGTCTCAACCTCTTCTGGCATATCCTGCATGCTGATGTAAGCTTGGAAGAGCAGACGCAGAAAGAGATAGGAGAAATACTCCAGCACCACAGGTGAGCCCCAGGCCAGATTAAAGATTCTCCACAGGGCCACGGTTGCCTGCAAGAAATAAAACAGCCAGAGACAAGGCTCAGTGCCAAGACATCCACGTGGCAGGGCCTGAGCATGCCAGGGAGAGGCCGGGGGAGACACGGGGGGAGCAGCCGGCCTGGTGCCCCTGAACCCCTCCCCTAAGGCAGGATTCAGCCCAGTGCCTGAGGCAGGGAGATGCAGCTGGGGGGCGGACAGAGAGCTGGCTGCTGGAGAGGCGGCCTGGGGGCTGGCAAAGGCCGGCACCAGAAACTCACAGCCAGGGCAAAGACTCCTGCGTTGTCCCCATCGGAGGTGTACACGCTGTGCACTGGCCAGGCGCTCAGCACATCGAGGAGTAGCCGCAGCGCCGGCTCCGCAGTCCTGCTCGAGGACATGATGGTTCCCCACATGGTGGCGGCAGCTCTGTGGGGTCAGAGCTCTGTGTCAGGGCTGGCTCGGCCACAGCACCGTGGCCTGGGCAGCTGCAGGGCCCCGCGCTGGCCCTCAGCCCTGCCTCTGCCCACTGCCCCTGGCCAGCAGCGGCCAGCCAGCCCAGGTGGGTACAGGCCCCGAGGGGCAGGGAGGGAGCGTGGCACCAGGCTCAGGAGCTGCCATGGCAGCCCTGGAAAACCGAGGAGCCAGAGGATCCTGGAACTGCCCGCCTGTCTGGCAGTCAGCAGGGACAGGCTCTACAGGGTGATGGGCCGGTGAACCTGAAGCCCTCAAGGCACGTGGGGCTGCCCCACCTGTCACACGATGGGGCCCAGCGCAAGAGGGTGATCAGCATGTCCGAGGGGTATTCCTCGGTCAGCTCCAGAAGGGCCTTGTCCAGCCTGTGCCCAGCAGGCTCATTGGCCGTGAGCCACTGGTGGATGGACCTCACCATGGCGGGCACCTGCAGAGGGCACGGGGAGACTTGGAGAGTTGCCAGAGCAGCAACTCCCCCTGAGAAGTGCTTCCCTTCCAACCGCAGTGGGCCGGGCCTCAAAGGCCCAGGGAGCCCGGCAGAGCCGGCTCGAGGCGCCGCACCCCTGCTGGGGCCATCGAGCCCTTGCCCCAGGCTGCTTACTTGCATTGGATTGGAGACACCCTTCTCCACAAGCAAATCCAGCATGGCAGCATCGATCTCGGCATCAAGGAACGGAAGGTTGGCCAAGACGCCCGTGCCCACACCAGCGGTCTCTTCCTGCCAAAGGCACGTGATGAATTCACAGAGGGTCGGCAGGAGAAGGGCAGCAAGAGAGGGAGAATCCATGGAGCACTCCAAGCCTGGTGCTTGGCTCAGCAGTGCCAGCAGGCCCAGCCCAGGTGGGGATGGCCGCAGGTACCTGCGCCGTTCTGCCCAAGCGGCCACGGGCGGCTTCCTGTTCTTGTGTCCGGTCCTGGGCTGCATCTGGCAAAGAGCGAGCGCAGCCAGAGCTGAGGGGCTGCGGGAGAGGCCGGAGAACACAGCCCAGCCCTGCACTGCCCAGGCAGGGAGAGCCTCGGGATGCCCCGGGGGATGGAGCGTGGCTGCCAGGTGCTCCAGCCCAGCTTCTGTCCTATCCATGGATATGTCCACAGGGATGGGATGGGATGGGATGGGATGGGATGGGATGGGATGGGATGGGATGGGATGGGATGGGATGGGATGGGATGGGATGGGATGGGATGGGGCCAGGCTGGCTACATGCACCAGCCCCCTGGCCCAGCTCTGACACTCACGCTCCTGCAGCAGCTGGAACTGCTCCAGTTCTTCAGGCTGTTGTGCTGAGGCAGCTCCAGCCTCTTCCTCCTCCACCCAGGCCAGCTTGGGCACGCTGGGGGGTCTCTGCTCCATGTCACTCTTTGCAGTTATGAGTGCTTGCTGAAGCAGAGAGGCCTCGGAAGAGCTGAAGATGAGCAAGTGCTGCAGCTGTGCCTTGAAGGCACCTGCAACAGAAGAGCCTCGGGAAGGCTACAGGACAGGAACTCCTGCAGCCTGTCCTCGAGGGCAGCAGCAAGAGAGAAGTCTCAAAAGGGAAATAGGACTGCAAGTCCCGCAGTCTGTCCTCGAGGGCACTGGCCGCAGGGATGGCAGACGCTTGGGAAATGCTCCACGTCACCGAGTCCCGCAGCCTGGCCTCGAGGTCACCTGCACAGGGAACGCCTGGGAAAAGCTCCAGGTCAGCCAGGAACGAGTTGGCTGTGTGGGGGCTCCTCACAGCACTGCTCTGTCCCGTCCTGTCCCGTCGCGTGCACCCAGCACTGTGGCGTGGCCGTGGCACCACCAGCACCTATGTCACGACGTGTCACAAAGGGTCACACTCTCACATTCTGTCCCTTTCCATCCCATGGTGACCACGGTGCACTGTGTCACAGAGAGCCCCAGGACACACCTCCACGTGCCCTGGGGACACCCCCACGCCACCCAAACTGCCCCAGCTTGCAGGCAAGACCTTGCCCCAAGTGTTGAAGACACAGCCCAGCAGGAACTTTAGCCACGGCCCAAACAAGAAGCAGCTGCTCCTCTGCTCTGCCTGCTCAGGGCAGCAGAATGAGCCCCCACGGCTGCCACCGCAGCTGAGCAGGAAGGGCACCGGGGCCTTCCACAGGCCCTGCCACGGCCTCTTTGGGACCAGTCCCGGTGCTGGGTGGCCGGCACAGTCGCAGGGGCGTGACACAGACATGGGACGTGTGGCTGTCTTGGTTTGGAAAGACAGGAGTCTGCTAAGGAAGGCAGGAGCCTCCCCTGAAATGGAGAATGTAAACCCTCCCCACCCTTCCTGAGTAATATAAACTTTAAATTTAGGGGCTCTCAGGCAAAAATATGGGAGCAGGAAATAACAGCTCTTTAATGGGGAAGGAAAAAAATAAAAAGATAAAGTAAAGAAAGCAGTACACTAGAACAACACTGACAGAGTCAGAACCCAACCTGACACCCTGTGGGTCAGGGTGTGGTAGCAGTGCAATTGGAAATGTGGCTGCAGCCCTCCTGAAGTGTCAGGGGTGATTCTGTTGGAGCAGGGGGGGTCCTGTAGAGAAGGATGTGTTCTTCCTCCGATGATCCAGTGGAAGAAGAGGCAGCTGCTGTTCCTCTGGGGAATCCAGTGGAGAAAGCCGTGCTGGTGTCTCAAAAACCTCTGGGTTATATCTGAGTAGCAATGCTTGGCTCCTCCCTCTGGGCAGAGCATCTCCCAATGGGATGTTATCGTTCTTATCAGTCATGCAGTGACATTCAATAGTCTGTTATCAACAGATGTCCCCTCCCCAGGGAGGTGTGAATGTGGTCACTCAAAGAGAGAGATAAGGCAAACTGCCCGCTTGACAAAGATAATCTGCCATACAGATGGTCATGGAAAACATCTTGCATTGCAATCTGGAACAGCATCTATAACAAACTCCCCTCTTATTCTTTATAAAACATTTAGCCTGAGCAATGTTTCTTATGCTTTGGACTACGCTGATAATTAGCTGAATAAAACAAGGAATCAAACAAGGAAGAAATATCCAAACAGCTGTAACACATAAAAGGAAGAAGCCTAATTTCTTCCACCATTCTATACATGATCTCACCAGCTAGTTTTTTTAACATTGGTTCCCAGTTTTGGATCAGTATGTGGGCTATTTTTCCTTGTGGTCATCTATTTTAATATATCTACACCCGATATATTAAATTTTCCACAAACAATCCCTTCTTTAGCCAATAGATAGTCTAAAGCCAATCTATTCTGATATATTATGGGTTTTGTTTGGCTTTGTTGACTTGATATTAATTCTAATCCCCATCTGGTTATGTTTGTTATTATCTCTACAACTGTTTGGAGTCTTATAAGATTATTCAGCTTATTAATTGGGGCTGATACAGAGTTAGATTGCTGTGCTGGTTTTACCTTTTTATTTACTGATTCTTCTTTTACCAAATCTTGGATTCTACCTTAAAGGGAAATGTGAAACAAATCCATCTCTCCCCTTTTGGACATTCACTTCCCAATATATTCTCACTTTTTCCTAAGTTTCTAGCAATGCAGTATTTTCCCCTGTTTTGCCTACAGGTACATAATTTGGATGGGTCATAGCAGTGACTGCTGACATGGGTGTGTGTAATAAAAGAGGAACTTTGATTTCTTTCCCTGTAATGCTTTTGATAGCATTTGTGACACGATTTTGCTGGTATCCCTAAAGGGAAAAGACAGAAGATGAGTGACAGAAAAAGGAATAACAGAGGTCTGGCATAGCTTATACCCCCACCTGCCATGCCTATGGGGTTGCTGCCCATAGCAGGTGTATTTGATCTTCTCGGTGGCGAGCACAGTGGCCAATCCAGTCTTGCCCTCTTCTCTTTGTCACTCCCTTTTTGCTAATTTCCAGGCAAATAATTTTTGACACTCTGTAATTGTGGTTTCACACTGTTCCTCAGGTATCTCCCACTCAACAGGCACTAATAACTCCCATCCACAAAACAAAGTTATTATTTCAGTTGTTCTGAGTTCTATCTGGATAGGGGATAGATTTGGTGCTCGACACTTCCTGCAACATGAGCATCGATTGTGGAAACTACAATACCAATTTTTCCCACAATTTAAACATTTACATTTAACCCAGCATTATAACCCAGCATATCTGATATTAGGATGAAGCAAACAGGGTATATGGTATTGCCCTGATGGAAGTTGTAATTCCTCCTCCTCTTTGTAGAAGTCACAGGCTAAGGCCAGAACATGAGAATTCTCTGACCGAAATAGTCCTGATGCTCCTGTTTGGAGTGGAAGTATTCCTCCCCAAATTGGATATCTGACATGTCTCAGGACTTGTTCAGATGGCACTTGAAACCACTGATATAAACTTGGCCTTGTTTCTCAATTAGCTGTGATTCTCTGTACATTCCTTGGATCATTTGGGTCGTTGCAGTTCATTACCACCCAGTCCCAACTTAGGAGCCAATTTGGTATCACCCGGTTTGAATGTGCTAGTCCACTCCTCAGGATCCTTCACAGCTCCTTTGATTCTGCTGGCCTGGATCCACTCTCTTTTCCCTTGCCTTGGATTTCTGCCTCATTTGTCAGTAGTACCTGAAAAGGACTTCTCAATAGCACAGGACAGTGACTGGAGGAAAGGCAACTCTACATCAGGATTTGCCATTAGCATTCTTCAAAACTTCCTGGGTTTAGCAACAAATTGGGGTTTTTGGGGTATTTTTTTGGGGCACAGCTGCTTGTTCTTCTTGTACCCAGCTGAGTCTTGAGCTGCGCTAGGTTGTTCAGCTCTTGGGATCATGTAAAGGACAGTTCTCCTAGAGAAAAAGGGACTTGCCATGCTGAGGATGCTTCCCTTTCTTTCTAAGGCAGGAAGCCTTAACAGCACTGAAGGGAAAATTCAGAGGCAAATTCCTCTTCTTGTGAGCCACAATTAGTTAAACAAAAAAACCACCCAAAACCCAAGAAAACCAAACCAAACAAAACAAACAACCAAAAACATAAAAAAAAAAAAAAAAGAGAGCCAGGCCAGTCTTAACATCTATTGCCTTTTATCGTCTGAGCATTATTTAGCTGTTCAGCCTTCACAGATCCATTCTTCTAACAACTTCTCAGAACAAACCCCCCACCCCATCCTATCAGCAAAAAAAAGAAGAAAGAAAAAAAGAATCTTGCTTTAAGAGAACAAAAATAACTTGGTGAGCTTTTGAGAATTAGCGAGAGATCAAGGCCATCTCTGCTTTTGTCTTATCGCTTATTCTCATGCCACCCCCTCTTCTCTCTCTCTTCACTCACAGCAGGGCCCCTGTGGGGACCTTGGGGATGTGCCTCGCCCCCCTTTCGCCCCTTTTCTCTCTCTCTCTTCACCCACCTACTGGGGCTGAGGCTGCCGCCCTGCACTGGGACCCCAGCAGGCTGGGAGCCACCCCCGGGCAGCTCCGTCCCTGCGGCAGCCGCGCTCCTCAGCAGCAAACTGTGCAAGCCGTGCCCAGCGCCGCTGCCGGGCTGCTGAGCGTGTGCAGCAACCCCGCGCCCTCCGAGACCCCGGCACCACCAAGCAGCTGCCGAGCCCCAGCGGCGCCCACACAAACCCGCGCCCCGCGCCGCCTCCACCGGGGGGCAAACGCTGGAAGTTGTCACGCGGGGCCGCCCCCATGGATCAGCCCCTGCCGCAGCCCCGAGACTCTGCCGCCCGCACAAGAGCGGTCAAACACCCACAGCCTCAACACCCCTCACCCTGGCTGCCCAGGGATTCTTTTTCTCTAATAAGCATTTGGATGAACCATCAACATATATCTTTTCCCCCTCTAGGAGGGCTTGTTCTGCTACATCCTCCTGAACTTCAGCTTGGTATTGCACAATTTCTGAACAATCATGTGTTAAGGTACCTTTTTGTTTGCCAAAAAAATTGAGCTGGATTCAAACTTTTTTTTACTTCTAGTGTTAAGTTATCATTATTTCACATTTTTACATATTAGAGTCTACTAACCATTTCTTCCCCAGCATTTTATTTTCCTTTTTTTTTCCTTTTTGATTTCAACATATTTTGGACCGCATGAGGTGTACACACCACTACTTTATTTCTAAGAGTTTGTCCACAGCCTTTTCTTCTTCTGGTATTACCTCTATTCCCAGCTGGATTTGTAAGTCTTTTCCAAAGAAGTTGACACCTGCTCCAGGAACTAAGAAGACATCTCCTACCCCCATTCTGGCTTCCCCTTTAATGACTACATTTTTAATGACAGAGATATTAAACCCTTCTCTTTTGTTGATGGTTGTGATTGTGGTTTTGTGTGTCTCCTCTCTGCTTGGATTTTTGCTAAGGGCCCTGCAAAAATCCATAGCAGCTGCATTTACAGTCCAAAAACAAAAAGGGGGAATTGTGAAAGGGACTAACAGCGCCCTGTTAGCTAAAGGAGTGAAAAGAAACTGAGAAGTAAGGAGAAGCTGATAAGGAGTTCTCTCCAAGGCTGTAACCAAGGAGAGAAGAAAGATAAGAGAACCTTGCAGCTGGACGAAGCATTTTTAGAAAGTTAGTTGTGTCACTGTAACTTTTCACCAATAGTGTTATGTTGACTTATTGTGGCCAATAGTAAAGATAGAAGAAGCATAAACAATTGGAAAGTGTATAAAAGTCAGCCATGTTCAATAATAAAGAGTTGCCATCTGAGACTGCTTGTGGTCTCTGCTTTATGTCGTGACCGCCTCGACAGCGACACTTCCCCTCTACCCCGACGTGATAAGAACAGAGTCGGTGGGGGCCCACACGGGGTCCTAGCAACTGGCAACCGTGACCCACTGGGACATAGTGGGGGAGGCGGCGTTGGTGCAGCTGAGAGGGGCAGGTGGAAGCCACAGGGAGGTCCGGACCTGATTTCCTCCTATCAAGACACCTGGAAGTAGGTGAGCCACCAACTAGTAATAATGGGACATAATTTATCTAAAGAGGAAGAAAATATTCTGGCTACATGGAAAGTTTTGTTAAGAAATAAGGGAACTAATACGTCAGACTATGCCCTTCGAAATATATTGCTGTGGGCTAAATCACAGGATTTTGGCACTGATCCCGACACAGCTTTTAATGCTAAGGCATGGAAAAAAGTCAGGGACAGACTGTGGGAAGTCATCCGAGTGGGAGATAAAACGGTTGTCGATCTAGCAGTTACTTGGGAACCGCTCTTTGAGGCATTAAAGGAATGGAAAACAGAGCGAGAACAAGCAGAGCGGGATGCGGAGGAAAAGTTGGGGCTGATAACAGAACCTGATGGGGGGGGATGAGGCAGAGGGGGCCTCTGATGGGGAACTTGAAGAAAGTCCGGGTGCCATGCAAGTTACCTGGCAAGCTGCCAGAGCTTCTGGGAAAGCTGCCAGAGCTTCAGGGCAACCTGCCATAGCATCCTCTCATCAGACCCCTAAACCTCTTTATCTCACACCTGCACAGCAGCCCACGATGGTGCCTGTATACACTACACCACTACGCCAGTCAGCTGAAATGTCTTTAGCAGAGAGACAAACCCAGCCGTCTGCCCCCCCGTTTCCCTCCGCTCTAGTCCAGCCATCCGCCCCCGCTCCCCTCTGAGCTGCATGAACAACCTGCAAGGTCGTATCCTCTGCTCCCTCACAGTGACGGCAACAGCGAAGCAAGTGATGAGTCGCCCGCAGTAACACCTGAGTTGGGGCAAGGAGCTCTGGCCTCTTTACCTCCCAAGAGCTCTAGCCTTGCTGCCCCATGGACTTTGCCTCCATGTCAAGTAACTGGGCTTCCTCGACACCCTCAGGAGTTTTGGGAATTTGTTAGGAGGAAAGCAGTTGAAGAAAAGAATTGGGACATGATAGAAAGGTTAGGTGCTCCAAGAGTACCTCAGGAGAACAGTGCCAATGCAAATGTTGCCTGTGATAACCCTATGGCTTCTCCAGTTTTTAAAGAAGCTCCTGGAACAGGGCAGGGTGACAGTCATCATGTCTTTGCCTGGAGGGTTGTGCAAGATCTCCAATCAAAAGTGGCTCAGTATGGTATTAATTCCTCACAGGTAATGCAATTAATATGTGTAATTAATGCAGATATGCTTGCACCTTATGACATCATGCATCTTGCTACAATTCTATTCCAGCCAGTACAATACGGTGTATTTCAAGACACTTGGAGGCGAGCGGCTGAACGCACAGCTTTAACAAATATGCAGTTGCCTCAACACGACCCTCGTCATGCTGTGGGTTTTGATGCCCTGCTGGGCACTGGGCCTTTTGCCAATCCAGATTCACAGGCAAGGTGGGATCCTTCAATTTTGGCGCAAGCTCAGCAAATTGGCATGAGTGCCTTAACTAAAACAATGGAAAGGGCAGCTCCAAAACAGAAATATGTCACTATACAGCAAGGGATGAGCGAACCATTTTTGCAATTTGCAGAAAAACTTGCTGCAGCTATTGAGAAACAGGTAGAAGATGAAACTTTGCGAGACAAATTGTGCATACAACTGGCTAAAGAAAATGCAAACCCAGACTGCAGAAAGATTATTGACACTTTACCTGGGGAACCCACATTGCCTGAAATGATTACTGCTTGCTCAAAAGTTGGTTCAGTCAAGCATAAAATGGCGGCTCTTGCTGCAGTGCTAAGACCTTCAGCAAAATGTTATAATTGTGGACAACAAGGGCACGTAAGGTCACAGTGTACCACAGTGTCAAATGTTGTCCGGAAAACAACATTTAAGCCAAGTGCAAGCAGCGATGCTGTGTGCAATCGCTGTGTTAAACTTGGGCACTATGCTAAACAGTGCAGGAGTAAATATCATGCAAATGGTTCAGCTATTGCAGGGAAACCCAAAGAGGAGCATGAAGGGGCGCGTGGGGAAACAAATACCCCAACAACCACAACAGCAAATGCGGGCCTTCCCAGCACTGCTAAGCTGCCCATTTGTGAACAATACTCAGGGGCAACAAGCGGGTCCGCAGGGATTGATATACCCACGGCTGACACAGTAACCATTCTGACAAAAGAAATATGTAAAGTGCCCCCCGATGCCTATGGTCCGATAGGACGGGGATTGAGTGCATTTTTGATAGGGAGATCAAGAACTACACTTAGAGGTATTCATGTGCATCTAGGGCTTATTGATGCTGATTATTTGGGACAGATTCATGCTATGGTATCCATTGATTACCCTCCTGTCACTATTCAGAAAGGAACCTGCATTGCTCAAATTGTACCTTTTGTGAGTTTTGTTCCAAATACAGTGGGCCGAAGTTGCGGCACAGGAAGTTTTGGATCGACAGGGGTACCTCAAGTGTTCTGGGCTGAGAAAGTAACAGAGAACCATCCAGAAAAGACATGCATCCTCACCACCAGTGGATGCATGTCCATCCAGGAACCATATCAGTAACAGGTTTGATTGACACTGGAGCAGATGTCACAATACTCTCGCGACTTTGCTGGCCTCAGTCGTGGCCTCTCACTCATGCAAGTTTTGGACTCCTGGGGTCTGGGGGTGCTACAACAGGTGGCCTGTCAGCCATTGTAATTAACGTGAAACATCCTGATGGCCAACAAGCTAACATCAGATCCTATGTTGCCGATGCTCCTCAAAGTCTGTGGGGACGACATTGTTTATCTCAATGGGGTGTCAAAATTACTACGGATTTTTAACGGGGGCCACTGTGATGCAGGGCAATGAATGTCCAGTTGTGGCCCTGACATGGTTGACAGATAAACCTGCCTGGGTTGGACACTGGCCCCTTACTACTGAAAAGCTTACTGCCCTGCAAGAGTTAGTCACAGAACAATTGCAAGCAGGAAATATTGAGGAATCATTCAGCCCCTGGAATACCCCTGTTTTTGTAATAAAAAAGAAATTGGGAAAATGGAGACTTTTACATGATTTATGGCAGATAAATGCTGTAATGGCAACAATGGGAGCTTTACAACCAGGCCTTCCTACATCTACAATGATTCCACAGGAATGGCAAATAGTTGTCATTGATCTGAAAGATTGTTTCTTCACTATTCCATTGGCTGAGCAGGACAAAGAAAAATTCGCTTTTACTGTGCCTTCTATAAACCATGCTGAATCCAATAAAAGATATCAACGGAAGGTACTTCCCCAAGGCAGGAAACATTCGCCAACTATTTGTCAATGGTTTGTGGCACAGGCCTTGTCAAAAGTGCAGGAGCAATTTAAAAACTGCTACTGTTATCATTACATGGATGATATCTTGTTGGCATCTGACGACAAACAACAGTTATCAGCTCTTAAACAATGTGCTGTGACAAATTTGAAACCTTTTGGTCTGATCATGGCCCCAGAGAAAGTGCAGGAACACATGCCTTGGAATTATCTAGGTATGTTGCTGACCAACACTCAAGTTATGCCTCAACCTGTGAAGTTAGACATTGATGTTAAAACTGCTACTGATGGACAGAAATTGGTTGGTTCAATAGGTTGGATTCAATCATATTTAGGCATAACTAATCATCAGATGCGGCCATTGTTTGATTTGCTCTCAGGCATCACCTCCTTTAGTGATAGGAGGCAATTGACCTCAGCAGCAAAAAGGACCCTAGAAGAAATTGAATTAGCCCTAGCACACAAATTTGTTAACAGGATAGATATCTCTGTTGGGGCTCAATTGTTTATTTTGAAAGACTATGAAATACCATGTGGGATACTGTGTCAATGGAGTGATAACTGGGAAGATCAACTGCATATTCTGGAATGGATATTTTGATCTTTCAGATCTCAGAAAACAGCTCCAGGACTTTATGAGCTTTTTGCAGATATTATCATCAAGGGCTGCAGGCATTGTCATGAGATTTTGGGACACAACCCTGTGACCATTGTGATACCTGTACAACAGTGGTATTTTGAATGGTGCTTTCAAAATAATCATGAGTTGCAATCTGCCTTATCTTGTTTTACAGGCCAAATAAAATACCATTTGCCTTCTCATCCTGTTCTAACACTGACTAAAGAGATTCCTTTTGAAGGGAAACAAATTTGTTCTCCCGTTCCAGTGGAAGGTATAACAGTTTTTACAGATGGATCCAGGAAAACCAGAAAAGCAGCTGTGGCTTGGAGAAAGGACGATCACTGGGAATATGAGACAATGATTCAGCAGGGATCTCCTCAACTGGCTGAACTTTGTGCTGTTCTTTTGACTTTTACTTTATTTCCTGGTTCTGTAAATATAGTTACTGATTCCATTTATGTTGCCAATTTGGTTAAGCATTTAGATCAAGCAGTGTTGCATAATATTCAAGAGAAGCCATTGTTTATCATGTTAGTGAAGTCATGGACAGTTATTGGTGCTCGAAAGCATCCTTACTTCATCATGTACATTCATAGCCATACATCATTACCGGGATTTTTTTTTTAAGGCAATGCCTATGTAGATTCTCTAGTAGCTGCTGCTGCAATCAAAACTGTACCCAATGTGTTGCAGTAGACAATTTTATCTCATCAATTTTTTCACCAGAGTGCTCAAGCTTTACAGCAGCAATTCAAATTGTCTCCTGGTGAAACAAAATCAATTCTTTCTTCTTGTCCTGACTGTCACATGTCTCATGTCACTCAGTATTATGGTACCAACCCTAGGGGTCTCTCTGCTTTAGAGGAATGGCAAACTGATGTTACTAAAATGCCAGAATTTGGTCGCCCAAAGTATGTTCATGTCACAGCTGATACTTTTTCTCATGCAATGGTTGTTTCAGCATTCACAGGAGAAAAGACTTGTGATGCTATTTGTCATTTTTATCATGCTTTTTCTGTCCTAGGTGTTCCGTGTCACGTAAAAACAGATAACAGCCCAGCATATGCTTCGCAGAAAATGCAAGCATTCTTTCGTGCTTGGGGCATTGAGCATTCAACAGGCATTCCCCATGTCCCCACAGGCCAAGCAATCATTGAAAGGGCTCACGGTCTTCTTAAACATCAGGTTCAAAAACAAAAAGGGGGAATGCAACAGGAGTCACCTCAAGTGAGATTAGAGAAAGCTGTTTATGTGTTAAACTTTTTGCGTCCCCTACCTGACTCACAGTTATCTCCAATCTTTTACCATTTTTCTTCTTTGAATTCTAGGCAACCAGATTTCCATAGAAATGTCAAGGTAAGGGTCAAGGATTTAATTACTGGTATGTGGTCTGGTCCAGTGGAACTGATAACCTGGGGGAGGGTTATGCTTGTGTTTTGACAGATAATGGTCCTCGATGGGTTCCTGCTCGCTGTGTTAAACCTTACCTGGAGCACGCAGGGAGGGACAGGATGGATGGTGCCGCAGCTGAAGCAGAACGTGCGGATGACACTGGCTAAGGCCAGATATCAGTACTTAAAGATGGATGAAGTACAGGAATGATTGTATTAAGAATGGGAATGTTAATTTTGTTGATGGTTGTGATTGTTGTCTTGTGTTTCCCCTCTCTGCTTGGATTTTTGCAAAGGGCCCTGCAAAAATCCATAGCAGCTGCATTTACAATTCAAAAACAAAAAGGGGGAATTGTGAAAGGGACTAACAGTGGGCCTGTTAGCTAAAGGAGTGAGAAGGAGCTGAGAAGCAAGAAGAAGCTGATAAGGAGCTCTCTCCAAGGCTGTAACCAAGGAGACCAAGAGAAGTGAGGAATTGAAGAAAGATAAGAGAACTTTGCAGCTGGACGAAGCATTTTTAGAAAGTTAGTTGAAGTCACTGTAACTTTTCACCAATAGTGTTATGTTGACTTATTGTGGCCAATAGTTAGGGCAGAAGAAGCATAAAGGATTAGAAAGTGTATAAAAGGTCAGCCATGTTCAATAATAAAGAGTTGCCATCTGAGACTGCTTGTGGTCTCTGCTTTGTGTTGTGACCGCCTCGACAGCGACAGGGAGGTGTCCCCAATTTCCACACAGCCTCAGTGGCTGTGGAGGCCGAGGCCAAGTAGCTGTGGGATGCCAGCGCCAGCCTGACCACACGTCACTTCCTGGGGACACTTGGGGACATCCATGCCCTCTTTTGGAGTTTCCACTCTGACCCTGGTGGCCCTGGTGCCGTTTGGTGGCCGAGCAGTGCCAAAAAACCATCAAGAACATCCCAAGGCTACTTCAGGAATAGTGATGTCACCACTGTGACGTCATCGGGGCAGTGACATCATCAGGGACATCACTCGTGTCACCTGTCCCCTGCCTCCTCCAAATTTGAGACAAATTTGGGGAATTTTCTGGGAACTCTCATTGAAATTGTCCCAAACCCTCATGGGAATTTCTGGGGTGATGTCATTTGGGACACTCAGGGGCACGCAGTGATGCTCAGGGACAGGGCAGCAGGTCCAGGGTGAATGAGACCCTTGGTACCTTGCAGCAGAGGCAGCTTTCCACCGTGGCTGCAGCAGAGCTGGGTTATAAATGACAATATAATAATTGGCTTTTGCATTTCTGTATTGGCTTTTTCATGTTGTTCTTGATCACTAGTATTTTCATATAGTCCAATTTATAATTTCTTGTAGCTGCTTTATGGTACGATATAATCTATCAATTTATACGTGCACCATATAGCCTAGTTAATAGTAGAGTAATAAGTAGATATTATATCATAGGCCTTAGGGAAATATTAAATAGAGACCATACAATGGTAAAATGTTTCGGTGTAATTGACTCAGAGAACGGTGTAAAAAAATTCTGTTGTGTCTCATATCTGCAGACTGGCCTCTCCAGGTGGTAACAGTGACACAAATGTGAGAAGAATTTATGAATTGATCAGGGGGTGTGAGAAAACAGGATGGAACCAGGAGAAGAAATAAAACACATCGACCCAATTTACAGTATGTCCTGCAGACAAGTCAGATGTTAAAACAAAACAAGTGTTCCCAGAACATCAAAGCCACTCAGGAATGTCTGAATAATGTCGAAACTCAGGAATACCTTTGTGCCCCTGAAGTGGAACCACATCTGGATAATGATGATTTTGTGGGAAATACATTCTGTGCTGTCCCTGCGAGCTAGCAGGGCCTCCTGAAGATAAGGAGAAGCCCCATATCTCTCCTGAAGGAACACCAAGGTCGTTACCAGGGAGACCGGAGGAAGGAGACAAAGTTAAGAGCTATGGACTCTGGCTGGCTCGCAGAGTGACATGGATCCCTGGTCGCCTGCTGGGAACTTCGTTTCTCTTTTGTGGCTAATGGGCACTGTATGTGTGTTAGATGGGTGTAAATATCCGGAATAACTTTGAAAGCAACGTTGGTCTAATAAATTTCTCTCTTGCACCCTTTTGATGGAGTCATGTATTATTGTACTGTGTCGTGCTCTATAGCCACATCTGGTGGCCGTCCAACATGATTGTAACAGGACTGTAAAGAAGAAAAGAAAGTTGAAGGGTACCCTAAAAAAAATATGAGTGAAGGCAGCAGGGATCCTGCGGAGGTCCGGAGCTAAATCAGACGTCTGATTTGAGGTGAGCGATTGGGAAAAATAATGGGAAATAATTTATCAAACGAGGAAATGACTGTTTTGTCCACGTGTGTGGGAACTCAGCACATCACTCCAGATGTCTAGAGTTACCTAGAGAATATGATATATGTAGTTTTTAGTATAAAAAGACACGACATCCCCGTGGGAGGTCAGAGTGCCCTTGGCTGCCTTGCAGGTCAGACCTCTGTGGGGCAGAGAGAAAATTCTGTAGATAAAGAAGAATAAACAATCTGAAGACTGAAAAACTGAAGAGTTCAGACTCGTCCTTTGAAGCGCGGCCGCCCCAGTTCCACCCTACGCGTGTCCGGGCAGAGACAGACAGCCGACCAGACACCTGGCGTCCCTGGGTGGGCGCCCGGCGGGCACCCGCTGACCCTGGTGGGCTCTGGTGTGCACCTCTCGCAGAGGGGCAACCTCAGAGCGCCGAGCGGGCAGCTCCAGAGCTGGACTTGTTCCCAGGAGAACGCTGATAACTCCTTGGGAAAGCAGCCAGAGGAGTCTGAAGAAGCAGCAGCCACTGAGAACATCGCACTCCACTTCTGCCAAAGAAGGTTCGTAGCAGAACAGCCCGGATTGGAATCAGAAAGGCGCCTCTGAATCCATCTCCTGTGACCTGCGGGCCGGTGACCAGGAGCCTTCAGACTGCTCTGACGACACCAATTCAGTGAGAAGGTCAAAAATTAAGAACATGGGGGGTGTACTGTCCCAGGAACAATTAGAGGTTCTGTCTGACCTACAAGGCGTGGCAGACGCACACACTAAGGGGATCCCAAAGAAAAAGCTTAAAGATCTGTTGGTATGGGTGCGGTGTAATTACCCGTACTCAGAGACGCGTCTGTTGTTTGAAGTGGGTTTTTGGCAGGAAATTAATAGGCACCTCTATCTCTCAGCTACGAAGGATGATAAGATGGCCTTGAAATTGCTGTCTTCTGCAAGAATTATGTTAGAGGCGACCTCAGCTCAGTCTAGGGGGTCGGCCAGGCAACAACTTGTTACAAATCCCACAGGGGCGGAGGGAGGAGAGCAAGGCTCGAAACGGAGATTGGCTCTGATCCCAATCGGCCCGGGGGAAACAGCTCCCGAGGAAGGGAGCAGGGAGAAATGTCATTGCCTTCAGTCCCACCTTCCCGAAAACCCAAGGGACCTCCAAAACGTCCTGAAACCCCAGAGAGTGCAGGGGTTTCAGGCTCCAACTCAGGCACAGACGACACCATTCCAATCCCAGATGAGTTAAGGTTTTCTCCCAGCGAGATTGAGGAAACGGGTCATTCCCTAGGAGCGGACCTTCCCGATTCGCAGGAGCCAGAGGGAGACGGGATGAGACAAGCGTCGGAGTCGGGAAGGGGGGTCGAAGGGGGACAAGAGGGAAGGGGGGATGCGCTTTCTCACGGCAGGCACGGCGGCAGTGCTAGCTGGCGGGAGGGGCATGGAGGCAATGGGGGACACGGGTTCTGGTGTGGCTTTTGCGGGCGCAGCGCCGAGGGTGGCGGCAATCTCGGCTGGCGCGGTGCCAAAAGTGTGCGTGAAGGGCAAGGCTCGCGGGACATCCGGGGAGGGCTCTCAAACCGACGCGGCAGCCCCAGACATGGGCAGTGAGGGTGGAGCAGCTGCAGGGCTCCAGCCGGCTACCGTAGGGAGACACAGGGAACGCGTGGTGATGATGTCAAACCCGGAAGTCGTGATGTGGAGATCGGCCCGGATCGTGGCATGAAAGGGGGTACCGCCAGGGGGAGGGCTGCACGCTCCGGCGGGGGGTGTGGATACAGCATTAGAGGAGGAGGAGAGAGGGTCAGGAATGGACACCGGGAGGAGACTTCGGAGGTGGAGCGGGACGGAGACAGTGACGTCAGTTCAGGGGAGGCAGGAGGCGTTCCCGAGGGCGCGTGTGCGCAGAAAGTATGGGCAGAGCGCGGTCAGAGGCGGGTCCGATCCCCCGTGAGGTCTCGGGCCAGGAGGAGGGGCCGTGATCGGGGTTCGACATCCCGGGGCTGCACCCCCTCTCCGATCCCGATGCCTTCAGTTTCAATCCCTGTGGTCCAAACCTCTTCCATCCAAAGGAGACATTCACGTATTCAACCTCCACTGTCAGCTCAGTCAACAGCCATGCAGACTCGGTCTCAAACACGATCGCAAGAGTTGCAGTCTGCTGAACAGGAGCTGATCGAGTTCGTGCTGTCATCATGGTCGGCCAGGCAGACGACAGCGCCACCTCAAGGGGGGATGACCACAGTGCAGGACATGGCAGGCCTGTTCGACAGCGCCACAGCGCCACCTGCTGGCGAAACTGAAATAATGCAGCGATTTTTTCCAACAAGGTATAAAAAGAAAACTACATCAAAGAAAACAAGAACAACACAACAAATGGACAATCCCTCATCAACTTCAGGATCTCTTGAAGTTGAGGACAATTCAGATGAAGTGCAATCACAAGGAGAAGACATGATACGAATCACAGCATCAGAAGGAATTCCGGCATGGATGTTTTTGGCAGCAGAAGCAGCAAAAAGCTTTCTGCATTCTTTTGATACAGCAAGAAGAACACGATCATGAGAACCTCAAGTTTCTTTTTCGGATTTGGCAGCGAGACCAAAAACCTCAAAACAAAGAATGTGGAACAAAGAATCATCAAGGACCTCCACGATTCCAGTATGTATGCAACTGCCAATGGGGTTTTCAGAGGAGGAAGAACAGCCAGTGGAACCAACGGACTGGAAAAAAATTAGAAAAATGCTGGCAAAAGAAAAAGATTTGTTTAAAGGATCAGAAGATATAATAATGCCAGAGACATACGATGCACAAGGTCAGAATCCGAGGTGGAAAGGTTGGGTCATGAAGTAGTCAAGGACTTAGCAAAGGCCATTCAGAATAATGAGCTGAATTCACAATTCTTCAAACAACTCCTGAGGGGGACATTCAATATGTACGACCTCACACCATATGATATCCGAAGCCTTGTGTCAATGATTCTCACGGACACACAGAGTCTCATCTGGGAAAGAAGACGGTGAAGGTATCTCACAGAGTTGAGAAACAGTTATCAAGGTGGGCCAAATGCAAATCTCACAGAGGCACAGTTGGCAGGGGATCCTCCAGATGACAATCCAGCAGAGCAAGCAGCACGACTTCCACGACGAGTGTTGAATGACATCAAGGAAGCAGCGCGCAGAGCGATCCTGCAGATTGCTCCAGCGGGAGTTCAGGACGTTCCATTCTCACGCATCAGGCAAGGTCCCACGGAACCATTCTCGTCATTCATAGATCGACTCTCGCAAGCTGTGGATCGACAAGTGACTGATGAGGCAGTGAAGAGACCTCTCATGGAAAGTCTAGCCTTCGGCAATGCCAACCCGGATTGTCAACGGGTCATCAGCGCAATGCCAGGCCGACCATCCTTGGCAGAGCTGGTGGAGTCATGCAGCAAGGTGGGAACACCTCAGCATGTCGCATCGATCGTGAGGGACGAGCTGAGAGGAGAATGGGAAGAACAGATGAAAAGACACTCGGAAAAACAGTCGGAAGACAAGGTGTTGGAAAAAGTGCTGGAAGAAGTACTTCAACAACAGGGTAAAGTTCTTGCAACCATCCAGAAAAAGAACAATCTGTCGGGAGGACAATGCTACAAGTGTGGAGCATTTGGGCACTTGAAGAAGAATTGTCCACAAGCACACGCACAAGTGCAGACGCAAAAACCAGAAAAGCCACTTTGTGCACGATGCGGAAGAGGAAGGCACTCTGTGAAAGAATGTTATTCTCAGACGGACGTGGAAGGGAATCCTTTACCGTATCTGGGAAACAGGAAAAGGAGCGCACCCACAAACCGTCAGCGCGCATTGACACAAGTGATGGCGGTGACACAACAGCAAACAGAACAGTCATCGGGGAACGTCAAGCAGACGCCCTCAGCAAAGTCTTCAGCCGATTCTCCAGCGACCCAGACCTCCTTCCAACAGGAGCACAGTGCACATTGGCAGCTTCAAAATTAGTATGCTTTCTAGATGAAAGTCATGTGGAGAATCCTGTCACCCTAGTTTTTTAAGATTTTCTAAGCCTTCTGATGTTGACATTCTTGTAGTGAACTTTCTCACACACTTTCTGTAAATAACTCATTGTTTTGCATTCCTTTATGGAGGAGGAGAGAGTTGATGGACTGTTGGTTTAACCAGTGGCATTGGAGAGGTGCCACTGTCACCCTCCAATCCACTGTCACTTTTGGAAAACTATAAATGTTGGAGTCAGAAAATAAACGGCCCTTTTTTCTCTCTCACCTTGAGAACGGTGTGTGTGTTCTTTTGTGTCCTATAGCGACATCTGGTGACCCCAACGTGTGTATTGCAGCAGATTGTGGTGAGGTTTTCCCCCCCTCTCTTTGGTGCTCTGCCTGCGGTTCTTAGGGTAATGGCAAGCGCTGTGGGTTTTGAGGAGGATCTCCTCCTTTTGGATCTTTGGAGGGGGGTCCTGGAGTGGAAACAGATTTCTGTTCCTGGGATGATTTTGAGAGATTGTGTCTGTGGGCCCGAGAGCGAGGGTTCCTTCGGGTCCTGAGAAGGTGTTCTCCAGGGAGGAGTCGTCTCGTGTGGGGACCCGCCTCATGGAGGCCCTTTTTGACGATTGCACTCTAGATGCGGGACCAGCTGCTGGTGCAGTGGAAAAGATGTGTGGAACTTTGGGAGGGGTCTGGTTCTTGTACCCCTCGGAGTTCCCAGGGAAGCTCTTCTGTCTCGGATGTGGAGGAGGGGGAGTTTGAGTTTTTGTCCGATGTGGAGTCCCCCTCCCCGCCTCCGGACAGTGTGCTGGGGGGCGGAGCCCCGTGGGTTTCTGGGGGCTCTGTGGATTCGGCGGGCCGTCCTTGTCCTGCTTCGCCCTGTGTGGGCGGTGGGGTGGGGGACAGGTCACCTTTTCTTTGTGCCTTTCCGGTTTTTGAGGGCCAGCCTCCGCCTCGGCTTGAGTCTGGTTCGGTGACAACCTGGTGTCCCAATTGCGGGCTTTCCACGAAGTTCCCCCTGGCCACGGCGGGGGCAGGGTCGCCTGCCTCCGAGCTGGGCTCCTCGGCGAGGGGGACGACTTCGCCCGTCCCTGGGCCTGTGCAGCCTGCTGGGCATGAGCAGTCGGTGGAAGCACCCGGGGGCGGGGCGTCGGTCGGCGTTCTATCTGGCCCGCTCTGGTGGGCGGGCAGCCCGCCTCTCTGCTCGGTGGGGGCGGTACCCGCTGGGCAGTCTTATGGTTTGGGACGGACCCTCATAGGGGGCTTGCCGGGCTCCCTGGTGCCGTCCCGCAGTGACTGCGTCTCTCTTGGCGTCCCGTCCCTCCCCTGTGTCGGGGGCCGGGGGCCCCGCGCCGGTCTCATCCCGGTCCGCGCCAGATTTGCTGGCCGTGCTGGTACCTGTGTCCGCCGGGGCGCCCCCTGCTGGAGCTGTAATGCGACACGGCGCTGGGGTGTTTACCTTTAGCGCACCTGTTGACACGGCCGGCGGGAGGCCGGTGGGTGCCTGGGGCCACGGCACTTCCTCGTCGACTTTGGGGACGCTTCCCGCATGTCAGGTGACCGTGCGTCCCAGGCACCCCGAGCGTTTTTGGCGAGAGGCGAAAACCAAGACCGACGAAATGAATGAGCCTGTTTCCTCGTGGCACCTGCAGGGTCGCGGGGCGGGCTCCTTTGGCTCTGCCGGTGCTGCGGGGGCCCAGGGCCGAGTGGTGTTGGCCTGGCTCCCAGGCGATCTTCGTCTCTTGTCCCTGTTGGGCCTGAGGACCGGGGCGCGGAAGGTGCGGTGGCTTTGCCAGGGGATCCTCAGGTTTTCCCTGTGCTCAGGGGTGTTGCTCATAACACCCATGAACCCCTTTCATATAAGCTGGAGAAGGAGCTCCGTGAGGCAGTTGCTCAGCATGGTTTGGGGTCCGCTGAGGTTATGCGGACTCTCCGGAGGGTTGATTCGGATATGCTGATGCCTCATGATCTCCGTCGTGTGGCACGTTCTCTTTTTCACCCTGTGCAGTATGGTGTTTTTGAGACCAAGTGGGCTCGTTTGGCGGCCCACGCGGTTCTGCGGAATGCTGCGCTGGGTCCGCAGGACCCCAGGCGTGGGGTTGTCGCTGACATGCTGCTGGGAACAGGGCTTTATGAGAATGTTCAAGGGCGGGTTGGATTTGATCCCCTTTTGCTTGAACAGTGCCACTTGCTGGGCATGGCTGCGATTGTTCAGACCCTGGAAATGGCTGCTCCGAGGCTGTGGGAACTCAGCACATCACTCCTGATGTCCAGAGTTACCAAGAGAACCCTTGGGGGTCTCAGAAATCCTGGAATGTTGCCAGGAGTGTTTGGTGACTTGATTTTGATCCATCCACAGAAGTGACAGCAGTTTGAGGACTTGAGAATCACTTTCGAGTGAAGGGTATAAAAAAGGACACATTTATAGGGTGAAATATAAACTTCAAGGTTTTTGGTACAGGGGGGTTATGGAGACAAGATGGAGGGATCAGGGCGTGTCTCGTCCTTCTTCTTTCTTCTTCTTGTCATCCATCTTCTGTGGTGATGTCGGCACTGGGGGATTGGTTCATGGTAAAAGTGCACTTGCCAACATGGGTGAAAAGTATTGGAAAATAAAGGTAAATATCATGTACGTAGATTTTAGTATAAAAAGACATGACCGCCCCGTGGGTGGTCACGAGTGCCTTTGGCTGCCTTGCAGGTCAGACCTCTGTTGGGCAGACAGAAAATTACAGAAAATTTTGTAGATAAGAAACAATAAACAATCTGAAGATCGAAAAGCTGAAGAGTCCAGACTCGTCTTTTGAAACGCGTGCCACCCAAGAACCACCCTACCCGTGTCCGGGCACAGACACTGAAACAGACAGCCGAACCGGACACGAAGCCACCATTCTCGACCATTGTCCAGGGGGATGATGAGCCTTTCATGACGTTCGCGGAAAGGCTGATTGCATCCGTGGATAGACAGGTGCCTGATCCTGTGGCAAGGAGTGTTATGATTACGAACCTTGTCAAGTGCAATTGCAATGCTGCTTGTAGGAAAGTCATAGTGGCTCTGCCTGATGATCCTACTGTTTCTGAGATGGCGGAGGCCTGTGCGGACATCGTCCCCCTGGATCGGAAGTTGGCTGCCGCGGCTGCTGCTGTGCAGCCGGTTTGGGCGGTGCCGCAGGGCAAGCGGCCGTGCGGGGGATTGCGCAGGCTGGCAAGAAGCAGGGGAAGAAAGCACAGAAGGTGAAGTTCCCCATGTTCTTGTGTGGTCAGTGTGGTAGGCCGAATCATATGTCCGATGTGTGCAAGGCGACTGTTCATGCTAATGGCCAGGCTTTGCCAGGCTCGGGAAACGGCAAGCGGAGCGCGCAGGGGGGACGTGTGCGGACACAAGCTTCTCTCCAGACCCCGGTGCCGATGGAGGTCTCCTTTGCCGGCTTGCAGCCAGCACCTGTGGATCAGCAGGAGTGGATGTCTGCACCGCAGCAACAGTTGTGTTAGAGTCTTCTCAGATACGCAAGGTTCCCCTGGATGCCTTTGGTCCCTTGGGTGGGGGCATGAGTGCTCTCCTTATGGGGAGGTCTAGTGCCACCCTTCAGGGCATCATTGTGCACCTGGGGCTCATTGATGGGGATTTCACAGGGCAGATTTGTGCCATGGTCTCCACACCCACCCCCCATGTCACGATCCCGAAAGGGACGCGGCTTGCTCTACTTGTGCCTTTCAAGTCCTCTGTTCGCAGGTCAGCTGACCAGTCGCGTGGAGCTGGCGGTTTTGGCTCCACTGGGCCGCCTCAAGTTCACTGGGCTGCTGTCCTGACCAAGGACCATCCCGAGATGCTGTGCACCCTGTCTGTTCCTGGTGCGACACCGCCGGAAGTCCACGTCCGCGGGCTTCTCGACAGCGGTGCTGACATCACAGTTCTCTCCCTTGTGACCTGGCCCCCAGAGCGGCCCTTGGATCTGGTGGGGACATCTGTCGCTGGCCTGGGAGGGATGGCGCAATGTTATGTGAGCCAACGGCCCGTGCTGGTCACCAACCTAGAGGGACAGACGGCCTGGGTTAGGCCTCATGTTACTTCTACTCCTGCCAACCTTTGGGGGAGGGATGTTCTGTCTGTTTGGGGGGTATGCATTGGGACGGATTTTTGATGGGGGCCACTGCAGTGAAGGGCGCAGAGTGTCCCTGGAACACCCCTGTCTTCTGCATCAAAAAGAAATCTGGGAAATGGAGGTTGTTGCAAGACCTTCGAAAGGTCAATGTCATGATGGAAAGCATGGGAACATTGCAGGCGGGCATGCCATTGCCTACCATGCTTCCTGCAGATTGGCTGGTCCTCATTGTGAATTTGAAGGATTGTTTCTTTACAATTCCTTTGCATCCCGATGACAGACCAAAGTTTGCCTTCTCAGTGCCAGCAATTAACGAGGCTGAGCCTGCACAGAGATACCAATGGAGGACATTGCCTCAGGGCATGTGCAATCCTCCCGTCATATGCCAGTGGTATGTGGCCCGTGCTTTGTCTGGAGTTCGCAGGCAATTTCCTGATGCGCGTCTGTACCATTATATGGATGACATTTTGGTGGCCGCGTCCACCCTAGATGAGCTGCTGAGGATTCAGCCTCGGTTGCTTGATGCTTTGCATGCTCAGGGACTGCAGGTGGCTCCGGAGAAGGTCCAAGAGCAACCACCTTGGAAGTATTTGGGGGTCAAAATTCTGGAACAGACAATCCGTCACCAGGAGGTGCAATTTGTGCATCCTGTGAGGACACTGAATGATGCCCAGAAATTGGTAGGTGTCATCACTTGGTTGCGTCTGTATTTGGGAGTAACTGATGCGCAGCTGTCTCCTCTGTATGATTTGCTGAAAGGAGACGCTGATCTAAAGTCACCTCTCACACTGAGATGAAAAAGGGTGAGATGTCACCCTGTGTTCGCCCTGAGGCGCATAAGGCATTGGAGGTGGTTCAGCGAGCTGTTTCAGCTTGCCAAGTTTATCGCATTGATCCCTCCATTGATGTCACTGTGTTCGTCACCACTCCAGATTCGTATCCCACAGGCATCATTGGCCAGTGGAGTGATAATTGGTCTGACTCCTTGCACTTGTTGGAATGGGTTTTCCTGCCCCATCAGCCGCAGAAGACGGCAACTGCGTTGTTTGAATTGATCGCTCGCTTGATAATCAAATGCCGGCAACGGTGTTTGCAATTGATGGGTGCAGATCCCGCAAAGATCATACTCCCGGTGCAATGGGAGGATTTTGACTGGAGCTTTGCAAACAGTGTGTCCCTGCAGAGTGCTCTGGAAAATTTATCCGGGCAGATCACTTATCATCTGCCCAACCATAGGCTACTGCATATGGCAAAATCCACAAAAATCTCTTTGCGGCCCAAAAATAGCCAGGAGCCCGTGCAAGGACCCACCGTCTTCACTGACGGTTCAGGGAAAACAGGAAAGGACATTGTTACCTGGAGGGACGGATCTGAGTGGCAGGTTCTGGAAGGTCATGAGGATGGGTCAGCCCAATTGGTTGAACTGAGGGCTGCTGTCATGGCATTTGAGAGATTCTCCCAGGAGCCTTTCAACTTGGTCACGGATTCCGCCTATGTGGCTGATATCGCACAGCAGTTGGGTGTTTCGGTTTTGAAGGAGGTCAGTAATCCTGCCGTGTTTCATTTACTGAAGACCTTGTGGTGTGTCATTCAGGCCCGGGTTCATCCATTCTATGTTCTGCAAGTGAGGAGTCACACCAATTTGCCGGGCTCTATAGTGGAAGGTAACGCGAGGGCTGACAAGCTGGCTAACCCAGCGTGGGCAGTGCCTCAGCCTGATACACTTGCGTAGGCCAAGGCATCGCATGGGTTTCCCCACCAAAATGCACATACCCTGCAGAAGCAGTTTCAGCTGACGCCAACCGAGGCTCGTGACATTGTTGAGTCATGTGATGACTGCCATGCACTTGCTCCGCCTTTGCCGGCAGGGGTAAACCCCAGAGGCCTTAGGGCCTTGGAGCTTTGGCAGACCGATGTCACCCTGATTGCCGAGTTTGGCTGGCTCAAGTATGTGCATGTCACGGTGGACACGTTCTCCTCTGCGATGTGTGCTTCTGCTCACACTGGAGAAAAGGCCCATGATGTCCTTGCCCACTGGAGGCAGGCCTTTGCCGTTCTGGGCACACCTTCTGCTGTGAAAACCAACAATGGTCCTGCTTACGCATCGCAAAAGGTGCGGCAGTTCCTGCAGTTGTGGGGTGTTTCGCACAAGTTCGGGATCCCTCATTCTCCAACTGGTCAAGCTATTGTAGAACGCGCTCATGGTACTCTGAAGCGGGTTCTTCAAAAACAAAAACGGGGAATGCAGGGTGAAACCCCGCACAGTCGGTTGGCAAAAGCTTTGTACAAAATCAATCATCTCACTGTGCCACAGAACTCAAATAACCCTGTCATTTTGAATCACCATCTCTCGTTGCAGGCTGCGGACGAGGCACATCAGCCTCGAGCGAAGGTTCGGGTGCGGAATTTAGTCATCAAACAGTGGGAAGGTCGCAACAACCTTATCGCTTCGGGGTGCGGGTATGCTTGTGTATCCACAGATACTGGGGTACGCTGGGTACCTTGGAAATGTGTTCGCTCTGACCTGCGACCGCAGAGGCAGAATCCAGCCGATGAGCAAGACAGAGACCGTGACCAACCTGAAAGGGATCAAGCAGGCAGATCATTGAGTGATGACTCAGATGCAGATGATGGGAGTGATCGCTCTGATGATTTGTCCGCAAGTGGACACTGAGCATTGTTCATGTTTTCCTTTTTACAATGTTCATTTTCTTTTCTTTTTCTTTTTAAATGGAAAAAGAGTGAGATGTCACCTTGGGTTTTTAAGATTTTCTAAGCCTTCTGATGTTGACATTCTTGTAGTGAATTTTCTCACACACTTTCTGTAAATAACTCATTGTTTTGCATTCCTTTATGGAGGAGGAGAGAGTTTATGGACTGTTGGTTTAACCAGTGGCATTGGAGAGGTGCCACTGTCACCCTCTAATCCACTGTCACTTTTGGAAAACTATAAATGTTGGAGTCAGAAAATAAACGGCCCTTTTTTCTCTTTCACCTTGAGAACGGTGTGAGCGTGTGTTCTTTTGTGTCCTATAGTGACACTGTGCCTTTCAGCTCCTCGAGTGCCTGGACTTGAGCAAACACGGTCCCAGTGCCCTGTCGCTGGTATCCAGGCACCTGCCCAGCCACTGCAGGGACGGGCTGCGCCCCTGCGCTCCGGGGCCTCGTGGTGTTCAGCAAGGAGCCCTCGCTGGTGAGAAGGGGGCGGTGGCTGAAGCCGCGCTGGCAGCATCGTGTGGCTGGGCAATGCAGACCTCTGGGCTTGGCTGGCCTTTGGCAGCAGAGGCAGCTGCTCCCAGCTCTCCTGCCTCCCGCTTCAGCTGCCCCAGTGGCCCAAGCGGCTGTTGGTGCTGCGGCCAGGCACGGCTTCACAGCACAGCCCCGTCTTGCACACAGGCCGGAGGAATACGCAGCCTGTATCAACACCTGCTGCAGCAGCTGGCTGATCCAGATGCAGAGATGGTCTGGATGACCCTGTGTGCGCTCAGGGATATGCTCCAGGACAAAGACCTCAAGCCACCCAGCGTCACCGCCCTGAAGCTGGCTGAGCCCCTCCTGCAACACTTTGAGAACGTAAGGCTCTGCGCCCCCAGCCAAGGGCACCGGACACTGCCTGCAACCTTTGTGCTCTGTGTGTAGAGATTTGGGCTTTTGGCCCAATGGGCCTGCAGTAGCTGGTGCTTAGGACTTTTCCTACCCTTCCAGGACAACAGCCACGTGCGGCTCCTCTCCATTCAGCTCTTCTGCAAGGTGATGGAGCTGGTAGAGGAAGAGGGGGAAAATCCTCCCATGACAATCGTGAGCCAGAGCCTGCTCCCTCTCTTCTTGCACTGGCACGATGAGAACCTGCACGTGGCCAAGGTGAGGTTTTGTGTGATGCGGCCACATCCCTGGCAGAGGGCTGGGCCGCCCTGGCGCCTGGCGGGCTCCAGCCTCACCTGGCCTTGGCACAGGGTCACGGGTCCCGTGCCCTGGGCTCGGGTGCCACCTGCGGCTCTCTGCTGCTCTCCAGGCCTCTGGCGAAGCCCTGCTTCGTGCGGCACGCTTCCTGAGGAGTGACCTCGAGCAGCTGCTGATGAAGGGGCAGCGGATGCAGTTCGCCGAGCGCCTGGTAAGGACAGCCCGGGAGCCCCAGCCGCAGGCTGGAGAAGCCCCCCTGCCCCCGGTGCTCGGTGCGGGGGGCCGGCATCTGTGCCCCTGCCCGGCGCCGCCAGCCGGGCCCGCCGGCCTGCGCCCCCCACGCCGCTCCCTGCCCCGGGCCGTGCGGGCCGGCTCGGCCGCTGCTGGGCGCAGGGAGCGCCCGGCCGGAGGGCAGAGGCCGCACCGAGCCTTCCCTGTCGGTGCTCCCCGCAGCTGCTGCAGGACGAGAGCCGAGCGGCCGAGCACCTGCGCTGGGCCCTGCCGCGCCTGCGGAGCCCACAGAGGCCCGTGCGCCAGGCGGCCGTCGGGATCATCGGTGAGCCCCGAGCCCGGCGCCCCTCCCTGCCCCCGGCCCGGCTGCTGCCCCGGCTACAGCGGCAGCCGCGCCCGGGCCGCTGCAGCCCCGCCCGCCCTCGGCGCTGCCGCCGCCCTCCCGCAGCCAGCCGAGCCCTCGGGCGGCAGCGCGCGGCAGGGGCCGGCAGGAGCCCTGCCCGGGCAGGAGGGCGTGCGGCCGCAGGGCTGGCAGCGCCCGTGCCGGGCAGCTGTGCCGCCCGGGGCCGACACGGGCTCTGTCTTGCCAGGGCTGGCCGGAGTG
Organism: Agelaius tricolor; assembly: GCF_023055355.1. Taxonomy (NCBI): domain Eukaryota; kingdom Metazoa; phylum Chordata; class Aves; order Passeriformes; family Icteridae; genus Agelaius; species Agelaius tricolor. The sequence goes on along the minus strand of NW_027269317.1, from coordinate 1,367,559 downwards.
CTCGTCACGGGGCAGAAGGAGGAGCTCCAGGTCATCAGCGAGGGTGAGTCGGGGCAGCCGCGGGGCAGCGAGCATCGCCGGGGGCAGCTGCACATGCCGGCCCCGCAGCTACAATCCGTGCCCGGGCTTCGGAGGGCTCTGCTCCCTGTGCGGGCGAGGGGCGGCGGGGGCACAGCCCGCAGAGCTGCCAGCGAAACGTGGGCGATCTGTGACCAACACCTTCCGGCCGAAGCCCTGGCAAGAGCTGGCTGGGATGGCCCTGGCAGGAGGCTTTCCTTGGATTCCCTCCATCTGGCCTCTGACCGTGGCTCTCTTCCTCTCTCTTCCAGCTCTTCAAGCCCTGAGAGAAGATGACAGCCCATCCTGCATCAGCGTACTCATTCAGCTGACCTTCCAAAGAAGATCTGCAGGACTTCTTGCGTCTGCTGGATCAGATGTACTGGCATCCCTCGGCCATCTCCAGCTCCCGTTGCAGATGGGAGCAGCTGCAGAGCAGGATGCACCAGCTGCAGCTCCAGGCACAGCTCTAGCTGCTCAGAGCTGAGCCTGTGGGAAGCTCCAGGAGCTCCTGCCATCTCTCTCCCTGTTGGCAGCTCCCTCCCTCCAGCTCTCAGAGCCTGCCCATGCGCTTTTTTTGTCTCCCAGCTCACCCCTTTGCTTCGCTTTCCCTTAATAAAGAGTTTGGATTTTTCCAAAACCTTTTCCACAACCATAAGAGTGTGTTGGTGTTCCCTGGGAAATGCAGGCATTTGGAGAAATGCCTTTGGAAGAGAGGGGCTTGCTTCTCAAGCAAAGTGCTTCCCCAGGAGCCCCCAGTGAGGTAGTGAGCCGTCTCCCTTTGGCTCCCTGCGCTCCTTTCCGTCCTTGAGGCCCCTCACATTTGGCGGAGGGGCGTGGCAAGGGAGAAGACTGTGAGAGCAGCTTTGGCATCTGCCTGGGCCTGCGGAGACCCCGCCAAGCAGCAGCGGCAGGGCGTGTTCCCTGCCTTTGAGCCCAGCACAGAGCAGGATCATCTCTGTCCAGCCGAGAGCCCCAAATCTCTCTCAGAGAGCTGTGAATTCCAAGGCCTTTATGCACACATTAATGCCATCTTCCCTCTCTGGTGTGTTTTAACTCTTGGCAAGATGCGTTTGCCTCTTGCTGGCTGGAAGCTGCTCTGCTCCGGGGCTGTTGCCTTCTTGTGAAGGCCGCGATGACCTGGTTTCAGGGGCCCAGCACTTCGATCTCCTTTGTGGGATCCCTTGTGGCCAATAACGGACGCTGACACCAATGTGGTGGACGGTTAAAGGCGTTTATTGAGGGGTCTTTAGGGTATTTATGGACTGAGGGGTCTCTCTACGTCAGACAGGGGTTTGGCTATACTTTCTAGGGTTAGTGTGGAGTGGAAAGTTACTGGCATGCATAGGTTAGGGGGGCTACACGTCTGGCTACATTCCGAGGGTGATCCTTATCTATGGGGAGGGGGGTAGAAGGATTCCTGTAACTTTCCGTTACAGCCCGAAATCTTCCGAGCGCCTGTCCCTGGCCTACCACACTTCCCCCCCCTCTTTCACAAATGAACGAGGTAGTCTTATACATAGGCACTAAAATGAGGTAGGAAGTTGAGATCTGATTAGGGAAAAGGGTCTTGGGAAACCTGAGTAAGTTTCTGCCAGGCAAGTCTCTCGTGACTGGCAGCGTTCCCTGTTGAATTCACAGGAATTGTGGCTGTCCCAGGAACAGGATGTTAGCCCGTTCTATGCGGGCCTGAACGAATGAGACCAGCTTGTTCAGCAGACATGGCCCAAAGGTAACAGCTAAAAGCAGTATTGCCAATGGACCTATTAGGGTAGAAATCAGGGTGGTTAGCCATGGTGATTGGTTGAACCAGGATTCGAACCAGTTCTGTTGGGCTTCCCTGTCTTTCTGTCTCTGAGCCAGTCTGTTTCGGAGTTCTGCCATGGAGTCTCTAACGACTCCTGTATGGTCAGCGTAGAAACAGCATTCCTCTTTCAAGGCAGCACACAGGCCTCCTTGCTGCATGAACAGGAGATCCAGTCCTCGCCTGTTCTGCAGGACCACTTCTGAGAGCGAAGAAACTGACTTTTCTAGAAAGGAAATGGATTTCTCGATCCTCTGCAGGTCCTCATCGATGGTCATCTGCAGCTGGGACAGTCCTTGGTGTTGAGTTGCTAGGGCTGAGACACCTGTTGCCGTTCCAGCCGCTCCTAGGCCGAGCAGCATTGCGATAGTTATACCTGTTAATATTTCTCTCTTGTGGAGCCGGTTGTTATTTTCGGAAAGGTGATACACCTCTTCGTCTGAGTGGTACAGGATCCTAGGGATGATCAGAACTTGAACACAAAAGTCGTTAGAGTTATCGAATTTGGCAAGAGACACGCAGGGACTTACTCCAGATCTCTGGCAAACCCACATCCCAGATGTGGATGGGACTACCCACTTATTATTTTTTCTGTCGGGCTCGACTACTTCGGTGCAGATGTCGCCTTTCCGCTTAGCTAGGGTTGCATTGCCGAAGCATCTGCCCTGACCTGTGACTTGACTCAGGGTAATTCCTTTGCGGGGTGTGTCCCATCTGCACTGGCGAGGGGCATCGGCTGTGGAATAGCTGAAAGGGGTATCTAAAGCGACTCCTTCGTAAAAGGGGGGTTTAACATCGTAACAAAGCCAGCAGGACTGAGTTAGGTTCGGGTTAGATTCATTCAGGGATAAAAAGGTAGCTTCTAACATGCGAAGGATTGGGTTCGAGCCTGACCCGGCTGATTGGCCTATCTGGAAGGCTTCCTCGTCGCCAGTCAGGACGTCGGTGACCCTTGTGGGTAAGGGTTTGGGGTAGGTCATATTTTTCCCTTTCTGTGTGCTTTTGATCACTTTGTTGGGCCCGACTGCTCTGGGTGCTGACGGTGGGAATCTGGTAATTCGCACATTCACCCACTTTTCTGACCCTTGAAGGACTACTGTCCATGCTTTGCCCACGGCCCAGCTAGGGTGATTCGGCTGCAGAACTGTCATGTTATAGTGAGTGCATTTCCGAAATTTGGGGACTTTATGTTGGTTTCGATAGAAACTTCCCTGGAGGAAGACGGGTGTTTTGCAACCTGTGGGTGCCCAGGTGAACTGTAGGAATCTGTCGGGCTCTTGCGGGTCCCACCCAGGTCCTGACGGCCTGGCGTCTGTAACTATTGTTTCGCAGCCCCAGTGTCCACAGTATCCCCACCCTGGGCGATTGCAATAACTTTTTCCTGGGTTTGAGGCTGGGCACCAGTAAGATAGGTACATGTGCGTGGCGTGTGAAGAATGGGGGTCTACCTTTGGTTGTCCCGGAAACAGGTCGGTGATGTGAAGCATGAAGGACGGGGCGTTCGGCGTGGTGATGACTCTGAGCACCTTGTCACCAGCAACATGTTGCATGACCCACCTGAAGGGCTGATGAGGGTAGTAGTCTGGGCTGGCTTGTCCTCCGGTGACAAGCCCCAATAGCATAATCACGCAGAAACACCGCGCTTGCTTGGGTCTCGCCCGTGTGGGTCTCTCAGGTGCTGTCCGGTGGCCCGGTGGACTGTCACTTTCCTCTGGGAGGGGAACGTACGCATCCCGGGGACGGCCGATAAGCATGTCCTGTAAATAGAAACTCACAGTTCTCATCAGTCTTGTCCCGCCCACTGTGAAGGTCAGGCTTGATTGACCTAAGTGGACACCACCTAATTTCGCCGTCCTTTTTGACAGCTGCGTACCCTCGTCCCGTGAGCATCAACCTCCAGCCCTGTTCCCATTCACCTAGCTCATTTCTAATTGCAACCTGTGGGCCTTCCTCTAGCGCTCTGGTGGCCCAATGTTTCTGGACAGGGCTGTTTGTTTCATCCCCCCTGGGAAACTGATTCAGTGCTAGCAAAGCAGTTGCTAGCATGCGTGCCTGTTCTCCCGGGGGAATAGAATTGACAAAACCCTCTGCTTTTGCCAACACCTCCAGCCTGGTTTTCAGGGTCTGATTCGCCCGCTCTACTATGGCCTGCCCGGTACTGTTATAGGGGATACCCTGTACTAGTGTGATGCCCCATTTCGAGGCGAATTCTTGCACTGGTTTGGAGGTGAAATTGGAACCGTTGTCAGTTTTTATCTGCTTGGGGATGCCAAGCCACGCCATGACTGTCAGCCAGTGCTGAATTGTGGCTTTAGAGTTAGTTTTGGGGTGTTGTGTGGCCACGATCATTCCGCTGAAAGTGTCCACTGTCACGGCAAGCCACGCCCGGGGCTTCAGCAGTTGACACAAGGTGAAGTCCGACTGCCAGATTTGTGAAGGCTTGAGACCTCTCGGGTTGATCCCACTGGTCCACAGGGGTGACTTCTGACAGTGAGGACAGGTAGCCACCACATGCCTTGCGTCCGCTGTCGAAATCCCGCACCTCTTCGCCAGGGCCTTGGCCCCGATGTGGAGTGATTCATGCAGCTGGCGGGCTTCCTGCAACGTCCATACGCCTTTTGCTGCGGCGTCCGCCTTGTCGTTGCCTGTTTGGAAGTAACCTTTGATTGGGTCGTGGCTGTTGGCGTGAATGATGGATACGGTGCCCTGTCGTGAAGAGAGTGCTTCTTCCAGCATTAGGGCTGCTGTAGATGTTGACACACCTGGTCCTGCCATGGCTAGGCAAAGCCTTGCCACGAATATAGAGTCCGTTACTATATTGAGGTGCTCATCTTTGAAAAGTCCGCACGCTAAGACCACTGCTGCTGCTTCCAGTTGCTGCACTGACAGTGTGGGGTCACATGCTTTGATGCAATGCCATTGCTCTCCTGCCTGCCACACTGCCGTTGCCGTAGAAGTCGTGGAGGAAGCGTCCGTGAAGACTGTTGGTCCTGGCTGCGGTCGGTCCTTGACCTTTGGCGGTATGTCTATGTCGACGATGGTCAGCAACCGAGTCCAGGGCGGTTTTGCTGAGTAGGAGATTTCTCCTCCGAAGCCGGTGAGAGCAAGGGCTAGGTGCTCTGAAATTGCGGGTGACTCTGCAGACGGTTGCTTGCGAAAGGGAAGGTGTATTCTTGTCGGCTCAGTTCCTAGGTGTCTCAGGGCGAGTTTCCTGCCTTTCCTGATGAGGTTGGCGACGCATTCGACTCCTGGGGAGAATGCACGGGCAGGTCTCCCGAGGACCACCCATTGGATCGGCCGGGCCTTTTCCGAAGGCCCTTGTGCCAGTGCCCCTACTCCGCCCTTTGGCGTGAAGTGTATGTATAAGTCCAGGGGCATGGCCGGGTTCCACCGGGCTAGCGTGCCAGTGGACATCTGCTGATCGATGAAATCGAGGGAGCTCGCCGCTTGTGGTGTCAGCTCCTTGGGTTCCCAGGGGTGTTGTCCCTTCAGGAGGTCATATAAAGGGTCCATGACCTCGGGGGGGATCAGGACGACATTGCGGACCCACTGCAGCGATCCCACCAGGCATTGCACATCGTGAAGTGTCCTGATGTCCCGGTTGATCCTTACCTTGGGAGGAGTCACGTAGGAGCTTGTGATCCCCACTCCCAGGAAGGTCACGCAGGGTCCTCTCTTGACCTTTGCGCTGGCGATCTCGAAGCCGTTGGCCCGGAGGGTTTCTGTGATCGCAGACACCAGGTGGTCCACCTGGCTCGTCGATGGTGCAGCGACCAGGATGTCGTCCATGTATTGGATGATGGTTGCGGCAGGGTAGGAATGTCGGACTGGCATCAGCGCTCTGTCCACGGTGATCTGGCAGATAACCGGACTGTCCACTAGGCCCTGGGGAAGTACCCTCCATTGGAAACGGAGGTTAGGCCGATTACCGTTTGGAAACGCGACGGAAAAGGCAAAGCGTTCTCTGTCGTCTGGATGCAGGGGTATCGAGAAGAAACAGTCTTTGATGTCCAGTACTGCGCATGGCTGTCCTTCAGGGATGGCTGAATTCATGGGTAGCAGTGTCTGGACCGGACCCATGGGTCGAATCGTCTTGTTCACTTCTCTCAGGTCGTGGACGAGACGATAACCCTCTCCGGACCTTTTGGGGATTACAAACACAGGGGTGTTCCATGGACTGGTGGAGGGTTCTATGTGACCCTTTTGCAGTTCACGGTTAACCAGTTCCAGCAAAGCTGCCACTCGAGGCTCTGACAAAGGCCACTGCTCCCTCCAAACAGGATCTGATGATTTCCAAGTCAATTTGATCGGCAGCTGAGGGTGTACAGCAGTGGCCCCTATGATAAATTTGTAATCTTGACTCCTAGCATAGCAAGGACGTCCCTTCCTATTAGTGGCGGAGAGTTTTGCAAAATGTAGGGGTAAATTGCTACTGTCTGTTCTGGTCCCTTGTTTGTGTGAAGTGTGATAGCCACCAGCTGGGTGCTTTTCCATGCCCGGGTTTGTCCCCCCACCCCGTTCACTGGGGGGACTTCCTTAAACCGCCAATGTCTGGGCCAATGTCGCTGAGGGAGAATCGTGCAGTCTGATCCCGTGTCTACCCAAAACTGAAGTCCTACGATGTGGGGGTCCTGGCTGCCATAGAGGCGGCATGTCCCCCACACCCTCGGGGGTTCCTTCCCTATTCTCATGGCCAGGGCCACCCAGGGGTCCCGGTTTGGGGCGTCCCCTGCTGACCCTGTTGCGCTTGCGTGGCTTGTGATGATGGGGGGTGCGAGAGTGCAGTTGGTGGTACTGCATAGCTCTGCCATTGTATTGCTGGTGAGGGTGCAATACTGACTGCCTCCTGTGGGAACATAGGGTATGAGGATCCCCTGCCCCACTGTGGGTTGGCATAGATGGGCCGTCTCGCATCCATAGTGGGAGGGGGCTGGATATGGCCCGCACGCCCCCCCCCTCTCCCGTTTCCCCGGGGCCGGGATCTACAGTCCCTAGCGAGGTGACCTCTCTTCCCACAGCTCCAGCAGGTCCCTCTGGGGCGCTGTTGGGGCGAGGGTGTTGCCTGGGGACGCTGTGCCGGCTGGGGGCAGTCAGCCGCAACATGACCTGACTGACCACATTTGAAGCAGGCCATCACACTGGTTAGGGTTTGCACGGTTGCCTGAAGTGGGGTCAGCTGCTCTTCCCTCACAACATGCTTAATCATGTCAGCCAGGCTGGCCCCGGCTGGTAGGGAACGCAATATATCTTTGGTTACGGTGTTACATTGTTGCCGAAGGCAGTCAGTTACCACCGGGCCTTTTGCGACAGCGGGTAGATTAGAAGAGTCCACGGCAGCCTGAAGGCGGTCAACAAATTGTGTAAAGCTTTCACTCTCCCCCTGTTTGATGGTCGACCATGGTGTCGGTCTGGCCACCACCCTGGATGCGGCGCGTATAGCTTCTCTGGCCGCCCGGGAAGTCGCCCTGACTTCCTCGATCCGGAGCTGGGCAGCTTGTTGCTGGGGTGTGGCCACTTCGTCGTGCTTCCCCAGCAACCTAGATAAACTCGACCCGTGGAGTGGCTGCCCTTCCCCCGCCGTCTGAGCGAGCATGGTTGCACATTGGTCCGTCCATTCCTGCTTAAATATTATCAAACCCGCCCCATCAAAAAGCATACGGCTTATTTGCACTATATCGAAAGGGAGTAAATCATCATTGCTGAAAAGACCATCCACGAGAGTGGAAACCACCCCTGAGTTAATTCCTTTTTCTGAAATGGCTTTTACTATTGTTTGAACGTCTTTGGAATTAACGGGAGTATACGTTCTTTGCTGGTTCCCCTGGGGTCCCGTAATTCTCACCGGAAAGGCATGCACCGATGCTGCGGATGCCCATTCCGCGCATTCGATTTTGATTTTACCCCAATCGGTGAGTTCGTATTGGGGCTGGTTCCCGGTTGTGTTAAAAGTTTTAATTGGTTTCGTCCGAAACCGCACTGATTCTGTTTTCTCTGCTTCCGAGTCGCTGCTGGACTCGGTGGGCTCCGCAGAGCGATCCGGGGAGCTGTGGCTCCCTTCAGAGTCGGAAGTCGACTGCCAATGAACTTCCGCTCTCTGCTGCCGTTTTGTCCGGCTACGGCCCCGCTCCTCCCCTCGGGGGCGGTGCTGATGTTGCTGGCGGTGCCGCCCCCTGGGCTCGCCCTGCCTCCCGCAGGGAGGGATCTCTCCCATATATGGTGGCATCAGTGGGCGCGGCTCCCGAGCGAGTGCCTGCCCTCTGTTGCACCCCCACGCATGCGCGTCTGCTGGGACCCACGGCTCTCGGCCGGGCATGGGCTCAGCGCTGGTTTCCCGCGCATGCGTGTTCGCGGCTGGCCACGGTTCTGGGTTCGTCCCGCCGCGGACCGGCGGGCTCCACCCCTCTCCCCGGCCACCCGCGCCATATTCAAACGGGTAGGGCGGCGGTTCCCCTCCGCCGCTCGCCCGTGCACTAGCCCTCTCGATATTTCGGGCTTCTGTCGCCAACCCCTCCCAAAAGGACCGTGCGAGTCCCTCCGCTTCTTGCGCTAAGTCGGCTAGCGGCGGGGAAGGGTTGGGCGAGGGGTCCGCGGGCACCCCGGGGGGCTCCGGAGGTGGTCTGGGCCCCGGCGGGTCCCCCGAAGGGGTCAGGGGGTCCCCCGGGGGCTCTGAGAGCTCCGGGGGCTTTGGGCTGGAGGAGGGATGGGTCGCGCCCGGCCCCCCCGTCTCCCCGCTCTCAATCGGGTCGCCACCAGGGGGGTTTCGCGTTCCCGCCCCCTCCCCCTGCTGTGGCGCGATTAACAAACAGGAGCGCGCAACGTTCCACGTCTCCTGTTCTTCTAATGCTTTGCGTAGGGCGGCTTCTGCCTTCCCCCACGCTTTCAGGCTTTTGCTGCTGCCTGTGGCTTTTGTGTCCTCTGCTAGCGCGACAGTACATTTCTGCCACACCCCAGGGTGTAATATATCTATGGGTCGAGAAATAACCCCAATCTCTAGGAGTCTCGTCAATGCGAGATTAAAATTCCTGAGTTCACATTTGATTCCCCATTGCATATGTATCAAACTTACGACCTTCGCTATCGCTTCCATACGAATTGCGGGTCTCTGGGGCGTCCCCCTTCTTCGTTATGGCCGTTCCGGCGTTGAGTGCTGTCCCCTGGCCAGGAGTACTCCCGTCGCCCGGACTCGTCCCTCCGTCCCGATCCCGGGTTTCGGCACCACTATGTTGCCTTCTTGTGAAGGCCGCGATGACCTGGTTTCAGGGGCCCAGCACTTCGATCTCCTTTGTGGGATCCCTTGTGGCCAATAACGGACGCTGACACCAATGTGGTGGACGGTTAAAGGCGTTTATTGAGGGGTCTTTAGGGTATTTATGGACTGAGGGGTCTCTCTACGTCAGACAGGGGTTTGGCTATACTTTCTAGGGTTAGTGTGGAGTGGAAAGTTACTGGCATGCATAGGTTAGGGGGGCTACACGTCTGGCTACATTCCGAGGGTGATCCTTATCTATGGGGAGGGGGGTAGAAGGATTCCTGTAACTTTCCGTTACAGCCCGAAATCTTCCGAGCGCCTGTCCCTGGCCTACCACACGGGGCCGGCACCGAGCTGGGCTGTGCGGGCCGGGCAGCGTGGACAGTCCTTCCCCAAGCACTTGGCCGGGCTTGGTGTGTCCGGGGTTGCCTCAGACACTCGGGGCAAGGGATTCCGTCCAACCGGGGCCACCTTGGGTGGGGAGGGGCTGGCCCCGGGGCACATGGCAGCGTGTCCAAGGGCCCTTTGTGACACGGTGCAGCAGGGTCACTGAGTGGAACGGGACATCTGAGCAGCCCTTTGTGACACGCGCTGACATAGGTGTCGGCGGCGCCGTGGCCACGCCACAGTGCTTGGTGCACGCGACGGGACAGGACGGGACAGAGCGGTGCTGTGAGGAGCCCCCGCACAGCCGGCTCATTCCTTGCTGACCCGGAGCTTTTCCCAGGCGTTCCTCCTGCGGCTGGCCTCACGGCCAGACCTCGGCACTCGGTGACTCGGAGCTTTTCCGAGGCATCTCCCATCCCTGCGGCCGGTGCCCTCGTGGCCAGGCCGTGGGGCTTGGTGACCTGCATCGTTCCTGAGGACTCTCCTGTCATTGTGGCAGGAGCCCTTGGGAACAGAGTGCAGGACTTGCTGTCCTGTAATCTTCCTGAGGCTCCTCTGTCGCAGGTACCTGCAAGGCAGGACTGTGGCACTCGCTGACTCGGACCCTTGACGGGGCATCTGTGTCCAAGGTGCCCTCGAGGTCAGGCAGCAGGATGGCAGGCAGACTGCTCGGCCTGTTCAAGGGGCTTCGGGGCAAGAAAAGCAAAGGCCCTGCAGCTGCCCCAGCACAGCAGCCTGCAGAGCCGGAGCAGTTGCAGCCGCTGCAGTACGGTGAGTGGCGGAGCTGGGCCGCAGGGCTGGTGCCTGCAGCCAGTCTGGCTCCATCCCATCCCATCCCATCCCATCCCATCCCATCCCATCCCATCCCATCCCATCCCTGTGGACATATCCATGGATAGGACAGAAGCTGGGCTGGAGCACCTGGCAGCCACGCTCCATCCCCCGGGGCATCCCGAGGCTCTCCCTGCCTGGGGAGCGCAGGGCTGGGCTGTGTTCTCCGGCCTCTCCCACAGCCCCTCAGCTCTGGCTGTGCTCGCTCTTTGCCAGATGCAGCCCAGGACCGGACACAAGAACAGGAAGCCGCCCGTGGCCGCTTGGGCAGAACGGCGCAGGTACCTGGGGCCATCCCCACCTGGGCTGGGCCTGCTGGCACTGCTCAGCCAAGCACCAGGCTTGGAGCGCTCCATGGATTCTCCCTCTCTTGCTGCCCTTCTCCTGCCGACCCTCTGTGAATTCATCACGTGCCTTTGGCAGGAAGAGACCGCCGGTGTGGGCACGGGCGTCTTGGCCAACCTTCCGTTCCTCGAGGCCGAGATCGATGCTGCCATGCTGGATTTGCTTGTGGAGAAGGGTGTCTCCAATGCAATGCAAGTAAGCAGCCTGGGGCAAGGGCTCGATGGCCCCAGCAGTGGTGCGGCGCCTCGAGCCGGCTCTGCCGGGCTCCCTGGGCCTTTGAGGCCCGGCCCAATGCGGTTGGAAGGGAAGCATTTCTCAGGGGGAGTTGCTGCTCTGGCAGCTCTCCAAGTCTCCCCGTGCCCTCTGCAGGTGCCCGCCATGGTGAGGTCCATCCACCAGTGGCTCACGGCCAATGAGGCTGCTGGGCACAGGCTGGACAAAACCCTTCTGGAGCTGACCGAGGAATACCCCTCTGACGTGCTGATCACCCTCTTGCGCTGGGCCCCATCGTGTGACAGGTGGGGCAGCCCCACATGCCTTGAGGGCTTTGGGTTCACCGGCCCATCACCCTGTAGAGCCTGTCCCTGCTGACTGCCAGACAGGCGGGCAGTTCCAGGATCCTCTGGCTCCTCGGTTTTCCAGGGCTGCCATGTCAGCTCCTGAGCCTGGTGCCACGCTCCCTCCCTGCCCCTCGGGGCCTGTACCCACGTGGGCTGGCTGGCCGCTGCCGGCCAGGGGCAGTGGGCAGAGGCAGGGCTGAGGGCCAGCGCGGGGCCCTGCACCTGCCCAGGCCACGGTGCTGTGGCCGAGACAGCCCTGACACAGAGCTCTGACCCCACAGAGCTGCCGCCACCATGTGGGGAACCATCATGTCCTCGAGCAGGACTGCGGAGCCGGCGCTGCGGCTACTCCTCGATGTGCTGAGCGCCTGGCCAGTGCACAGCGCGTACACCTCCGATGGGGACAACGCAGGAGTCTTTGCCCTGGCTGTGAGTTTCTGGTGCCGGCCTTTGCCAGCCCCCAGGCCGCCTCTCCAGCAGCCAGCTCTCTGTCCTCCCCCCAGTTGCATCCCCCTGCCTCAGGCACTGGGCCGAATCCTGCCTTAGGGGCAGGGTTCAGGGGCACCAGGCCGGCTGCTCCCCCCGTGTCTCCCCCGGCCTCTCCCTGGCATGCTCAGGCCCTGCCACGTGGATGTCTTGGCACTGAGCCTTGTCTCTGGCTGTTTTATTTCTTGCAGGCAACCGTGGCCCTGTGGAGAGTCTTCAATCTGGCCTGGCGCTCGCCTGTGGTGCTGGAGTATTTCTCCTATCTCTTTCTGCGTCTGCTCTTCCAAGCTTACATCAGCATGCAGGATATGCCAGAAGAGGTTGAGACCTTCCGGCAGGGATGCCAGGAGCAACACGGCCTCTCCGCCAACCCCAACAGGTGCTCCATGCCAGTCCTCCCAGTCTCCCCATCCCTCCCACGCCCCCAGGGCAGGAGCCGGGGCTCCCAGCGTGACCTGGGCTTTGCTCTGCACACAGCTTTGCGCTGCAGACCCTGAAGGCCCTGCTCTGCCAAATGCACTATGAGCACGTGGTGCTGTCCATGGAGCGCAAGCGTGCCTGGGACACGCTGCTCTGTGCCGACACCCACCACTGTGCAGTGCGTCTGCTGGCCAGGTGAGACCTCGTTCTCCCCACCGCCCCTCTCCTTTGTGCCTGCAACGCCCCACACAGTCCCCGTGCTCATGGGCAGCAACGCCTTGTCACCAAGGGAGGCATGAGCAGACTGGAAAAGGCCGGCACAGGAGGCTGCCTGGGAACAGCTGCCTCCCAAAGCGCCCTCGGGATGCTCGGGAGCAGACCAGAGCTCTGCCAGTCAGCCCTGGGAGAGGTTTGCCCGCCCGGCCCAGGAGCAATGGTGCCTTTTTCTCCCTGCCAGGGAGATGCGCCGTGTCTCCATCATCTGGTGTTGCGGCATGGCATCCTGCCTCTTTGACCTGCTCAGCCAAGGCATTTCAGACTGGGTGCTGCCCGCCCTGGCCTTCCTGGTGGAGGTGAGCCCCATGGCCAGCGCTGCCTGGCTGAGCTGCCTCCCAGCCCTCTGTCCTCTTGTAGCCGCAGCTGCCTGGGACGCTGCCCGTGCCCTGTGCTGCTGCCTTGGCTCGGCCCTGTGCACTTCTGAGCTCCTGCCAGCTGGCCACCTCTGTGCCTGCTCTCTTCCTGCTCTGTGCCTTTCAGGTCCTGGATTGCCTGGACTTGAGCGAATGCGGTAAAAAAGTCCTGGAGATCTTGACAAGGCACCTGCAGAGCGAGTCCAGGCAGATGCGTGGCGTGGCGCTGCGAGGCCTCGTGGTGCTCACCTCGATGGTGAGAAGGAGGCAGCAGCTGAAGCTGTGCTGGCAGCGTGGGGCTGGGGCAAGCAGCCCCTTGGCCTTAGCTGGGCTTTGGCAGCTGTGGCAGCTGCTCCCAGCTCTCCAGGGTCGCTGTTCAGCTGCCTGAGTGCTTTGGGACAGGCCTTGGGCCTCTGAGCCCTGCAGCAGCAGCAGCAGCAGCGTGAGGTTGCCCAGCCTTGTTTTGCACACAGGATCCAAGCACGTACAGCCTGACTGAAAGCCTTGGGAAGCTACTGTGGGATAGGGATGAAGACATCGTGGAGAAGACCCTCATTGTGCTCAGCCTCCTGCTGCTGCAGAAAGACCTGGCAATAGCCAGCCCCATCGCCCTGCAGCTGGCTGAGGCGCTCTGGCACCTCTTTGACAATGTGAGGCTCCGTGCCCCCAGCCACGGGCACTTGGGTGCTGCCTTGGGCCTGGGCACAGGGAGGCCTGGAGCAGCTGATGTGGAGGGCTTTGGCTTCCTTTTCCACAGGACAACAGCCTTGTGCAGCTGCTCTCCATTCGCCTCTTCCAAGACGTGATCGCCTTGGTAGTGGCAAAGGGAGAAAAGGCCCTGAAGAAGCACGTGAGCCAGAGCCTGCTCCCATTCTTCTTCCACTGCCACGATGAGAACGGGCGTGTGGCACAGGTGAGGCCTCCTGGGTGTCCCCATGGAAGGAGCTCAGCTGCCTCCCCAGCCCCTGGCACCTGACGGGCTCCAGCCTCCTCCCGGCCCTGGCACAGAGATGCGGGTCCGGTGCCCTGGGCTGCGGTGCCAACTCTGGGTCTCTGCTGCTCTGCAGGCCTCTCGGGAAACGCTGCTTTCTGCAGTAAGCTTCCTGAAGAGGAAGGATCTCAAGCAGCTGCTGCAGACGCATCAGATGTGGAGATTTGCCGAGTGCTTGGTAAGGACAGCCTGGCATGCCCAGCCCAATCCCTGGAGAAGCCGCCTGCCCCCGGCGCCCGGTCTGTGGGGCTGGCAGCTGTGGCCCCTTCCCTGTGCCGCAGGCAGGGGCACCAGCCTGCGCCCCACACGCCGCTCCCTTGCCTGGGCCGTGCGGGCTCTTCTCCAGGCTCCTCTGGCCCCAAGGCCGGTGCCGATGGAGGCCCGAGCCAGCCGGGCTCTGCTGCGGGGCGGCACCGCGGCTCGCCGGGCCCTCCGCCCCGTGCCGAGCCCGGCGCCTGCGGCTGCTGGCCGGGCCTCAGGGCTCTGTGGGCAAGGGGAGCAGTGGCGGCCGTAGGCAGCGCCCGGCCCAGGGGCAGGGCCCGCATCAACCCTTTCCCTCCGTGCCCCGCCGCTCTCTGCAGCTGGCAGAGGACAGGAGCCGAGCGGCCGAGCACCTGCGCCTGGCCCTGCCCTACGTGCGGAGCGCACAGGAGCCCCTGCGAGAGGCGGCCGTCAGGTTCATGGGTGAGCGCCAAAGCCGGCTCCCTCCCCGGCCCGGCCCGCCGCAGCTCGGCCCCAGCCCCGCCTGCTGGCCCGGCAGCAGGATCCGGGCGCGGGCATGTGCAGCCCCGGCCGGGCTCGGCATTGCTGCTGCCGCCCTCTGGCAGCCGTGGCCTGGGGCGGCAGCGTGCGCCAGGGGCCCGGGCTGAGCCCTGCCGGGCCAGCAGGGCGTGTGGCCTCGGGGCTGGCAGCGCCCGTGGGCGGCTGCTGTGGCTCTGAAGGCAGGACACGCTCTGTGTTCCCCAGGCATGGCCGGGCGCTTCCTGACAGGGCAGCAGCCGCACTTCCGCATCATCTGCAGGGGTGAGTGCGGCCCGCGGGCTCTCGCCGGGGGCTGCCGCTGGCACCTGCGTTCCCTGGCCCGCCCGCCCACGGCTCCGCTCCCTGCGCGCCCCAAGGTGCCCACAGCACAGACACCTTGCAGGCGCCTGGGGGACATTCCTGGCCAGCAGCTGCCAGCTCGTCCTTCTTGCCTCCTGCTTCCTCCAGGCCGTGCCAGGAGCTGCGTGCTATGCACGAGCCTGGAGGCTCTCCCCAGCTGCCCGCAGATCCAGCCTCTGACTGGGCCTCTGTTTCTCTCTCTGCAGCCCTGCAGGACATGACGGATGACACCAGCCCTGCCATCTCATGCCTGGCGCTTCAAGCTCTGTACATCCTTTTAGCTCTACAGAGCGTTCCCTTCTCCCGACTCCAGAAGATGCGAGACCAACTGCGCCGCCTCTGGCACTCGCGGCCTTTGCTGTGTGGCCGTGGCTGAGTGTCCTGCTGCGGCACTGTGCAGAACTGCTCCGGGAGGCTGCGTCTGCTGGGGCCACCTGAGCCTGCGGGGAACACCTCTCCTCTGCCAGCACTTCCTTTCCCTTCACCCCCTAGAGGAACATTAAATTGCTGTTGTTGGATAGCCGGCTGTCCAGGAGCTTTCTCTTGGTGCAGAGTGTCTTCAGGCCAATGGGGAAGAGGGGGAAAAGGCTGCTTGGTCTGTGCAATTTGCCCAAGCGTGCGGTGTGGAAGGGAAAGTGTGGAAGAATGGCTGGAGGAAAAGGGCCATGGATCCCTGGAAATGTTGTACAAGCAAGCCCCATGATAACTGAGCATACATGTTAACTTAGCAGCTTGGCATAAGTGGGCCGCACTTAGCATAACCAGGCCGCACACCATGATAGGAAGATGCTGTGTCCTGCCTGCTGACAAGGTCGAACGGGCAAGGACAGCAATGAGAATAGAAACCATAAAGTATGCATAACCACAAAGTAGGAGGAATATGTAAATGTAATCTCTTCCTTTAAACCAAGAAACTCATGACATGTATGAGCAATTGAACCAATAAACTAACGACAAGTATGCATAATTACTGGAAAACAATATAAAAGTACCGGTGTACTCAAGATAAACCGAAGCTTGCTTTACCAATCATATTGATTGACTGCTTGTCTTCCCTCGCCGCCATCAGGAGGGGGCTGTGGGATGCTGAGAGGGATGGGAGGGGCTTTGGTGGCTCCTGGCCAGGACAAAAAGGGATCGGGGGGAGGTTTCCGGGGGTCCTGGCTGTGCTGGGGGCCACAGGGAGGGCGACGTGACCTTTCTCAGCTGGCCAACTGTCCACAAAGCTCTCCACATTTCCCCCATTTTTCTGTTGAACAAGCATGGTCTGATTAAATGCAGCAGATACCATCTTTTGCACCATGTTCTGTAGGCATATGCAAAACCACAGCAAAATTAATACTAACAACAAAGCTATAATGCTCACTATAATGCTGACCTTAACAATAGAGCGTAACCATGATCCCAGGCCTAAAGATTTGAGCCATCCATCAATACCAAAGCCTGATTCTACCTGTAGGTTTCCAGTTAACCGCTCCAGTGTGGAGAGCTTTGTGGAAGTTGGCCAGCTGAGAAAGGTCACGTCGACATAATAGCGTTGGTTAAGTTAGAAGGAGGCAAGTCTAGGATTCAGCAGTCAGTGTCCAACCACTGACAAGGAGATTGTTCCCTTGGTGCAACAACAGGATAGAGGAGAGGATCTCTTTCCAAAAATATGAGGATAGTTTCATCAGAATAACCACAAGAATGTAGAAGTAGTAACAAAATAACCAGAAGAATATAGAAGTAGGTGTGGTTGACTGAGAAGTAATTAACCAATAATGAGCTCAGCTTTGCAATATGTATAAGCCAAATTAACACCAATATAAATATGTGTGAACTATCAATAAAGTTGGAGACTTGCTGATCACGCATATTGTGTGCCGCATTTCTTCCGCAGATCCAAGAAATTCCTGGTTTTGTGTCACCAATGCAATCACCTGTAAAGCCTGAAAATATGAGCTCTCATTCAAGGGCTTCCAGGAACACTTAAACCTACAGCAATTCTCCTTCAGAAAACCACAGTAGCTATGTCTCCTATAGAAAGACCAGATAAACCTCTCAGGAACCAGAATGACCCTTTTGTTCCCCTTTATGACTTGCTGAGAAAAAGAATAAAATGGGATTGGACTTCTTTTCAGGAGGAAACATTGCAATTACTGATTTTTGAAGTGACAGCACACCAAGCACTGGACCCTGTCCATCCCACAGATCCCTTTCAGCTGGAATATGGATTTGCCTCCTCACAGCTTTCCGTTCATATACGGCAGCGGGGTCCTGAGGGTCTGACAAAGCCTGTTGGTTTTTATTCCCATGGTTTCAGAGATACTGAAAAAAGGTACACTGCCTGGGAAGGGGGGTTGTTTGTGGTTGGCTTGGGAAAGAGTAAATGTAAATGATCACAAATTGATAATTGATGCACTTGGTGCTACACAAAACAACGTTTCTTTGGCTCTCAGCTGTATCCAGGCACAATTGTGGATGCAGTCAGTTGCTGCCTCAGTTATAAGAGAAGGTGAAGAATGCATTTTTCCCACTGAAATTCAGAAAATAATTTGGGACAGTGCCACTGACTTTGAAGGAGAATTCCAATCCTGGTGGAACCTGGTGAATTTTACCTATGACCCCATTTCAAATACAGCCACAGCTTTTGTGTTAACCATACACAATGCCTCAGAGCATTTGATTTTCCCTGTTACAGCATTAGAACTGAATTACAGCGGAGCTGTTCTCTATCCCATAGAGAATGGGCCCGTCAAATTGGTGAGAAATGGCAAACTGTTAATTTGGAATCTTGTATTGTCCGAGAACAACAAGGGCTCATCTGTGAAAGCAATGCAATCATAGCTCATTACATTCGTTTAGACACAGAGCAAAATATCTGTCATTTTGAAATTCGTCCTAATGAGACTTCTGAAACAGTCCTTACATACATAGGCAATAGATGTGCATGCTTAGAACTGCTTGTCATTTTGTATTTGTAGAAAACGTGGTAGGAGATACTAAAAATCTTTCAACTTTCTGTGCTTGTAACTTTACCAAGATTGCAGGATGGGATTTCTCTTATGAAGCTCCAGTCACCTCTCACTACCCATTGCAATCCAACTACACACTGATTCACAAACTGATGCCTACTCCTATTGGGATGGATCTCACTTTGGTAAGACAACTGCTGCTCCATCGAGACTTAGTTGAAATCCTTGAGAAGATTGAGAAAAACGCACAGAAAGCCCTGGTGACTGTTCATCACAATGTGAGACAGATACCCCGTGTCATGGAAAGAGTGGAGAAAGATGCCGAGCACAGGGGGTGGGATACTCTTTTAGGTGGTCTCCTACTGCCACGGGTGTCCTGAGCAGTCTGTGTCATCCCATTGTTATCCTTTTGATACCAAATCTGTTTGGTTTTATTTTATCAGCAGTCCCATTCGTTATGAATTGGAGCATGAAACAGCTGACAAGATTGACGTCTATAGTTAATGCACACAACTTGGCTGATGTCCTGTGCACTGTGAACATCCCCAAGCCTTTGACACAAGGCAATTATGAATGAAGCAAATGTGTTTTGGAATAATCCTTAATTTCCATTTATGATTTTGTGGGAATTACTTTCGATTTTTAGTGAATTGTTTTAGAAAATCATTTTTTAAAGTTAATGCTTGTATTATGATTTGTTTATTGCTTTTTGCTTTTAATTATTTGTGATTTGTTTTGCCAATTTGAGAATTGTTATAAAAATAATACTATTTTAATTAATTAACCACTTGTAAATTGTTATGAAAATAATACTGTTATAATCAATATTAATTATGTTTGTTTATTGTCTCCCTTTTTCCCCTCCTTTTCCTGTCCTTTCTTTTCCTCCTTTCTCTCTCTCTCTCTCTTTTCTCTCTCTCTCTGTCATACTGTCTCTACATTTCCAAGTACACTACCAATGTACAGCAAGTCATAAAGACCCATCAGCGACACTCCAGAGTTCTGCTGATGAAGATCCCTCAAGACAATCGTGAGTCACGGGGTCGTGTCAGAGTCTGTCCGAATTTTCCCTCATCTCCCTCACGATCGTCATTGGGGACCAGTGAAGAGAAGACCCCCCCTGTCTTAAATCTCTGGCTCCAAAGGAGAAAGTCATGTGCCTGAGACCTGAGAGCGTTGCCAAGCCATTGTTTGCACAGGTGTTGTTTGCTGTGTGCTACACTGAGCCCAATGAGAAGAAGAAGGAAGCACCGTGCCCTTTGTGCAACAACAGCCTTGGGAGCTGTCCCACCTCTCGGCCTGGCTGGACTTCTCCTGAGTTCTGGGTGGTCCCCCCACAGAAGACCCTCACCTGTTTTACAACCACCGTGACAGACAGACTGAGATGTAAGGAGCCTCTCCATCAAGGACTGAGACACGAAACCCCCATGTGAAAAGGCCCCTCTGCTCCTTCCAAGGACTGGCACTGAAACCCCCAGCCCGGGGCAGGTGTGTGGGGGAGGCAAGCTGACCAAAGCGAGATGTTTGCCTGCAGGTTGTGACCGCTGGACCAAGAACACAATGGCTCTCGTTTACTGCTGAGAACATGGACTACCTGTTACATCTATTCCTTATTGTATCTGTTTCCCCCCTCCCCGGCAATTTCCAATAGAGTTATCATAATAAAAACCTCTGAGTTAGTGAGAGACTTTGAGATCTCCCCGATGTAACAGGCGGATCCTCGACTGGACTGGACCAAAGGACTTCGTCTCTACGTTTGGTAGCTCTATTCCCCTCTTTCTCTCTCTCTCTCTCTCTTTTGTCTCTCTCTCTTACTCTATCTTTTTCTCTCCCTTAATCCCTCTCTCGCATTTTGTGGGGTCATTCAATAAAGGTGCATTTGTTTTGATTATCATTGCAAACCCCCTTGTACCGTGTCGGTTCTTTTTGCACCCTGAGATCAAATCCACGAACCATCACGAAACCCGTCTGTGAGGATGGATCGTGACAGCCCCCGAGGACCCCTCCCCAAATTCCCCCCCAAAGCCCCCACAGCACCCCCAGACCCCGCTAAATCCCCCTCAAGTTCCCCCCAGATCCTCCCCAAATCCCCCCCAAACGTCCTCAAGACCCCTCCCCAAATTCCCCTTACGACCCCTCCAGGACCCCTCACCTGTTCCTGCGCCTCCTCAGCAGCTCCCGGAGCCCCCCGTCCTCTCCCAGCGCCTCCCCCGCTCTCTCCACCGCCTCCCGCAGGACCCGCCCGAGCCCGGGGCGGCTCCCGGGGGTCCCTGAGGGGGTCCCGGCGGGCGGCGGGGGGGGAAGAGACACCCGCTCCATGCTCAGCCCCGGGGTCAGGGGGCGCCGCTTCGGGATCGGCTCTGATTGGCTGGAGCGGGGCGGAGCGGGCGGGAGTTGCTTCGAGGAGACGCCCGGTGATTGGTTGTTTTCGTAGAGGGCGGGGTGATTGACAGCAGAGGGGTGGGGGAGGCGGGCTTTGGCAAAGGGAAGGCGCGCAGTGATTGTTTAGATAGAGGCAAAAAAGGAGGGAGTTTCTGAGGGGAGACGCCCGGTGATTGGTTGGTTCAGCTCGAAGGAGGCGGGAGTAGCTGAAGGGAGGCGTGCGGTGATTGGTTGGATCGGCGCACGGGGAGGCCGGTGTTCTTGAGGGGAGACCCATGGTGATTGGCTCGTTTGGGGCAGGGTGCGCCGTGATTCGTTAATTTGGGAGATTAAGCACGGTGATTGGATCGTTGGGGCGGGCCGCGCCGCTATTGGCTGGGAAAAGTACGGGATTATTAAGGGAACATTCCCATTTTTTGGGGGGAAAAACTCTTGAATTTTTAAGGAAAAATTCCCGTTCTTTGCAGGAGAAACATTCCCGACATTTTTGACCCTACATGACCCCAAAACACTTGCAATAATCCCCAAATAACCCCAAATAACCCCAAACAATACCTAAAAGTCCCCCAAATAAGCCCAAAGAAATACAATAACCCCCAAAAAACAAAACAAGAAAACCCCAAATTAAACCCCCAAACAACCCCAAATGATTTCAAGTACAACTAAAAAAAAAACCCCATATACACCAACATAAACCCCAAGAACCCCAAATAATTCCAAATCAGCCCAAAGAAACCCAAATAAGCCCAAACAAACCCAAATACTTTCAAATAAACCTAAATATCTCCAAATAACCCCAAATAAACAGAAATAAACCAAGTAAAACCTAAGATAAACCCCAAATAGTCCATAAATAGCCCCAAATCAACCCCAAACAATCCCTAAATAAACCCAAAGAAACCCCAAGTAACCTCAGTTCCTCCCGTCCCCACCCCAAAACATATCCCGACCAATCAGAACGCGCAGCACTGATGACGATCCAGTTGATGCGCAGAAACTCAGAGCACTGGCCCCGCTCAGTGATTTTCAGCCAATCAGCGCCCGGCCCGACTCTGACTCATCAGTTGCCAGGCACAGACCAAGGCCTCTTACTGCGGTACTCACAGACCGCACGGGGTAATTTCCAGCCAATCAGAGCGTGTCTCGCTGATGACTCATCAGTTGCCAGCAGCGCAATTTGGGGAGGGGGAGAAGGTGACCTTGGGGATGGGCTGGGGACCCCAAATTAATGCAAAACGGGGTCGGGACCCCAAAACGGAGCAGGAGGGGCCTGGAGCCCCCAAAACCAAACACGGGGGAGGGGACTGGGGGAAGGATCGGAAAGGGGAGGGAGAGTGGGGAAAAGAGGGGGGTGGGACCCCCAAATCGAGGTGGGAGGGGTATGGGACACCTAAGGTAAGCTGGGAGGGGAATGGGATCCCAAAACTGAGCTGGGAGGGGGATGGAACACCCCAAATTGAGCTGGGAGGGGGGTGGGAACCCCAAACAGGATGAAGCCAAGTTTGTTCCTGGAATGTGTAAAGTAGTTTATGGATATTCATGAGGGTCTATAAATATGCAACAGGGTGATGTCATGGGAGACAAGGACCATCGAGCAAAGGTTGTTATGGCCATCAAGACCCCCCAGTAATTTCGGGGACACCTCTTAATTAATCTGGTTTTAATTAAATCAGCCTGTTGCATATTCATAGACCCTCAAGCATATCCATTACCTAATTTACATATTTCAGGAACTATTTTACATGGCTTGTCCTTGGGGATGTCTCCCCATTTCAGGAGCCTCCACTGAAATGGAAAATTTAAACCCTCTCCCTTTGATTACTACTACTACTACTACTACTACTACTACTACTACTACTACTACTACTACTACTGCTGCTGCTGCTACTACTGCTGCTACTACTACTACTCCTACTACTAAATTAAAATAATAATTATTTTGGAATTAAGGAGCTCTCAGGCAAAGATATGGGAGTAGAAATAACAGTTCTTTATTAGGAAAAATTAAAAATACAAATGCAGTAGTACAAACAAAAAAAAACAGTGACAGAGTCAGAATCCTCTGGGAATCCAGTGAAAAAGGTTGATCCTCTTGGAATCCAGTGGGAAAAGATTTATCCTCTGGGAATCCAATGGGAAAAGATTTATCCAGTGGGAAATGTGGGAGATTAGGGACCGACCGCAAGATCTCGCGATGTTGGGGCAGACAGAACCCCTCCCCTTTGCCGTTAAAGTTACTTAGCCCCCGTTTTGTTGGCCGTTAACCCCCGTTATCTATAACCCCGTGGAACCGTCAATAAACGCCATTCACCGTCCACCACCTTGGTGCATGCGAGTACTTGGTCCGAGTGGCAGGAGGGTTGCTGCCGTGCCATTCCCGATCCAGGCCGTCACGCCTCAAACGGAGGCAACAGGGAAAAGGGCTGATCCTCTGGGAATCCAGTGGGAAAAGGCTGATCCTCTGGGAATCCAGTGGAAAAACGTTGATCATCTAGGAATCCAGTGGGAAAAGCTTGATCCTCTAGGAATCCAGCGGAGAATGAGGCTGATCCCCTGGGAATCCCGTGGGAAAAGATTTATCCTCTGGGAATCCAGTGGAAAAAGCTGAAATTTTGGGAATCCAGTGGGAAAAAGGCTGATCCTTTGGGAATCCAGTGGGGAAACAGCTGATCCTCTGGGAATCCAGTGGGAAAAGGGCTGATCCTTTGGGAATTCATTTCTTACCCCCCAAAGACAGGGCAAAGGCAGGGCCATGGAGTTTTTATAGGGTATCCCAAGGGTGGAGTTGGGGTTTGGGTCAGGGGAGGAGTTCTCAGCAACACAAGAAGGGTGAGATCAAATTCCTGCCTCTTAGCAACAGCAGCACTCCACAAAGAACCTGTCCCCAAATCCTAAATTCCCTCTAAAACAACTGAGAAATTATGGAACTTCAGATATATTCAATCAATTTCCTTCATTTAACACAGCTTGGGGTGTTTTTAAAGGATGAAGGTGAAGCAGAGGAAAATTAAGGCCAAACCAAAAGGAGAAGCAGCCAGGGGTGTTCCCAACATGATCACAGGGAATGTGAGTGACCAGGGCTGTGCCCAAAGTGCCTCCTCCAGTGGGGGATGGAGCTGGAGCAGCGCACGAAGCTCTGCCCGCACTCGGGGCACTCGCAGGGCTCCCCTTACTGGTGCCTCCGTTGGGTCAAGATACAGCTCCTGGAGAAGCTCTTCCCACACTGGGGACACTCGTAGGGCCTCTCCCCTGTGTGGATGCACCGGTGGGTGATGAGGGTGGAGTTGTGCTTGAATCCCATCCCACAGTCAGGGCACTGAAAGGGCCTCTCCTCTCTGTGAATCCAATAGTGCTGGAGGAGACAGGAGCTGGTCTGAGACCTCTTCCTGCATTTATCACACTCATAGGGCCTCTCCCCAGTGTGGATCCTCTGGTGCTTGATCAGGTCCCAGTTCCACCTGAAGCTCTTCCCACACTCCACGCACCTGTGGGGCTTCTCCCCATCATGGAGCTGCTCATGGAGCACCAGCTCCGAGCTCTGGCTCCATCTCCGGCCGCCTTCCCGGCCCAGGCTGGCTCTTTCCCCCTCCCATCCCCGCCATCTGCGTTTGCAGCCCCTCCTCGTGCGGCAGCTCCGCGGCTTTTCCTCCCCGTTGGCTTCCTGCGCCGTGGAGCCGCTCAAAACGGCCTCTGCCACCAGGTTCTGCCGCGGGCATTTGTCCTCCCTGCTCTCCACGCTCAGCTCCTGCTCTGGGGGAGGAAGGACAAGAACAGCATGGGATTTGCCTCCATGCCACAGGCAAGGGCAAGGAGATCCCCTCAGGGCGTCCCCGGCAGGACGGCACCGCCACCCCCGATGTCCCCCCATGGGGCCTTTTCCGCTCAGCCTTGGACTTCTTCATTCTCCAAACATCTCCCAAAAACCCCAACCCAGGGACCCCCCGGGATATCCAGGCCGAGCTCCCCGTCCCCGCTGACTGGTGCGATGGGGGGGGCGATGATCCCACAGGTGGGGGCTGCGAATTCAGGCAGGGCTCGAGCGCGACTCCTTCAGCTCAGCCTCGATTCGCCTTTGTCCCTCCTCTTCCTCTTCCTCCTGCTCCTCCTGTTCCATCCCCCCTCCCATTCCTCTGTGTTATCCCCACCTTCTTCTCCTCTTCCATCCCTCCCCTTCCATCCCTTCTCCTCCTCCTCCACACTAACCCCACCTCCTTCTCCTCCTTCCATCGCTGCTCTCTCTCTGCCTTCCTCCCTCCTCTTTCATCTTCCCTCCCCCTGCTCCTCTCCCCTAACCGGCTGGAACCCTGAAGGAAAGGGGGCAGGGAAAGGGCGGGAACCGTGAGGGGAAAGGGGCGGGCTCAGGCCAATGGCGGCAACTGTGAGGGGACCCTCTGGGAGGCTGACACAGACTGAACATGAACGGGAGAGAAATCAGTAAGTCTGAGAGTTCTGTTTGCTATCGAATACATTCCACACACCCAGCCCCACACAATCCCCATCCCACCGCTCCAAATTGGCATCCCACTTTTCCCAATCTCCCCCCTCACCCGTCTCAGCCTGGCAACTGTGGAATTGAGTGAGTTTGGTGTGGGATTGAGATTTTTCAGGTGGGTGTGCGCACTTTTGGGGTAAGATTGAGCTGTTTTCACTGAGATTTGAGTGGTTTTGAGGTGACAGATCCATCCCTCTTGGCTTTTGCAGTGCAAAGAGATGCAAAAGAGAGAAACATTAAGGTCAAACCAAAAGGAGAAGCAGCCAGGTGTGTTCCCAACATAGATCACAGGGAATATGAGTGACCAGGGCTGTGCCCAAAGTGCCTCCTCCAGTGGGGGATGGAGCTGGAGCAGCGCACGAAGCTCTGCCCGCACTCGGGGCACTCGCAGGGCTTCCCTTACCGATGCCTCCGTTGGTGGTGGGTCAAGTTAGAGCTGCAGGAGAAGCTCTTCCCACACTGGGGACACTCGTAGGGCCTCTCCCCTGTGTGGATGCGCCGGTGGGTGATGAGGGTGGAGTTGCGCTTGAATCCCTTCCCACAGTCAGGGCACTGGAAGGGCCTCTCCTCTCTGTGAATCCAATAGTGCCGGAGGAGACAGGACCTGGTCTGAAACCTCTTCCTGCATTTATCACACTCGTAGGGCCGTTCCCCAGTGTGGATGCGCCGGTGGGTGATGAGGGTGGACTTGTACTTGAATCCCTTCCCACACTCAGGGCATTGGAAGGGCCTCTCCTCTGTGTGACTCTGATAGTGCTGGAGGAGATGGGAGTTGGTCAGAAACCTCTTCCCACACTTGGAACACTCATAGGGCCTTTCCCCAGTGTGGGTCCTCTGGTGCTTGATCAGGCTGGAGCTCTGGCTGAAGCACATCCCACACTCGGAACACTTGTACGGCCTTTCTCCAGTGTGGATCCTCTGGTGGCTGATCAGGATGGAGCTGCACCTAAAGCTCTTCCCACAGTCCCCACACTCAAAGGGCATTTCCCCAGTGTGGGTCCTCTGGTGCCTTATCAGGTGGGAGCTCATGGTGAAGCTCTTCCCACAGTCCCCACACTCGTAGGGCTTCTCCCCAGTGTGGGTCCTCTGGTGCTTCATCAGGTTGGAGCTGTCGCTGAAGCTCTTCCCACACTCCCCACACTCATAGGGCTTCTCCCCAGTGTGGGTCCTCTGGTGGCTGATCAGGCTGGAGCTGTCGCTGAAGCTCTTCCCACACTCCCCACACTCGTAGGGCCGCTCTCCAGTGTGGATCCTCTGGTGCTTGATCAGGTCCCAGTTCCACCTGAAGCTCTTCCCACACTCCACGCACCTGTGGGGCTTCTCCCCATCATGGAGCTGCTCATGGAGCACCAGCTCCGAGCTCTGGCTCCATCTCCGGCCGCCTTCCTGGCCCAGGCTGGCTCTTTCCCCCTCCCATCCCCGCCATCTGCGTTTGCAGCCCCTCCTCGTGCGGCAGCTCCGGGGCTTTTCCTCCCCGTTGGCTTCCTGCGCCGTGGAGCCGCTCAAAACGGCCTCTGCCACCAGGTTCTGCCGCGGGCATTTGTCCTCCCTGCTCTCCATGCTCAGCTCCTGCTCTGGGGGAGGAAGGACAAGGACAGCATGGGATTTGCCTCCGTGCCACAGGCAAGGGCAAGGAGATCCCCCCAGGGCTGAGCTGCAGCCGCCCCGGGGCCCTGCTGGGCTGGGAGATGGAGCAGCACAGAGGGGAAAGGGGCACTGACTTCCTCCTCACCTGCCTCAGTGTCCCGGGGCATCTTCCTCTTCCTCACAGCCTCCCTGGGGTTGCCAATGGGAAATCCTGGTTTGGGGAAAACAAGGGATGAGCGCGTTTGTAGGAGCGTCGGGGGGTAGGACGGTCGGGACGGGCGGAGACGAGAGATCTCTGCAGCCAGGCCCTGGAACTTGCGGTTGATTGCAAAGGGCCTGGGTGCAGGGCCCTGCTTGGAGCTGCCAGGCACAGCTCGGAGCAGGCCCGAGAGAAGAGAGGGGTAGAGAGGATGAGAGGGTAAGAGAGTAAGAGGGGAAGAGTGTAAGAGAGTAAGGTTCCCGTTACAATACAGTAAATCTTCTTCTGTGTTGAATATTCTATTTCTCACTAGCCAATCTAGTACAAGACACAAATCCTATAGCATTTATATACAGCCTGTAAGAATCACTACATCACCATACTGTGTTACATTTTGAACCCTAAAAACTCCTCTTTGGACCCCTTCTGCTGAGCTAGTAGGGTCTGCTCTGACCCTTGGATCTGTCTGCAAGCAGAGGGAGTTGTTTCATCAAAAGGGGATTACCTTCAGTTGGGCCACACCATTGTTTTCCAGTTGTTCACTAACTGAGGTATCTCAAAGCTTGCTTTCATTTCAATCTTCCTTATACTTTCTATATTGTCAAAATCTTTTGCCAGACAATCATATTTATAAGGCTTTCCTGTTTCATCTTCCCCAACACACATTGAGTTTGAAGGTCCCTCTGCCCGACTCCATCTCTACAAGTCACCGGCCTTCTGGGCTCCCGAAAAACCTCCCAAACACCAGGATTCAGCCCTGAAAAAGCCTCCCAGGAGTTCCCTGTCCCTGGTCCCTCCCCTCTCGAGTTCGGGGGTTCCCCCCTGTCCCAGCTGCTGGGGTCACGCTTGGATTGGGGGTCCCCCTTCTCCTCGGTGCCCGCCCTGCCCAGGCTGCTGGCAGTCCCAGCAATGCCAAAAGCTCCCCCCACTTCGCTCTCCCCATTTCGGGATGCCGGGGCTCTTTGGGCTCCCGGGCTCCCTTCTCCCCTCATTCTCTGCTCTGGGCTGCAGCGGCTCCAAGGAGGCCCCCCTGCCCCTCTCCAGGCCCTTGAGGCTCCCGCCAATGGCAGCGCTCCCCCCTCTCTGGGCTCCCCACTTTGGGCTCCTGGGGCACACAGGGCTCTGCTCCTCCAGGCTGCCTCTGCCGACAGCCGCCACCGCCACCCCCCGATGTCCCCCCAAGGGGCCTTTTCCGCTCAGCCTTGGACTTCTTCATTCTCCAAACGTCCCCCCAAAAACCCAACCCAGGGACCCCCCGGGATATCCGGGCCGAGCTCCCCCTCCCCGCTCACCGGAGCCATGGGGGGGGCGATGATCCCACAGGTGGGGGCTGCGAATTCAGGCAGGGATCGACGGCCTGGCTCCCTCAGCTCAGCCTCCATCCGCCTTTGTCCCTCCTCTTCCTCTTCCTCCTGCTCCTCCTCCTCCATTCCCCCTCCCTCCTCCTTCTGCTCTGTCTTATCTCCCCCTCCTTCTCCTCTTCCATCCCTGCCCTTCCCTGCCTCCTCCTCCTCCCCCAGCAGCAGCCACACCCTCGGTGCCCCGTTCCCGCAGCCCTCGCAGCCCGCGGCAGCAGCGGCGATGGAGCCGGGACAGGTCGGGATGGGCAGCGCGGGGCTCTTGGCTGCTCCCAGCCGCTGCGGGCGGGGGGAACCCGGCCCGGGCCAAAGGAGAGGCAAACTGGGCAAACTGGGGGCACATCACAAAGCTAAGGATGCAGCAGAAAATGGAGCTGAGTGAGTTATGTTAATATTAACTCCAAACGAGGAAAAACTGGAAATTCCAAAGTTTACGGAAGACGAGAAAAAAGAATCAAACAAGATAGGAAGTGAACAAGATAAATCAGGGAAATGGAAACTTCTTGATGGAAGACAATTACTTAATAAAATGGGCTTACTAGGAAAATATTAGAAGACATGCATCAGAAAACCCACTGGGGTAATCAAGCTTTGTGTGATCATTTTTTAAGGAACTATGGCTGCACTGGGATTTTTGGAGGAGCAAAGCAAGTTACTGAAAGATGCTTAAATTGCCAAAGGATAAATAAAAAGGTGATGAGAAAAACAACATCAGGAGGTCGTGAGTTAGCTTGTCGACCTTTTCAAAGTATCCAAGCAGAAGTTTAGATTTGTTAGGTTCTGGATTTATTTGTAAAAAAACCCGTTTAATCTAGAAGAAAGAGAATATGCCATAGGTTAGACAGGAGATTTTAGGAGAATAAAAATCTTTAAAGTTTCAGAAACACCCGAGACAAAACAAGAAAAGAAAAAGGGGAAATGAAAGGGAGGGGAACAAGAGGAAAAATCAGAAAGAGAGTGGGATCCTCTGCAGCTCTTGCCCCCTCCGTTCGCGGCCGAGGCGCCTGTCCCGGGTCCCGGCTCGCTGCCCGCCTCAGCTCCGCCTGCCCCGGTTTCCATCCCAGGTGCGGGCTCACTGCCCAGGGCAGCTCCACCTGCCCCGGCGCTGGCGGTGAATTTGTGTGCCCTGGCCCCACTGCCCGGCCCGCGGCCGCTCTGCCGGCCATGCTGGGGAAGATGGGGGTTGCTCTGTCCTGCCGCGTGGGCCGAGGTCACCGCGCCGACCGCACCGAGGGCGGGTCCCAGCCATCCCATCCCCGGCTGCCCTGCCCGTGCCAGCTGCGCTGGGCACCGCCGCTGCTGCTGCCGGGGTCTCCCACCTGCCTTTTCTCTGCCGGGAGCTGCCGGATCAGCCGCCATAAGCCATGTGGGGGCTGCCCACGCTCCGGCTCGGCCTCCACGGGAAGATCCCCCTCTGCCGATTCCGGCAGCAGACCCTGCCCACACTCCCACCGAGCCTCGGCGGGATATCCTCCCCTGACCCCGGCCTGCTCTGAGTTACATCCCCTTAGTAACCACAGCTCCGGCTGTTCAGGGAAACTCTTTCTCTCTCCAGGAAGCACCTTATCGAAACACTAGGAGCTCAGTTAAAAGGCAGCCCTCTCCAAATCCTTTCTCAAAACACGGGAGAAAGGCTACAGAAGGTAAAAAAGTGAAAGAGTTAGATGAAGGGATTGCTCTATTTCCCTTAAGAGAGGTTCCCATGGCAGGGATGCGCTGCCCTGCCCCGCGGGAGCCACCGGCGCCCCTGCCGGCCGTGCCCGGAACTGCACCCAAGGGGAAAGCGCCGCAGCCGAAAGGCCGGGACTGGCTCCGGGCTCTGTTTGTTGGCACTGCCGGAGCTGGTGTTCTTTGTTTGCTTTATTTACACACTAGTAAAGAACTGGTATTCCTATTCCCATAGCTTTGCCTGAGAGTCCCTTGATTTCACTAGTCTAAAAATTAAGAGGGAGAGGGTTTGCATTCTCCATTCCGAGAGGCTTTTTCTGCCTTCCCAAGCAGACACCTGTCTTGTAAAGCAAGACAAACACCCACAGGCACTGAGGGGGGCTGCAGGAGGGGCAGAAGAAGGCCCTGCAGCACTTGGGCACAAAGGCCCAGCAGGTGAATGCAAGAAGGGAGCAGCAAAAGGCCAGGCTGAAGGCAAAGGCCAGGGCAGAGCTCCTACAGCCCCTGAGGGATCAACCCCAGGGCCCAAGGGGGCCCCAGCACCCAGGGCACGGGCTCGGCCACAAGCACCCGGCAGAGGCATTGCCCTCCTCGGCAGGGGACAGCCCACCCTAACAGCCCCTGGCAAGGAATCAGGGCTCCAGCTGCAGGGCACAAGGACACTGCAAGCAGAGACAGCAGCACCTCAGGACCAGCAAGTCCACCCCTTGATGGACATGGATTGGCAGGGCTGTCACAGCTCCCATCACACCAGGGACCCTCCACACTGGAGCCCTTGAGAACATTCAGGTGGGTCTGCATTGAGAGGAGGCATTTTCTGAGGGACACAGGGGCCTCTCAATGCACTCTGAATCTTAGACCTAAGGGGGGAAAATGCAAAAGATTTGTTTGATTAGTGAGGGGATAAGTAGAAAAGATGTATGGTTTTATTCAACCACTATTAGTAGATCTGGGAGATGGATTGGAAATGCATGAATTTTTATTTGCTCCTAATTGTTATCATGATTTACTGGGAAGGGATTTGATCGCTAAACTTGGAACACAAATTAATATTATAAAAGGTGATACAGAGGCCAGTTCCGTTGCACCTCTGTGTCAAATGTCTGGCCAGGCCTATGCTGAAGTGAACCCAGAAGTGTGGGCAGCCCCAGGGAAAGAGGGAAAATTAGATAAGGAGCCTCTCAAAAGTACTCTGAAGCAACCAGGACAAGTGGTGTCTAAAAGCAACAACCTGTTCCAGGGGAGGGAAGGAAGGGGAATAAGACAAAGCGCAGGTCACCGCCCCATGCTCGGCTCAACCCAAGGAGCTCTGGGTGCTTGTAAGAGCCTGGCACTGAAATGCCCTGGGCAGGAAGGCTTCAATATCTTCTGCTGACACCATGGCACCTAACAGGGGGGCAAAAGCAATTCTGAATGCTTCAGACACCACTGGATCAGAGATCAAGGTATATTCTCCCACAGGAAGCTGGGCTGGCACAGAGCCTGCCCTGGCACTTTGCTGTTGCCAACACCCAGCCAGGACATCGGCTCCTGCCTAAGGAGTGCAAAGCAGCACCACTGGTGGCCAAGGGGCCCATGCCAAGTGTCCCTGAGGCCAGAAACAGCCGCCAGCACAGCTGAACACGGGGGGACCCCTCAGCCTGGCCTCAGGGGCTCTGAAGCCCCGGAGATTTGAACTTCCCGCCTGCAGCAGGACCATGGCAGCCGCCCCTGAGCCTGCCCTGAAGGCAACGCAGCAGCAGCCAGGGCTCCACAGCGGGCCAAGCCCCTGGGCCTGCCCACAGATCCTCTGCTCAAACCCTCGGAAATCCTGGCCACCCTCCCCTGGCACCTCCAGCCACTGCGGCCAAGCCTTGCTGCCACTGCTGCAGCTTCAGCGCTGGCTGGGCCTGCACTGCCACAGCTGCTGGGGAGCACCACGGCACAATTCCACTCTGGGGCTCACTCACACCCACACTCTGGGCTGACTGCGACTGCATTGCTGCAAAATGCACCCATTTTGGTTCTTTTAAATCTTCTTTCTCTGCTCAGGCTTGGTTTGCCTTTGCCTTGGGGAAAGGAATTTTTAAAGGTTTTATTTAAGGGCTGTTACACCACTCAATGGAGATGAGTTCAACATCTCAACAGACTGGGAATAGCCCAAAAGACACCCAGAGATAACGACCAGCAACAAAACATCAACGCCCAGCAGCAAACAGCAACCAACAGCTACCCCAGACACTGCCCCCGGCACAGCTGGAGACACCTGGTCTGGAAAAGGCTGAGAAGGAAATCCAGGAGTGTGGACCGAATTCACAGCAGAGGAGAAGAAATCCGGGTCCAACAGGAAACCAAATACTAAAAACCTACACAACTTGGAAGCAATGAACATTAAAGCAGGGGATTTAGATTGGTTCTGACTACATAAAGTTTAGGAAAAATCCAGTAAAACTCACATGCCATGGAATGATTTTCTCTGCACAGCCGGGTTATTTGTGAAAGAAATTATTTCTGTTGCACATCCTGGCCAGAACCAAGCAATGCCTTGACTCTCTAACACTAAAGAGATTCTTGGAGAGTTTTTGTTTTCCCTGCAGCTTCAGTGACAAAATTACAACATAAGAAAAACTTTTCATAATATTCTTTCTCACTTCATTTTGTCAGGAAGGTTTGGGACAGAAGGGTGAGAATCAAGTTTTGGTCTGGCTTTTTCCATGTTCACCTTAAGGCTGCATTCTGAAAAAAGTTACAAGAGCTTTAAAGGTGAAAATTTAAACCATAAACAGTTAATAGTTTGTTTCAACATTGTTTAAAGAAACAAACAAACAAACTTAAAAAACCAAACCAAATAGCCAAACAAAAGAAAAGGAAAAAAAAAATCCAAAAAAATAAGCAGATTCTGGGGGGGCCACATGTGACTCACCAGATGGCTGCCCTGGAAGAGAAGCTTTATTCCAGGCAGCCTGCAGAGGAGCTTTAGAAATGCAAATGAACACTGCTGGGCAAAGCCTGGACAATGGACCTGGGTCTCTTGCCTGGGGCACGAATTGGGCTGATTCCCTCTGCCCCTCACCCCAAGCTCTGCCTGCTTGCCCTGATGGAATTTGCACAGCTCAAGGCAGAGCCCAGGGTGAGGATATCTGACCCTGCAACAGAAACGGGTGAAGCTGCAAAGGGAAACGGCAAATGGAGAATGTTGGGAAAATTTCACTATAAATAAATGGGGGGGAATCACCCTCTGCCCACTCCAACATGTGCTGTCACTGTCAGTGTTATATAGGGTGTATTAGAGCACAGATGTTCGTGCTATCACAAGTTCAGGGAAATCAGTTCAGAATTAAAGTAATTGATGTAGTCTTGGCTGAAAGGAGGGCCCAAAATGGGGAAAAGATGAACGGCCAGCAGAACAAATCCTACACCACCGTGCACCAGACTCTGGGAACCCGAACCAATTCATATCAGGAGCCACAGAACCCATTCCTCATTTCAATGGCATCATTAGATTACAAACTGTCCTCAGAATAACCAACCAGACAGCTCCAGCTCCTGACCTTCCTGCTGAGCAATCCACTGAAATGAGGAACAAAGGCGATGGGATCAGATTACCTTTTAGCAGAAAAAAGAGTTTGTGGAAAATTAAATGACTCAAACTGCTGTTGGCAAATAGATGACAAAGGAAAAGTGCTGAAACAGATAACAAAGGAAACAAGAAAGCAGCTCATGTATTGGTCCAAACGTGAAAAGGATGGGAATGGGACACGGTTTCGAGGCTCCCTGGCAGACCATGGGTTAAACGAATGCTGTTTCTCCTCTCCTGTGCTACAGCAACTCTCACCTTTTTACCATGCTCCACACCTTGAGAGTGCAGCTCATTCAGCAGCTGAGCGAGGGGCCAGGGGCTTGTAGATAAGGAAGTAACGGGCGAAACCACCAGCTTCAATAATTGTTACTAATTAACATGGACTGCTGCTCACAGAAAGTCCCGCTAAATTCCTGAACTTCCAGAAGAACAAAGACTTAACAGAGCCGTGAATATCGGCTGTTCTACAAAAGTGGGGTGCACATTAACGAGGACATGCAGTTGGCAGATGTGGAAGTCTGAACCTTCCAAGTACCTCAGCCAGTGGGCAAAAGGAGAGGGAGAAGCGGCCGGGAAAATGAGGATAAAAAGGAGGCTGCGAACTACAGCAATGGCAGAGAGCGCACAGCAAATGCCCCACGGCCTCTCCCTCTGCTCAGCAATAAAGTCACTTGTACAGGACTCCTCTGTCTCCTCTGGGCACAGAAACCTCCGGCCACGTCAATTTCCCCGCACAGCCCCGGGCACGGGGCAGCCGCCTCTGTCCCAGCCACAGCAACCGGGCCGAGCCAGCGCTGCTCCGGCAGCGGCTCCTGCCGAGGCAGCGGCCACAAGGAGACCGCGGGCAGCCGCTCCCGCAGCGCCCTCACGCCAGCGGCAACACGCGCCGGACACGGCACAACGAACCCGCCTGAGCCCCCTGCCGCCCCCGAGGCCCGCAGCAAGCCCCGAGCCCCCGCACAACCCAGCGCGGCTCCCACCTGCGCTGCGGCCGCCTCCCAGCTCCGCCGCCGCCGCCTCACCGCGCTCCGGCCGCTGCCGCCGCTCCCGGGCCCGCACACACGCTCCGCCAATGGCGCCGCTGCCGAGCCACGGCCGCCCTCAGGCCGCCACCGGGCCCCTGCCCCGCCTCGCTTCCACCAATCAGCGCGCCAGAACCACGACTGACGGCACCGTCGGCCAATCGCAGCCGGGGGCGGGCTCTGCACACGGCACAGCCTCGCCCCGCGCTCTCAGGGTCCCCCGGGCTGCGTGAGGGCAGAGCCGGAGATGAGGAACAGCCCTGGAACGGGCCCGGGCCCGAGGGGAATTGAGCTGAAAACACAAACAAACTTCTCCGCACCTCCCGCCACGGCTTTCCCGGCACTGCGGCTTCGGTGGCCCCGGCTCAGCGGGAAGTCCTGGAGCCTCACTTCTCCTACGCCTAATTAGGAGCATCAGTGCATCGCTTTGATTTCCCCCAAAAAGGGAAAACTGCCGCAAACGCCTGTGGATGAGTGGGGGAGGGGAGAGATTTCTGACAGAAAACTCCAAAACCTCAGAGCAGGATAATGAGAAGTAAGTGAAGAGCCTTAAATCCAGCCTTCCCCCACGCCTCCCTCCTTCCAGCTGCACCTCCTACCCCGGCAGTGCCGGAGACAGGGAATGGGGCCGTGCTCACTTCATGCCCCGGGGCTTCTCCCTCTGCTCAGGGACAGGAGTCGTTCCCCTGCTGCACCCTGGGCTCTCTCCCACCGGAGACTTCTCCAGGAACTTCTCCAAGCTGAGTCCATCCCACGGGGCACAGCCCCCCTCCAAGTGCTGCAGCGTGGGTCACTGTGCCCCGGGGTCAGTCCTGCCAGGACAGGCTGCTCCAGCGGGGCCCCTCTGGCCACGGGGGCACAGCCTCCTCTCAGGCATCCCCGTGCTCCAGCGTGGCTGCTCCGGGGGCTGCAGGGGGATCTCTGCATCCCCATGGATCTCTGCATGGGGATCTCTGCAGCCCCATGGATCTGCAGGGGGATCTCTGCATCCCCGTAGATCTCTGCATCTGGCACCACCGTTTTTGGAGGAGCCAGGAATAGGCTGAGCTCTGCCTGAAGCTCTTCTCACATTCCTCACACCCTTCCCGGCACAGGGAGGCTTTTACCTCCTCACAGCTCTCCAGGCTGGGTTTGCAGCCCCTCCTCGTGTGGAATCTCTGGGGCTTTTCCTCCCCGTTGGATTCCTGCGCCGTGGAGCCGTTCCAAATGGCCTCTTCCACGAGGTTCTGTGGCAGGGATTTGTTCTCCCTGGTCTCTGTCCACAGCTCAGTGCTTGGGGGAGGAAGGACAAGGAGAGGAAGAGACAGGGAGAAGGGAAAAGGAAAAGGCAGGAGGAGAGGAAGGAACAAGAAGGAACAAGGGAGGAAGGAGATGGGAAAGGAATGTGGATGGATGAAGGACAGAATGAGGAGAAGAAGGAAGGTGGACAAGGAGAAGATGGGATTTGCCTCCATGCCAGAGGGAAGGGGAAGGAGATCCCCCCAGTCCATCCCTGGCAGGATGGCGTTGGCAGTGAGGCTGTCCTGCAGCGATGCTGGGCTGGGAGATGGAGCAGCAGGGAGGGGAAAGGGGCAGTGATTCCTCCTGCCCTGCCTGGCTGTCCCAGTCTGGAGCGTCCTGGCGCTGCCGAGGCCCCTG
The DNA here is from genome assembly GCF_023055355.1 of Agelaius tricolor. NCBI lineage: Eukaryota > Metazoa > Chordata > Aves > Passeriformes > Icteridae > Agelaius > Agelaius tricolor. The sequence goes on along the minus strand of NW_027269317.1, from coordinate 1,331,840 downwards.
GAGCGTCCGGCACTCAGGAGCCCGGAGCTCACGGCTGCTTTATAAAGCTGACAAAGTCGGCAGCATGGGTCTGGGTATGATCTCAGCAAACTGGGTTTATTGGTACAGGAACAGGGGACAGAGCTGAACAGGGTCCAGGGACAAAGACAGGGTGCAAGCTGAGGGCACAGGGGGTTTTTAGATGGGGTAGTGAGGGTGGAGCTGAGGGTCAGGGTCCAATGGATATGGGGGAAAATGGGGCAAAGGAGGGGTTAAGGGTCGGGACAGCTAATAGGGAAACAGGGGCAGAGGAAGGCAGTAAACTGGGGCCAATGGAGGGACAGAGAGGGAGAACATTCGAGGGACTAACCAGAGATGGGTAATAGGGGGTGAACTAGTGTAATTAGGCCAACGGGCCAATGGGGTAACAGAACTTTCCATAAATCAGCATGTGCCTGCAAAGATCTGTGGGAGAAGCAAGCTTCTCACCATAACCTTGAAATCTATTCTTCTTATTGGGGACCAGTCCTCCATGGGTGGGAGATTGACACTCCCATGGGCCTCCACACCAGCGCATCTTCCTTTTCCTCGCAGCCTCCTTCTCCTCCGTCCAGGCAAATTTTGGGATTGACAAATCCTGGCTTTGGGGGAAGAACAAGGGGTGAGCACCTTGGGTTTTGTGAGAAATGAGCCTTACTCTTTAGAATTTTTGAAAGTTTAATAAGGAATAATAAGGGACGAATCAGTAACAGCGCTGGGTGTTGGCAATGGCCAGAGGCACACTGATTAACCACAGCAACTCTTCTTGTCTAGTTTCTCCATTGTATTGTTCAAATACATATTCATAATGATTGTACATATTCAAACATTTCTTTGAACTCATTTACGTGTTCCAGGAATTCTTTAGATTGGTTTGACCCCCAACTCGCCTTTTTAGAGCACGTGCAGGAATCGTGGATTGCTGTTCTGAGGGTTGTGTGTCACTGCCTCACAAGGGCCCGTGTTCTGTGGTTTCAGCAGGTGACAGTTATTGACAGTGGAAGGGTCAGTGGCAGGGGCCCCATCACATCCCTTCCTTAAATGTTATCTGACCATGCAGACGCTTTTAGCTATTTCCACAAGTACTTTAAAAGAACATTAGCTCTTTCACAAATATCTCTGAGTTATTATTGTCAGTTAGTTACAAAAATAAAAGCATTAGTTATTATTTCACAACTACAGCTACTTCTGCAAAAGTTAAGATTCTAATGCACAACACATGGCATCCACTTTAATATTTTACAAAAGCCAAAACTATAATGTATCTTTTTCACACTGTCCATAAACTCAAATATCATCCATAAATGATGTTCTGAGGATCTGAGCTACACAGGGGCCAGGCATTGGCCACAAAAAGCTGACAAATTATACTATAGCAAAAGCAGTGAAAAGTGATTACAAACTGTACTCTATCAAAATTGTTGTGATTAAGAATATTTTGCAGAAGTCAATACATAATAGCAAAAGCCAGCACTACCTAGTTATTTATAACAAACCCAGGGCAGGTTTTTCCCTTGCATGGAGCACCTGGGCCTTCCCCGGGCCCCTTCTGCCCTCCTGCAGAGCCGGTGGCATTTTCCAGCACACACAGTTTGTAACCAAGAGCCGGGTGCAGCCGAGAAGGCTCCAAGCGCCTCCTTCCAGGCTGACTCTGCAGGTGCCGAGGCTGCTCTGGGCTCTGCCAGGGCTCTGCTGGGGCTCAGCTCTGGGTCAGGCTGGGCCCGCCCTCCCCTCACATTGCTCCGGGCAGCTGAGTCACGGCGGGAGAGGGAAGGGACACGTCAGGGGAGTTGAGGTTTGAGAGAGTTTGTATTCCAAAAACTGCCATAACAAACAGGCAGTGCTAACTACCATAACCAACTACCTCTGCTAACTACCATAACTAACTACCTGTGCTAACTACCATAACTAACTAGTTGTCCTAACCACTGTAACTGAAAGCTGTCCTTTGATGAGGGAGGGGTCGATGCCCGTGGATCCCGCCGTGCCCCGGTGCGGGATGAGCTCCGTGCCCCGCTCCAGGTCCAGCCCCCGTTGGAGGATCCACGCTGGATAATCCCGGGTGACCCCCAGGGTCAGAGCCCCCCGCGTTGGGAACACACCTGGCTGGGGGCTCCACATCTTCCTGGCTCCCCCCGTGGACACCTCGGTGAAGGCCGGAGGATCTCCGCTGCTTCTCTGGTTTCTGCTCCTCTCCTCATCTCCCCCTCCTCTTCCTCCCGCCTCTCCTCCCCCGGTTCAATGGCTCCTCCAGCTCGTCCTCGTTCCTCATCCCGCCTCCTTCCCCTCTTCTCTCTCACGTCCCCCGCCCCTTCCACCTCCCCCTCCTCCCGCTCCCCCCGGGCCCAGCCCCCACCCTTTGTCCCCCTCCCTTTGCCCAAATCCGTCCCATCACCGCCCCCCCCCAAATCCCTCCCCATCGCCCCCCAATAAACGGCCCCGGGGCCAACTGGGAAGCTTTATTGGGAGCACTGGGAGCAGGCACTGGGTGGGGGCAGAGCGCCAGCGGGGCTGGGGGGACACGGGACCCCCCCCAAAATCAGCGGAGCGGGGACGGAGCGGGGGGTCCCGGCCGGGCCCGAGCCCACGGGGAGGGGCTGCGGCCGCCGCCGGCTCAGGAGCTCTGTGGGCAGAGAAAAGGGGGTGACACCGGGCTGGGGGCCCCGGCGGGAGCGCACACGCTCCGCCACGGCGGGGACGCCACCCCCGGCACCCGCCCTGACCTTCTTGCGCACGTAGAAGCCGAGCCCCAGCGCCAGGAAGACGAAGCCCAAGACGAAGCCCCCGATGCCCGTCAGCATCTTGCTGCGGGCGGCGTCCGGCGGCATCTCTGGGGGGTCCGCAGGGCTCAGCACCCCCAAAACCTCTCACGGACACCCCCAGCCCCTCCCAGTGCCCTCCCTGTGGCCTCCAGCCCAGCCAGGAGCCCCTGAAACCTCCCCCCAATCCCTTTTTGTCCTGGCCAGGAGCCACCAAAGCCCCTCCCGTCCCTCTGAGGATCCCACAGCCCCCTCCCAGTTGCCCCCAGCGCCCCAGGAGCCCCAAAGCCTCTCGCAGTCCCTTGGCAGCCCCAGCAGGACTCAGCCAGAGCCCTCCCAGTCTGTGCCCAGCACAACCGAGCTCATGGCGAGCCCCGCTTGGCCATGGCCGATCTCCTTCCAGCCCCTCCGGGCTCACTGCGATCCCTCCCAGTCACACCCAGCGCCCCCAAACTCCCTCCCAGTCACACCCAGTACCCCCAAACTCCCTCCCAGTGCCCACCAGGAGCCCCCAACCCCATCCCACCCTCCCCAGCCTCCCCCAAACCCCTTCCCAGCCCTTGCCCAGTCCCCAGGGCCTCTACCAGTCCCAGCCCGGCTCTCTCCAGCTCCCTCCCAGTGGCTCCCAGCACAGCCCAGTGGCTCTGCCAGCGCCCCCAGGGGCTCCCCCGTACCCCAGTGCCGGCTCAGGGGCTGCTCCAGGCTGACGTGCTCCACCTGGCAGCTGTAGGTGAGCCCGCGCCGGGGCGGGGTTTCCAGCAGCACCAGCAGCTGGTAGGTCCAGTCCCCGTTGGGGACCACGTCGGTGGCCACCACGTGCTCCGAGAGCTCCTGCTGGCCCTGGAACCACCTCACCTGGATGGCAGCAGGGTAGAAATCCATCACGGAGCAGAGCAGGCGGCCGGGGCCGGGCTGGGAGCTCGAGGAGGGCACCAGCGAGATGGACACGTTGGGGGGCACTGGGGGAGAGAGAGAGAGAGAGAGAGAGAGAGAGCGGGGACACACTGGGATCAGCTGGGGGGCACTGGGACAGATGGGAGAGGGCTGGGCTGGGCTGGGCTGGGGAGGGACGGGAATGGACTGGGATAGACTGCGATGGAATTGGAGATGGTCTTGGAGGGACTGGGTGCAACTGGAAGGGATTTTGATGGCACTGGGATGAAGTGGTAATGAAGTTCGCGACACTGGGAGGCCGAGTCCAGCGCGGGGCACTGGGCGCTGCGGATCTGCCTAACAACAGACGAGTCATGAGAGAGACGCGATCTGATTGGCTGAGAAGCGTCAGCTTTACGCGTCGCTGAAATGGACGCGCGGGGGGCACTAGGAGGGGCTGGGAGGAACTGGAGGAGATAGGAGGACGTGGGGTGGGTCAAGGAGGGCTGAGGGCTCTGGGGCGATTCCCCGGGAACCTTTGAGGGGCTCCAGGGTCACTGGCAGGGCAGGGCCCGAGGGGACACGCTCTGCCCCGCCCTCACCTCGGCGCTCCACGCTGAATGGGGTGGTAATCCGGTAGTTGTGCCGGCAGTACGTGTCTACTGCAGTCCGTGCGTCCTCCAGGAATTCCGGGTCGCTGTTCCTGTACTGGGCATGTTTCTCACCATAGGGGGTGAACCCCACATAGTGCCCCACGTCGCTGTCGAACATCAGGTACTGCTCCCGGTTGTAGATGTACCTCGCCACGTACCTCACCTTCTCTGTACCGTTAATGAAGTGACACTCGTACTGATGCATGTTCTGGAACACCCCTGTGAGTGCAGCACACAGCTCAGGGGGTGCCCCACCCAGCACCCCGCAGAGCCCGGGGCCCACCGCGGATCCCCACTCCGCACCCCCTGTGCCCCACGGCCGACACGGGACCCTCCTGCCCGCGCTGCCGCTTCCTCTTTGCCGCCCTTCCCCCATTTCCCCTTCCACATCCTCTCCCCTCCCACCTCCGACAGCTCCCAAATCACTTTTGGGGTCCCATTTCCCCATTTTCCCACGAATCCCCCAATCCCCGGCCCCCTCCCGCTCAGTTTTGCGGTCCCCCCCTCTCCTTTTCCCCCTTCCCCGCCCTCTCCCACCCCTGCCCCCATCCCTCAGCCCCTCCCGCTCTCCCTTTGGGGGGTCTCCTCCTCCTCCCCCTCCATTCCGGGCTCCCCCCTTCGCCCCCTTTTCCCCCTTCTCCCCCTCCTGTCCCAGCGCCTCCCGCCCCCCGCTCACCCGAGAGCTCCGCGCCCGCAGCCGGGGGGGCTCCCAGCACCACCAGTGCCACCAGTAGGGCCCCAGCTGCCGCCCATCGCCCCATGGTCAGCGACCTCCACCCCAAACCAACCGCGCTCAACTGGGAGAGCCAGCCCGGAGCAGCGCGGGGTCATGAGGGCCGCGTTCCCTGATTGGTCGGGCGTGGTTTTTGGCGGCGCTTTGATTTGTTGTGCTTGTTTGTGGGCTCGCTCTCATTGGCCGAGCTGGTTTTTTGCGCTCTCTAATTGGCCGGTTTCTTTGGGAGCCCGATTTCCAGACCCTCTTCCCAGCAACTAATGAGTCACAAACGTTCTTCGCTCTGATTGGCCGAGATTTCTTAAAGAGCTGAATATTTAAACCCTCTACCCAGCAACACATGACGCGCAATAAACTCTTCTCTCCCATTGGCTGAGCGCTTTTTGGGGTGCTGCTCCCCGGTTCCCAGTCCCCTCAGTTTGGATCCGCGTTCCTGGGAGCAGCACCGACCCTTCCCGGTGTGCCCGGAGAGCCATGGACGGAGCGCGGAGCCTCCCCCGGCTGCTGCCGCTGCTGGCCCTGACCCTGCCTCCAATTCTTGGGGTCCAAGAAGGGGTTGTGGGAGGGGTCCCGGATTTGGGGTTCGCTGGAATTTTTTTAATTTTGGAAAATTAAGGGGGGAATCCATCTCAATTTTTTTGGGGGGGATTTTTGTGGATATTTTTGATTTTTTTGGGGGTTTTTTTCAGGATTTTTTCCCCCCTTTTTCATCATTTTGGGGCGTTGGCTGTTGTCGAATTCTCCTTTTTCCAGGACTTTAGGTGTCTGGATGGTCCTAAACCCATTTTCCCGGGATTTTTGGAGATTCCCAGAAGCACCAGCAGCTGGTAGGTCCAGTCCCCGTTGGGGACCACGTCGGTGGCCACCACGTGCTCCGAGAGCTCCTGCTGGCCCTGGAACCACCTCACCTGGATGGCAGCAGGGTAGAAATCCATCACGGAGCAGAGCAGGCGGCCGGGGCCGGGCTGGGAGCTCGAGGGGGGCACCAGCGAGATGGACACGCTGGGGGGCACTGGGAGAGAGAGAGAGAGAGAGAGAGAGCGGGGACACACTGGGATCAGCTGGGGGGCACTGGGAGAGAGAGGGGAGGGCTGGGCTGGGCTGGAGAGGGACTGGGAATGGACTGGGAGGGACTGGAAGGGCGGGCTGTGCTGGGGCGGCCAATCAGAGCTGCTCATTTCACATTTAACCCCGATTTTCTGGGACTGAGCTTGTTCAGGATTTTCTGTTCAGATCCCTTTGTCCCACTCCACTTTAGAAACAAAATTTTATTAACAAGAGATCAAAGAAATTATTAAGCATTATTAAATTATATTTAAAAATTATATAAATTTTAATTATATGGACGTTTTAATTAATTTCACTAAAGTTTTATTAAAATTTAAAATTAGTAGTTATTTTAAATCATTTAAAGACTCCTAACATGGGCTGAGCTCCCCCTCCCCACTCACTGCAGGATGTGGGTGTGAGACTCTGCCCAAAGTTTCCCTCATCTGCCTCACGATCGTCATTGGGGACCACTGAAGAAAAGCCCCCCCCCGTCCGCAATCTCTGACCCTGTAGGAGAAAGGTCCACGCCGAGGGCCCCGAGGCCTGAGAGTGTTGCTGTGCTGTTGTTCCCTGGTGTGTTTGCTGTGTGCTACAGTGAGCCCAATGAAAAGAAGAAGGGGGCACTGTGAAAAATTCTGGAATTTTTCCCCACCTCTTGGCCTGGCTGGACTTCTCCTGAATTTTTGGGTGGTCCCCCAGAGAGGACCCTCACTCGTTTATAGTCACTGTGACAGACAGAGATGTGAGAAGCCTCCATCAATAACTGAGACATGAAACCCCCATGTGAAAAGACCCCTCTCATTTTTTCCAGGGATTGGGACTGAAACCCCCAACCCGGGGGGGTGTGGGGGAGGCAAGCTGGCCAAAGTGAGATGGATGTTGCAGGTGTGAGCAGTAGACCAGAAGACAATGGCTCTCGCCCACTGCTGAACATGGACTGTGTGCACCCTTCCCCAAATACCATTTTTCCCCCTGAAAATACAATAGACTGCCTTTGATTTGGTTTCAAGATTCATCCCCTTCCCCCATCAGAACAGAGGATAATTAGAGTTGGGATGAGCTGCACCCCTGAGATCTCCCCAGACGTGACCTGGTGAGCTCCATGGGCAGGACATCGAAGGACTTTGCTGTTCGATGTTTGGTACCTATAAACCTTTCTTTTCTCTCCCTCCCTCTTCTCCTTATTTTTCCCTTTTACCCCCAATTCCTCCTGAACGCATTTCGCTGTGGTTGTTTCAATAAAGGTGCATTTGTTTTGATTATCACTGCAAACCCCCCATGGCTATGTCGGGTTTTGCACTCTCAGATCCTGTTGGATCGGCGGAAGAAATGCGGCACACAATATGAGTGAACAGCAAGTCTCCAACTTTATTGATAGTTCACACATATTTATATTGGTGTTAATGAAGCTTATACATATTGCAAAGCTGAGCTCATTATTGGTTAATTACTTCTCAGTCAACCACGCCTATTTCTTTATTCTTATGGTTATTTTGTTACTACTTCTACATTCTTGTGGTTATTCTGCTGAAAATGTCCTCATATTTTTGGCATGAGATCCTCTCCTCTATCCTGTTGGTGCACCAAGGGCACAATGTCCCTGTCAGTGGTTGGACACTGACTGCTGAATCCTAGACTTGCCTCCTTCTAACTTAACCAATGCTATTATGTCGACGTGACCTTTCTCAGCTGGCCAACTGTCCACAAAGCTCTCCACACTGGAGCGGTTAACTGGAAACCTACAGGTAGAATCAGGCTTTGGTATTGATGGATGGCTCAAATCTTTAGGCCTGGGATCATGGTTACGCTCTATTGTTAAGGTCAGCATTATAGTGAGCATTATAGCTTTGTTAGTAGTATTAATTTTGCCGTGGTTTTGCATATGCCTACAGAACATGGTGCAAAAGATGGTATCTGCTGCATTTAATCAGACCATGCTTGTTCAACAGAAAAACAGGCGAAATGTGGAGAGCTTTGTGGACAGCTGGCCAGCTGAGAAAGGTCACGTCGACATAATAGCGTTGGTTAAGTTAGAAGGAGGCAAGTCTAGGATTCAGCAGTCAGTGTCCAACCCCTGACAAGGAGATTGTGCCCTTGGTGCAACAACAGGATAGAGGAGAGGATCTTTTGCCAAAAATATGAGGATAGTTTCAGCAGAATAACCACAAGAATGTAGAAGTAGTAACAAAATAACCATAAGAATATAGAAGTAGGTGTGGTTTACTGATAAGTAATTAACCAATAATGAGCTCAGCTTTGCAATATGTATAAGCCACATTAACACCAATATAAATATGTGTGAACTATCAATAAAGTTGGAGACTTGCTGTTCACTCATATTGTGTGCTGCATTTCTTCTGCCGATCCAACAAGATCCCCCATCAGTAAACCCGTCCATGAGGAGGGATCGTGACAGAAACACAATTTTATTATCAAGGGGTCAAGGGAATTATTAAGTAGTATTAAAATTATTTTTAAATTATATAAATGTAAATTATAGAGATGTTTTCATATAGTAAAATAAAATGTTATTAAAATGAAATAGTATTAGTTATTTTAAAGTAATTAGAGATTCTTAACCAGGGCTGAGCTCCCTCTCGCAGCTCACTGCGGGATGTGGGGAGGGGGCGACGCTGACAGGGCCGGGGGGGGGGGCTGCAGCTCTGGCGGGGCAGGGAAACCGTGGGGATCTGGTGCTGCTGCTCTTCCTCCTCCTCCTCCTCCTCCTCCTCCTCCTCCTCCTCCTCCTCCTCCCGCTCCCCCCCGGGCCCAGCCCCCACCCTTTGTCCCCCTCCCTTTGCCCAAATCCGTCCCATCACCGCCCCCCCCAACCCCTCCCCATCGCCCCCCAATAAACGGCCCCGGGGCCAACTGGGAAGCTTTATTGGGAGCACTGGGAGCAGGCACTGGGCGGGGGCAGAGCGCCAGCGGGGCTGGGGGGGACACGGGACCCCCCCCAAAATCAGCGGAGCGGGGACGGAGCGGGGGGTCCCGGCCGGGCCCGAGCCCACGGGGAGGGGCTGCGGCCGCCGCCGGCTCAGGAGCTCTGTGGGCAGAGAAAAGGGGGTGACACCGGGCTGGGGGCCCCGGCGGGAGCGCACACGCTCCGCCACGGCCGGGACGCCACCCCCGGCACCCGCCCTGACCTTCTTGCGCACGTAGAAGCCGAGCCCCAGCGCCAGGAAGACGAAGCCCAAGACGAAGCCCCCAATGCCCGTCAGCATCTTGCTGCGGGCGGCGTCCGGCGGCATCTCTGGGGGGTCCGCAGGGCTCAGCACCCCCAAAACCCCTCAGGGACACCCCCAGCCCCTCCCAGCGCCCTCCCTGTGGCCCCCAGCCCAGCCGGGAGCCCCTGAAACCTCCAATTGATCCCTTTTTGTCCTGGCCAGGAGCCACCAAAGCCCTCCCGTCCCTCTCAGCATCCCACAGCCCCCTCCTGATGGCGGCGAGGGAAGACAAGCAATCAATCAATATGATTGGTAAAGCAAGCTTCGGTTTATCTTGAGTACACTGGTACTTTTATATTGTTTTCCAGTAATTATGCATACTTGTTGTTAGTTTCTTGGTTTAATTGCTCATACATGTCATGAGTTTCTTGGTTTAAAGCAAGAGATTACATTTACATATTCCTCCTACTTTGTGGTTATGCATACTTTATGGTTTCTATTCTCGTTGCTGTCCTTGCCCGTTTGACCTTGTCAGCAGGCAGGACACAGCATCTTCCTATCATGGCGTGCGGCCTGGTTATGCTAAGTGCGGCCCACTTATGCCAAGCTGCTAAGTTAACATGTATGCTCAGTTATCATGGGGCTTGCTTGTACAACATTTCCACGGATCCATGGCCCTTTTCCTCCAGCCATTCTTCCACACTTTCCCTTCCACACCGCACGCTTGGGCAAATTGTGCAGACCAAGCAGCCTTTTCCCCCTCTTCCCCATTGGCCTGAAGACACTCTGCACCAAGAGAAAGCTCCTGGACAGCCGGCTATCCAACAACAGCAATTTAATGTTCCTCCAGGGGGTGAAGGGAAAGGAAGTGCTGGCAGAGGAGAGGTGTTCCCCGCAGGCTCAGGTGGCCCCAGCAGACGCAGCCTCCCGGAGCAGTTCTGCACAGCGCCGCAGCAGGACACTCAGCCACGGCCACACAGCAAAGGCCGCGAGTGCCAGAGGCGGCGCAGTTGGTCTCGCATCTTCTGGAGTCGGGAGAAGGGAACGCTCTGTAGAGCTAAAAGGATGTACAGAGCTTGAAGCGCCAGGCATGAGATGGCAGGGCTGGTGTCATCCGTCATGTCCTGAAGGGCTGCAGAGAGAGAAACAGAGGCCCAGTCAGAGGCTGGATCTGCGGGGAGCTGGGGAGAGCCTCCAGGCTCGTGCATAGCACGCAGCTCCTGGCACGGCCTGGAGGAAGCAGGAGGCAAGAAGGACGAGCTGGCAGCTGCTGGCCAGGAATGTCCCCCAGGCGCCTGCAAGGTGTCTGTGCTGTGGGCACCTTGGGGCGCGCAGGGAGCGGAGCCGTGGGCGGGCGGGCCAGGGAACGCAGGTGCCAGCGGCAGCCCCCGGCGAGAGCCCGCGGGCCGCACTCACCCCTGCAGATGATGCGGAAGTGCGGCTGCTGCCCTGTCAGGAAGCGCCCGGCCATCCCTGGGGAACACAGAGCGTGTCCTGCCTTCAGAGCCACAGCTGCCGCCCAGGGGCGCTGCCAGCCCCGAGGCCACACGCCCTGCTGGCCCGGCAGGGCTCAGCCCGGGCCCCTGGCGCACGCTGCCGCCCCAGGCCACGGCTGCCAGAGGGCGGCAGCAGCAATGCCGAGCCCGGCCGGGGCTGCACATGCCCGCGCCCGGATCCTGCTGCCGGGCCAGCAGGCGGGGTTGGGGCCGAGCTGCGGCGGGCCGGGCCGGGGAGGGAGCCGGGCTTGGCGCTCACCCATGAACCTGACGGCCGCCTCTCGCAGGGGCTCCTGTGCGCTCCGCACGTAGGGCAGGGCCAGGCGCAGCTGCTCGGCCACTCGGCTCCTGTCCTCTGCCAGCTGCAGAGAGCGGCGGGGCACGGAGGGAAAGGGTTGATGCGGGCCCTGCCCCTGGGCCGGGCGCTGCCTACGGCCGCCAGCGCTCCCCGTGCCCACAGAGCCCTGAGGCCCCGCCAGCAGCCGCAGGCGCCGGGCTCGGCACGGGGCGGAGGGCCCGGCGAGCCGCGGTGCCGCCCCGCAGCAGAGCCCGGCTGCCTCGGGCCTCCATCGGCACCGGCCTTGGGGCCACAGGAGCCTGGAGAAGAGCCCGCACGGCCCAGCAAGGGAGCGGCGTGTGGGGCGCAGGCTGGTGCCCCTGCCTGCGGCACTGGGCAGGGGCCACAGCTGCCAGCCCCACAGACCGGGCGCCGGGGGCAGGCGGCTTCTCCAGGGATTGGGCTGGGCATTCCAGGCTGTCCTTACCAAGCACTCGGCAAATCTCCACATCTGATCCGTCTGCAGCAGCTGCTTGAGATCCTTCCTCTTCAGGAAGCTTACTGCAGAAAGCAGCGTTTCCCGAGAGGCCTGCAGAGCAGCAGAGACCCAGAGATGGCACCGCAGCCCAGGGCACCGGACCCGCATCTCTGTGCCAGGGCCGGGAGGAGGCTGGAGCCCGTCAGGTGCCAGGGGCTGGGGAGACAGCTGAGCTCCTTCCATGGGGACACCCAGGAGGCCTCACCTGTGCCACACGCCCGTTCTCATCATGGCAGTGGAAGAAGAGTGGGAGCAGGCTCTGGCTCACGTGCTTCTTCAGGGGCTTTTCTCCCTTTGCCACTACCAAGGCAATCACGTCTTGGAAGAGGCGAATGGAGAGCAGCTGCACAAGGCTGTTGTCCTGTTGAAAAGGAAGCCAAAGCCCTCCACATCAGCTGCTCCAGGCCTCCCTGTGCCCAGGCCCAAGGCAGCACCCAAGTACTCGTGGCTGGGGGCACAGAGCCTCACATTGTCAAAGAGGTGCCAGAGCGCCTCAGCCAGCTGCAGGGCGATGGGGCTGGCTATTGCCAAGTCTTTCTGCAGCAGCAGGAGGCTGAGCACAATGAGGGTCTTCTCCACGATGTCTTCATCCCTATCCCACAGTAGCTTCCCAAGGCTTTCAGTCAGGCTGTACATGCTTGGATCCTGTGTGCAAAACAAGGCCGGGCAACCCCACGCTGCTGCTGCTGCTGCTGCTGCTGCAGGGCTCAGAGGCCCAAGGCCTGTCCCAAAGCACTCAGGCAGCTGAACAGTGACCCTGGAGAGCTGGGAGCAGCTGCCACAGCTGCCAAAGCCCAGCTAAGCCCAAGGGGCTGCTTGCCCCAGCCCCACGCTGCCAGCACAGCTTCAGCTGCTGCCTCCTTCTCACCATCGAGGTGAGCACCACGAGGCCTCGCAGCGCCACGCCACGCATCTGCCTGGACTCGCTCTGCAGGTGCCTTGTCAAGATCTCCAGGACTTTTTTACCGCATTCGCTCAAGTCCAGGCAATCCAGGACCTGAAAGGCACAGAGCAGGCACAGAGCAGGCACAGAGGTGCCCAGCTGGCAGGAGCTCAGAAGTGCACAGGGCCGAGCCAAGGCAGCAGCACAGGGCACAGGCAGCGCCCCAGGCAGCTGCGGCTACGAGAGGGCAGAGGGCTGGGAGGCAGCTCAGCCAGGCAGCGCTGGCCATGGGGCTCACCTCCACCAGGAAGGCCAGGGCGGGCAGCTCCCAGTCTGAAATGCCTTGGCTGAGCAGGTCAAAGAGGCAGGATGCCATGCCACAACACCAGATGATGGAGACACGGCGCATCTCCCTGGCAGGGAGAAAAAGGCACCATTGCTCCTGGGCCGGGCGGGCAAACCTCTCCCAGGGCTGACTGGCAGAGCTCTGGTCTGCTCCCGAGCATCCCGAGGGCGCTTTGGGAGGCGGCCGTTCCCGAGCAGCCTCCTGTGCCGGCATTTTCCAGTCTGCTCATGCCTCCCTTGGTGACAAGGCCTTGCTGCCCATGAGCACGGGGACTGTGTGGGGCGTTGCAGGCACAAAGGAGAGGGGCGGTGGGGAGAACGAGGTCTCACCTGGCCAGCAGACGCACTGCACAGTGGTGGGTGTCGGCACAGAGCAGCGTGTCCCAGGCACGCTTGCGTTCCATGGACAGCACCACGTGCTCATAGTGCATTTGGCAGAGCAGGGCCTTCAGGGTCTGCAGCGCAAAGCTGTGTGCAGAGCAAAGCCCAGGTCACGCTGGGAGCCCCAGCTCCTGCCCTGGGGGCATGGGAGGGATGGGGAGACTGGGAGGACTGGCATGGAGCACCTGTTGGGGTTGGCGGAGAGGCCGTGTTGCTCCTGGCATCCCTTCCAGAAGGTCTCAACCTCTTCTGGCATATCCTGCATGCTGATGTAAGCTTGGAAGAGCAGACGCAGAAAGAGATTGGAGAAATACTCCAGCACCACAGGTGAGCGCCAGGCCAGATTAAAGATTCTCCACAGGGCCACGGTTGCCTGCAAGAAATAAAACAGCCAGAGACAAGGCTCAGTGCCAAGACATCCACGTGGCAGGGCCTGAGCATGCCAGGGAGAGGCCGGGGGAGACACGGGGGGAGCAGCCGGCCTGGTGCCCCTGAACCCCTCCCCTAAGGCAGGATTCAGCCCAGTGCCTGAGGCAGGGGGATGCAGCTGGGGGGAGGACAGAGAGCTGGCTGCTGGAGAGGCGGCCTGGGGGCTGGCAAAGGCCGGCACCAGAAACTCACAGCCAGGGCAAAGACTCCTGCGTTGTCCCCATCGGAGGTGTACGCGCTGTGCACTGGCCAGGCGCTCAGCACATAGAGGAGTAGCCGCAGCGCCGGCTCCGCAGTCCTGCTCGAGGACATGATGGTTCCCCACATGGTGGCGGCAGCTCTGTGGGGTCAGAGCTCTGTGTCAGGGCGGGCTCGGCCACAGCACCGTGGCCTGGGCAGCTGCAGGGCCCCGCGCTGGCCCTCAGCCCTGCCTCTGCCCACTGCCCCTGGCCGGCAGCGGCCAGCCAGCCCACGTGGGTACAGGCCCCGAGGGGCAGGGAGGGAGCGTGGCACCAGGCTCAGGAGCTGACATGGCAGCCCTGGAAAACAGAGGAGCCAGAGGATCCTGGAACTGCCCGCCTGTCTGGCAGTCAGCAGGGACAGGCTCTACAGGGTGATGGGCCGGTGAACCCGAAGCCCTCAAGGCATGTGGGGCTGCCCCACCTGTCACACGATGGGGCCCAGCGCAAGAGGGTGATCAGCACGTCAGAGGGGTATTCCTCAGTCAGCTCCAGAAGGGCCTTGTCCAGCCTGTGCCCAGCAGGCTCATTGGCCGTGAGCCACTGGTGGATGGACCTCACCATGGCGGGCACCTGCAGAGGGCACGGGGAGACTTGGAGAGCTGCCAGAGCAGCAACTCCCCCTGAGAAGTGCTTCCCTTCCAACCGCATTGGGCCGGGCCTCAAAGGCCGAGGGAGCCCGGCAGAGCCGGCTCGAGGCGCCGCACCCCTGCTGGAGCCATTGAGCCCTTGCCCCAGGCTGCTTACTTGCACTGGATTGGAGACACCCTTCTCCACAAGCAAATCCAGCATGGCAGCATCGATCTCGGCATCAAGGAACGGAAGGTTGGCCAAGACGCCCGTGCCCACACCGGCGGTCTCTTCCTGCCAAAGGCACGTGATGAATTCACAGAGGGTCGGCAGGAGAAGGGCAGCAAGAGAGGGAGAATCCATGGAGCGCTCCAAGCCAGGTGCTTGGCTGAGCAGTGCAGCAGGCCCAGCCCAGGTGGGGATGGCTGCAGGTACCTGTGCTGTTCTGTCCAAGTGGCCACGGGCGTCTTCCTGTTCTTGTGTCCGGTCCTGGGCTGCATCTGGCAAAGAGCGAGCGCAGCCAGAGCTGAGGGGCTGCGGGAGAGGCCAGAGAACACAGCCCAGCCCTGCGCTGCCCAGGCAGGGAGAGCCTTGGGATGCCCCGGGGGATGGAGCGCGGCTGCCAGGTGCTCCAGCCCAGCTTCTGTCCTATCCATGGATATGTCCACAGGGATGGGATGGGATGGGATGGGATGGGATGGGATGGGATGGGATGGGGTGGGATGGGATAGGATGGGATGGGATGGGATGGGATGGGGCCAGGCTGGCTGCAGGCACCAGCCCTGTGGCCCAGCTCTGACACTCACGCTCCTGCAGCAGCTGGAACTGCTCCAGTTCTTCAGGCTGCTGTGCTGAGGTAGCTCCAGCCTCTTCCTCCTCCACCCAGGCCAGCTTGGGCACGCTGGGGGGTCTCTGCTCCATGTCACTCTTTGCAGTTATGAGTGCTTGCTGAAGCAGAGAGGCCTCGGAAGAGCTGAAGATGAGCAAGTGCTGCAGTTGTGCCTTGAAGGCACCTGCAACAGAGGAGCCTCGGGAAGGCTACAGGACAGGAACTCCTGCAGTCTGTCCTCGAGGGCAGCAGCAAGAGAGAAGTCTCAAAAGGGAAATAGGACTGCAAGTCCCGCAGTCTGTCCTTGAGGGCACCGGCCGCAGGGATGGCAGACGCTTGGGAAATGCTCCACGTCACCGAGTCCCGCAGCCTGGCCTCGAGGTCACCTGCACAGGGAACGCCTGGGAAAAGCTCCGGGCCAGCAAGGAACGAGTTGGCTGTGTGGGGGCTCCTCACAGCACTGCTCTGTCCTGTCCTGTCCCGTCGCATGCACCGAGCACTGTGGCGTAGCCGTGGCGCCACCAGCACCTACGTCACGACGTGTCACAAAGGGTCACACTCTCACATTCTGTCCCTTTCCATCCCACGGTGACCACGGTGCACTGTGTCACAGAGAGCCCCAGGACACACCTCCACGTGCCCTGGGGACACCCCCACGCCACCCAAACTGCCCCAGCTTGCAGGCAAGACCTTGCCCCAAGGGTTGAAGACACAGCCCAGCAGGAACTTTAGCCACGGCCCAAACAAGAAGCAGCTGCTCCTCTGCTCTGCCTGCTCAGGGCAGCAGAATGAGCCCCCACGGCTGCCACCGCAGCTGAGCAGGAAGGGCACCGGGGCCTTCCACAGGCCCTGCCACAGCCTCTTTGGGACCAGCCCTGGTGCTGGGTGGCCGGCACAGTCGCAGGGGCGTGACACAGACACGGGACGTGTGGCTGTCTTGGTTTGGAAAGACAGGAGTCTGCTAAGGAAGGCAGGAGCCTCCCCTGAAATGGAGAATGTAAACCCTCCCCACCCTTCCTGATTGCTATAAACTTTAAATTTAGGGGCTCTCAGGCAAAAATATGGGAGCAGGAAATAACAATTCTTTAATAGGGAAGGAAAAAAATAAAAGGATAAAATAAAGCATGCAGCACACTAGAACAACACGGGCAGAGTCAGAACCCAACCTGACACCCTGTGGGTAAAGGTGTGGTAGCAGTGCAATTGGAAATGTGGCTGCAGCCCTCCTGCAGTGTCAGGGGTGATTCTGTTGGAGCAGAGGGGGTCCTGTAGGGAAGGATGTGTTCTTCCTCCGATGATCCAGTGGAAGATGAGGCAGCTGCTGTTCCTCTGGGGAATCCAGTGGAGAAAGCTGTGCTGGTGTCTCAAAAACCTCTGGATTATATCTGGGTAGCAATGCTTGGCTCCTCCCTCTGGGCGGAGCATCTCCCAATGGGATGTTACAGTTCTTATCAGTCATGCAGTGACATTCAATAGTCTGTTATCAACAGATGTCCCCTCCCGAGGACTCAAAGAGAGAGATAAGGCAAACTGCCCGCTTGACAAAGATAATCTGCCATACAGATGGTCATGGAAAACATCTTGCATTACAATCTGGAACAGCATCTATAACAAAATTCCCTCTTATTCTTTATAAAACATTTAGCTTGGGCAATGTTTCTTATGCTTTGGACTACGCTGATAATTAGCTGAATAAAACAAGGAATCAAACAAGGAAGAAATATCCAAACAGCTGTAACACATAAAAGGAAGAAGCCTAATTTCTTCCACCATTCTATACATGATCTCACCAGCTAGTTTTTTTAACACTGGTTCCCAATTTTGGATCAGTATGTGGGCTATATTTCATGGTGGTCATCTATTTTAATATATCTACACCCGATATATTAAATTTTCCACAAACACTCCCTTCTTTGGCCAATAGAGAGTCTAAAGCCAATCTATTCTGATATATTATGGGTTTTGTTTGGCTTTGTTGACTTGATATTAATTCCAATGCCCATTTGGTTATGTTTGTTATTATCTCTACAACTGTTTGGAGTCTTATAAGATTATTCAGCTTATTAATTGGGGCTGATACAGAGTCAGATTGCTGTGCTGGTTTTCCCTTTTTGTTTACTGATTGTTCTTTCACCAAATCTTGGACTCTACCCTTAAAGCTAAATGTGAAACAAATCCATCTCTCCCCTTTTGGACATTCACTTCCCAATATCTTCTCACTTTTTCCTAAGTTTCTAGCAATGCAGTATTTTCCCCTGTTTTGCCTACAGGTACTTAATTTGGATGGGTCATAGCAGTGACTGCTGACATGGGTGTGTGTAATAAAAGAGGAACTTTGATTTCTTTCCCTGTAATGCTTTTGATAGCATTTGTGACACAATTTTGCTGGTATCCCTAAAGGGAAAAGACAGAAGATGAGTGACAGAAAAAGGAATAACAGAGGTCTGGCATGGCTTATACCCCCACCTGCCATGCCTATGGGGTTGCTGCCCATAGCAGGTGTATTTGATCTTCTCGGTGGCGAGCACAGCCGCCAATCCAGTCTTGCCCTCTTCTCTTTGTCACTCCCTTTTTGCTAATTTCCAGGCAAATCATTTTTGACACTCTGTAATTGTGGTTTCCCACTGTTCCTCAGGTATCTCCCACTCAACAGGCACTAATATCTCCCATCCACAAAACAAAGTTATTATTTCAGTTGTTCTGAGTTCTGTCTGGATAGGGGATAGATTTGGTGCTCGACACTTCCTGCAACATGAGCATCGATTGTGTAAACTACAATACCAATTTTTCCCACAATTTAAACATTTACATTTAAGCCAGCATTATAACCCAGCATATCTGATATTAGGATGAAGCAAACAGGGTATATGGTATGGCCCTGATGGAAGTTGTAATTCCTCCTCCTCTTTGTAGAACTCACAGGCTAAGGCCAGAACATGAGAATTCTCTCACCAAAATAGTCCTGATGCTCCTGTTTGGAGTGGAAGTATTCCTCCCCAAATTGGATATCTGACATGTCTCAAGACTTGTCCAGATGGCACTTGAAACCACTGACATAAACCTGGCCTTGTTTCTCAATTAGCTGTGATTCTTTGTACATTCATTGGATCATTTGGGTCCTTGCAGTTCGTTACCACCCAGTCCCAACTTAGGAGCCAATTTGGTATCACCCGGTTTAAATGTGCTAGTCCACTCCTCAGGTTCCTTCACAGCTCCTTTGATTCTGCTGGCCTGGATCCACTCTCTTTTCCCTTGGCTTGGATTGCTGCCTCATTTGTCAGTAGTACCTGAAAAGGACTTCTCAATAGCACAGAACAGTGACTGGAGGAAAGGCAACTCTACATCAGGATTTGCCATTAGCATTCTTCAAAACTTCCTGGGTTTAGCAACAAGTTGGGTTTTTTGGGGTTTTTTTGGCCACAGCTGCTTGTTCTTCTTGTACCCAGCTGAGTCTTGAGCTGCGCTAGGTTGTTCAGCTCTTGGGATCATGTAAAGGACAGTTCTCCTAGAGAAAAAGGGACTTGCCATGCTTAGGATGCTTCCCTTTCTTTCTAAGGCAGGAAGCCTTGACAGCACTGAAGGGAAAACTCAGAGGCAAATTCCTCTTCTTGTGAGCCACAATTAGTTAAACAAAAAAAAAACACTGAAAACCAAAGAAAACCAAACCAAACCAAACAACCAAAAACATAAACAAAAAAAAAGAGAGCCAGGCCAGTCTTAACATCTATTGCCATTTACGCTCTGAGCATTATTTAGCTGTTCAGCCTTCACAGATCCATTCTTCTAACACCTTCTCAGAACAAACCCACCCCCATCCTAACAACGAAAAAAGAAGAAAGAAAGAAAGAAAAATAAAGAAACAATTAATCTTGCTTTCAGAGAACAAAAAAACCTTAGTGAGGTTTTGAGAATGAGTTAGAGATCAAGGCTATTTCTGCCTTGGTCTTATCACTTATTCTCACGCCGCCCTCCCTTCTCTCTCTCTCTCCACTTGTAGCAGTGCTGTTGCCTCCGCTTGGGGCGTGGCGTCCCGGGTCAAGGACGGCTCGGTGGCAGCAGCTTTGCCACACGGACCAAGCACACGCACACACCAATGTGGTGGACGGTGAAATGGCATTTATTAACGGTTTCACGGGGTCATTTATAGCAGGGGTTAATGGTCAGGTAACGGTAAAAGGGGAGGGGTTCCACCTGAGCGTAACATCACGATATCTTGAGCGTAACATCGCGATATCTTCCCACATTTCCCCCCACTTGTATGACCAGCTAAAACCAGAAAATGCTAAGGTTAAAACTGACAAGTGGCAGACGTGTAACTGGCAAAATGCACCAAACTTGAACTATGTAACACAACCGCAACAAACTTGTAACTGTAAATGTTTAACAAACGAAAAGCTAACTATCTCTAACTGTTTAACTGTTTTTTCTAAAAAACAGCACTAACTTGTTTAAAATATAAGGCGACCAGTCATGGGGGCTGACTGAACCATGGCTTTGGATATCTTTGCAGGATCTCCTCAGTTTTTTGGTTGACACCACAGCACCGACTTATCCTCCCAGAGTCTGCAACCTGTTTGACCTTAAAACTAGAGAGATTTGGAGAGTTCATGTCCGGACTCATCTTCTCTCCAAAATGCCCTTTGAATCTTTGATGCAGGAGAAACTCCGGGTTGATTGGCATTCCATTCAAGTAGAGCCAGAACCTGGCCAGAGTTCGAACTCTACTTGATGGATGCCACTTAAAACAAGACTGTGGGAACTCAGCACATCACTCTGGATGTCCAGAGTTATCGAGAGAAGCCTTGGGGGGCTCGGAAATCCTGGAATGTTGCCAGGAGAGTCTGGTGGCTTGATTTTGATCCTTCTAAGGAGGTGACACCTGTTTGAGGACATGAGAGTCACTTGGGAGTGAATGGTGCAAGAAAAATATATTTACAGGGTGAAATACAGCTTTTAGGGTTCTTGGTACAGGGAGGTTATGGAGACAAGATGGAGGGATCAGGGCGTGTCTTGCCCTTCTTCTTTCTTCTTCTTGTCATCCATCTTCTGTGATGATGTTGGCACATGGGGATTGGTTCATGGTGAAGGTGCACTTGCTAATATGGGTGAAAGCTATTGGGAAATAAAGGTCAATATGATATACGTAGCTTTTAGTATAAAAAGACACAACCTCCCTGTGGGTGGTCAGAGTGCCCTTGGCTGCCTTGCAGGTCAGACCTCTGTTGGGCAGAAAGAAAATTCTGTAGATAAGAAATAATAAACAATCTGAAGACTGAAAAACTGAAGAGTTCAGACTCGTCCTTTGAAGCGCGGGCGCCCCAGTTCCACCCTGTGCGTGTCTGGGCAGAGACAGACAGCCGACCGGACACCTGGCGTCCCTGGGTGGGCGCCCGGCGGGCACCCGCTGACCCTGGTGGGCTCTGGTGTGCACCTCTCGCAGAGGGGCAACCTCGAAGCGCCGAGCGGGCAGCTCCAGAGCTGGACTTGTTCCCAGGAGAACGCTGATAACTCCTTGGGAAAGCAGCCAGAGGTGTCTGAAGAAGCAGCAGCCACTGAGAACATCGCACTCCACTTCTGCCAAAGAAGGTTCGTAGCAGAACAGCCCAGATGGGAATCAGAAAGGCACCTCTGAATCCATCTCCTGTGACCTGCGGGCCGGTGACCAGGAGCCTTCAGACTGCTCTGACGACACCAATTCAGTGAGAAGGTCAAAAATTAAGAACATGGGGGGTGTACTGTCCCAGGAACAATTAGAGGTTCTGTCTGACCTACAAGGCGTGGCAGACGCATGCACTAAGGGGATCCCAAAGAAAAAGCTTAAAGATCTGTTGGTATGGATGCGGTGTAATTACCTGTACTCAGAGACGCGTCTGTTGTTTGAAGTGGGTTTTTGGCAGGAAATTAATAGGCACCTCTATCTCTCAGCTACGAAGGATGATAAGATGGCCTTGAAATTGCTGTCTTCTGCAAGAATTATGTTAGAGGCGACCTCAGCTCAGTCTAGGGGGTCGGCCAGGCAACAACTTGTTACAAATCCCACAGGGGCGGAGGGAGGAGAGCAAGGCTCGAAACGGAGATTGGCTCTGATCCCAATCGGCCCGGGGGAAACAGCTCCCGAGGAAGGGGAGCAGGGAGAAATGTCATTGCCTTCAGCCCCACCATCCCGAAAACCCAAGGGACCTCCCAAACGTCCTGAAACCCCAGAGAGTGCAGGGGCTTCAGGCTCCAACTCAGGCACAGACGACACCATTCCAATCCCAGACGAGTTAAGGTTTTCTCCCAGCAAGATCGAGGAAATGGGTCGCTCCTTAGGAGCGCACCTTCCCGATTTGCAGGAGCCAGACGGAGATGGGATGAGACAAGCGGCGGAGTCGGGAAGGGGGGTTGAAGGGGGACAAGAGGGAAGGGGGGATGCGCTTTCTCGCGGCAGGCACGGCGGCAGTGCTAGCTGGCGGGAGGGGCATGGAGGCAATGGGGGACACAGGTTCTGGTGTGGCTTTTGCGGGCGCAGCGCCGAGGGCGGCGGCAATCTCGGCTGGCGCGGTGCCAAAAGTGTGCGTGAAGGGCAAAGCTCGCGGGACATCTGGGGAGGGCTCTCAAACCGACGCGGCAGCGCCAGACATGGGCAGTGAGGGTGGAGCAGCTGCAGGGCTCCAGCCGGCTACCATAGGGAGACACAGGGAACGCGTGGTGATGATGTCAAACCCGGAAGTCGGGATGCGGAGATCGGCCCGGATCACGGCATGAAAGGGGGTACCGCCAGGGGGAGGGCTGCACGCTCCGGCGGGGGGTGTGGATACAGCATTAGAGGAGGAGGAGAGAGGGTCAGGAATGGACACCGGGAGGAGACTTCGGAGGTGGAGCGGGACAGAGACAGTGAAGTCAGTTCAGGGGAGGCAGGAGGCGTTCCCGAGGGTGCGCGTGCGCAGAAAGTATGGGCAGAGCGCGGTCGGAGGCGGGTCCGATCCCCCGTGAGGTCTCGGGCCAGGAGGAGGGGCCGTGCTCGGGGTTCATCATCCCGGGGCTGCACCCCCTCTCCGATCCCGATGCCTTCAGTTTCAATCCCTGTGGTCCAAACCTCTTCCATCCAAAGGAGACATTCATGTATTCAACCTCCACTGTCAGCTCAGTCAACAGCCATGCAGACTCGGTCTCAAACACGATCGCAAGAGTTGCAGTCTGCTGAACAGGAGCCGATCGAGTTCGTGCCGTCATCACGGTCAGCCAGGCAGACGACAGCGCCACCTCATGGGGGGATGACCGCAGTGCAGGACAGGCCAGGCCTGTTCGACAGTGCCACATCGCCACCTGCTGGCGAGACTGCAACAATGCAGCGATTTTTTCCAACAAGGTATAAAAAGAAAACTACATCGAAGAAAACAACAACAAAACAACACATGGACAATCCCTCGTTGACTTCGGGAGTTCACGAAGTTGAAGATACCTCAGATGAAGCGCAATCACAAGGAGAAGACATGATACAAATCACAGCATCAGAAGGAATTCCGGCATGGATGTTTTCGGCAGCAGAAGCAACAAAAGGCCTATCTGCATTCTTTTGATACAGCAAAAAGAACATGACTACAAGAACCTCAAGTTTCTTTTTCAGATTTGGCAGCGAGACCAAAAACCTCAAAGCAAAAAATGTGGAACAAAGAATCACCAAGGACCTCCACGATTCCACTGTGCATGCAACTGCCAATGGGGTTTTCAGAGGAGGAAGAAGAACAGCCAGTGGAACCAACGGACTGGAAAAAAATTAGAAAAATGCTGGCAAAAGAAAAGGGTTTGATTAAAGGATCAGGAGATATAATAATGCCAGTGACATACGATGCACAAGGTCAAAATCCGAGGTGGGAAAGGTTGAGTCATGAAGTAGTCAAGGACTTAGCAAAGGCCATTCAGAATAATGGGCTGAATTCACAATCCTTCAACAACTCCTGAGGGGGACATTCAATATGTACGACCTCACACCACATTATATCCAAAGCCTTGTGTCAATGATTCTCACGGACACACAGAGTCTCATCTGGGAAAGAAGATGGCGAAGGTATCTCAAGAGTTGAGAAACAGTTATCAAGGTGGGCCAAACGCAAATCCCACAGAGGCACAGTTGGCAGGGGATCCTCCAGATGACAATCCAGCAGAGCAAGCAGCACGACTTCCATGACGAGTGTTGAATGACATCAAGGAAGCAGCACGCAGAGCGATCCTGCAGATTGCTCCAGCGGGAGTTCAGGACGTTCCATTCTCACGCATCAGGCAAGGTCCCACGGAACCATTCTCGTCATTCACAGATCGACTCTCCAAGCTGTGGATTGACAGGTGGCTGATGAGGCAGTGAAAAGACCTCTCATGGAAAGTCTAGCCTTCGGCAATGCCAACCCGGATTGTCAACGGGTCATCAGCGCAATGCCAGGCTGACCATCCTTGGCAGAGCTGGTGGAGTCATGCAGCAAGGTGGGAACACCTCAGCATGTCGCGTGGATTGTGAGGGACGAGCTGAGAGGAGAATGGGAAGAACAGATGAAAAGACACTCGGAAAAATAGTTGGAAGACAAAGTGTTGGAAAAAGTGCTGGAAGAAGTACTTCAACAACAGGGTAAAGTTCTTGCAACCATCCAGAAAAAGAACAATCTGTCGGGAGGACAATGCTACAAGTGTTTGGGAGTGTTTGGGCACTTGAAGAAGAATTGTTCACAAGCACACGCACAAGTGCAGACGCAAAAACCAGAAAAGCCACTTTGTGCACGATGCGGAAGAGGAAGGCACTCTGTGAAAGAATGTTATTCTCAGACGGACGTGGAAGGGAATCCTTTACCGTATCCGGGAAACGGGAAAAGGAGCGCGCCCACAAACCGTCAGCACGCGTTGACACAAGTGATGGCGGTGACACAACAGCAAACAGAACAGTCATCGGGGAACGTCAAGCAGACGCCCTCAGCAAAGTCTTCAGCTGATTCCCCAGCGACCCAGACCTCCTTCCAACAGGAGCACAGTGCACATTGGCAGCTTCAAAATTAGTATGCTTTCTAGATGAAAGTCATGCGGAGATTCCTGTCACCCTGGTTTTTTAAGATTTTCTAAGCCTTCTGATGTTGACATTCTTGTAGTGAACTTTCTCACTCACTTTCTGTAAATAACTCATTGTTTTGCATTCCTTTATGGAGGAGGAGAGAGTTGATGGACTGTTGGTTTAACCAGTGGCATTGGAGAGGTGCCACAGTCACCCTCCAATCCACTGTCACTTTTGGAAAACTATAAATGTTGGAGTCAGAAAATAAACGGCCCTTTTTTCTCTTTCACCTTGAGAACGGTGCGAGCGTGTGTTCTTTTGTGTCCTGTAGCGACATCTGGTGACCCCAACATGTGTATTGCAGCAGATTGTGGTGAGGTTTTCCCCCCCTCTCTTTGGTGCTCTGCCTGCGGTTCTTAGGGTAATGGCAAGCGCTGTGGGTTTTGAGGAGGATCTCCTCCTTTTGGATCTTTGGAGGGGGGTCCTGGAGTGGAAACAGATTTCTGTTTCCTGGGATGATTTTGAGAGATTGTGTCTGTGGGCCCGAGAGCGAGGGTTTCTTTCGGGTCCTGAGAAGGTGTTCTCCAGGGAGGAGTGGTCTCGTGTGGGGACCCGCCTCATGGAGGCCCTTTTTGACGATTGCACTCTAGATGCGGGACCAGCTGCTGGTGCAGTGGAAAAGATGTGTGGAACTTTGGGAGGGGTCTGGTTCTTGTACCCCTCGGAGTTCCCAGGGAAGCTCTTCTGTCTCGGACGTGGAGGAGGGGGAGTTTGAGTTTTTGTCCGATGTGGAGTCCCCCTTCCCGCCTCCGGACAGTGTGCTGGGGGGCGGAGCCCCGTGGGTTTCTGGGGGCTCTGTGGATTCGGCGGGCCGTCCTTGTCCTGCTTCGCCCTGTGTGGGCGGTGGGGTGGGGGACAGGTCGCCTTTTCTTTGTGCCTTTCCGGTTTTTGAGGGCCAGCCTCCGCCTCGGCTTGAGTCTGGTTCGGTGACAACCTGGTGTCCGAATTGCGGTGTTTCCATGAAGTTCCCCCTGGCCACAGCGGGGGCAGGGTCGCCCGCCTCCGAGCTGGGCTCCTCGGCGGGGGGGACAACTTCGCCCGTCCCTGGGCCAGCGCAGCCTGCTGAGCATGCGCAGTCGGTGGAAGCACCCGGGGGCAGGGCGTTGGTCGGCGTTCTGTCTGGCCCCGCTCCGGTGGGCGGGCAGCCCGCCCCTCTCTGCTCGGTGGGGGCGGTACCCGCTGGGCAGTCTTGTGGTTTGGGACAGACCCTCATAGGGGGCTTGCCGGGCTCCCTGGTGCCGTCCCGCAGTGACTGCGTCTCTCTCGGTGTCCCGTCCCTCCCCTGTGTCGGGATACCTGTGTCCACCGGGGTGCCCCCTGCTGGAGCTGTAATGCGACAGGGCGCTGGGGTGTTTACCTTTAGCGCACCTGTTGACACGGCCAGCAGGAGGCCCGTGGGTGCCTGGGGCCACGGCACTTCCTCGTCGAATTTGGGGACGCTTCCCGCATGTCAGGTGACCGTGTGTCCCAGGCACCCCGAGCGTTTTTGGCGAGAGGCGAAAACCAAGACTGACGAGATGAATGAGCCTGTTTCCTCGTGGCACCTGCAGGGTCGCGGGGCGGGCTCCTTTGGCTCTGCCGGTGCTGCGGGGGCCCAGGGCCGAGTGGTGTTGGCCTGGCTCCCAGGCGATCTTCGTCTCTTGTCCCTGTTGGGCCTGAGGACCGGGGCGCGGAAGGTGCGGTGGCTTTGCCAGGGGATCCTCAGGTTTTCCCTGTGCTCAGGGGTGTTGCTCATAACACCCATGAACCCCTTTCATATAAGCTGGAGAAGGAGCTCCGTGAGGCAGTTGCTCAGCATGGTTTGGGGTCCGCTGAGGTTATGCGGACTCTCCGGAGGGTTGATTCGGATATGCTGATGCCTCATGATCTCCGTCATGTGGCACGTTCTCTTTTTCACCCTGTGCAGTATGGTGTTTTTGAGACCAAGTGGGCTCGTTTGGCGGCCCACGCGGTTCTGCGGAATGCTGCGCTGGGTCCGCAGGACCCCAGGCGTGGGGTTGTCGCTGACATGCTGCTGGGAACAGGGCTTTATGAGAATGTTCAAGGGCGGGTTGGATTTGATCCCCTTTTGCTTGAACAGTGCCACTTGCTGGGCATGGCTGCGATTGTTCAGACCCTGGAAATGGCTGCTCCGAGGCTGTGGGAACTCAGCACATCACTCCTGATGTCCAGAGTTACCAAGAGAACCCTTGGGGGTCTCAGAAATCCTGGAATGTTGCCAGGAGTGCTTGGTGACTTGATTTTGATCCATCCACAGAAGTGACAGCAGTTTGAGGACTTGAGAATCACTTGGGAGTGAAGGGTATAAAAAAGGACACATTTATAGGGTGAAATATAAACTTCAAGGTTTTTGGTACAGGGGGGTTATGGAGACAAGATGGAGGGATCAGGGCGTGTCTCGTCCTTCTTCTTTCTTCTTCTTGTCATCCATCTTCTGTGGTGATGTCGGCACTGGGGGATTGGTTCATGGTAAAAGTGCACTTGCCAACATGGGTGAAAAGTATTGGAAAATAAAGGTAAATATCATGTACGTAGATTTTAGTATAAAAAGACATGACCGCCCCGTGGGTGGTCACGAGTGCCTTTGGCTGCCTTGCAGGTCAGACCTCTGTTGGGCAGACAGAAAATTACAGAAAATTTTGTAGATAAGAAACAATAAACAATCTGAAGATCGAAAAGCTGAAGAGTCCAGACTCGTCTTTTGAAACGCGTGCCACCCAAGAACCACCCTACCCGTGTCCGGGCACAGACACTGAAACAGACAGCCGAACCGGACACGAAGCCACCATTCTCGACCATTGTCCAGGGGGATGACGAGCCTTTCATGACGTTCGCGGAAAGGCTGATTGCATCCGTGGATAGACAGGTGCCTGATCCTGTGGCAAGGAGTGTTATGATTACGAACCTTGTCAAGTGCAATTGCAATGCTGCTTGTAGGAAAGTCATAGTGGCTCTGCCTGATGATCCTACTGTTTCTGAGATGGCGGAGGCCTGTGCGGACATCGTCCCCCTGGATCGGAAGTTGGCTGCCGCGGCTGCTGCTGTGCAGCCGGTTTGGGCGGTGCCGCAGGGCAAGCGGCCGTGCGGGGGATTGCGCAGGCTGGCAAGAAGCAGGGGAAGAAAGCACAGAAGGTGAAGTTCCCCATGTTCTTGTGTGGTCAGTGTGGTAGGCTGAATCATATGTCCGATGTGTGCAAGGCGACTGTTCATGCTAATGGCCAGGCTTTGCCAGGCTCGGGAAACGGCAAGCGGAGCGCGCAGGGGGGATGTGTGCGGACACAAGCTTCTCTCCAGACCCCGGTGCCGATGGAGGTCTCCTTTGCCGGCTTGCAGCCAGCACCTGTGGATCAGCAGGAGTGGATGTCTGCACCGCAGCAACAGTTGTGTTAGAGTCTTCTCAGATATGCAAGGTTCCCCTGGATGCCTTTGGTCCCTTGGGTGGGGGCATGAGTGCTCTCCTTATGGGGAGGTCTAGTGCCACCCTTCAGGGCATCATTGTGCACCTGGGGCTCATTGATGGGGATTTCACAGGGCAGATTTGTGCCATGGTCTCCACACCCACCCCCCATGTCACGATCCCGAAAGGGACGCGGCTTGCTCTACTTGTGCCTTTCAAGTCCTCTGTTCGCAGGTCAGCTGACCAGTCGCGTGGAGCTGGCGGTTTTGGCTCCACTGGGCCGCCTCAAGTTCACTGGGCTGCTGTCCTGACCAAGGACCATCCCGAGATGCTGTGCACCCTGTCTGTTCCTGGTGCGACACCGCCGGAAGTCCACGTCCGCGGGCTTCTCGACAGCGGTGCTGACATCACAGTTCTCTCCCTTGTGACCTGGCCCCCAGAGCGGCCCTTGGATCTGGTGGGGACATCTGTCGCTGGCCTGGGAGGGATGGCGCAATGTTATGTGAGCCAACGGCCCGTGCTGGTCACCAACCTAGAGGGACAGACGGCCTGGGTTAGGCCTCATGTTACTTCTACTCCTGCCAACCTTTGGGGGAGGGATGATCTGTCTGTTTGGGGGGTATGCATTGGGACGGATTTTTGATGGGGGCCACTGCAGTGAAGGGCGCAGAGTGTCCCTGGAACACCCCTGTCTTCTGCATCAAAAAGAAATCTGGGAAATGGAGGTTGTTGCAAGACCTCCGAAAGGTCAATGCCATGATGGAAAGCATGGGAACATTGCAGGCGGGCATGCCATTGCCTACCATGCTTCCTGCAGATTGGCTGGTCCTCATTGTGAATTTGAAGGATTGTTTCTTTACAATTCCTTTGCATCCCGATGACAGACCAAAGTTTGCCTTCTCAGTGCCAGCAATTAACGAGGCTGAGCCTGCACAGAGATACCAATGGAGGACATTGCCTCAGGGCATGTGCAATCCTCCCGTCATATGCCAGTGGTATGTGGCCCGTGCTTTGTCTGGAGTTCGCAGGCAATTTCCTGATGCGCGTCTGTACCATTATATGGATGACATTTTGGTGGCCGCGTCCACCCTAGATGAGCTGCTGAGGATTCAGCCTCGGTTGCTTGATGCTTTGCATGCTCAGGGACTGCAGGTGGCTCCGGAGAAGGTCCAAGAGCAACCACCTTGGAAGTATTTGGGGGTCAAAATTCTGGAACAGACAATCCGTCACCAGGAGGTGCAATTTGTGCATCCTGTGAGGACACTGAATGATGCCCAGAAATTGGTAGGTGTCATCACTTGGTTGCGTCTGTATTTGGGAGTAACTGATGCGCAGCTGTCTCCTCTGTATGATTTGCTGAAAGGAGACGCTGATCTAAAGTCACCTCTCACACTGAGATGAAAAAGGGTGAGATGTCACCCTGTGTTCGCCCTGAGGCGCATAAGGCATTGGAGGTGGTTCAGCGAGCTGTTTCAGCTTGCCAAGTTTATCGCATTGATCCCTCCATTGATGTCACTGTGTTCGTCACCACTCCAGATTCGTATCCCACAGGCATCATTGGCCAGTGGAGTGATAATTGGTCTGACTCCTTGCACTTGTTGGAATGGGTTTTCCTGCCCCATCAGCCGCAGAAGACGGCAACTGCGTTGTTTGAATTGATCGCTCGCTTGATAATCAAATGCCGGCAACGGTGTTTGCAATTGATGGGTGCAGATCCCGCAAAGATCATACTCCCGGTGCAACGGGAGGATTTTGACTGGAGCTTTGCAAACAGTGTGTCCCTGCAGAGTGCTCTGGAAAATTTATCCGGGCAGATCACTTATCATCTGCCCAACCATAGGCTACTGCATATGGCAAAATCCACAAAAATCTCTTTGCGGCCCAAAAATAGCCAGGAGCCCGTGCAAGGACCCACCGTCTTCACTGACGGTTCAGGGAAAACAGGAAAGGACATTGTTACCTGGAGGGACGGATCTGAGTGGCAGGTTCTGGAAGGTCATGAGGATGGGTCAGCCCAATTGGTTGAACTGAGGGCTGCTGTCATGGCATTTGAGAGATTCTCCCAGGAACCTTTCAACTTGGTCACGGATTCCGCCTATGTGGCTGATATCGCACAGCAGTTGGGTGTTTCGGTTTTGAAGGAGGTCAGTAATCCTGCCGTGTTTCATTTACTGAAGACCTTGTGGTGTGTCATTCAGGCCCGGGTTCATCCATTCTATGTTCTGCAAGTGAGGAGTCACACCAATTTGCCGGGCTCTATAGTGGAAGGTAACGCGAGGGCTGACAAGCTGGCTAACCCAGCGTGGGCAGTGCCTCAGCCTGATACACTTGCGTAGGCCAAGGCATCGCATGGGTTTCCCCACCAAAATGCACATACCCTGCAGAAGCAGTTTCAGCTGACGCCAACTGAGGCTCATGACATTGTTGAGTCATGTGATGACTGCCATGCACTTGCTCCGCCTTTGCCGGCAGGGGTGAACCCCAGAGGCCTTAGGGCCTTGGAGCTTTGGCAGACCGATGTCACCCTGATTGCCGAGTTTGGCTGGCTCAAGTATGTGCATGTCACGGTGGACACGTTCTCCTCTGCGATGTGTGCTTCTGCTCACACTGGAGAAAAGGCCCATGATGTCCTTGCCCACTGGAGGCAGGCCTTTGCCGTTCTGGGCACACCTTCTGCTGTGAAAACCAACAATGGTCCTGCTTACGCATCGCAAAAGGTGCGGCAGTTCCTGCAGTTGTGGGGTGTTTCGCACAAGTTCGGGATCCCTCATTCTCCAACTGGTCAAGCTATTGTAGAACGTGCTCATGGTACTCTGAAGCGGGTTCTTCAAAAACAAAAACGGGGAATGCAGGGTGAAACCCCGCACAGTCGGTTGGCAAAAGCTTTGTACAAAATCAATCATCTCACTGTGCCACAGAACTCAAATAACCCTGTCATTTTGAATCACCATCTCTCGTTGCAGGCTGCGGACGAGGCACATCAGCCTCGAGCGAAGGTTCGGGTGCGGAATTTAGTCACCAAACAGTGGGAAGGTCGCAACAACCTTATCGCTTCGGGGTGCGGGTATGCTTGTGTATCCACAGATACTGGGGTACGCTGGGTACCTTGGAAATGTGTTCGCTCTGACCTGCGACCGCAGAGGCAGAATCCAGCCGATGAGCAAGACAGAGACCGTGACCAACCTGAAAGGGATCAAGCAGGCAGATCATTGAGTGATGACTCAGATGCAGATGATGGGAGTGATCGCTCTGATGATTTGTCCGCAAGTGGACACTGAGCATTGTTCATGTTTTCCTTTTTACAATGTTCATTTTCTTTTCTTTTTCTTTTTAAATGGAAAAAGAGTGAGATGTCACCTTGGGTTTTTAAGATTTTCTAAGCCTTCTGATGTTGACATTCTTGTAGTGAATTTTCTCACACACTTTCTGTAAATAACTCATTGTTTTGCATTCCTTTATGGAGGAGGAGAGAGTTTATGGACTGTTGGTTTAACCAGTGGCATTGGAGAGGTGCCACTGTCACCCTCCAATCCACTGTCACTTTTGGAAAACTATAAATGTTGGAGTCAGAAAATAAACGGCCCTTTTTTCTCTTTCACCTTGAGAACGGTGTGAGCGTGTGTTCTTTTGTGTCCTATAGTGACACTGTGCCTTTCAGCTCCTCGAGTGCCTGGACTTGAGCAAACACGGTCCCAGTGCCCTGGTGCTGGTATCCAGGCACCTGCCCAGCCACTGCAGGGACGGGCTGCGCCCCTGCGCTCCGGGGCCTCGTGGTGTTCAGCAAGGAGCCCTCGCTGGTGAGAAGGGGGCGGTGGCTGAAGCCGCGCTGGCAGCATCGTGTGGCTGGGCAATGCAGACCTCTGGGCTTGGCTGGCCTTTGGCAGCAGAGGCAGCTGCTCCCAGCTCTCCTGCCTCCCGCTTCAGCTGCCCCAGTGGCCCAAGCGGCTGTTGGTGCTGCGGCCAGGCACGGCTTCACAGCACAGCCCCGTCTTGCACACAGGCCGGAGGAATACGCGGCCTGTATCAACACCTGGTGCAGCAGCTGGCTGATCCAGATGCAGAGATGGTCTGGATGACCCTGTGTGCGCTCAGGGATATGCTCCAGGACAAAGACCTCAAGCCACCCAGCGTCACCGCCCTGAAGCTGGCTGAGCCCCTCCTGCAACACTTTGAGAACGTAAGGCTCTGCGCCCCCAGCCAAGGGCACCGGACACTGCCTGCAACCTTTGTGCTCTGTGTGTAGAGATTTGGGCTTTTGGCCCAATGGGCCTGCAGTAGCTGGTGCTTAGGACTTTTCCTACCCTTCCAGGACAACAGCCACGTGCGGCTCCTCTCCATTCAGCTCTTCTGCAAGGTGATGGAGCTGGTAGAGGAAGAGGGGGAAAATCCTCCCATGACAATCGTGAGCCAGAGCCTGCTCCCTCTCTTCTTGCACTGGCACGATGAGAACCTGCATGTGGCCAAGGTGAGGTTTTGTGTGATGCGGCCGCATCCCTGGCAGAGGGCTGGGCCGCCCTGGCGCCTGGCGGGCTCCAGCCTCACCTGGCCTTGGCACAGGGTCACGGGTCCCGTGCCCTGGGCTCGGGTGCCACCTGCGGCTCTCTGCTGCTCTCCAGGCCTCTGGCGAAGCCCTGCTTCGTGCGGCACGCTTCCTGAGGAGTGACCTCGAGCAGCTGCTGATGAAGGGGCAGCGGATGCAGTTCGCCGAGCGCCTGGTAAGGACAGCCCGGGAGCCCCAGCCGCAGGCTGGAGAAGCCCCCCTGCCCCCGGTGCTCGGTGCGGGGGGCCGGCATCTGTGCCCCTGCCCGGCGCCGCCAGCCGGGCCCGCCGGCCTGCGCCCCCCACGCCGCTCCCTGCCCCGGGCCGTGCGGGCCGGCTCGGCCGCTGCTGGGCGCAGGGAGCGCCCGGCCGGAGGGCAGAGGCCGCACCGAGCCTTCCCTGTCGGTGCTCCCCGCAGCTGCTGCAGGACGAGAGCCGAGCGGCCGAGCACCTGCGCTGGGCCCTGCCGCGCCTGCGGAGCCCACAGAGGCCCGTGCGCCAGGCGGCCGTCGGGATCATCGGTGAGCCCCGAGCCCGGCGCCCCTCCCTGCCCCCGGCCCGGCTGCTGCCCTGGCTACAGCGGCAGCCGCGCCCGGGCCGCTGCAGCCCCGCCCGCCCTCGGCGCTGCCGCCGCCCTCCCGCAGCCAGCCGAGCCCTCGGGCGGCAGCGCGCGGCAGGGGCCGGCAGGAGCCCTGCCCGGGCAGGAGGGCGTGCGGCCGCAGGGCTGGCAGCGCCCGTGCCGGGCAGCTGTGCCGCCCGGGGCCGACACGGGCTCTGTCTTGCCAGGGCTGGCCGGAGTGCTCGTCACGGGGCAGAAGGAGGAGCTCCAGGTCATCAGCGAGGGTGAGTCGGGGCAGCCGCGGGGCAGCGAGCATCGCCGGGGGCAGCTGCACATGCCGGCCCCGCAGCTACAATCCGTGCCCGGGCTTCGGAGGGCTCTGCTCCCTGTGCGGGCGAGGGGCGGCGGGGGCACAGCCCGCAGAGCTGCCAGCGAAACGTGGGCGATCTGTGACCAACACCTTCCGGCCGAAGCCCTGGCAAGAGCCGGCTGGGATGGCCCTGGCAGGAGGCTTTCCTTGGATTCCCTCCATCTGGCCTCTGACCGTGGCTCTCTTCCTCTCTCTTCCAGCTCTTCAAGCCCTGAGAGAAGATGACAGCCCATCCTGCATCAGCGTACTCATTCAGCTGACCTTCCAAAGAAGATCTGCAGGACTTCTTGCGTCTGCTGGATCAGATGTACTGGCATCCCTCGGCCATCTCCAGCTCCCGTTGCAGATGGGAGCAGCTGCAGAGCAGGATGCACCAGCTGCAGCTCCAGGCACAGCTCTAGCTGCTCAGAGCTGAGCCTGTGGCAAGCTCCAGGAGCTCCTGCCATCTCTCTCCCTGTTGGCAGCTCCCTCCCTCCAGCTCTCAGAGCCTGCCCATCCGCTTTTTTTGTCTCCCAGCTCACCCCTTTGCTTCGCTTTCCCTTAATAAAGAGTTTGGATTTTTCCAAAACCTTTTCCACAACCATAAGAGTGTGTTGGTGTTCCCTGGGAAATGCAGGCATTTGGAGAAATGCCTTTGGAAGAGAGGGGCTTGCTTCTCAAGCAAAGTGCTTCCCCAGGAGCCCCCAGTGAGGTAGTGAGCCGTCTCCCTTTGGCTCCCTGCGCTCCTTTCCGTCCTTGAGGCCCCTCACATTTGGCGGAGGGGCGTGGCAAGGGAGAAGACTGTGAGAGCAGCTTTGGCATCTGCCTGGGCCTGCGGAGACCCCGCCAAGCAGCAGCGGCAGGGCGTGTTCCCTGCCTTTGAGCCCAGCACAGAGCAGGATCATCTCTGTCCAGCCGAGAGCCCCAAATCTCTCTCAGAGAGCTGTGAATTCCAAGGCCTTTATGCACACATTAATGCCATCTTCCCTCTCTGGTGTGTTTTAACTCTTGGCAAGATGCGTTTGCCTCTTGCTGGCTGGAAGCTGTTCTGCTCCAGGGCCGGCACCGAGCTGGGCTGTGCGGGCCGGGCAGCGTGGACAGTCCTTCCCCAAGCACTTGGCCGGGCTTGGTGTGTCCGGGGTTGCCTCAGACACTCGGGGCAAGGGATTCCGTCCAACCGGGGCCACCTTGGGTGGGGAGGGGCTGGCCCCGGGGCACATGGCAGCGTGTCCAAGGGCCCTTTGTGACACGGTGCAGCAGGGTCACTGAGTGGAATGGGACATCTGAGCAGCCCTTTGTGACACGCGCTGACATAGGTGTCGGCGGCGCCGTGGCCACGCCACAGTGCTTGGTGCACGCGACGGGACAGGACGGGACAGAGCGGTGCTGTGAGGAGCCCCCGCACAGCCGCCTCATTCCTTGCTGACCCGGAGCTTTTCCCAGGCGTTCCTCCTGCGGCTGGCCTCACGGCCAGACCTCGGGACTCAGTGACTCGGAGCTTTTCCGAGGCATCTCCCATCCCTGCGGCCGGTGCCCTCGTGGCCAGGCCGTGGGGCTTGGTGACCTCCATCGTTCCTGAGGACTCTCCTGTCATTGTGGCAGGAGCCCTTGGGAACAGAGTGCAGGACTTGCTGTCCTGTAATCTTCCTGAGGCTCCTCTGTCGCAGGTACCTGCAAGGCAGGACTGTGGCACTCGCTGACTCGGACCCTTGACGGGGCATCTGTGTCCAAGGTGCCCTCGAGGTCAGGCAGCGGGATGGCAGGCAGACTGCTCGGCCTGTTCAAGGGGCTTCGGGGCAAGAAAAGCAAAGGCCCTGCAGCTGCCCCAGCACAGCAGCCTGCAGAGCCGGAGCAGTTGCAGCCGCTGCAGTACGGTGAGTGGCAGAGCTGGGCCACAGGGCTGGTGCCTGCAGCCAGTCTGGCTCCATCCCATCCCATCCCATCCCATCCCATCCCATCCCATCCCATCCCATCCCATCCCATCCCATCCCATCCCATCCCATCCCTGTGGACATATCCATGGATAGGACAGAAGCTGGGCTGGAGCACCTGGCAGCCACGCTCCATCCCCCGGGGCATCCCGAGGCTCTCCCTGCCTGGGCAGCGCAGGGCTGGGCTGTGTTCTCCGGCCTCTCCCACAGCCCCTCAGCTCTGGCTGTGCTCGCTCTTTGCCAGATGCAGCCCAGGACCGGACACAAGAACAGGAAGCCGCCCGTGGCCGCTTGGGCAGAACGGCGCAGGTACCTGCGGCCATCCCCACCTGGGCTGGGCCTGCTGGCACTGCTCAGCCAAGCACCAGGCTTGGAGTGCTCCATGGATTCTCCCTCTCTTGCTGCCCTTCTCCTGCCGACCCTCTGTGAATTCATCACGTGCCTTTGGCAGGAAGAGACCGCCGGTGTGGGCACGGGCGTCTTGGCCAACCTTCCGTTCCTTGATGCCGAGATCGATGCTGCCATGCTGGATTTGCTTGTGGAGAAGGGTGTCTCCAATCCAATGCAAGTAAGCAGCCTGGGGCAAGGGCTCGATGGCCCCAGCAGTGGTGCGGCGCCTCGAGCCGGCTCTGCCGGGCTCCCTGGGCCTTTGAGGCCCGGCCCAATGCAGTTGGAAGGGAAGCATTTCTCAGGGGGAGTTGCTGCTCTGGCAGCTCTCCAAGTCTCCCCGTGCCCTCTGCAGGTGCCCGCCATGGTGAGGTCCATCCACCAGTGGCTCACGGCCAATGAGGCTGCTGGGCACAGGCTGGACAAGGCCCTTCTGGAGCTGACCGAGGAATACCCCTCTGACGTGCTGATCACCCTCTTGCGCTGGGCCCCATCGTGTGACAGGTGGGGCAGCCCCACATGCCTTGAGGGCTTCGGGTTCACCGGCCCATCACCCTGTAGAGCCTGTCCCTGCTGACTGCCAGACAGGCGGGCAGTTCCAGGATCCTCTGGCTCCTCGGTTTTCCAGGGCTGCCATGTCAGCTCCTGAGCCTGGTGCCACGCTCCCTCCCTGCCCCTCGGGGCCTGTACCCACGTGGGCTGGCTGGCCGCTGCCGGCCAGGGGCAGTGGGCAGAGGCAGGGCTGAGGGCCAGCGCGGGGCCCTGCAGCTGCCCAGGCCACGGTGCTGTGGCCGAGACAGCCCTGACACAGAGCTCTGACCCCACAGAGCTGCCGCCACCATGTGGGGAACCATCATGTCCTCGAGCAGGACTGCGGAGCCGGCGCTGCGGCTACTCCTCGATGTGCTGAGTGCCTGGCCAGTGCACAGCGTGTACACCTCCGATGGGGACAACGCAGGAGTCTTTGCCCTGGCTGTGAGTTTCTGGTGCTGGCCTTTGCCAGCCCCCAGGCCGCCTCTCCAGCAGCCAGCTCTCTGTCCTCCCCCCAGCTGCATCGCCCTGCCTCAGGCACTGGGCCGAATCCTGCCTTAGGGGCAGGGTTCAGGGGCACCAGGCCGTCTGCTCCCCCCGTGTCTCCCCCGGCCTCTCCCTGGCATGCTCAGGCCCTGCCACGTGGATGTCTTGGCACTGAGCCTTGTCTCTGGCTGTTTTATTTCTTGCAGGCAACCGTGGCCCTGTGGAGAGTCTTCAATCTGGCCTGGCGCTCGCCTGTGGTGCTGGAGTATTTCTCCTATCTCTTTCTGCGTCTGCTCTTCCAAGCTTACATCAGCATGCAGGATATGCCAGAAGAGGTTGAGACCTTCTGGCAGGGATGCCAGGAGCAACACGGCCTCTCCGCCAACCCCAACAGGTGCTCCATGCCAGTCCTCCCAGTCTCCCCATCCCTCCCACGCCCCCAGGGCAGGAGCCGGGGCTCCCAGCGTGACCTGGGCTTTGCTCTGCACACAGCTTTGCGCTGCAGACCCTGAAGGCCCTGCTCTGCCAAATGCACTATGAGCACGTGGTGCTGTCCATGGAGCGCAAGCGTGCCTGGGACACGCTGCTCTGTGCCGACACCCACCACTGTGCAGTGCGTCTGCTGGCCAGGTGAGACCTCGTTCTCCCCACCGCCCCTCTCCTTTGTGCCTGCAACGCCCCACACAGTCCCCGTGCTCATGGGCAGCAAGGCCTTGTCACCAAGGGAGGCATGAGCAGACTGGAAAAGGCCGGCACAGGAGGCTGCCTGGGAACAGCTGCCTCCCAAAGCGCCCTCGGGATGCTCGGGAGCAGACCAGAGCTCTGCCAGTCAGCCCTGGGAGAGGTTTGCCCGCCCGGCCCAGGAGCAATGGTGCCTTTTTCTCCCTGCCAGGGAGATGCGCCATGTCTCCATCATCTGGTGTTGCGGCATGGCATCCTGCCTCTTTGACCTGCTCAGCCAAGGCATTTCAGACTGGGTGCTGCCCGCCCTGGCCTTCCTGGTGGAGGTGAGCCCCATGGCCAGCGCTGCCTGGCTGAGCTGCCTCCCAGCCCTCTGTCCTCTTGTAGCCGCAGCTGCCTGGGACGCTGCCCGTGCCCTGTGCTGCTGCCTTGGCTCGGCCCTGTGCACTTCTGAGCTCCTGCCAGCTGGGCACCTCTGTGCCTGCTCTCTTCCTGCTCTGTGCCTTTCAGGTCCTGGATTGCCTGGACTTGAGCGAATGTGGTAAAAAAGTCCTGGAGATCTTGACAAGGCACCTGCAGAGCGAGTCCAGGCAGATGCGTGGCGTGGCGCTGCGAGGCCTCGTGGTGCTCACCTCGATGGTGAGAAGGAGGCAGCAGCTGAAGCTGTGCTGGCAGCGTGGGGCTGGGGCAAGCAGCCCCTTGGCCTTAGCTGGGCTTTGGCAGCTGTGGCAGCTGCTCCCAGCTCTCCAGGGTCGCTGTTCAGCTGCCTGAGTGCTTTGGGACAGGCCTTGGGCCTCTGAGCCCTGCAGCAGCAGCAGCAGCAGCGTGAGGTTGCCCAGCCTTGTTTTGCACACAGGATCCAAGCACGTACAGCCTGACTGAAAGCCTTGGGAAGCTACTGTGGGATAGGGATGAAGACATCGTGGAGAAGACCCTCATTGTGCTCAGCCTCCTGATGCTGCAGAAAGACCTGGCAATAGCCAGCCCCATCGCCCTGCAGCTGGCTGAGGCGCTCTGGCACCTCTTTGACAATGTGAGGCTCTGTGCCCCCAGCCACGGGCACTTGGGTGCTGCCTTGGGCCTGGGCACAGGGAGGCCTGGAGCAGCTGATGTGGAGGGCTTTGCCTTCCTTTTCCACAGGACAACAGCCTTGTGCAGCTGCTCTCCATTCGCCTCTTCCAAGACGTGATCGCCTTGGTAGTGGCAAAGGGAGAAAAGGCCCTGAAGAAGCACGTGAGCCAGAGCCTGCTCCCACTCTTCTTCCACTGCCACGATGAGAACGGGTGTGTGGCACAGGTGAGGCCTCCTGGGTGTCCCCATGGAAGGAGCTCAGCTGCCTCCCCAGCCCCTGGCACCTGACGGGCTCCAGCCTCCTCCCAGCCCTGGCACAGAGAGGTGGGTCCGGTGCCCTGGGCTGCGGTGCCAACTCTGGGTCTCTGCTGCTCTGCAGGCCTCTCGGGAAACGCTGCTTTCTGCAGTAAGCTTCCTGAAGAGGAAGGATCTCAAGCAGCTGCTGCAGACGCATCAGATGTGGAGATTTGCCGAGTGCTTGGTAAGGACAGCCTGGCATGCCCAGCCCAATCCCTGCAGAAGCCGCCTGCCCCCGGCGCCCGGTCTGTGGGGCTGGCAGCTGTGGCCCCTTCCCTGTGCCGCAGGCAGGGGCACCAGCCTGCGCCCCACACGCCGCTCCCTTGCCTGGGCCGTGCGGGCTCTTCTCCAGGCTCCTCTGGCCCCAAGGCCGGTGCCGATGGAGGCCCGAGCCAGCCGGGCTCTGCTGCGGGGCGGCACCGCGGCTCGCCGGGCCCTCCGCCCCGTGCCGAGCCCGGCGCCTGCGGCTGCTGGCCGGGCCTCAGGGCTCTGTGGGCAAGGGGAGCAGTGGCGGCCGTAGGCAGCGCCCGGCCCAGGGGCAGGGCCCGCATCAACCCTTTCCCTCCGTGCCCCGCCGCTCTCTGCAGCTGGCAGAGGACAGGAGCCGAGCGGCCGAGCAGCTGCGCCTGGCCCTGCCCTACGTGCGGAGCGCACAGGAGCCCCTGCGAGAGGCGGCCGTCAGGTTCATGGGTGAGCGCCAAGGCCGGCTCCCTCCCCGGCCCGGCCCGCCGCAGCTCGGCCCCAGCCCCGCCTGCTGTCCCGGCAGCAGGATCCGGGCGCGGGCATGTGCAGCCCCGGCCGGGCTCGGCATTGCTGCTGCCGCCCTCTGGCAGCCGTGGCCTGGGGCGGCAGCGTGCGCCAGGGGCCCGGGCTGAGCCCTGCCGGGCCAGCAGGGCGTGTGGCCTCGGGATTGGCAGCGCCCGTGGGCGGCTGCTGTGGCTCTGAAGGCAGGACACGCTCTGTGTTCCCCAGGGATGGCCGGGCGCTTCCTGACAGGGCAGCAGCCGCACTTCCGCATCATCTGCAGGGGTGAGTGCGGCCCGCGGGCTCTCGCCGGGGGCTGCCGCTGGCACCTGCGTTCCCTGGCCCGCCCGCCCACGGCTCCGCTCCCTGCGCGCCCCAAGGTGCCCACAGCACAGACACCTTGCAGCCGCCTGGGGGACATTCCTGGCCAGCAGCTGCCAGCTCGTCCTTCTTGCCTCCTGCTTCCTCCAGGCCGTGCCAGGAGCTGCGTGCTATGCACGAGCCTGGAGGCTCTCCCCAGCTCCCCGCAGATCCAGCCTCTGACTGGGCCTCTGTTTCTCTCTCTGCAGCCCTTCAGGACATGACGGATGACACCAGCCCTGCCATCTCATGCCTGGCGCTTCAAGCTCTGTACATCCTTTTAGCTCTACAGAGCGTTCCCTTCTCCCGACTCCAGAAGATGCGAGACCAACTGCGCCGCCTCTGGCACTCGCGGCCTTTGCTGTGTGGCCGTGGCTGAGTGTCCTGCTGCGGCGCTGTGCAGAACTGCTCCGGGAGGCTGCGTCTGCTGGGGCCACCTGAGCCTGCGGGGAACACCTCTCCTCTGCCAGCACTTCCTTTCCCTTCACCCCCTAGAGGAACATTAAATTGCTGTTGTTGGATAGCCGGCTGTCCAGGAGCTTTCTCTTGGTGCAGAGTGTCTTCAGGCCAATGGGGAAGAGGGGGAAAAGGCTGCTTGGTCTGTGCAATTTGCCCAAGCGTGCGGTGTGGAAGGGAAAGTGTGG
Source organism: Agelaius tricolor (assembly GCF_023055355.1). NCBI lineage: Eukaryota > Metazoa > Chordata > Aves > Passeriformes > Icteridae > Agelaius > Agelaius tricolor. The sequence goes on along the minus strand of NW_027269317.1, from coordinate 1,291,548 downwards.
AAGAATGGCTGGAGGAAAAGGGCCATGGATCCGTGGAAATGTTGTACAAGCAAGCCCCAGGATAACTGAGCATACATGGTAACTTAGCAGCTTGGCATAAGTGGGCCGCACTTAGCATAACCAGGCCGCACGCCATGATAGGAAGATGCTGTGTCCTGCCTGCTGACAAGGTCGAACGGGCAAGGACAGCAATGAGAATAGAAACCATAAAGTATGCATAACCACAAAGTAGGAGGAATATGTAAATGTAATCTCTTCCTTTAAACCAAGAAACTCATGACATGTATGAGCAATTGAACCAATAAACTAACGACAAGTATGCATAATTACTGGAAAACAATATAAAAGTACCGGTGTACTCAAGATAAACCGAAGCTTGCTTTACCAATCATATTGATTGACTGCTTGTCTTCCCTCGCCGCCATCAGGAGGGGGCTGTGGGATGCTGAGAGGGATGGGAGGGGCTTTGGTGGCTCCTGGCCAGGACAAAAAGGGATCGGGGGGAGGTTTCCGGGGGTCCTGGCTGTGCTGGGGGCCACAGGGAGGGCGACGTGACCTTTCTCAGCTGGCCAACTGTCCACAAAGCTCTCCACATTTCCCCCATTTTTCTGTTGAACAAGCATGGTCTGATTAAATGCAGCAGATACCATCTTTTGCACCATGTTCTGTAGGCATATGCAAAACCACAGCAAAATTAATACTAACAACAAAGCTATAATGCTCACTATAATGCTGACCTTAACAATAGAGCGTAACCATGATCCCAGGCCTAAAGATTTGAGCCATCCATCAATACCAAAGCCTGATTCTACCTGTAGGTTTCCAGTTAACCGCTCCAGTGTGGAGAGCTTTGTGGAAGTTGGCCAGCTGAGAAAGGTCACGTCGACATAATAGCGTTGGTTAAGTTAGAAGGAGGCAAGTCTAGGATTCAGCAGTCAGTGTCCAACCACTGACAAGGACATTGTGCCCTTGGTGCAACAACAGGATAGAGGAGAGGATCTCATGCCAAAAATATGAGGATAGTTTCAGCAGAATAACCACAAGAATGTAGAAGTAGTAACAAAATAACCAGAAGAATATAGAAGTAGGTGTGGTTGACTGAGAAGTAATTAACCAATAATGAGCTCAGCTTTGCAATATGTATAAGCCAAATTAACACCAATATAAATATGTGTGAACTATCAATAAAGTTGGAGACTTGCTGATCACGCATATTGTGTGCCGCATTTCTTCCGCAGATCCAAGAAATTCCTGGTTTTGAGTCACCAATGCAATCACCTGTAAAGCCTGAAAATATGAGCTCTCATTCAAGGGCTTCCAGGAACACTTAAACCTACAGCAATTCTCCTTCAGAAAACCACAGTAGCTATGTCTCCTATAGAAAGACCAGATAAACCTCTCAATAACCAGAATGACCCTTTTGTTCCCCTTTATGACTTGCTGAGAAAAAGAATAAAATGGGATTGGACTTCTTTTCAGGAGGAAACATTGCAATTACTGATTTTTGAAGTGACAGCACACCAAGCACTGGACCCTGTCCATCCCACAGATCCCTTTCAGCTGGAATACGGATTTGCCTCCTCACAGCTTTCCGTTCATATACGGCAGCGGGGTCCTGAGGGTCTAACAAAGCCTGTTGGTTTTTATTCCCATGGTTTCAGAGATACTGAAAAAAGGTACACTGCCTGGGAAGGGGGGTTGTTTTTGGTTGGCTTGGGAAAGAGTAAATGTAAATGATCACAAATTGATAATTGATGCACTCGGTGCTACACAAAACAACGTTTCTTTGGCTCTCAGCTGTATCCAGGCACAATTGTGGATGCAGTCAGTTGCTGCCTCAGTTATAAGAGAAGGTGAAGAATGCATTTTTCCCACTGAAATTCAGAAAATAATTTGGGACAGTGCCACTGACTTTGAAGGAGAATTCCAATCCTGGTGGAACCTGGTGAATTTTACCTATGACCCCATTTCAAATACAGCCACAGCTTTTGTGTTAACCATACACAATGCCTCAGAGCATTTGATTTTCCCTGTTACAGCATTAGAACTGAATTACAGCGGAGCTGTTCTCTATCCCATAGAGAATGGGCCCGTCAAATTGGTGAGAAATGGCAAACTGTTAATTTGGAATCTTGTATTGTCCGAGAACAACAAGGGCTCATCTGTGAAAGCAATGCAATCATAGCTCATTACATTCGTTTAGACACAGAGCAAAATATCTGTCATTTTGAAATTCGTCCTAATGAGACTTCTGAAACAGTCCTTACATACATAGGCAATAGATGTGCATGCTTAGAACTGCTTGTCATTTTGTATTTGTAGAAAACGTGGTAGGAGATACTAAAAATCTTTCAACTTTCTGTGCTTGTAACTTTACCAAGATTGCAGGATGGGATTTCTCTTATGAAGCTCCAGTCACCTCTCACTACCCATTGCAATCCAACTACACACTGATTCACAAACTGATGCCTACTCCTATTGGGATGGATCTCACTTTGGTAAGACAACTGCTGCTCCATCGAGACTTAGTTGAAATCCTTGAGAAGATTGAGAAAAACGCACAGAAAGCCCTGGTGACTGTTCATCACAATGTGAGACAGATACCCCGTGTCATGGAAAGAGTGGAGAAAGATGCCCAGCACAGGGGGTGGGATACTCTTTTAGGTGGTCTCCTACTGCCACGGGTGTCCTGAGCAGTCTGTGTCATCCCATTGTTATCCTTTTGATACCAATTCTGCTTGGTTTTATTTTATCAGCAGTCCTATTCGTTATGAATTGGAGCATGAAACAGCTGACAAGATTGACGTCTATAGTTAATGCACACAACTTGGCTGATGTCCTGTGCACTGTGAACATCCCCAAGCCTTTGACACAAGGCAATTATGAATGAAGCAAATGTGTTTTGGAATAATCCTTAATTTCCATTTATGATTTTGTGGGAATTACTTTCGATTTTTAGTGAATTGTTTTAGAAAATCATTTTTTAAAGTTAATGCTTGTATTATGATTTGTTTATTGCTTTTTGCTTTTAATTATTTGTGATTTGTTTTGCCAATTTGAGAATTGTTATAAAAATAATACTATTTTAATTAATTAACCACTTTTAAATTGTTATGAAAATAATACTGTTATAATCAATATTAATTATGTTTGTTTATTGTCTCCCTTTTTCCCCTCCTTTTCCTGTCCTTTCTTTTCCTCCTTTCTCTCTCTCTCTCTCTTTTCTCTCTCTCTCTGTCATACTGTCTCTACATTTCCAAGTACACTACCAATGTACAGCAAGTCATAAAGACCCATCAGCGACACTCCAGAGTTCTGCTGATGAAGATCCCTCAAGACAATCGTGAGTCACGGGGTCGTGTCAGAGTCTGTCCGAATTTTCCCTCATCTCCCTCACGATCGTCATTGGGGACCAGTGAAGAGAAGACCCCCCCTGTCTTAAATCTCTGGCTCCAAAGGAGAAAGTCATGTGCCTGAGACCTGAGAGCATTGCCAAGCCATTGTTTGCACAGGTGTTGTTTGCTGTGTGCTACACTGAGCCCAATGAGAAGAAGAAGGAAGCACCGTGCCCTTTGTGCAACAACAGCCTTGGGAGCTGTCCCACCTCTCGGCCTGGCTGGACTTCTCCTGAGTTCTGGGTGGTCCCCCCACAGAAGACCCTCACCTGTTTTACAACCACCGTGACAGACAGACTGAGATGTAAGGAGCCTCTCCATCAAGGACTGAGACACGAAACCCCCATGTGAAAAGGCCCCTCTGCTCCTTCCAAGGACTGGGACTGAAACCCCCAGCCCGGGGCAGGTGTGTGGGGGAGGCAAGCTGACCAAAGCGAGATGTTTGCCTGCAGGTTGTGACCGCTGGACCAAGAACACAATGGCTCTCGTTTACTGCTGAGAACATGGACTACCTGTTACATCTATTCCTTATTGTATCTGTTTCCCCCCTCCCCGGCAATTTCCAATAGAGTTATCATAATAAAAACCTCTGAGTTAGCGAGAGACTTCGAGATCTCCCCGATGTAACAGGCGGATCCTTGACTGGACTGGACCAAAGGACTTCGTCTCTACGTTTGGTAGCTCTATTCCCCTCTTTCTCTCTCTCTCTCTCTCTTTTGTCTCTCTCTTCCTCTATCTTTTTCTCTCCCTTAATCCCTCTCTCGCATTTTGTGGGGTCATTCAATAAAGGTGCATTTGTTTTGATTATCATTGCAAACCCCCTTGTACCGTGTCGGTTCTTTTTGCACCCTGAGATCAAATCCACGAACCATCACGAAACCCGTCTGTGAGGATGGATCGTGACAGCCCCCGAGGACCCCTCCCCAAATTCCCCCCCAAAGCCCCCACAGCACCCCCAGACCCCGCTAAATCCCCCTCAAGTTCCCCCCAGATCCTCCCCAAATGCCCCCCAAACGTCCTCAAGACCCCTCCCCAAATTCCCCTTACGACCCCTCCAGGACCCCTCACCTGTTCCTGCGCCTCCTCAGCAGCTCCCGGAGCCCCCCGTCCTCTCCCAGCGCCTCCCCCGCTCTCTCCAGCGCCTCCCGCAGGACCCGCCCGAGCCCGGGGCGGCTCCCGGGGGTCCCTGAGGGGGTCCCGGCGGGCGGCGGGGGGGGAAGAGGCACCCGCTCCATGCTCAGCCCCGGGGTCAGGGGGCGCCGCTTCGGGATCGGCTCTGATTGGCTGGAGCGGGGCGGAGGGGGCGGGAGTTGCTTCGAGGAGACGCCCGGTGATTGGTTGTTTTCGTAGAGGGCGGGGTGATTGACAGGAGAGGGCTGGGGGAGGCGGGCTTTGGCAAAGGGAAGGCGCGCAGTGATTGTTTAGATAGAGGCAAAAAAGGAGGGAGTTTCTGAGGGGAGACGCCCGGTGATTGGTTGGTTCAGCTCGAAGGAGGCGGGAGTAGCTTAGGGGAGGCGTGCGGTGATTGGTTGGATCGGCGCACGGGGAGGCCGGTGTTCTTGAGGGGAGACCCATGGTGATTGGCTCGTTTGGGGCAGGGTGCGCCGTGATTCGTTAATTTGGGACATTAACCACGGTGATTGGATCGTTGGGGCGGGCCGCGCCGCTATTGGCTGGGAAAAGTACGGGATTATTAAGGGAACATTCCCATTTTTTGGGGGGAAAAACTCTTGAATTTTTAAGGAAAAATTCCCGTTCTTTGCAGGAGAAACATTCCCGACATTTTTGACCCTACATGACCCCAAAACACTTGCAATAATCCCCAAATAACCCCAAATAACCCCAAACAATACCTAAAAGTCCCCCAAATAAGCCCAAAGAAATACAATAACCCCCAAAAAACAAAACAAGAAAACCCCAAATTAAACCCCCAAACAACCCCAAATGATTTCAAGTACAACTAAAAAAAAAACCCCATATACACCAACATAAACCCCAAGAACCCCAAATAATTCTAAATCAGCCCAAATAAACCCAAATAAGCCCAAACCCAAATACTTTCAAATAAACCTAAATATCTCCAAATAACCCCAAATAAACAGAAATAAACCAAGTAAAACCTAAGATAAACCCCAAATAGTCCATAAATAGCCCCAAATCAACCCCAAACAATCCCTAAATAAACCCAAAGAAACCCCAAGTAACCTCAGTTCCTCCCGTCCCCACCCCAAAACATATCCCGACCAATCAGAACGCGCAGCACTGATGACGATCCAGTTGATGCGCAGAAACTCAGAGCACTGGCCCCGCTCAGTGATTTTCAGCCAATCAGCGCCCGGCCCGACTCTGACTCATCAGTTGCCAGGCACAGACCAAGGCCTCTTACTGCGGTACTCACAGACCGCACGGGGTAATTTCCAGCCAATCAGAGCGTGTCTCGCTGATGACTCCTCAGTTGCCAGCAGCGCAATTTGGGGAGGGGGAGAAGGTGACCTTGGGGATGGGCTGGGGACCCCAAATTAATGCAAAACGGGGTCGGGACCCCAAAACGGAGCAGGAGGGGCCTGGAGCCCCCAAAACCAAACACGGGGGAGGGGACTGGGGGAAGGATCGGAAAGGGGAGGGAGAGTGGGGAAAAGAGGGGGGTGGGACCCCCAAATCGAGGTGGGAGGGGTATGGGACCCCTAAGGTAAGCTGGGAGGGGAATGGGATCCCAAAACTGAGCTGGGAGGGGGATGGAACACCCCAAATTGAGCTGGGAGGGGGGTGGGAACCCCAAACAGGATGAAGCCAAGTTTGTTCCTGGAATGTGTAAAGTAGTTTATGGATATTCATGAGGGTCTATAAATATGCAACAGGGTGATGTCATGGGAGACAAGGACCATCGAGCAAAGGTTGTTATGGCCATCAAGACCCCCCAGTAATTTCGGGGACACCTCTTAATTAATCTGGTTTTAATTAAATCAGCCTGTTGCATATTCATAGACCCTCATGCATATCCATTACCTAATTTACATATTTCAGGAACTATTTTACATGGCTTGTCCTTGGGGATGTCTCCCCATTTCAGGAGCCTCCACTGAAATGGAAAATTTAAACCCTCTCCCTTTGATTACTACTACTACTACTACTACTACTACTACTACTACTACTACTACTACTACTGCTGCTGCTGCTACTACTGCTGCTACTACTACTACTCCTACTACTAAATTAAAATAATAATTATTTTGGAATTAAGGAGCTCTCAGGCAAAGATATGGGAGTAGAAATAACAGTTCTTTATTAGGAAAAATTAAAAATACAAATGCAGTAGTACAAACAAAAAAAAACAGTGACAGAGTCAGAATCCTCTGGGAATCCAGTGAAAAAGGTTGATCCTCTTGGAATCCAGTGGGAAAAGATTTATCCTCTGGGAATCCAATGGGAAAAGATTTATCCAGTGGGAAATGTGGGAGATTAGGGACCGACCGCAAGATCTCGCGATGTTGGGGCAGACAGAACCCCTCCCCTTTGCCGTTAAAGTTACTTAGCCCCCGTTTTGTTGGCCGTTAACCCCCGTTATCTATAACCCCGTGGAACCGTCAATAAATGCCATTCACCGTCCACCACCTTGGTGCATGCGAGTACTTGGTCCGAGCGGCAGGAGGGTTGCTGCCGTGCCATTCCCGATCCAGGCCGTCACGCCTCAAACGGAGGCAACAGGGAAAAGGGCTGATCCTCTGGGAATCCAGTGGGAAAAGGCTGATCCTCTGGGAATCCAGTGGAAAAACGTTGATCATCTAGGAATCCAGTGGGAAAAGCTTGATCCTCTAGGAATCCAGCGGAGAATGAGGCTGATCCCCTGGGAATCCCGTGGGAAAAGATTTATCCTCTGGGAATCCAGTGGAAAAAGCTGAAATTTTGGGAATCCAGTGGGAAAAAGGCTGATCCTTTGGGAATCCAGTGGGGAAACAGCTGATCCTCTGGGAATCCAGTGGGAAAAGGGCTGATCCTTTGGGAATTCATTTCTTACCCCCCAAAGACAGGGCAAAGGCAGGGCCATGGAGTTTTTATAGGGTATCCCAAGGGTGGAGTTGGGGTTTGGGTCAGGGGAGGAGTTCTCAGCAACACAAGAAGGGTGAGATCAAATTCCTGCCTCTTAGCAACAGCAGCACTCCACACAGAACCTGTCCCCAAATCCTAAATTCCCTCTAAAACAACTGAGAAATTATGGAACTTCAGATATATTCAATCAATTTCCTTCATTTAACACAGCTTGGGGTGTTTTTAAAGGATGAAGGTGAAGCAGAGGAAAATTAAGGCCAAACCAAAAGGAGAAGCAGCCAGGGGTGTTCCCAACATGATCACAGGGAATGTGAGTGACCAGGGCTGTGCCCAAAGTGCCTCCTCCAGTGGGGGATGGAGCTGGAGCAGCGCACGAAGCTCTGCCCGCACTCGGGGCACTCGCAGGGCTCCCCTTACTGGTGCCTCCGTTGGGTCAAGATACAGCTCCTGGAGAAGCTCTTCCCACACTGGGGACACTCGTAGGGCCTCTCCCCTGTGTGGATGCACCGGTGGGTGATGAGGGTGGAGTTGCGCTTGAATCCCATCCCACAGTCAGGGCACTGAAAGGGCCTCTCCTCTCTGTGAATCCAATAGTGCTGGAGGAGACAGGAGCTGGTCTGAGACCTCTTCCTGCATTTATCACACTCATAGGGCCTCTCCCCAGTGTGGATCCTCTGGTGCTTGATCAGGTCCCAGTTCCACCTGAAGCTCTTCCCACACTCCACGCACCTGTGGGGCTTCTCCCCATCATGGAGCTGCTCATGGAGCACCAGCTCCGAGCTCTGGCTCCATCTCCGGCCGCCTTCCCGGCCCAGGCTGGCTCTTTCCCCCTCCCATCCCCGCCATCTGCGTTTGCAGCCCCTCCTCGTGCGGCAGCTCCGGGGCTTTTCCTCCCCGTTGGCTTCCTGCGCCGTGGAGCCGCTCAAAACGGCCTCTGCCACCAGGTTCTGACGCGGGCATTTGTCCTCCCTGCTCTCCACGCTCAGCTCCTGCTCTGGGGGAGGAAGGACAAGAACAGCATGGGATTTGCCTCCATGCCACAGGCAAGGGCAAGGAGATCCCCTCAGGGCGTCCCCGGCAGGACGGCACCGCCACCCCCGATGTCCCCCCATGGGGCCTTTTCCGCTCAGCCTTGGACTTCTTCATTCTCCAAACATCTCCCAAAAACCCCAACCCAGGGACCCCCCGGGATATCCAGGCCGAGCTCCCCGTCCCCGCTGACTGGTGCGATGGGGGGGGCGATGATCCCACAGGTGGGGGCTGCGAATTCAGGCAGGGCTCGAGCGCGACACCTTCAGCTCAGCCTCGATTCGCCTTTGTCCCTCCTCTTCCTCTTCCTCCTGCTCCTCCTGTTCCATCCCCCCTCCCATTCCTCTGTGTTATCCCCACCTCCTTCTCCTCCTTCCATCGCTGCTCTCTCTCTGCCTTCCTCCCTCCTCTTTCATCTTCCCTCCCCCTGCTCCTCTCCCCTAACCGGCTGGAACCCTGAAGGAAAGGGGGCAGGGAAAGGGCGGGAACCGTGAGGGGAAAGGGGCGGGCTCAGGCCAAGGGCGGCAACTGTGAGGGGACGCTCTGGGAGGCTGCAACGGACTGAACATGAACGGGAGAGAAATCAGTATATGTGAGAGTTCTGTTTCCTATCGAATACATTCCACACACCCAGCCCCACACAATCCCCATCCCACCGCTCCAAATTGGCATCCCACTTTTCCCAATCTCCCCCCTCACCCGTCTCAGCCTGGCAACTGTGGAATTGAGTGAGTTTGGTGTGGGATTGAGATTTTTCAGGTGGGTGTGCGCACTTTTGGGGTAAGATTGAGCTGTTTTCACTGGGATTTGAGTGGTTTTGAGGTGACAGATCCATCCCTCTTGGCTTTTGCAGTGCAAAGAGATGCAAAAGAGAGAAACATTAAGGTCAAACCAAAAGGAGAAGCAGCCAGGTGTGTTCCCAACATAGATCACAGGGAATATGAGTGACCAGGGCTGTGCCCAAAGTGCCTCCTCCAGTGGGGGATGGAGCTGGAGCAGCGCACGAAGCTCTGCCCGCACTCGGGGCACTCGCAGGGCTTCCCTTACCGATGCCTCCGTTGGTGGTGGGTCAAGTTAGAGCTGCAGGAGAAGCTCTTCCCACACTGGGGACACTCGTAGGGCCTCTCCCCTGTGTGGATGCGCCGGTGGGTGATGAGGGTGGAGTTGCGCTTGAATCCCTTCCCACAGTCAGGGCACTGGAAGGGCCTCTCCTCTCTGTGAATCCAATAGTGCCGGAGGAGACAGGACCTGGTCTGAAACCTCTTCCTGCATTTATCACACTCGTAGGGCCGTTCCCCAGTGTGGATGCGCCGGTGGGTGATGAGGGTGGACTTGTACTTGAATCCCTTCCCACACTCAGGGCATTGGAAGGGCCTCTCCTCTGTGTGACTCTGATAGTGCTGGAGGAGATGGGAGTTGGTCAGAAACCTCTTCCCACACTTGGAACACTCATAGGGCCTTTCCCCAGTGTGGGTCCTCTGGTGCTTGATCAGGCTGGAGCTCTGGCTGAAGCACATCCCACACTCGGAACACTTGTACGGCCTTTCTCCAGTGTGGATCCTCTGGTGGCTGATCAGGATGGAGCTGCACCTAAAGCTCTTCCCACAGTCCCCACACTCAAAGGGCATTTCCCCAGTGTGGGTCCTCTGGTGCCTTATCAGGTGGGAGCTCATGGTGAAGCTCTTCCCACAGTCCCCACACTCGTAGGGCTTCTCCCCAGTGTGGGTCCTCTGGTGCTTCATCAGGTTGGAGCTGTCGCTGAAGCTCTTCCCACAGTCCCCACACTCATAGGGCTTCTCCCCAGTGTGGGTCCTCTGGTGCCTGATCAGGGTGGAGCTGTCGCTGAAGCTCTTCCCACACTCCCCACACTCGTAGGGCCGCTCTCCAGTGTGGATCCTCTGGTGCTTGATCAGGTCCCAGTTCCACCTGAAGCTCTTCCCACACTCCACGCACCTGTGGGGCTTCTCCCCATCATGGAGCTGCTCATGGAGCACCAGCTCCGAGCTCTGGCTCCATCTCCGGCCGCCTTCCCGGCCCAGGCTGGCTCTTTCCCCCTCACATCCCCGCCATCTGCGTTTGCAGCCCCTCCTCGTGCGGCAGCTCCGGGGCTTTTCCTCCCCGTTGGCTTCCTGCGCCGCGGAGCCGCTCAAAACGGCCTCTGCCACCAGGTTCTGCTGCGGGCATTTGTCCTCCCTGCTCTCCATGCTCAGCTCCTGCTCTGGGGGAGGAAGGACAAGGACAGGATGGGATTTGCCTCCGTGCCACAGGCAAGGGCAAGGAGATCCCCCCAGGGCTGAGCTGCAGCCGGGGGCCCTGCTGGGCTGGGAGATGGAGCAGCACAGAGGGGAAAGGGGCACTGACTTCCTCCTCACCTGCCTCAGTGTCCCGGGGCATCTTCCTCTTCCTCACAGCCTCCCTGGGGTTGCCAATGGGAAATCCTGGTTTGGGGAAAACAAGGGATGAGCGCGTTTGTAGGAGCGTCGGGGGGTAGGACGGTCGGGACGGACGGAGACGAGAGATCTCTGCAGCCAGGCCCTGGAACTTGCGGTTTATTGCAAAGGGCCTGGGTGCAGGGCCCTGCTTGGAGCTGCCAGGCACAGCTCGGAGCAGGCCCAAGAGAAGAGAGGGGTAGAGAGGATGAGAGGGTAAGAGAGTAAGAGGGGAAGAGTGTAAGAGAGTAAGGTTCCCGTTACAATACAGTAAATCTTCTTCTGTGTTGAATATTCTATTTCTCACTAGCCAATCTAGTACAAGACACAAATCCTATAGCATTTATATACAGCCTGTAAGAATCACTACATCACCATACTGTGTTACATTTTGAACCCTAAAAACTCCTCTTTGGACCCCTTCTGCTGAGCTAGTAGGGTCTGCTCTGACCCTTGGATCTGTCTGCAAGCAGAGGGAGTTGTTTCATCAAAAGGGGATTACCTTCAGTTGGGCCACACCATTGTTTTCCAGTTGTTCACTAACTGAGGTATCTCAAAGCTTGCTTTCATTTCAATCTTCCTTATACTTTCTATATTCTCAAAATCTTTTGCCAGACAATCATATTTATAAGGCTTTCCTGTTTCATCTTCCCCAACACACATTGAGTTTGAAGGTCCCTCTGCCCGACTCCATCTCTACAAGTCACCGGCCTTCTGGGCTCCCGAAAAACCTCCCAAACACCAGGATTCAGCCCTGAAAAAGCCTCCCAGGAGTTCCCTGTCTCTGGTCCCTCCCCTCTCGAGTTCGGGGGTTCCCCCCTGTCCCAGCTGCTGGGGTCACGCTTGGATTGGGGGTCCCCCTTCTCCTCGGTGCCCGCCCTGCCCAGGCTGCTGGCAGTCCCAGCAATGCCAAAAGCTCCCCCCGCTTCGCTCTCCCCATTTCGGGATGCCGGGGCTCTTTGGGCTCCCGGGCTCCCTTCTCCCCTCATTCTCTGCTCTGGGCTGCAGCGGCTCCAAGGAGGCCCCCCTGCCCCTCTCCAGGCCCTTGAGGCTCCCGCCAATGGCGGCGCTCCCCCCTCTCTGGGCTCCCCACTTTGGGCTCCTGGGGCACACAGGGCTCTGCTCCTCCAGGCTGCCTCTGCCGACAGCCGCCACCGCCACCCCCCGATGTCCCCCCAAGGGGCCTTTTCCGCTCAGCCTTGGACTTCTTCATTCTCCAAACATCCCCCCAAAAACCCAACCCAGGGACCCCCCGGGATATCCGGGCCGAGCTCCCCCTCCCCGCTCACCGGAGCCATGGGGGGGGCGATGATCCCACAGGTGGGGGCTGCGAATTCAGGCAGGGATGGACGGCCTGGCTCCCTCAGCTCAGCCTCCATCCGCCTTTGTCCCTCCTCTTCCTCTTCCTCCTGCTCCTCCTCCTCCATTCCCCCTCCCTCCTCCTTCTGCTCTGTCTTATCTCCCCCTCATCCTCCTCTTCCATCCCTGCCCTTCCCTGCCTCCTCCTCCTCCCCCAGCAGCAGCCACACCCTCGGTGCCCCGTTCCCGCAGCCCTCGCAGCCCGCGGCAGCAGCGGCGATGGAGCCGGGACAGGTCGGGATGGGCAGCGCGGGGCTCTTGGCTGCTCCCAGCCGCTGCGGGCGGGGGGAACCCGGCCCGGGCCAAAGGAGAGGCAAACTGGCCAAACTGGGGGCACATCACAAAGCTAAGGATGCAGCAGAAAATGGAGCTGAGTGAGTTATGTTAATATTAACTCCAAACGAGGAAAAACTGGAAATTCCAAAGTTTACGGAAGACGAGAAAAAAGAATCAAACAAGATAGGAAGTGAACAAGATAAATCAAGGAAATGGAAACTTCTTGATGGAAGACAATTACTTAATAAAATGGGCTTACTAGGAAAATATTAGAAGACATGCATCAGAAAACCCATTGGTACTCAAGCTTTGTGTGATCATTTTTTAAGGAACTATGGGTGCACTGGGATTTTTGGAGGAGCAAAGCAAGTTACTGAAAGATGCTTAAATTGCCAAAGGATAAATAAAAAGGTGATGAGAAAAACAACATCAGGAGGTCGTGAGTTAGCTTGTCGACCTTTTCAAAGTATCCAAGCAGAAGTTTAGATTTGTTAGGTTCTGGATTTATTTGTAAAAAAACCCGTTTAATCTAGAAGAAAGAGAATATGCCATAGGTTAGACAGGAGATTTTAGGAGAATAAAAATCTTTAAAGTTTCAGAAACACCCGAGACAAAACAAGAAAAGAAAAAGGGGAAATGAAAGGGAGGGGAACAAGAGGAAAAATCAGAAAGAGAGTGGGATCCTCTGCAGCTCTTGCCCCCTCCGTTCGCGGCCGAGGCGCCTGTCCCGGGTCCCGGCTCGCTGCCCGCCTCAGCTCCGCCTGCCCCGGTTTCCATCCCAGGTGCGGGCTCACTGCCCAGGGCAGCTCCACCTGCCCCGGCGCTGGCGGTGAATTTGTGTGCCCTGCTCCCACTGCCCGGCCCGCGGCCGCTCTGCCGGCCATGCTGGGGAAGATGGGGGTTGCTCTGTCCTGCCGCCTGGGCCGAGGTCACCGCGCCGACCGCACCGAGGGCAGGTCCCAGCCATCCCATCCCCGGCTGCCCTGCCCGTGCCAGCTGCGCTGGGCACCGCCGCTGCTGCTGCCGGGGTCTCCCACCTGCCTTTTCTCTGCCGGGAGCTGCCGGATCAGCCGCCAGAAGCCATGTGGGGGCTGCCCACGCTCCGGCTCGGTCTCCACGGGAAGATCCCCCTCTGGCGATTCCGGCAGCAGACCCTGCCCACACTCCCACCGAGCCTCGGCGGGATATCCTCCCCTGACCCCGGCCTGCTCTGAGTTACATCCCCTTAGTAACCACAGCTCCGGCTGTTCAGGGAAACTCTTTCTCTCTCCAGGAAGCACCTTATCGAAACACTAGGAGCTCAGTTAAAAGGCAGCCCTCTCCAAATCCTTTCTCAAAACACGGGAGAAAGGCTACAGAAGGTAAAAAAGTGAAAGAGTTAGATGAAGGGATTGCTCTATTTCCGTTAAGAGAGGTTCCCATGGCAGGGATGCGCTGCCCTGCCCCGCGGGAGCCACCGGCGCCCCTGCCGGCCGTGCCCGGAACTGCACCCAAGGGGAAAGCGCCGCAGCCGAAAGGCCGGGACTGGCTCCGGGCTCTGTTTGTTGGCACTGCCGGAGCTGGTGTTCTTTGTTTGCTTTATTTACACACTAGTAAAGAACTGGTATTCCTATTCCCATAGCTTTGCCTGAGAGTCCCTTGATTTCACTAGTCTAAAAATTAAGAGGGAGAGGGTTTGCATTCTCCATTCCGAGAGGCTTTTTCTGCCTTCCCAAGCAGACACCTGTCTTGTAAAGCAAGACAAACACCCACAGGCACTGAGGGGGGCTGCAGGAGGGGCAGAAGAAGGCCCTGCAGCACTTGGGCACAAAGGCCCAGCAGGTGAATGCAAGAAGGGAGCAGCAAAAGGCCAGGCTGAAGGCAAAGGCCAGGGCAGAGTTCCTACAGCCCCTGAGGGATCAGCCCCAGGGCCCAAGGGGGCCCCAGCACCCAGGGCACGGGCTCGGCCACAAGCACCCGGCAGAGGCATTGCCCTCCTCGGCAGGGGACAGCCCACCCAAACAGCCCCTGGCAAGGAATCAGGGCTCCAGCTGCAGGGCACAAGGACACTGCAAGCACAGACAGCAGCACCCTCAGGACCAGCAAGTCCACCCCTTGATGGACATGGATTGGCAGCGCTGTCACAGCTCCCATCACACCAGGGACCCTCCACACTGGAGCCCTTAAGAACATTCAGGTGGGTCTGCATTGAGAGGAGGCATTTTCTGAGGGACACAGGGGCCTCTCAATGCACTCTGAATCTTAGACCTAAGGGGGAAAAATGCAAAAGATTTGTTTGATTAGTGAGGGGATAAGTAGAAAAGATGTATGGTTTTATTCAACCACTATTAGTAGATCTGGGAGATGGATTGGAAATGCATGAATTTTTATTTGCTCCTAATTGTTATCATGATTTACTGGGAAGGGATTTGATCGCTAAACTTGGAACACAAATTAATATTATAAAAGGTGATACAGAGGCCAGTTCCGTTGCACCTCTGTGTCAAATGTCTGGCCAGGCCTATGCTGAAGTGAACCCAGAAGTGTGGGCAGCCCCAGGGAAAGAGGGAAAATTAGATAAGGAGCCTCTCAAAAGTACTCTGAAGCAACCAGGACAAGTGGTGTCTAAAAGCAACAACCTGTTCCAGGGGAGGGAAGGAAGGGGAATCAGACAAAGCGCAGGTCACCGCCCCATGCTCAGCTCAACCCAAGGAGCTCTGGGTGCTTCTAAGAGCCTGGCACTGAAATGCCCTCAGCAGGAAGTCTTCAATATCTTCTGCTGACACCATGGCACCTAACAGGGGGGCAAAAGCAATTCTGACTGCTTCAGCAAGCACTGGATCAGAGATCAAGGTAGATTCTCCCACAGGAAGCTGGGCTGGCACAGAGCCTGCCCTGGCACTTTGCTGTTGCCAACACCCAGCCAGGACATCGGCTCCTGCCTAAGGAGTGCAAAGCAGCACCACTGGTGGCCAAGGGGCCCATGCCAAGTGTCCCTGAGGCCAGAAACAGCCGCCAGCACAGCTGAACACGGGGGGACCCCTCAGCCTGGCCTCAGGGGCTCTGAAGCCCCGGAGATTTGCACTTCCCGCCTGCAGCAGGACCATGGCAGCCGCCCCTGAGCCTGCCCTGAAGGCAACGCAGCAGCAGCCAGGGCTCCACAGCGGGCCAAGCCCCTGGGCCTGCCCACAGATCCTCTGCTCAAACCCTCGGAAATCCTGGCCACCCTCCCCTGGCACCTCCAGCCACTGCGGCCAAGCCTTGCTGCCGCTGCTGCAGCTTCAGCGCTGGCTGGGCCTGCACTGCCACAGCTGCTGGGGAGCACCACGGCACAATTCCACTCTGGGGCTCACTCACACCCACACTCTGGGCTGACTGCGACTGCATTGCTGCAAAATGTACCCATTTTGTTCCTTTTAAATCTTCTTTCTCTCCTCAGGCTTAGTTTGTCTTTGCCTTGGGGAAAGGAATTTTAAAGGTTTTATTTAAGGGCTGCTACACCACTCAACGGAGATGAGCTAAACATCTCCACAGACTGGGAATAGCCCAAAAGACACCCACAGAGATAACGACCAGCAACAAAACATCAACGCCCAGCAGCAAACAGCAACCAACAGCTACCCCAGACACTGCCCCCGGCACAGCTGGAGACACCTGGTCTGGAAAAGGCTGAGAAGGAAATCCAGGAGTGTGGACCGAATTCACAGCAGAGGGGAAGAAATCCGGGTCCAACAGGAAACCAAATACTAAAAACCTACACAACTTGGAAGCAATGAACATTAAAGCAGGGGATTTAGATTGGTTCTGACTACATAAAGTTTAGGAAAAATCCAGTAAAACTCACATGCCATGGAATGATTTTCTCTGCACAGCCGGGTTATTTGTGAAAGAAATTATTTCTGTTGCACATCCTGGCCAGAACCAAGCAATGCCTTGACTCTCTAACACTAAAGAGATTCTTGGAGAGTTTTTGTTTTCCCTGCAGTTTCAGTGACAAAATTACAACATAAGAAAAACTTTTCATAATATTCTTTCTCACTTCATTTTGTCAGGAAGGTTTGGGACAGAAGGGTGAGAATCAAGTTTTGGTCTGGCTTTTTCCATGTTCACCTTAAGGCTGCATTCTGAAAAAAGTTACAAGAGCTTTAAAGGTGAAAATTTAAACCATAAACAGTTAATAGTTTGTTTCAACATTGTTTAAAGAAACAAACAAACAAACTTAAAAAACCAAACCAAATAGCCAAACAAAAGAAAAGGAAAAAAAAAAATCCAAAAAAATAAGCAGATTCTGGGGGGGCCACATGTGACTCACCAGATGGCTGCCCTGGAAGAGAAGCTTTATTCCAGGCAGCCTGCAGAGGAGCTTTAGAAATGCAAATGAACACTGCTGGGCAAAGCCTGGACAATGGACCTGGGTCTCTTGCCTGGGGCACGAATTGGGCTGATTCCCTCTGCCCTCACCCCAAGCTCTGCCTGCTTGCACTGATGGAATTTGCACAGCTCAAGGCAGAGCCCAGGGTGAGGATATCTGACCCTGCAACAGAAACGGGTGAAGCTGCAAAGGGAAACAGCAAATGGAGAATGTTGGGAAAATTTCACTATAAATAAATGGGGGGGAATCACCCTCTGCCCACTCCAACATGTGCTGTCACTGTCAGTGTTATATAGGGTGTATTAGAGCACAGATGTTCGTGCTATCACAAGTTCAGGGAAATCAGTTCAGAATCAAAGTAATTGATGTAGTCTTGGCTGAAAGGAGGGCCCAAAATGGGGAAAAGATGAACGGCCAGCAGAACAAATCCTACACCACCGTGCACCAGACTCTGGGAACCCGAACCAATTCATATCAGGAGCCACAGAACCCATTCCTCATTTCAATGGCATCATTAGATTACAAACTGTCCTCAGAATAACCAACCAGACAGCTCCAGCTCCTGACCTTCCTGCTGAGCAATCCACTGAAATGAGGAACAAAGGCGATGGGATCAGATTACCTTTTAGCAGAAAAAAGAGTTTGTGGAAAATTAAATGACTCAAACTGCTGTTGGCAAATAGATGACAAAGGAAAAGTGCTGAAACAGATAACAAAGGAAACAAGAAAGCAGCTCATGTATTGGTCCAAACGTGAAAAGGATGGGAATGGGACACGGTTTCGAGGCTCCCTGGCAGACCATGGGTTAAACGAATGCTGTTTCTCCTCTCCTGTGCTACAGCAACTCTCACCTTTTTACCATGCTCCACACCTTGAGAGTGCAGCTCATTCAGCAGCTGAGCGAGGGGCCAGGGGCTTGTAGATAAGGAAGTAACGGGCGAAACCACCAGCTTCAATAATTGTTACTAATTAACATGGACTGCTGCTCACAGAAAGTCCCGCTACATTCCTGAACTTCCAGAAGAACGAAGACTTAACAGAGCCGTGAATATCGGCTGTTCTACAAAAGTGGGGTGCACATTAACGAGGACATGCAGCTGGCAGATGTGGAAGTCTGAACCTTCCAAGTACCTCAGCCAGTGGGCAAAAGGAGAGGGAGAAGCGGCCGGGAAAATGAGGATAAAAAGGAGGCTGCGAACTACAGCAATGGCAGAGAGCGCACAGCAAATGCCCCACGGCCTCTCCCTCTGCTCAGCAATAAAGTCACTTGTACAGGACTCCTCTGTCTCCTCTGGGCACAGAAACCTCCGGCCACGTCAATTTCCCCGCACAGCCCCGGGCACGGGGCAGCCGCCTCTGTCCCAGCCACAGCAACCGGGCCGAGCCAGCGCTGCTCCGGCAGCGGCTCCTGCCGAGGCAGCGGCCACAAGGAGACCGCGGGCAGCCGCTCCCGCAGCGCCCTCACGCCAGCGGCAACACGCGCCGGACACGGCACAACGAACCCGCCTGAGCCCCCTGCCGCCCCCGAGGCCCGCAGCAAGCCCCGAGCCCCCGCACAACCCAGCGCGGCTCCCACCTGCGCTGCGGCCGCCTCCCAGCTCCGCCGCCGCCGCCTCACCGCGCTCCGGCCGCTGCCGCCGCTCCCGGGCCCGCACACACGCTCCGCCAATGGCGCCGCTGCCGAGCCACGGCCGCCCTCAGGCCGCCACCGGGCCCCTGCCCCGCCTCGCTTCCACCAATCAGCGCGCCAGAACCACGACTGACGGCACCGTCGGCCAATCGCAGCCAGGGGCGGGCTCTGCACACGGCACAGCCTCGCCCCGCGCTCTCAGGGTCCCCCGGGCTGCGTGAGGGCAGAGCCGGAGATGAGGAACAGCCCTGGAACGGGCCCGGGCCCGAGGGGAATTGAGCTGAAAACACAAACAAACTTCTCCGCACCTCCCGCCACGGCTTTCCCGGCACTGCGGCTTCGGTGGCCCCGGCTCAGCGGGAAGTCCTGGAGCCTCACTTCTCCTACGCCTAATTAGGAGCATCAGTGCATCGCTTTGATTTCCCCCAAAAAGGGAAAACTGCCGCAAACGCCTGTGGATGAGTGGGGGAGGGGAGAGATTTCTGACAGAAAACTCCAAAACCTCAGAGCAGGATAATGAGAAGTAAGTGAAGAGCCTTAAATCCAGCCTTCCCCCACGCCTCCCTCCTTCCAGCTGCACCTCCTACCCCGGCAGTGCCGGAGACAGGGAATGGGGCCGTGCTCACTTCATGCCCCGGGGCTTCTCCCTCTGCTCAGGGACAGGAGTCGTTCCCCTGCTGCACCCTGGGCTCTCTCCCACCGGAGACTTCTCCAGGAACTTCTCCAAGCTGAGTCCATCCCACGGGGCACAGCCCCCCTCCAAGTGCTGCAGCGTGGGTCACTGTGCCCCGGGGTCAGTCCTGCCAGGACAGGCTGCTCCAGCGGGGCCCCTCTGGCCACGGGGTCACAGCCTCCTCTCAGGCATCCCCGTGCTCCAGCGTGGCTGCTCCGGGGGCTGCAGGGGGATCTCTGCATCCCCATGGATCTCTGCATGGGGATCTCTGCAGCCCCATGGATCTGCAGGGGGATCTCTGCATCCCCGTAGATCTCTGCATCTGGCACCACCGTTTTTGGAGGAGCCAGGAATAGGCTGAGCTCTGCCTGAAGCTCTTCTCACATTCCTCACACCCTTCCCGGCACAGGGAGGCTTTTACCTCCTCACAGCTCTCCAGGCTGGGTTTGCAGCCCCTCCTCGTGTGGAATCTCTGGGGCTTTTCCTCCCCGTTGGATTCCTGCGCCGTGGAGCCGTTCCAAATGGCCTCTTCCACGAGGTTCTGTGGCAGGGATTTGTTCTCCCTGGTCTCTGTCCACAGCTCAGTGCTTGGGGGAGGAAGGACAAGGAGAGGAAGAGACAGGGAGAAGGGAAAAGGAAAAGGCAGGAGGAGAGGAAGGAACAAGAAGGAACAAGGGAGGAAGGAGATGGGAAAGGAATGTGGATGGATGAAGGACAGAATGAGGAGAAGAAGGAAGGTGGACAAGGAGAAGATGGGATTTGCCTCCATGCCAGAGGGAAGGGGAAGGAGATCCCCCCAGTCCATCCCTGGCAGGATGGCGTTGGCAGTGAGGCTGTCCTGCAGCGATGCTGGGCTGGGAGATGGAGCAGCAGGGAGGGGAAAGGGGCAGTGATTCCTCCTGCCCTGCCTGGCTGTCCCAGTCTGGAGCGTCCTGGCGCTGCCGAGGCCCCTGGAGCGTCCGGCACTCAGGAGCCCGGAGCTCACGGCTGCTTTATAAAGCTGACAAAGTCGGCAGCATGGGTCTGGGTATGATCTCAGCAAACTGGGTTTATTGGTACAGGAACAGGGGACAGAGCTGAACAGGGTCCAGGGACAAAGACAGGGTGCAAGCTGAGGGCACAGGGGGTTTTTAGATGGGGTAGTGAGGGTGGAGCTGAGGGTCAGGGTCCAATGGATATGGGGGAAAATGGGGCAAAGGAGGGGTTAAGGGTCGGGACAGCTAATAGGGAAACAGGGGCAGAGGAATGCAGTAAACTGGGGCCAATGGAGGGACAGAGAGGGAGAACATTCGAGGGACTAACCAGAGATGGGTAATAGGGGGTGAACTAGGGTAATTAGGCCAACGGGCCAATGGGGTAACATAACTTTCCATAAATCAGCATGTGCCTGCAAAGATCTGTGGGAGAAGCAAGCTTCTCACCATAACCTTGAAATCTATTCTTCTTATTGGGGACCAGTCCTCCATGGGTGGGAGATTGACACTCCCATGGGCCTCCACACCAGCGCATCTTCCTTTTCCTCGCAGCCTCCTTCTCCTCCGTCCAGGCAAATTTTGGGATTGACAAATCCTGGCTTTGGGGGAAGAACAAGGGGTGAGCACCTTGGGTTTTGTGAGAAATGAGCCTCACTCTTTAGAATTTTTGAAAGATTAATAAGGAATAAGAAGGGACAAATCAGTAACAGCGCTGGGTGTTGGCGATGGCCAGAGGCACACCGGTTAACCACAGCAACTCTTCTTGTCTAGTTTCTCCATTGTATTGTTCAAATACATATTCATAATGATTGTACATATTCAAACATTTCTTTGAACTCATTTACGTGTTCCAGGAATTCTTTAGATTGGTTTGACCCCCAACTCGCCTTTTTAGAGCACGTGCAGGAATCGTGGATTGCTGTTCTGAGGGTTGTGTGTCACTGCCTCACAAGGGCCCCTGTTCTGTGGTTTCAGCAGGTGACAGTTATTGACAGTGGAAGGGTCAGTGGCAGGGGCCCCATCACATCCCTTCCTTAAATGTTATCTGACCATGCAGACGCTTTTAGCTATTTCCACAAGTACTTTAAAAGAACATTAGCTCTTTCACAAATATCTCTGAGTTATTATTGTCAGTTAGTTACAAAAATAAAAGCATTAGTTATTATTTCACAACTACAGCTACTTCTGCAAAAGTTAACATTCTAATGCACAACACATGGCATCCACTTTAATATTTTACAAAAGCCAAAACTGTAATGTATGTTTTTCACACTGTCCACAAACTCAAATATCATCCATAAATCATGTTCTGAGGATATGAGCTACACAGGGGCCAGGCATTGGCCACAAAAAGCTGACAAATTATACTGTAGCAAAAGCAGTGAAAAGTGATTACAAACTGTACTATTTCAAACTCGTTGTGATTAAGAATATTTTGCAGAAGTCAATACATAATAGCAAAAGCCAACACTACCTAGTTATTTATAACAAACCCAGGGCAGGTTTTTCCCTTGCATGGAGCACCTGGGCCTTGCCCGGGCCCCTTCTGCCCTCCTGCAGAGCCGGTGGCATTTTCCAGCACACACAGTTTGTAACCAAGAGCCGGGTGCAGCCGAGAAGGCTCCAAGCGCCTCCTTCCAGGCTGACTCTGCAGGTGCCGAGGCTGCTCTGGGCTCTGCCAGGGCTCTGCTGGGGCTCAGCTCTGGGCCAGGCTGGGCCCGCCCTCCCCTCACATTGCTCCGGGCAGCTGAGTCACAGCGGGAGAGGGAAGGGACACGTCAGGGGAGTTGAGGTTTGAGAGAGTTTGTATTCAAAAACTGCCATAACAAACAGGCTGTCCTAACTACCATAACTAACTAGCAGTGCTAACTCCCATAACTAACTAGTTGTCCTAACCACTGTAACTGAAAGCTGTCCTTTGATGAGGGAGGGGTCGATGCCCGTGGATCCCGCCGTGCCCCGGTGCGGGATGAGCTCCGTGCCCCGCTCCAGGTCCAGCCCCCGTTGGAGGATCCACGCTGGATAATCCCGGGTGACGCCCAGGGTCAGAGCCCCCCGCGTTGGGAACACACCTGGCTGGGGGCTCCACATCTTCCTGGCTCCCCCCGTGGACACCTCGGTGAAGGCCGGAGGATCTCCGCTGCTTCTCTGGTTTCTGCTCCTCTCCTCATCTCCCCATCCTCTTCCTCCCGCCTCTCCTCCCCCGGTTCAATGGCTCCTCCAGCTCCTCCTCGTTCCTCATCCCGCCTCCTTCCCCTCTTCTCTCTCACATCCCCCGCCCCTTCCACCACCACCTCCTCCTCCTCCTCCTCCTCCTCCTCCTCCCGCTCCCCCCGGGCCCTGCCCCCACCCTTTGTCCCCCTCCCTTTGCCCAAATCCGTCCCATCACCGCCGCCCCCAACCCCTCCCCATCGCCCCCCAATAAACGGCCCCGGGGCCAACTGGGAAGCTTTATTGGGAGCACTGGGAGCAGGCACTGGGCGGGGGCAGAGCGCCAGCGGGGCTGGGGGGACACGGGACCCCCCCAAAATCAGCGGAGCGGGGACGGAGCGGGGGGTTCCGGCCGGGCCCGAGCCCACGGGGAGGGGCTGCGGCCGCCGCCGGCTCAGGAGCTCTGTGGGCAGAGAAAAGGGGGTGACACCGGGCTGGGGGCCCCGGCGGGAGCGCACACGCTCCGCCACGGCCGGGACGCCACCCCCGGCACCCGCCCTGACCTTCTTGCGCACGTAGAAGCCGAGCCCCAGCGCCAGGAAGACGAAGCCCAAGACGAAGCCCCCGATGCCCGTCAGCATCTTGCTGCGGGCAGCGTCCGGCGGCATCTCTGGGGGGTCCGCAGGGCTCAGCACCCCCAAAACCTCTCACGGACACCCCCAGCCCCTCCCAGCGCCCTCCCTGTGGCCCCCAGCCCAGCCAGGACCCCCTGAAACCTCCCCCCGATCCCTTTTTGTCCTGGCCAGGAGCCACCAAAGCCCCTCCCGTCCCTCTCAGCATCCCACAGCCCCCTTCTGATGGCGGCGAGGGAAGACAAGCAATCAATCAATATGATTGGTAAAGCAAGCTTCGGTTTATCTTGAGTACACCGGTACTTTTATATTGTTTTCCAGTAATTATGCATACTTGTCGTTAGTTTATTGGTTTAATTGCTCATACCTGTTGTGAGTTTCTTGGTTTAAAGCAAGAGATTACATTTACATATTCCTCCTACTTTGCGGTTATGCATACTTTATGGTTTCTATTCTCGTTGCTGTCCTTGCCCGTTCGACCTTGTCAGCAGGCAGGACACAGCATCTTCCTATCGTGGCGTGCGGCCTGGTTATGCTAAGTGCGGCCCACTTATGCCAAGCTGCTAAGTTAACATGTATGCTCAGTTATCATGGGGCTTGCTTGTACAACATTTCCAGGGATCCATGGCCCTTTTCCTCCAGCCATTCTTCCACACTTTCCCTTCCACACCGCACGCTTGGGCAAATTGTGCAGACCAAGCAGCCTTTTCCCCCTCTTCCCCATTGGCCTGAAGACACTCTGCACCAAGAGAAAGCTCCTGGACAGCCGGCTATCCAACAACAGCAATTTAATGTTCCTCTAGGGGGTGAAGGGAAAGGAAGTGCTGGCAGAGGAGAGGTGTTCCCCGCAGGCTCAGGTGGCCCCAGCAGACGCAGCCTCCCGGAGCAGTTCTGCACAGCGCCGCAGCAGGACACTCAGCCACGGCCACACAGCAAAGGCCGCGAGTGCCAGAGGCGGCGCAGTTGGTCTCGCATCTTCTGGAGTCGGGAGCAGGGAACGCTCTGTAGAGCTAAAAGGATGTACAGAGCTTGAAGTGCCAGGCATGAGATGGCAGGGCTGGTGTCATCCGTCATGTCCTGCAGGGCTGCAGAGAGAGAAACAGAGGCACAGTCAGAGGCTGGATCTGCGGGGAGCTGGGGAGAGCCTCCAGGCTCGTGCATAGCACGCAGCTCCTGGCACGGCCTGGAGGAAGCAGGAGGCAAGAAGGACGAGCTGGCAGCTGCTGGCCAGGAATGTCCCCCAGGCGCCTGCAAGGTGTCTGTGCTGTGGGCACCTTGGGGCGCGCAGGGAGCGGAGCCGTGGGCGGGCGGGCCAGGGAACGCAGGTGCCAGCGGCAGCCCCCGGCGAGAGCCCGCGGGCCTCACTCACCCCTGCAGATGATGCGGAAGTGCGGCTGCTGCCCTGTCAGGAAGCGCCCGGCCATGCCTGGGGAACACAGAGCGTGTCCTGCCTTCAGAGCCACAGCTGCCGCCCACGGGCGCTGCCAGCCCCGAGGCCACACGCCCTGCTGGCCCGGCAGGGCTCAGCCCGGGCCCCTGGCGCACGCTGCCGCCCCAGGCCACGGCTGCCAGAGGGCGGCAGCAGCAATGCCGAGCCCGGCCGGGGCTGCACATGCCCGCGCCCGGATCCTGCTGCCGGGCCAGCAGGCGGGGCTGCGGCCGAGCTGCGGCGGGCCGGGCCGGGGAGGGAGCCGGCCTTGGCACTCACCCATGAACCTGACGGCCGCCTCTCGCAGGGGCTCCTGTGCGCTCCGCACGTAGGGCAGGGCCAGGCGCAGCTGCTCGGCCGCTCGGCTCCTGTCCTCTGCCAGCTGCAGAGAGCGGCGGGGCACGGAGGGAAAGGGTTGATGCGGGCCCTGCCCCTGGGCCGGGCGCTGCCTACGGCCGCCACTGCTCCCCCTGCCCACAGAGCCCTGAGGCCCGGCCAGCAGCCGCAGGCGCCGGGCTCGGCACGGGGCGGAGGGCCCGGCGAGCCGCGGTGCCGCCCCGCAGCAGAGCCCGGCTGGCTCGGGGCTCCATCGGCACCGGCCTTGGGGCCACAGGAGCCTGGAGAAGAGCCCGCATGGCCCAGGCAAGGGAGCGGCGTGTGGGGCGCAGGCTGGTGCCCCTGCCTGCGGCACTGGGCAGGGGCCACAGCTGCCAGCCCCACAGACCGGGCGCCGTGGGCAGGCGGCTTCTCCAGGGATTGGGCTGGGCATTCCAGGCTGTCCTTACCAAGCACTCGGCAAATCTCCACATCTGATCCGTCTGCAGCAGCTGCTTGAGATCCTTCCTCTTCAGGAAGCTTACTGCAGAAAGCAGCGTTTCCCAAGAGGCCTGCAGAGCAGCAGAGACCCAGAGATGGCACCGCAGCCCAGGGCACCGGACCCGCATCTCTGTGCCAGGGCCGGGAGGAGGCTGGAGCCCGTCAGCTGCCAGGGGCTGGGGAGACAGCTGAGCTCTTTCCATGGGGACACCCAGGAGGCCTCACCTGTGCCACACACCCATTCTCATCATGGCAGTGGAAGAAGAGTGGGAGCAGGCTCTGGCTCACGTGCTTCTTCAGAGGCTTTTCTCCCTTTGCCACTACCAAGGCGATTACATCTTGGAAGAGGTGAATGGAGAGCAGCTGCACAAGGCTGTTGTCCTGTTGAAAAGGAAGCCAAAGCCCTCCACATCAGCTGCTCCGGGCCTCCCTGTGCCCAGGCCCAAGGCAGCACCCAAGTGCCCGTGGCTGGGGGCACAGAGCCTCACATTGTCAAAGAGGTGCCAGAGCGCCTCAGCCAGCTGCAGGGCGATGGGGCTGGCTATTGCCAGGTCTTTCTGCAGCATCAGGAGGCTGAGCACAATGAGGGTCTTCTCCACGATGTCTTCATCCCTATCCCACAGTAGCTTCCCAAGGCTTTCAGTCAGGCTGTACATGCTTGGATCCTGTGTGCAAAACAAGGCTGGGCAACCCCACGCTGCTGCTGCTGCTGCTGCTGCTGCAGGGCTCAGAGGCCGAAGGCCTGTCCCAAAGCACTCAGGCAGCTGAACAGCGACCCTGGAGAGCTGGGAGCAGCTGCCACAGCTGCCAAAGCCCAGCTAAGCCCAAGGGGCTGCTTGCCCCAGCCCCACGCTGCCAGCACAGCTTCAGCTGCTGCCTCCTTCTCACCATCGAGGTGAGCACCACGAGGCCTCGCAGCGCCACGCCACGCATCTGCCTGGACTCGCTCTGCAGGTGCCTTGTCAAGATCTCCAGGACTTTTTTACCGCATTCGCTCAAGTCCAGGCAATCCAGGACCTGAAAGGCACAGAGCAGGCACAGAGCAGGCACAGAGGTGCCCAGCTGGCAGGAGCTCAGAAGTGCACAGGGCCGAGCCAAGGCAGCAGCACAGGGCACGGGCAGCGCCCCAGGCAGCTGCGGCTACGAGAGGGCAGAGGGCTGGGAGGCAGCTCAGCCAGGCAGCGCTGGCCATGGGGCTCACCTCCACCAGGAAGGCCAGGGCGGGCAGCTCCCAGTCTGAAATGCCTTGGCTGAGCAGGTCAAAGAGGCAGGATGCCATGCCGCAACACCAGATGATGGAGACACGGCGCATCTCCCTGGCAGGGAGAAAAAGGCACCATTGCTCCTGGGCCGGGCGGGCAAACCTCTCCCAGGGCTGACTGGCAGAGCTCTGGTCTGCTCCCGAGCATCCCGAGGGCGCTTTGGGAGGCGGCCGTTCCCGGGCAGCCTCCTGTGCCGGCCTTTTCCAGTCTGCTCATGCCTCCCTTGGTGACAAGGCCCGGCTGCCCATGAGCATGGGGACTGTGTGGGGCGTTGCAGGCACAAAGGAGAGGGGCGGTGGGGAGAACGAGGTCTCACCTGGCCAGCAGACGCACTGCACAGTGGTGGGTGTCGGCACAGAGCAGCGTGTCCCAGGCACGCTTGCGTTCTATGGACAGCACCACGTGCTCATAGTGCATTTGGCAGAGCAGGGCCTTCAGGGTCTGCAGCGCAAAGCTGTGTGCAGAGCAAAGCCCAGGTCACGCTGGGAGCCCCGGCTCCTGCCCTGGGGGCGTGGGAGGGATGGGGAGACTGGGAGGACTGGCACGGAGCACCTGTTGGGGTTGGCGGCAAGGCCGTGTTGCTCCTGGCATCCCTTCCAGAAGGTCTCAACCTCTTCTGGCATATCCTGCATGCTGATGTAAGCTTGGAAGAGCAGACGCAGAAAGAGATTGGAGAAATACTCCAGCACCACAGGTGAGCGCCAGGCCAGATTGAAGACTCTCCACAGGGCCACGGTTGCCTGCAAGAAATAAAACAGCCAGAGACAAGGCTCAGTGCCAAGACATCCACGTGGCAGGGCCTAAGCATGCCAGGGAGAGACCGGGGGAGACACGGGGGGACCAGCGGGCCTGGTGCCCCTGAACCCTGCCCCTAAGGCAGGATTCAGCCCAGTGCCTGAGGCAGGGGGATGCAGCTGGGGGGAGGACAGAGAGCTGGCTGCTGGAGAGGCGGCCTGGGGGCTGGCAAAGGCCGGCACCAGAAACTCACAGCCAGGGCAAAGACTCCTGCGTTGTCCCCATCGGAGGTGTACACGCTGTGCACTGGCCAGGCACTCAGCACATCGGGGAGTAGCCGCAGCGCCGGCTCCGCAGTCCTGCTCGAGGACATGATGGTTCCCCACATGGTGGCGGCAGCTCTGTGGGGTCAGAGCTCTGTGTCAGGGCGGGCTCGGCCACAGCACCGTGGCCTGGGCAGCTGCAGGGCCCCGCGCTGGCCCTCAGCCCTGCCTCTGCCCACTGCCCCTGGCCGGCAGCGGCCAGCCAGCCCACGTGGGTACAGGCCCCGAGGGGCAGGGAGGGAGCGTGGCACCAGGCTCAGGAGCTGACATGGCAGCCCTGGAAAACAGAGGAGCCAGAGGATCCTGGAACTGCCCGCCTGTCTGGCAGTCAGCAGGGACAGGCTCTACAGGGTGACGGGCTGGTGAAGCCCAAGCCCTCAAGGCACGTGGGGCTGCCCTACCTGTCACACGATGGGGCCCAGCGCAAGAGGGTGATCAGCACGTCAGAGGGGTATTCCTCGGTCAGCTCCAGAAGGGTCTTGTCCAGCCTGTGCCCAGCAGACTCCTTGGCTGTGAGCCACTGGTGGATGGACCTCACCATGGCGGGCACCTGCAGAGGGCACGGGGAGACTTGGAGAGC
Source organism: Agelaius tricolor (assembly GCF_023055355.1). Taxonomy (NCBI): domain Eukaryota; kingdom Metazoa; phylum Chordata; class Aves; order Passeriformes; family Icteridae; genus Agelaius; species Agelaius tricolor. The sequence continues at coordinate 1,263,457 of NW_027269317.1, read as the reverse complement.
TGCCAGAGCAGCAACTCCCCCTGAGAAGTGCTTCCCTTCCAACCGCATTGGGCCGGGCCTCAAAGGCCCAGGGAGCCCGGCAGAGCCGGCTGGAGGCGCCGCACCACTGCTGGGGCCATCGAGCCCTTGCCCCAGGCTGCTTACTTGCACTGGATTGGAGACACCCTTCTCCACAAGCAAATCCAGCATGGCAGCATCGATCTCGGCATCAAGGAACGGAAGGTTGGCCAAGACGCCCGTGCCCGCACCGGTGGTCTCTTCCTGCCAAAGGCACGTGATGAATTCACAGAGGGTCGGCAGCAGAAGGGCAGCAAGAGAGGGAGAATCCATGGAGTGCTCCAAGCCTGGTGCTTGGCTGAGCAGTGCCAGCAGGCCCAGCCCAGGTGGGGATGGCTGCAGGTACCTGCACTGCTCTGCCCAAGCGGCCACGGGCGGCTTCCTGTTCTTGTGTCCGGTCCTGGGCTGCATCTGGCAAAGAGCGAGCGCAGCCAGAGCTGAGGGGCTGCGGGAGAGGCCGGAGAACACAGCCCAGCCCTGCGCTGCCCAGGCAGGGAGAGCCTCGGGATGCCCCGGGGGATGGAGCGCGGCTGCCAGGTGCTCCAGCCCAGCTTCTGTCCTATCCATGGATATGTCCACAGGGATGGGATGGGGTGGGATGGGATGGGATGGGATGGGATGGGATGGGATGGGATGGGATGGGATGGGATGGGGCCAGGCTGGCTGCAGGCACCAGCCCTGTGGCCCAGCTCTGACACTCACGCTCCTGCAGCAGCTGGAACTGCTCCAGTTCTTCAGGCTGCTGTGCTGAGGCAGCTCCAGCCTCTTCCTCCTCCACCCAGGCCAGCTTGGGCACGCTGGGGGGTCTCTGCTCCATGTCACTCTTTGCAGTTATGAGTGCTTGCTGAAGCAGAGAGGCCTCGGAAGAGCTGAAGATGAGCAAGTGCTGCAGCTGTGCCTTGAAGGCACCTGCAACAGAAGAGCCTCGGGAAGGCTACAGGACAGGAACTCCTGCAGCCTGTCCTCGAGGGCAGCAGCAAGAGAGAAGTCTCAAAAGGGAAATAGGACTGCAAGTCCTGCAGTCTGTCCTTGAGGGCACCGGCCACAGGGATGGCAGACGCTTGGGAAATGCTCCACGTCACCGAGTCCCGCAGCCTGGCCTCGAGGTCACCTGCACAGGGAACGCCTGGGAAAAGCTCCGGGTCAGCAAGGAACGAGTTGGCTGTGTGGGGGCTCCTCACAGCACTGCTCTGTCCTGTCCTGTCCCGTCGCATGCACCCAGCACTGTGGCGTGGCCGTGGCGCCGCCAGCACCTATGTCACGACGTGTCACAAAGGGTCACACTCTCACATTCTGTCCCTTTCCATCCCATGGTGACCACGGTGCACTGTGTCACAGAGAGCCCCAGGACACACCTCCACGTGCCCTGGGGACACCCCCACGCCACCCAAACTGCCCCAGCTTGCAGGCAAGACCTTGCCCCAAGGGTTGAAGACACAGCCCAGCAGGAACTTTAGCCACGGCCCAAACAAGAAGCAGCTGCTCCTCTGCTCTGCCTGCTCAGGGCAGCAGAATGAGCCCCCACGGCTGCCACCGCAGCTGAGCAGGAAGGGCACCGGGGCCTTCCACAGGCCCTGCCACGGCCTCTTTGGGACCAGCCCCGGTGCTGGGTGGCCGGCACAGTCGCAGGGGCGTGACACAGACACGGGACGTGTGGCTGTCTTGGTTTGGAAAGACAGGAGTCTGCTAAGGAAGGCAGGAGCCTCCCCTGAAATGGAGAATGTAAACCCTCCCCACCCTTCCTGACTGCTATAAACTTTAAATTTAGGGGCTCTCAGGCAAAAATATGGGATCAGGAAATAACAGTTCTTTAATAGGGAAGGAAAAAAATAAAAGGATAAAGTAAAGAATGCAGTACACTAGAATAACACTGACAGAGTCAGAACCCAACCTGACACCCTGTGGGTAAAGGTGCGGTAGCAGTGCAATTGGAAATGTGGCTGCAGCCCTCCTGAAGTGTCAGGGGTGATTCTGTTGGAGCAGGGGGGGTCCTGTAGAGAAGGATGTGTTCTTCCTCCGATGATCCAGTGGAAGAAGAGGCAGCTGCTGTTCCTCTGGGGAATCCAGTGGAGAAAGCCGTGCTGGTGTCTCAAAAACCTCTGGATTATATCTGGGTAGCAATGCTTGGCTCCTCCCTCTGGGATGTTTTAGTTCTTATCAGTCATGCAGTGACATTCAATAGTCTGTTATCAACAGATGTCCCCTCCCCAGGACTCAAAGAGAGAGATAAGGCAAACTGCCCGCTTGACAAAGATAATCTGCCATACAGATGGTCATGGAAAACATCTTGCATTGCAATCTGGAACAGCATCTATAACAAACTCCCCTCTTATTCTTTATAAAACATTTAGCTTGAGCAATGTTTCTTATGCTTTGGACTACGCTGATAATTAGCTGAATAAAACAAGGAATCAAACAAGGAAGAAATATGCAAGCAGCTGTAACACATAAAAGGAAGAAGCCTAATTTCTTCCACCATTCTATACGTGATCTCACCAGCTAGTTTTTTTAACATTGGTTCCCAGTTTTGGATCAGTATGTGGGCTACTTTTCATTGTGGTCATCTATTTTAATATATCTACACCTGACATATTAAATTTTCCACAAACACTCCCTTCTTTAGCCAATAGAGAGTCTAAAGTCAATCTATTCTGATATATTATGGGTTTTGTTTGGCTTTGTTGACTTGATATTAATTCCAATGCCCATCTGGTTATGTTTGTTATTATCTCTACAACTGTTTGGAGTCTTATAAGATGATTCAGCTTATTAATTGGGGCTGATACAGAGTCAGATTGCTGTGCTGGTTTTACCTTTTTGTTTACTGATTCTTCTTTTACCAAATCTTGGACTCTACCCTTAAAGGCAAATGTGAAACAAATCCATCTCTCCCCTTTTGGACATTCACTTCCCAATATATTCTCACTTTTTCCTAAGTTTCTAGCAATGCAGTATTTTCCCCTGTTTTGCCTACAGGTACTTAATTTGGATGGGTCATAGCAGTGACTGCTGACATGGGTGTGTGTAATAAAAGAGGAACTTTGATTTCTTTCCCTGTAATGCTTTTGATAGCATTTGTGACACGATTTTGCTGGTATCCCTAAAGGGAAAAGACAGAAGATGAGTGACAGAAAAAGGAATAACAGAGGTCTGGTATGGCTTATACCCCCACCTGCCATGCCTATGGGGTTGCTGCCCATAGCAGGTGTATTTGATCTTCTCGGTGGCGAGCACAGCGGCCAATCCAGTCTTGCCCTCTTCTCTTTGTCACTCCCTTTTTGCTAATTTCCAGGCAAATCATTTTTGACACTCTGTAATTGTGGTTTCACACTGTTCCTCAGGTATCTCCCACTCAACAGGCACTAATAACTCCCATCCACAAAACAAAGTTATTATTTCAGTTGTTTTGAGTTCTATCTGGATAGGGGATAGATTTGGTGCTCGACACTTCCTGCAACATGAGCATCGATTGTGTAAACTACAATACCAATTTTTCCCACAATTTAAACATTTACATTTAACTCAGCATTATAACCCAGCATATCTGATATTAGGATGAAGCAAACAGGGTATATGGTATGGCCCTGATGGAAGTTGTAATTCCTCCTCCTCTTGGTAGAAGTCACAGGCTAAGGCCAGAACATGAGAATTCTCTGACCAAAATAGTCCTGATGCTCCTGTTTGGAGTGGAAGTATTCCTCCCCAAATTGGATATCTGACATGTCTCAGGACTTGTTCAGATGGCACTTGAAACCACTGATATAAACCTGGCCTTGTTTCTCAATTAGCTGTGATTCTTTGTACATTCCTTGGATCATTTGGGTCGTCGCAGTTCGTTACCACCCAGTCCCAACTTAGGAGCCAATTTGGTATCACCCGGTTTAAATGTGCTAGTCCACTCCTCAGGTTCCTTCACAGCTCCTTTGATTCTGCTGGCCTGGATCCACTCTCTTTTCCCTTGCCTTGGATTGCTGCCTCGTTTGTCAGTAGTACCTGAAAAGGACTTCTCAATAGCACAGAACAGTGACTGGAGGAAAGGCAACTCTACATCAGGATTTGCCATTAGCATTCTTCAAAACTTCCTGGGTTTAGCAACAAGTTGGGTTTTTTGGGGTTTTTTTGGCCACAGCTGCTTGTTCTTCTTGTACCCAGCTGAGTCTTCAGCTGTGCTAGGCTGTTCAGCTCTTGGGATCACGTAAAGGACAGTTCTCCTAGAGAAAAAGGGACTTGCCATGCTTAGGATGCTTCCCTTTCTTTCTAAGGCAGGAAGCCTTAACAGCACTGAAGGGAAAACTCAGAGGCAAATTCCTCTTCTTGTGAGCCACAATTAGTAAAACAAAAAAAAACCACCCAAAACCAAAGAAAACCAAACCAAACAAACCAAACAACCAAAAAAATAAACAAAAAAAAGAGAGCCAGGCCAGTCTTAACATCTATTGCCTTTTATCGTCTGAGCATTATTTAGCTGTTCAGCCTTCACAGATCCATTCTTCTAACACCTTTTCAGAACAAACCCCCTGCCCCATCCTATCAGCAAAAAAGAAGAAAGAAAAAAAGAATCTTTGCTTTAAGAGAACAAAAATAACTTGGTGAACTTTTGAGAATTAGCGAGAGATCAAGGCTATCTCTGCTTTGGTCTTATCGCTTATTCTCATGCCACCCCCTCTTCTCTCTCTCTTCACTCACAGCAGGGCCCCTGTGGGGACCTTGGGGATGTGCCTCGCCCCCCTTTCGCCCCTTTTCCCTCTCTCTCTTCACTCACCTACTGGGGCTGAGGCTGCCGCCCTGCACTGGGACCCCAGCAGGCTGGGAGCCACCCCCGGGCAGCTCCGTCCCTGCGGCAGCCGCGCTCCTCAGCAGCAAACTGTGCAAGCCGTGCCCAGCGCCGCTGCCGGGCTGCTGAGCGTGTGCAGCAACCCCGCGCCCTCCGAGACCCCGGCACCACCAAGCAGCTGCCGAGCCCCAGCGGCGCCCACACAAACCCGCGCCCCGCGCCGCCTCCACCGGGGGGCAAACGCTGGAAGTTGTCACGCGGGGCCGCCCCCATGGATCAGCCCCTGCCGCAGCCCCGAGACTCTGCCGCCCGCACAAGAGCGGTCAAACACCCACAGCCTCAACACCCCTCACCCTGGCTGCCCAGGGATTCTTTTTCTCTAATAAGCATTCGGATGAACCATCAACATATATCTTTTCCCCCTCTAGGAGGGCTTGTTCTGCTACATCCTCCTGAACTTCAGTTTGGTATTGCACAATTTCTGAACAATCATGTGTTAAGGTACCTTTTTGTTTGCCAAAAAAATTGAGCTGGATTCAAACTTTTTTTTACTTCTAGTGTTAAGTTATCATTATTTCACATTTTTACATCTTAGAGTCTACTAACCATTTCTTCCCCAGCATTTTATTTTCCTTTTTTTTTCCTTTTTGATTTTAACACATTTTGGACCGCATGAGGTGTACACACCACTACTTTATTTCTAAGAGTTTGTCCACAGCCTTTTCTTCTTCTGGTATTACCTCTATTCCCAGCTGGATTTGTAAGTCTTTTCCAAAGAAGTTGACGCCGGCTCCAGGAACTAAGAAGACATCTCCTACCCCCATTCTGGCTTCCCCTTTAATGACTACATTTTTAATGACAGAGATATTAAACCCTTCTCTTTTGTTGATGGTTGTGATTGTGGTTTTGTGTGTCCCCTCTCTGCTGGGATGTTTGCTAAGGGCCCTGCAAAAATCCATAGCAGCTGCATTCACAGTCCAAAAACAAAAAGGGGGAATTGTGAAAGGGGCCAACAGCAGGCCTGTTCGCTAAAGGAGCGAGAAGAAGCCGAGGAGCAAGAAGAAGCTGATAAGGAGCTCTCTCCAAGGCTGTAACCAAGGAGAGAAGAAAGATAAGAGAACCTTGCAGCTGGACGAAGCATTTTTAGAAAGTTAGTTGTGTCACTGTAACTTTTCACCAATAGTGTTATGTTGACTTATTGTGGCCAATAGTAAAGATAGAAGAAGCATAAAGGATTAGAAAGTGTATAAAAGGTCAGCCATGTTCAATAATAAAGAGTTGCCATCTGAGACTGCTTGTGGTCTCTGCTTTATGTCGTGACCGCCTCGACAGCGACACTTCCCCTCTGCCCCGACGTGATAAGAACAGAGTCGGTGGGGGCCCACACGGGGTCCTAGCAACTGGCAACCGTGACCCACTGGGACGTAGTGGGGGAGGCGGCGTTGGTGCAGCTGAGAGGGGCAGGTGGAAGCCACAGGGAGGTCCGGACCTGATTTCCTCCTATCAAGACACCTGGAAGTAGGTGAGCCACCAACTAGTAATAATGGGACATAATTTGTCTAAAGAGGAAGAAAATGTTCTGGCTACATGGAAAGTTTTGTTAAGGAATAACGGAATTAATACTTCAGACTATGCCCTTCGAAATATATTGCTGTGGGCTAAATCACAGGATTTTGGCACTGATCCCGACACAGCTTTTAGTGCTAAGGCATGGAAAAAAGTCAGGGACAGACTGTGGGAAGTCATCCGAACGGGAGATAAAACGGTTGTCGATCTAGCAGTTACTTGGGAACCGCTCTTTGAGGCATTAAAGGAATGGAAAACAGAGAGAGAACAAGCAGAGCGGGATGCGGAGGAAAAGTTGGGGCTGATAACAGAACCTGATGGGGGGGGATGAGGCAGAGGGGGCCTCTGATGGGGAACTTGAAGAAAGTCCGGGTGCCATGCAAGTTACCTGGCAAGCTGCCACAGCTTCCAGGAAGGCTGCCAGAGCTTCTGGGCTGGATGCCAAAGCTTTTGGGAAAGCTGCAAAAGCTTCTGGGAAAGCTGCCAAAACTTCCGGACAACCTGCCATAGCATCCTCTTATCAGACCCCTAAACCTCTTTATCTCACACCTGCACAGCAGCCCACGATGGTGCCTGTATACACTACACCACTACACCAGTCAGCTGAAATGTCTTTAGCAGAGAGACAAACCCAGCCGTCTGCCCCCCCGTTTCCCTCCGCTCTAGTCCAGCCATCCGCCCCCGCTCCCCTCTGAGCTGCATGAACAACCTGCAAGGTCGTATCCTCTGCTCCCTCACAGTGACGGCAACAGCGAAGCAAGTGATGAGTCGCCCGCAGTAACACCTGAGTTGGGGCAAGGAGCTCTGGTCTCTTTACCTCCCAAGAGCTCTAGCCTTGCTGCCCCATGGACTTTGCCCCCATGTCAAGTAACTGTGCTTCCTCAATACCCTCAGGAGTTTTGGGAATTTGTTAGGAGGAAAGCAGTTGAAGAAAAGAATTGGGACATGATAGAAAGGTTAGGTGCTTCAAGAGTACCTCAGGAGAACAGTGCCAATGCAAATGTTGCCTGTGATAACCCTATGGCTTCTCCAGTTTTTAGAGCAGCTCCTGGAACAGGGCAGGATGACAGTCATCATGTCTTTGCCTGGAGGGTTGTGCAAGATCTCCAATCAAAAGTGGCTCAGTATGGTATTAATTCCTCACAGGTAATGCAATTAATATGTGTAATTAATGCAGATATGCTTGCACCTTATGACATCATGCATCTTGCTACAATTCTATTCCAGCCAGTACAATATGGTGTATTTCAAGACACTTGCAGGCGAGCGGCTGAACGCAAAGCTCTAACAAATATGCAGTTGCCTCAACACAACCCTCATCATGCTGTGGGTGTTGATCCCTACTGGGCACTGGGCCTTTTGCCAATCCAGATTCACAGGCAAGGTGGGATCCTTCAATTTTGGCGCAAGCTCAGCAAATTGGCATGAGTGCCTTAACTAAAACAATGGAAAGGGCAGCTCCAAAACAGAAATACAGCAAGGGATGAGAGAACCATTTTTGCAATTTGCAGAAAAACTTGCTGCAGCTATTGAGAATCAGGTAGAAGATGAAACTTTGCAAGACAAATTGTGCATACAATTGGCTAAAGAAAATGCAAACCCAGACTGCAGAAAGATTATTGACACTTTACCTGGGGAACCCACCTTGCCTGAAATGGTTACTTCTTGCTTGAAAGTTGGTTCAGTCAAGCATAAAATGGCGGCTCTTGCTGCAGTGCTAAGACCTTCAGCAAAATGTTATAATTGTGGACAACAAGGGCACGTAAGGTCACAGTGTACCAGAGTGTCAAATGTTGTCCGGAAAACAACATTTAAGCCAAGTGCAAGCAGCGATGCTGTGTGCAATCGCTGTGTTAAACTTGGGCACTATGCTAAACAGTGCAGGAGTAAATATCATGCAAATGGTTCAGCTATTGCAGGGAAACCCAAAGAGGAGCGTGAAGGGGCGCGTGGGGAAACAAATACCCCAACAACCACAACAGCAAATGCGGGCCTTCCCAGCACTGCAAAGCTGCCCATTTGTGAACAATACTCAGGGGCAACAAGCGGCTCCGCAGGGATTGATATACCCACCGCTGACACAGTAACCATTCTGACAAAAGAAATATGTAAAGTGCCCCTAGATGCCTATGGTCCAATAGGACGGGGATTGAGTGCGTTTTTGATAGGGAGATCAAGAACTACACTTAGAGGTATTCATGTGCATCTAGGACCTATTGATGCTGATTATTTAGGACAGATTCATGCCATGGTATCCATCAATGACCCTCCTGTCACTATTCAGAAAGGAACCTGCATTGCTCAAATTGTACCTTTTGTGAGTTCTGTTCCAAATACAGTGGGCCGAAGTCGCGGCACAGGAAGTTTTGGATCGACAGGAGTACCCCAAGTGTTCTGGGCTGAGAAAGTAACAGAGAACCATCCAGAAAAGACATGCATCCTCACCACCAGTGGATGCATGTCCATCCAGGAACCATATCAGTAACAGGTTTGATTGACACTGGAGCAGATGTCACAATGCTCTCGTGACTTTGCTGGCCTCAGTCGTGGCCTCTCACTCATGCAAGTTTTGGACTCCTGGGGTTGGGTGGTGCTACAACAGGTGGCCTGTCAGCCATTGTAATTAATGTGAAACATCCTGATGGCCAACAAGCTAACATCAGACCCTATGTTGCCGATGCTCCTCAAAGTCTGTGGGGACCAGATTGTTTATCTCAATGGGGTGTCAAAATTACTACGGATTTTTAACGGGGGCCACTGTGATGCAGGGCAATGAACGTCCAGTTGTGGCCCTGACATGGTTGACAGATAAATCTGCCTGGGTTGGCCACTGGCCCCTTACTACTGAAAAGCTTACTGCCCTGCAAGAATTAGTCACAGAACAATTGCAAGCAGGACATATTGAAGAATCATTCAGCCCCTGGAATACCCCTGGTTTTATAATAAAAAAGAAATTGGGAAAATGGAGACTTTTACATGATTTATGGCAGATAAATGCTGTAATGGCAACAATGGGAGCTTTACAACCAGGCCTTCCTACACCTACAATGATTCCACAGGAATGGCAAATAGTTGTCATTGATCTGAAAGATTGTTTCTTCACTATTCCATTGGCTGAGCAAGACAAAGAAAAATTTGCTTTCACTGTGCCTTCCATAAACCATGCTGAATCCAATAAAAGATATCAACGGAAGTTACTTCCCCAAGGCAGGAAACATTCGCCAACTATTTGTCAATGGTTTGTGGCACAGGCCTTGTCAAAAGTGCAGGAGCAATTTAAAAACTGCTACTGTTATCATTACATGGATGATATCTTGTTGGCATCTGATAACAGTTATCAGCTCTTAAACAATGTGCTGTGACAAATTTGAAAGCTTTTGGTCTGATCATGGCCCCAGAGAAAGTGCAGGAACACATGCCTTGGAATTATCTAGGTATGTTGGTGACCAACACTCAAGTTATGCCTCAACCTGTGAAGTTAGACATTGATGTTAAAACTGCTACTGATGGACAGAAATTGGTTGGTTCAATAGGTTGGATTCAATCATATTTAGGCATAACTAATCATCAGATGCAACCATTGCTTGATTTGCTTTCAGGCACCACCTTCTCTACTGATGAGAGGCAATTGACCCCAGCAGCAAAGACCCTAGAAGAAATTGAATTAGCCTTAGCACACAAATTTGTTAACAGAATAGATACCTATGTTGGTGTTCAAGTGTTTATTTTGAAGGACCATGAAATACCATGTGGAATACTGTGTTAGTGGAGTGATAACTGGGAAGATCAACTGCATATTCTGGAATGGATATTTTTATCTTTATTGAAAGATAACAAAACAATAAAACCTCTTGCTGCTCTAAAAGAGAGACAAACTCACAAAGTCTCTCTGTGGGCTGTAGCTCAGCTCACTCAGTCCCTTATCAGTCCCTCCAGTGCTGGAAATGCCGCGGCCCAGGCCCGGCCTGGTGGGCCACAGGTGTGAGCTGCCCCTGCTCTTCTGGTGTTCAGGCCAGAGCAGGTTTAAACAGGTCCAAAGAAAAGGGAAAAAAACCCCACAGTTCAGGGAACTTCTCTGGTTCAGCTAGCTAAAACTAACTAAAAGCAAAGGAGAGCTCTGTCCCGCTGTCTGTCCATCTGCAGACAACACAGTCCCAGAGCAGGAATGTGGAGGAGCGAGTGCAGTTTCTGAAAACAAACTCCGCACTTCTTCTCTCCCCCCTTCACTCTCAGGACAAGTCTTACAGGTACAAAACTTATTATTCAGCATAAACAGAACAGACTGGGGATACAAGCATCATATAGTCAACCCAGAACATACCTCAGGGACCATTCAGTACTCCTTGATGTCACCAGAAGATAGGATTGAATGCAAAAGATTTTATGGGGTTGAAAGTTGACAAATCGGCTCTCCCCAAGGAATCCCCATTGTAGGCCTGCGTCCTGATGGATGTTCCTGCCTCTGGGTTTATCTAGCTGCCCACAGGGAATCAGGAAGAAGTGGAGCCCCCCAGCCAGATGCCTTCTACTTGGATCACCAGGACCACGGATCACCAGGGCTCTGCCCAACGGGGGTCACTGGGGATCATCCGATGCGGATCCTCTCATGGGGGATGGAGCTGGAGCAGCGCACAAAGCTCTTCCCACACTCGGGGCACTCACAGGGCTTCCCTTAGTGGCGCCTCCGTTGGTGTCGGGTCAAAGCTGAGCTTGATGAGAATCTCATCCCACACTCCCCACACTCGTAGGGCCTCTCCCCGGTGTGGATGCGCCGGTGGATGGTGAGGTGGGAGTTTAGCTTGAAGCCCTTCCCACAGTCGGGGCAGCGGAAGGGCCTCTCCTCGGTGTGACTCCGCTGATGTTTGAGAAGATCGGAGCTCCTGTGAAACCTCTTCCCACATTGGGGACACTTGTAGGGCTTCTCCCCAGAGTGAACACGCTGGTGGTGTTTTCTCAGGTCAAAGTGCCACCCATAGCTCTTCCCACATTCCAAGCAGGTGTAGGGCCGTTCCCCCGTGTGGATGACCTGGTGGTGGATCAGGGCCGAGCTTCCTCTGAAGCTCCTCCCACATTCCCCACACTTGTAGGGCTTTTCCCCAGTGTGGATCTTCTGGTGTTCCGTCAGCTGGCACTTGATGCTGAAGCTCTTCCCACACTCCCCACACTCATAGGGTTTTTCCCCAGTGTGGATCCTCTCATGTTTCCTCAGGCCAGAGCTGCATCTAAAGCTCTTCCCACATTCCACACACTCATAGGGCTTTCCTCCTGTGTGGATCCTCTGGTGTTGCATCAGGTGGCTCTTCTGGCTGAAGCTCATCCCACATTCCCCACACTCATAAGGCCGGTCTCCAGTGTGGATCATCTTGTGTTGCATCAGCTGGCCCCTCTGCCTGAAGCTCTTCCCACATTCCCCACACTCAAAGGGCTTTTCCCCAGTGTGGATCCTCTGGTGTTGGATCAGGCTGGAGCTCTGGCTGAAGCTCTTCCCACACTCCTCACACTCATAGGGCCTCTCCCCAGTGTGGATGACCTGGTGCCGCCTCAGGCTGGAGCTCCAGCTGAAACGCTTCCCACATTCCTCACACTCATAGGGCTGTTCCCCAGTGTGGATCACCTGGTGCTGGATCAGGCCCAAGCTCCGACTAAAACCCTTCCCACATTCCAAGCACTTGTGGGGCTTCTCCCTGCCATGAGGCTTCTCTACCAGCTCTGAGCTCTGGCTGGATCTCTGGCCGCCTTCCTGGCTCAAGGGGGCTCTTTCCTCCCTGCAGCTCCCTGGGCTGGGTTTGCAGCCCCTCCTCGTGCGGAATCTCCAGGGCTTTTCCTCCTCCTCCATCCAGACACTCCCTGGGAATGAAAAATCCTGGTTTGGAGAAAAAAACAAGATGAGAGTCCCTTGGACTGGGAGTTCCTCCTTGCCCAAGTTCATCTCATTAAGTCATTGGGCATCTTGTGTCTCTAAGAACCTCCAATACATCACAATTCAGCACAAAAGTCCTCCAAACATCAAGACACAGATCAAAAACTTCCCAAACATCAACATTCAGCAAAACCCCCCTCCAAATATAAAGATTCAGCCCCCACAAAAAAACAAAGCACCAACAATTAGCCCTAAAAAGCTCAGAAACACCAAGATTCACCCCCGGGAAAACCGTGGATCCCAATCCCCAGTCACCTGCTGCATGTGGGGGGGGGCAACGCTCCTGGGGCTGGGGTAGGAGGCTGCAGATACAGGGAGAGGTGGAACCTTGTGCTGCTTCCTCTTCCTGTTCCTCCTCCTGTGTCCCTACTCTTCCTCACACTCCTCTTCCTCCTGCTATTCCTCTTTCTCTTGCACAATCCCACCTTCTCCTCCCACGTGCTTCATTTGACCATTTTGTTCCTCAACCCTGCTTCTCCTTCCTTTCTCCTCCTGCCCCAGGCCCAGCACCCACTGCCGGCCCCCTTTTGCCCCCAAACCCACAGCATCCCACGGCAGGGGCAGGGATGGAGCTGGGGCAGGTCGGGCTGGGGCAGCGCTGGGCTCTCGGCCGCTCCCGCCCGCACTCGGTCCCCACTGCAGCCGCTCCCGCCAGGACAGCGCGGGGGGGCCCGGCCTTGGCGCTGCCCCACTCCCACCTCCCCAAATTCCCCTCGCGGGGGGCGCTGGGGCCGAGGGGGGGGGGGGGCGCAGGTGGGGAACGCTGGGAGCTGCGGGTCTGCCTGGCAACTGCTGAGTCATCAGAGCCGCGTGCTCTGATTGGCTGAGCGCTGCCTGAGGGCTGGGGCTGCAGCAAGGGGGGGACACACAGCTCCAGGGGGGATGTCCCACAAACGGGGAAACCCCCATGAAAGGAAGAGGAAAGTGTCTTTACAAACAGATGCTGTGAATCTGATTAAAGATAGGGCCAGGGACTTGGACACAAGAAAGTGACAGGAGAAGCCATCAGTTTCAGAAAATGTTCTTAATTGATGACACAGACTGCTGCTCAGCCAAGGTCCTGCCAAATTCATGAACTTCGAGAAGAACAAAGACTTCACAGAGTCATGAATATCGTTCGCTATTTAAAAGTGGGAGCATATCAAGGGGGTATGTGGTAGGTGGATTGGGAAGTCTGTACTTCTCAAGCACTACAGCCAATGCAGAAAGGGAAAGGGAGATGTGGCCAGGAAAATTAGGATGAAAAGGCAGCTGTGTCCTCCAAGAACTGGACAGACCCCGTGGGAAATGTCTCATGGCCATTCCCATTTTTTTAGGAATGTAATTACTTTTACAGGACTCCTCTGTCTGCTTTGTGGACAGAATCTCTGAAGATGTCAATTTTTCCACACACCTTGGGACTCGTCCGGAATTCTATCCACCGTCCGGGGCAGCGGGCAGTGAGTGCAGCTGAAGGTGCCTCACCCAGTTCGGGTGATCGGCCCCCTTGGGGGCAGCAGCACCGGGGACTGATTGGGTACCTGAGAGTGACCAGGAGACAGACGAGTGACACATCGGGGGGGCTCTGAAGAGTCAGCAGGGAGAGAGCACTGAAAATCTCATCAGTGAGTGCACTGGGATCTTTGGGGAGTGAGCATGGCAGGGCACACATGGAGGCTAGAAAAGGGAAAGCCAGGAAGGGGTCCTGTGCCAAAGGGATGATGATCCCAAAATATCTCTGAAGGGTCCCTTGGGAGAAGGTTGAGGGAGTTTGCACATTCACCCAGAGGTAATTAAGAACTTGGACACCCAGGGGGCAATAAGAGAAGTGGAGAAAGGATTGAGACAACAGGGCATGGATGGTGTTGGTGTGCTGCAAAGGGACTGGGTGAGGGGGAGTGTGCAGCAATATGCTTAAGGCAAAAAGCTGCAGAAGGAATCTTTGTGGGAAGGAAAAGGATGATGGAAAGAGAAGGAAGAGAAAAATACTGAGGACTGGGATGTTTTTCAGCAGGGTCTTATCCTCAACATTTGCCAGCTGATCATTTGTATCCCCGGTTTCCAGGAGAGGAAAACAAGGAGGTCAGGGTTTCAGGGGGTTTCTCTGTGGGGGGCAGCGGCAGCACCGGGCGCAGAGGTGCGGGACCGGGAGCACGGGCTGGGGGCCTGGGGGGAGCTGCGGGCCCGGGCTGGGGCTGTGGGGCAGCCGGGGCTCAGCGCCGGGCGCTGCCTGACCCCACCAGCCCCGGGCAGGGCCGGCAGTGGCCCCCGGCCCCCAGGAGGCTGCGGGACGCCCCGGCCGCTGCCCGGCCCCGTGGAGCTGCCGGCCCTGCCCGCCGGGGGGCGCCTTTGGACACTGCGGCAGGACAGGGACCGGCTCTGGGATACGGGCTGGGGAGGGCACCCTGAGCACAGGGATGAGGAGCAAGGAACACCTGGGAAATGTGGATTATACATTTTAGCATGGAGATTGTCTTTTAAGGATTTTGTTAGGGTTACTGGAGATACAAATGATTTTGCAGAAAGCTCAGCAGCTGTCAAAGGATGAGCACCCACAGGCACTGAGGGGGGCTGCAGGAGGGGCAGAAGAAGGCCCTGCAGCACTTGGGCACAAAGGCCCAGCAGGTGAATGCAAGAAGGGAGCAGCAAAAGGCCAAGCTGAAGGCAAAGGCCAGGGCAGAGCTCCTACAGCCCCTGAGGGATCAACCCCAGGGCCCAAGGGGGCCCCAGCACCCAGGGCACGGGCTCGGCCACAAGTACCCGGCAGAGGCATTGCCCTCCTCGGCAGGGGACAGCCCACCCAAACAGCCCCTGGCAAGGAATCAGGGCTCCAGCTGCAGGGCACAAGGACACTGCAAGCACAGACAGCAGCACCCTCAGGACCAGCAAGTCCATCCCTTGATGGACATGGATTGGCAGGGCTGTCACAGCTCCCATCACACCAGGGACCCTCCATACTGGAGCCCTTGAGAACATTCAGGTGGGTCTGCATTGAGAGGAGGCATTTTCTGATGGACACAGGAGCCTCTCAATGCACTCTGAATCTTCGACCCAAAAAAGTCTTGGATTATTCATGAGATAAGTGGGAAAGATGTATGGTTTTATTCAACCACTGTTAGCACTTGTGGGGGATGGGTTTGAAATGCATGAATTTTTATTTGCTCCTAATTGTTATCATGATTTACTGGAAAGAGATTGGATCTCTAAACTCAGAACACAAATTAATATTATAAAAGGTGATACAGAGACCAGTTCTGTTGTACCTCTGTGTCAAATGTCTGGCCAGGCTGATGCTGAACTGAACCCAGAAGTGTGGGCAGCCCCAGGGAAAGAGGGAAAATTAGATATGGAGCCTCTCCAAAGTACTCTGAAGCAACCAGGACAAGCAATACCCTGTTCCAGGGGAGGGAAGGAAGGGCTCACAGCCTGGTATTGAGTCCCTGTAGAAGGCAGGGCTTTTGGAGCCAGGGGTGTCTCCCTGTAACACTCCTATCCTGCCAGTCAACAAACTGGATGCATGGACAGGAGGAGGAAACACAGAATTTTCAAGTGTTAAAATGAAGATTAACTGAGGCGGCTGCCCTGGCCCTTCCAGACAGGGTAAAAGAATTTGAATTATAGGTGGATGTTAAACAGGGTCTTGTCAAAGGAATTCTTGTGCTAAAATGTCTAACCCAGTGGCCAGAGAGCAGCCTCATTGTCTGCAGAATTCTGCAGCCACAGCTTCCGTGGGAGCTCAGGCTGAAAACTGATGACAACAGGAGGATCTCCTAGAGTTCAAGTCTGGCAGCAAGTTAAAGCTTTGACAACCAAAAGAGCCTCTAAATGGATGAGCAGGGCTCGGTTATTACAGTATGAAACTTGTTCAGTGGCACAGGAGGATTTAGAACTGAGGACAGGGCAAGGGTTTAACCCAGCCTCCTGTTTGAACAGCCTGGAGAGGGGCTGGCAAGGAACCCAGGACTGCACTCAAGGGACAGAGCTCCCGAGCCAGGCTGGGAGAGATTGATGGGACATTCCCTGGCCTGAGGGACAAAATGTGTTTGTGGATGGCTCTGCAAGGGCAGCAGGAGGGAAAAGAGCGACAAGACAGGCTGTTATTAAGGAAGGGGAATCAGACAAAGCGCAGGTCACCGCCCCATGCTCAGCTCAACCCAAGGAGCTCTGGGTGCTTGTAAGAGCCTGGCACTGAAATGCCCTCAGCAGGAAGGCTTCAATATCTTCTGCTGACACCATGGCACCTAACAGGGGGGCAAAAGCAATTCTGACTGCTTCAGCAAGCACTGGATCAGAGATCAAGGTAGATTCTCCCACAGGAAGCTGGGCTGGCACAGAGCCTGCCCTGGCACTTTGCTGGTGCCAACACCCAGCCAGGACATCGGCTCCTGCCTAAGGAGTGCAAAGCAGCACCACTGGTGGCCAAGGGGCCCATGCCAAGTGTCCCTGAGGCCAGAAACAGCCGCCAGCACAGCTGAACACGGGGGGACCCCTCAGCCTGGCCTCAGGGGCTCTGAAGCCCCGGAGATTTGCACTTCCCGCCTGCAGCAGGACCATGGCAGCCGCCCCTGAGCCTGCCCTGAAGGCAACGCAGCAGCAGCCAGGGCTCCACAGCGGGCCAAGCCCCTGGGCCTGCCCACAGATCTCTGCTCAAACCCTCGGAAATCCTGGCCACCCTCCTCTGGCACCTCCAGCCACTGCGGCCAAGCCTTGCTGCCACTGCTGCAGCTTCAGCGCTGGCTGGGCCTGCACTGCCACAGCTGCTGGGGAGCACCACGGCACAATTCCACTCTGGGGCTCACTCACACCCACACTCTGGGCTGACTGCGACTGCATTGCTGCAAAATGTACCCATTTTGTTCCTTTTAAATCTTCTTTCTCTCCTCAGGCTTAGTTTGTCTTTGCCTTGGGGAAAGGAATTTTAAAGGTTTTATTTAAGGGCTGCTACACCACTCAATGGAGATGAGTTTAACATCTCAACAGACTGGGAATAGCCCAAAAGACACCCACAGAGATAACGACCAGCAACAAAACATCAACGCCCAGCAGCAAACAGCAACCAACAGCTACCCCAGACACTGCCCCCGGCACAGCTGGAGACACCTGGTCTGGAAAAGGCTGAGAAGGAAATCCAGGAGTGTGGACCGAATTCACAGCAGAGGGGAAGAAATCCGGGTCCAACAGGAAACCAAATACTAAAAACCTACACAACATGGAAGCAATGAACATTAAACCAGGGGATTTAGATTGGTTCAGACTACATAAAGTTTAGGAAAAATCCAGTAAAACACACATGCCATGGAATGATTTTCTCTACACAGCCAGGGTATTTGTGAAAGAAATTATTTCTGTTGCACATCCTGGCCAGAACCAAGCAATGCCTTGACTCTCTAACACTCAAGAGATTCTTGGAGAGTTTTTGCTTTCCCTGCAGCTTCAGTGACACAATTACAACAGGAGAAAAATTTTTCATAAAACTCACACTTTATATTTTCAGGTGGGTTTGGGACAGAATTGTGAGAATCAGTTTTTGGTCTGGGTTCTTCCATGTTCGCCTTTATGCTGCATGTGAAAAATGCATCTATTTTATGATTGGCTTTTCGCAAATATTAAAATGAATATTATATATGTTGTTTTAGAAAGTAATGCTGTATTAGTTTTCTTAAGTACTGTGTTAAATATAGTTTTAGATTATAAAAATTGTTTAAATAGAAACGATGCTATGCAGGATACTTTTTTAAAAAGAAAGGACTCACAGCGAGATAGCAGCCACAGGACACCTAAATCTTTCAGAGAAGAATTTATTGCCCTCTTATCAGAAGAAACCAACTTCTTCCCACCTCGAAGGCGCTGTTAGGATTTGGAGGAAGAAATGAAGATTTGGAGGATGACCAGACAGAATCCTGTATTTGAATGGAATTTATGCATCAGGTATGAAGTGTATGAATATGCAACAGGCTATTGTTTTTAAGGGTTAATCCTTTGTTAATGGGTGTCCTTTTGAGGCTCGTGCTGGGCGGTACCGGGACATCCCCGGGACATCCGTAACACTTTGTATTTATTGTCTCATATTGTCCTAATTCAGTTTGTCCAAATTGTTATTACTCTAATTGTATTACTATTTTTATAACCATTTTATTACTATTAAATTTTAAAAAAAATTTAAAACAAGTGATTGGCGTTTTTAACACTGCATTTTGCAAAATTGAAGAGCATTACCATAATACTTTTAACTCGTAAATAGTTGATACTTTTTGCAAAAAAAACAGATTCTGTGGGGGGCCACACGTGACTCACGAGGTGGCTGCCCTGGAAGAGAAGCTTCATTCCAGGCAGCCTGCAGAGGAGCTTTAGAAATGCAAATGAACACTGCTGGGCAAAGCCTGGACAATGGACCTGGGTCTCTTGCCTGGGGCAGGAATTGGGCTGATTCCCTCTGCCCTCAGCCCAAGCTCTGCCTGCTTGCACTGATGGAATTTGCACAGCTCAAGGCAGAGCCCAGGGTGAGGATATCTGACCCTGCAACAGAAACGGGTGAAGCTGCACAGGGAAACAGCAAATGGAGAATGTTGGCAAAACTTCACTATAAATAAATGGGGGGGGAATCATCCCTCTGCCCACGCCAACATGTGCTGTCACTGTCAGTGTTACATACAGGGTATATTAGGGTACTGGGGACTTTTTGCTACCAAAAATTCAGGGAAATCAGTTGGGATTCCAAGTATTTGATGATTTAGTTAGAGAAAAGCAGTCAATTGATGCAGCCCTGGCTGGAGAGAGCGGACAAAAATGGGGAAAGGCCACCAGAACAAATCCGACAACACCATGGACCGGCCCCTGGGAACCCAAACTAATTCATATCAGGAGCCACAGAACCCATTTCTCATTTCAATGGCATCATTAGATTACAAGCTGCCCTGGGAATAACCAACCAGACAGCTCCAGCTCCTGACCTTCCTGCTGAGCAATCCACTGAAATGAGGAAAACAACATTTCACCATGGGATGGGATCAGATCATCTGTTAGCAGAAAAAAGAGGAGTTTGTGGAAAACTAAATGACTCAAACTGCTGTTGGCATTTAGATGACAAAGGAAAAGTGCTGAAAAAAAAAACCAACGGAAACAAAAGAGCAGCTCATGTATTGGCCCAAACGTGAAAAGGATGGGAATGGGACACGGTTTTGTGGCTCTCTGGCAGTCCATGGGTTAAACGAATGCTGTTTCTCCTCTCCTGTGCTACAGCAACTCTCACCTTTTTACCGTGCTCCACACCTTGAGAGTGCAGCTCATTCAGCAGCTGAGCGAGGGGCCAGGGGCTTGTAGATAAGGAAGTAACGGGCGAAACCACCAGCTTCAATAATTGTTACTAATTAACATGGACTGCTGCTCACAGAAAGTCCCGCTACATTCCTGAACTTCCAGAAGAGCAAAGACTTAACAGAGCCGTGAATATCGGCTGTTCTACAAAAGTGGAGATGCACATTAACAAGGACATGCAGTTGGCAGATGTGGAAGTCTGAACCTTCCAAGTACCTCAGCCAGTGGGCAAAGGGAGAGGGAGAAGCGGCCGGGAAAATGAGGATAAAAAGGAGGCTACGAACTACAGCAATGGCAGAGAGCGCACGGCAAATGCCCCAACGGCCTCTCCCTCTGCTCAGCAATAAAGTCACTTGTACAGGACTCCTCTGTCTCCTCGGGGCACAGAAACCTCCGGCCACGTCAATTTCCCCGCACAGCCCCGGGCACAGGGCAGCCGCCTCTGTCCCAGCCACAGCAACCGGGCCGAGCCACCGCTGCTCCGGCAGCGGCTCCTGCCGAGGCCCGGTCAAGGAGACCGCGGGCAGCCGCTCCCGCAGCGCCCTCACGCCAGTGGCAACACGCGCCGGACACGGCACAACGAACCCGCCTGAGCCCCCTGCCGCCCCCGAGGCCCGCAGCCAGCCCCGAGCCCCCGCACAACCCAGCGCGGCTCCCACCTGCGCTGCGGCCGCCTCCCAGCTCCGCCGCCGCCTCACCGCGCTCCGGCCGCTGCCGCCGCTCCCGGGCCCGCACACACGCTCCGCCAATGGCGCCGCTGCCGAGCCACGGCCGCCCTCAGGCCGCCACCGGGGCCCTGCCCCGCCCCGATCCCACCAATCAGCGCGCCAGAACCACGACTGACGGCACCGTCGCCCAATCGCAGCCGGGGGCGGGCTCTGCACATGGCACAGCCTCGCCCCGCGCTCCCAGGGCCCCTCGGGCTGCGTGAGGGCAGAGCCGGAGATGAAGAACAGCCCTGGAACGGGCCCGGGCCCGAGGGGATTGAGCTGAAAACACAAACTAACTGCTCCGCACCTCCCGCCACGGCTTTCCCGGCACTGCGGCTCCGGTGGCCCGGGCTCAGCGGGAAGCCCTGGAGCCTCACTTCTCCTACCCCTAATTAGGAGCATCAGTGCATCGCTTTGATTTCCCCCAAAAAGGGAAAACTGCCCCAAATCCCTGTGGATGAGTGGGGGAGGGGAGAGATTTCTGACAGAAAACCCCAAAACCTCAGAGGAGGATAATGAGAAGTAAGTGAAGAGCCTTAAATCCAGCCTTCCCCCACGCCTCCCTCCTTCCAGCTGCACCTCCTACCCCGGCAGTGCCGGAGACAGGGAATGGGGCCGTGCTCACTTCATGCCCCGGGGCTTCTCCCTCTGCTCAGGGACAGGAGTCGTTCCCCTGCTGCACTCTGGGCTCTCTCCCACCGGAGACTTCTCCAGGAACTTCTCCAAGCTGAGTCCATCCCACGGGGCACAGCCCCCCTCCAAGTGCTGCAGCGTGGGTCACTGTGCCCCGGGGTCAGTCCTGCCAGGACAGGCTGCTCCAGCGGGGCCCCTCTGGCCACGGGGGCACAGCCTCCTCTCAGGCATCCCCGTGCTCCAGCGTGGCTGCTCCGGGGGCTGCAGGGGGATCTCTGCATCCCCATGGATCTGCGGGGGGATCTCTGCAGCCCCGTAGATCTCTGCATCTGGCACCACCGTTTCTGGAGGCACCAGGAACAGGCTGAGCTCTGCCTGAAGCTCTTCTCACATTCCCCACACCCTTCTTCCCAGCACAGGGAGGCTTTTACCTCCTCACAGCTCTCCAGGCTGGGTTTGCAGCCCCTCCTCGTGTGGTATCTCTGGGGCTTCTCCTCCCCGTTGGATTCCTGAGCCGTGGAGCCGTTCCAAATGGCCTCTTCCACGAGGTTCTGTGGCAGGGATTTGTTCTCCCTGGTCTCTGTCTGCAGCTCAGTGCTTGGGGGAGGAAGGACAAGGAGAGGAAGAGACAGGGAGAAGGGAAAAGGAAAAGGCAGGAGGAGAGGAAGGAACAAGAAGGAACAAGTGAGGAAGGAGCTGGGAAAGGAACATGGATGGATGTAGGACAGAATGAGGAGAAGAAGGAGGGAGGACAAGGAGAAGATGGGATTTGCCTCCATGCCAGAGGGAAGGGGAAGGAGATCCCCCCAGTCCATCCCTGGCAGGATGGCGTTGGCAGTGAGGCTGTCCTGCAGCGATGCTGGGCTGGGAGATGGAGCAGCAGGGAGGGGAAAGGGGCAGTGATTCCTCCTGCCCTGCCTGGCTGTCCCAGTCTGGAGCGTCCTGGCGCTGCCGAGGCCCTTGGAGCGTCCGGCACTCGGGAGCCCGGAGCTCACGGCTGCTTTATAAAGCTGACAAAGTCGGCAGCATGGGTCTGGGTATGATCTCAGCAAACTGGGTGTATTGGTACAGGAACAGGGGACAGAGCTGGACAGGGCCCAGGGACAAAGACAGGGTGCAAGCTGAGGGCACAGGGGGTTTTTAGATGGGGTAGTGAGGGTGGAGCTGAGGGTCAGGGTCCAATGGATATGGGGGAAAATGGGGCAAAGGAGGGGTTAAGGGTCGGGACAGCTAATAGGGAAACAGGGGCAGAGGAATGCAGTAAACTGGGGCCAATGGGGGGACAGAGAGGGAGAACATTCTAGGGACTAACCAGAGATGGGTAATAGGGGGTGAACTAGGGTAATTAGGCCAACGGGCCAATGGGGTAACATAACTTTCCAGAAATCAGCATGTGCCTGCAAAGATCTGTGGGAGAAGCAAGCTTCTCACCATAACCTTGAAATCTATTCTTCTTATTGGGGACCAGTCCTCCATGGGTGGGAGATTGAGACTTCCATGGGCCTCCACACCAGCGCATCTTCCTTTTCCTCACAGCCTCCTTCTCCTCCGTCCAGACAAATTTTGGGATTGACAAATCCTGGCTTTGGGGGAAGAACAAGGGGTGAGCACCTTGGGTTTTGTGAGAAATGAGCCTCACTCTTTAGAATTTCTGAAAGTTTAATAAGGAATAATAAGGGACAAATCAGTAACAGCGCTGGGTGTTGGCAATGGCCAGAGGCACACCGGTTAACCACAGCAACTCTTCTTGTCTAGTTTCTCCATTGTATTGTTCAAATACATATTCATAATGATTGTACATATTCAAACATTTCTTTGAACTCGTTTACATGTTCCAGGAATTCTTTAGGTTGGTTTGACCCCCAACTCGCCTTTTTAGAGCACGTGCAGGAATCGTGGATTGCTGTTCTGAGGGTTGTGTGTCACTGCCTCACAAGGGCCCCTGTTCTGTGGTTTCAGCAGGTGACAGTTATTGACAGTGGAAGGGTCAGTGGCAGGGGCCCCATCACATCCCTTCCTTAAATGTTATCTGACCATGCAGACGCTTTTAGCTATTTCCACAAGTACTTTAAAAGAACATTAGCTCTTTCACAAATATCTCTGAGTTATTATTGTCAGTTAGTTACAAAAATAAAAGCATTAGTTATTATTTCACAACTACAGCTACTTCTGCAAAAGTTAACATTCTAATGCACAACACATGGCATCCACGTGAATATTTTGCAAAAGCCAAAACTATAATGTATGTTTTTCACACAGTCCACAAACTGAAATATCATCCATAAATGATGTTCTGAGGATATGAGCTACACAGGGGCCAGGCATTGGCCACAAAAAGCTGACAAATTATACTATAGCAAAAGCAGTGAAAAGTGATTACAAACTGTACTCTATCAAAATTGTTGTGATTAAGAATATTTTGCAGAAGTCAATACATAATAGCAAAAGCCAACACTACCTAGTTATTTATAACAAACCCAGGGCAGGTTTTTCCCTTGCATGGAGCACCTGGGCCTTGCCCGGGCCCCTTCTGCCCTCCTGCAGAGCCGGTGGCATTTTCCAGCACACACAGTTTGTAACCAAGAGCCGGGTGCAGCCGAGAAGGCTCCAAGCGCCTCCTTCCAGGCTGACTCTGCAGGTGCCGAGGCTGCTCTGGGCTCTGCCAGGGCTCTGCTGGGGCTCAGCTCTGGGCCAGGCTGGGCCCGCCCTCCCCTCACATTGCTCCGGGCAGCTGAGTCACGGCGGGAGAGGGAAGGGACACGTCAGTGGAGTTGGGGTTTGAGAGAGTTTGTATTCGAAAAACTGCCATAACAAACAGGCAGTGCTAACTACCATAACAAACAGGCAGTGCTAACTACCATAACTAACTAGCAGTGCTAACTCCCATAACTAACTAGTTGTCCTAACCACTGTAACTGAAAGCTGTCCTTTGATGAGGGAGGGGTCGATGCCCGTGGATCCCGCCGTGCCCCGGTGCGGGATGAGCTCCGTGCCCCGCTCCAGGTCCAGCCCCCGCTGGAGGATCCACGCTGGATAATCCCGGGTGACGCCCAGGGTCAGAGCCCCCCGCGTTGGGAACACACCTGGCTGGGGGCTCCACATCTTCCTGGCTCCCCGCGTGGACACCTCGGTGAAGGCCGGAGGATCTCCGCTGCTTCTCTGGTTTCTGCTCCTCTCCTCAGGGGCTGGGGGGAACACGGGACCCCCCCAAAATCAGCGGAGCGGGGACGGAGCGGGGGGTCCCGGCCGGGCCCGAGCCCACGGGGAGGGGCTGCGGCCGCCGCCGGCTCAGGAGCTCTGTGGGCAGAGAAAAGGGGGTGACACCGGGCTGGGGGCCCCGGCGGGAGCGCACACGCTCCGCCACGGCCGGGACGCCACCCCCGGCACCTGCCCTGACCTTCTTGTGCACGTAGAAGCCGAGCCCCAGCGCCAGGAAGACGAAGCCCAAGACGAAGCCCCCGATGCCCGTCAGCATCTTGCTGTGGGCGGCGTCCGGCGGCATCTCTGGGGGGTCCGCAGGGCTCAGCACCCCCAAAACCTCTCACGGACACCCCCAGCCCCTCCCAGCGCCCTCCCTGTGGCCCCCAGCCCAGCCAGGAGCCCCTGAAACCTCCCCCTGATCCCTTTTTGTCCTGGCCAGGAGCCACCAAAGCCCCTCCCGTCCCTCTGAGGATCCCACAGCCCCCTCCCAGTTGCCCCCCAGCGCCCCAGGAGCCCCAAAGCCTCTCGCAGTCCCTTGGCAGCCCCAACAGGACTCAGCCAGAGCCCTCCCAGTCTGTGCCCAGCACAACCGAGCTCATGGCGAGCCCCGCTTGGCCATGGCCGATCTCCTTCCAGCCCCTCCGGGCTCACTGCGATCCCTCCCAGTCACACCCAGTACCCCCAAACTCCCTCCCAGTGCCCACCAGGAGCCCCCAACCCCATCCCACCCTCCCCAGCCTCCCCCAAACCCCTTCCCAGCCCTTGCCCAGTCCCCAGGGCCTCTACCAGTCCCAGCCCGGCTCTCTCCAGCTCCCTCCCAGTGGCTCCCAGCACAGCCCAGTGGCTCTGCCAGCGCCCCCAGGGGCTCCCCCGTACCCCAGTGCCGGCTCAGGGGCTGCTCCAGGCTGACGTGCTCCACCTGGCAGCTGTAGGTGAGCCCGCGCCGGGGCGGGGTTTCCAGCAGCACCAGCAGCTGGTAGGTCCAGTCCCCGTTGGGGACCACGTCGGTGGCCACCACGTGCTCCAAGAGCTCCTGCTGGCCCTGGAACCACCTCACCTGGATGGCAGCAGGGTAGAAATCCATCACGGAGCAGAGCAGGCGGCCGGGGCCGGGCTGGGAGCTCGAGGGGGGCACCAGCGAGATGGACACGCTGGGGGGCACTGGGAGAGAGAGAGAGAGAGAGAGAGAGAGAGAGAGAGAGCAGGGACACACTGGGATCAGCTGGGGGGCACTGGGACAGATGGGAGAGGGCTGGGCTGGGCTGGGCGGGGGAGGGACGGGAATGGACTGGGATAGACTGCGATGGAATTGGAGATGGTCTTGGAGGGACTGGGTGCAACTGGAAGGGATTTTGATGGCACTGGGATGAAGTGGGAATGAAGTTCGCGACACTGGGAGGCCGAGTCCAGCGCGGGGCACTGGGCGCTGCGGATCTGCCTAACAACAGACGAGTCATGAGAGAGACGCGATCTGATTGGCTGAGAAGCGTCAGCTTTACGCGTCGCTGAAATGGACGCGCGGGGGGCACTAGGAGGGACTGGGAGGAACTGGAGGAGATAGGAGGACGTGGGGTGGGTCAAGGAGGGC
Organism: Agelaius tricolor; assembly: GCF_023055355.1. NCBI lineage: Eukaryota > Metazoa > Chordata > Aves > Passeriformes > Icteridae > Agelaius > Agelaius tricolor. The sequence goes on along the minus strand of NW_027269317.1, from coordinate 1,237,715 downwards.
TGAGGGCTCTGGGGCGATTCCCCGGGAACCTTTGAGGGGCTCCAGGGTCACTGGCAGGGCAGGGCCCGAGGGGACACGCTCTGCCCCGCCCTCACCTCGGCGCTCCACGCTGAATGGGGTGGTAATCCGGTAGTTGTGCCGGCAGTACGTGTCTACTGCAGTCCGTGCGTCCTCCAGGAATTCCGGGTCGCTGTTCCTGTACTGGGCATGTTTCTCACCATAGGGGGTGAACCCCACATAGTGCCCCACGTCGCTGTCGAACATCAGGTACTGCTCCCGGTTGTAGATGTACCTCGCCACGTACCTCACCTTCTCTGTACCGTTAATGAAGTGACACTCGTACTGATGCATGTTCTGGAACACCCCTGTGAGTGCAGCACACAGCTCAGGGGGTGCCCCACCCAGCACCCCGCAGAGCTCCGGGGCCCACCGCGGATCCCCACTCCGCACCCCCTGTGCCCCACGGCCGACACGGGACCCTCCTGCCCGCGCTGCCGCTTCCTCTTTGCCGCCCTTCCCCCATTTCCCCTTCCACATCCTCTCCCCTCCCACCTCCGACAGCTCCCAAATCACTTTTGGGGTCCCATTTCCCCATTTTCCCACGAATCCCCCAATCCCCGGCCCCCTCCCGCTCAGTTTTGCGGTCCCCCCCTCTCCTTTTCCCCCTTCCCCGCCCTCTCCCACCCCTCCCCCCATCCCTCAGCCCCTCCCGCTCTCCCTTTGGGGGGTCTCCTCCTCCTCCCCCTCCATTCCGGGCTCCCCCCTTCGCCCCCTTTTCCCCCTTCTCCCCCTCCTGTCCCAGCGCCTCCCGCCCCCCGCTCACCCGAGAGCTCCGCGCCCGCAGCCGGGGGGGCTCCCAGCACCACCAGTGCCACCAGTAGGGCCCCAGCTGCCGCCCATCGCCCCATGGTCAGCGACCTCCACCCCAAACCAACCGCGCTCAACTGGGAGAGCCAGCCCGGAGCAGGGCGGGGTCATGAGGGCCGCGTTCCCTGATTGGTCGGGTGTGGTTTTTGGCGGCGCTTTGATTTGTTGTGCTTGTTTGTGGGCTCGCTCTCATTGGCCGAGCTGGTTTTTTGCGCTCTCTAATTGGCCGGTTTCTTTGGGAGCCCGATTTCCAGACCCTCTTCCCAGCAACTAATGAGTCACAAACTTTCTTCGCTCTGATTGGCCAGAATTTCTTAAAGAGCTGAATATTTAAACCCTCTACCCAGCAACACATGACGCGCAATAAACTCTTCTCTCCCATTGGCTGAGCGCTTTTTGGGGTGCTGCTCCCCGGTTCCCAGTCCCCTCAGTTTGGATCCGCGTTCCTGGGAGCAGCACCGACCCTTCCCGGTGTGCCCGGAGAGCCATGGACGGAGCGCGGAGCCTCCCCCGGCTGCTGCCGCTGCTGGCCCTGACCCTGCCTCCAATTCTTGGGGTCCAAGAAGGGGTTGTGGGAGGGGTCCCGGATTTGGGGTTCGCTGGAATTTTTTTAATTTTGGAAAATTAAGGGGGGAATCCATCTCAATTTTTTGGGGGGGGATTTTTGTGGATATTTTTGATTTTTTTGGGGGTTTTTTTCAGGATTTTTTCCCCCCTTTTTCATCATTTTGGGGCGTTGGCTGTTGTCGAATTCTCCTTTTTCCAGGACTTTAGGTGTCTGGATGGTCCTAAACCCCCTTTTCCCGGGATTTTTGGAGATTCCCAGAAGCACCAGCAGCTGGTAGGTCCAGTCCCCGTTGGGGACCACGTCGGTGGCCACCACGTGCTCCGAGAGCTCCTGCTGGCCCTGGAACCACCTCACCTGGATGGCAGCAGGGTAGAAATCCATCACGGAGCAGAGCAGGCGGCCGGGGCCGGGCTGGGAGCTCGAGGGGGGCACCAGCGAGGTGGACACGTTGGGGGGCACTGGGGGAGAGAGAGAGAGAGAGCGGGGACACACTGGGATCAGCTGGGGGGCACTGGGAGAGAGAGGGGAGGGCTGGGCTGGGCTGGAGAGGGACTGGGAATGGACTGGGAGGGACTGGAAGGGCGGGCTGTGCTGGGGCGGCCAATCAGAGCTGCTCATTTCACATTTAACCCCGATTTTCTGGGACTGAGCTTGTTCAGGATTTTCTGTTCAGATCCCTTTGTCCCACTCCACTTTAGAAACAAAATTTTATTAACAAGAGATCAAAGAAATTATTAAGCATTATTAAATTATATTTAAAAATTATATAAATTTTAATTATATGGACGTTTTAATTAATTTCACTAAAGTTTTATTAAAATTTAAAATTAGTAGTTATTTTAAATCATTTAAAGACTCCTAACATGGGCTGAGCTCCCCCTCCCCACTCACTGCAGGATGTGGGTGTGAGACTCTGCCCAAAGTTTCCCTCATCTGCCTCACGATCGTCATTGGGGACCACTGAAGAAAAGCCCCCCCCCGTCCGCAATCTCTGACCCTGTAGGAGAAAGGTCCACGCCGAGGGCCCCGAGGCCTGAGAGTGTTGCTGTGCTGTTGTTCCCTGGTGTGTTTGCTGTGTGCTACAGTGAGCCCAATGAAAAGAAGAAGGGGGCACTGTGAAAAATTCTGGAATTTTTCCCCACCTCTTGGCCTGGCTGGACTTCTCCTGAATTTTTGGGTGGTCCCCCAGAGAGGACCCTCACTCGTTTATAGTCACTGTGACAGACAGAGATGTGAGAAGCCTCCATCAATAACTGAGACATGAAACCCCCATGTGAAAAGACCCCTCTCATTTTTTCCAGGGATTGGGACTGAAACCCCCAACCTGGGGTGGTGTGGGGGAGGCAAGCTGGCCAAAGTGAGATGGATGTTGCAGGTGTGAGCAGTAGACCAGAAGACAATGGCTCTCGCCCACTGCTGAACATGGACTGTGTGCACCCTTCTCCAGATACCATTTTTCCCCCTGAAAATACAATAGACTGCCTTTGATTTGGTTTCAAGATTCATCCCCTTCCCCCATCAGAACAGAGGATAATTAGAGTTGGGATGAGCTGCACCCCTGAGATCTCCCCAGACGTGACCTGGTGAGCTCCATGGGCAGGACATCGAAGGACTTTGCTGTTCGATGTTTGGTACCTATAAACCTTTCTTTTCTCTCCCTCCCTCTTCTCCTTATTTTTCCCTTTTACCCCCAATTCCTCCTGAACGCATTTCGCTGTGGTTGTTTCAATAAAGGTGCATTTGTTTTGATTATCACTGCAAACCCCCCATGGCTATGTCGGGTTTTGCACTCTCAGATCCTGTTGGATCGGCAGAAGAAATGCAGCACACAATATGAGTGAACAGCAAGTCTCCAACTTTATTGATAGTTCACACATATTTATATTGGTGTTAATGAAGCTTATACATATTGCAAAGCTGAGCTCATTATTGGTTAATTACTTCTCGGTCAACCACGCCTATTTCTTTATTCTTATGGTTATTTTGTTACTACTTCTACATTCTCGTGGTTATTCTGCTGAAACTATCCTCATATTTTTGGCATGAGATCCTCTCCTCTATCCTGTTGTTGCACCAAGGGAACAATCTCCTTGTCAGGGGTTGGACACTGACTGCTGAATCCTAGACTTGCCTCCTTCTAACTTAACCAACGCTATTATGTCGACGTGACCTTTCTCAGCTGGCCAGCTGTCCACAAAGCTCTCCACACTGGAGCGGTTAACTGGAAACCTACAGGTAGAATCAGGCTTTGGTATTGATGGATGGCTCAAATCTTTAGGCCTGGGATCATGGTTACGCTCTATTGTTAAGGTCAGCATTATAGTGAGCATTATAGCTTTGTTGTTAGTATTAATTTTGCCGTGTTTTTGCATATGGCTACAGAACATGGTGCAAAAGATGATATCTGCTGCATTTAATCAGACCATGCTTGTTCAACAGAAAAACAGGCGAAATGTGGAGAGCTTTGTGGACAGTTGGCCAGCTGAGAAAGGTCACGTCGACATAATAGCGTTGGTTAAGTTAGAAGGAGGCAAGTCTAGGATCCAGCAGTCAGTGTCCAACCCCTGACAAGGAGATTGTGCCCTTGGTGCAACAACAGGATAGAGGAGAGGATCTTTTGCCAAAAATATGAGGATAGTTTCAGCAGAATAACCACAAGAATGTAGAAGTAGTAACAAAATAACCATAAGAATATAGAAGTAGGTGTGGTTGACTGAGAAGTAATTAACCAATAATGAGCTCAGCTTTGCAATATGTATAAGCCACATTAACACCAATATAAATATGTGTGAACTATCAATAAAGTTGGAGACTTGCTGTTCACTCATATTGTGTGCTGCATTTCTTCTGCCGATCCAACAAGATCCCCCATCAGTAAACCTGTCCATGAGGAGGAATTGTGGCAGAAACACAATTTTATTATCAAGGGGTCAAGGGAATTATTAAGTACTATTAAAATTATTTTTAAATTATATAAATGTAAATTATAGAGATGTTTTCATATAGTAAAATAAAATGTTATTAAAATGAAATAGTATTAGTTATTTTAAAGTAATTAGAGATTCTTAACCAGGGCTGAGCTCCCTCTCCCCGCTCACTGCGGGATGTGGGGAGGGGGCGATGCTGACAGGGCCGGGGGGGGCTGCAGCTCTGGCGGGGCAGGGAAACCGTGGGGATCTGGTGCTGCTGCTCTTCCTCCTCCTCCTCCTCCTCCTCCCGCTCCCTCCGGGCCCTGCCCCCACCCTTTGTCCCCCTCCCTTTGCCCAAATCCGTCCCATCACCGCCCCCCCCAAACCCTCCCCATCGCCCCCCAATAAACGGCCCCGGGGCCAACTGGGAAGCTTTATTGGGAGCACTGGGAGCAGGCACTGGGCGGGGGCAGAGCCCCAGCGGGGCTGGGGGGATACGGGACCCCCCCAAAATCAGCGGAGCGGGGACGGAGCGGGGGGTCCCGGCCGGGCCTGAGCCCACGGGGAGGGGCTGCGGCCGCCGCCGGCTCAGGAGCTCTGTGGGCAGAGAAAAGGGGGTGACACTGGGCTGGGGGCCCCGGCGGGAGCGCACACGCTCCGCCACGGCCGGGACGCCACCCCCGGCACCCGCCCTGACCTTCTTGCACACGTAGAAGCCGAGCCCCAGCGCCAGGAAGACGAAGCCCAAGACGAAGCCCCCGATGCCCGTCAGCATCTTGCTGCGGGCGGCGTCCGGCGGCATCTCTGGGGGGTCCGCAGGGCTCAGCACCCCCAAAACCTCTCACGGACACCCCCAGCCCCTCCCAGCGCCCTCCCTGTGGCCCCCAGCCCAGCCAGGACCCCCTGAAACCTCCCCCTGATCCCTTTTTGTCCTGGCCAGGAGCCACCAAAGCCCCTCCCGTCCCTCTCAGCATCCCACAGCCCCCTCCTGATGGCGGCGAGGGAAGACAAGCAATCAATCAATATGATTGGTAAAGCAAGCTTCGGTTTATCTTGAGTACACCGGTACTTTTATATAGTTTTCCAGTAATTATGCATACTTGTCGTTAGTTTATTGGTTTAATTGCTCATACATGTCGTGAGTTTCTTGGTTTAAAGCAAGAGATTACATTTACATATTCCTCCTACTTTGCGGTTATGCATACTTTATGGTTTCTATTCTCGTTGCTGTCCTTGCCCGTTCGACCTTGTCAGCAGGCAGGACACAGCATCTTCCTATCATGGCGTGCGGCCTGGTTATGCTAAGTGCGGCCCACTTATGCCAAGCTGCTCAGTTAACATGTATGCTCAGTTATCATGGGGCTTGCTTGTACAACATTTCCACGGATCCATGGCCCTTTTCCTCCAGCCATTCTTCCACACTTTCCCTTCCACACCGCACGCTTGGGCAAATTGCACAGACCAAGCAGCCTTTTCCCCCTCTTCCCCATTGGCCTGAAGACACTCTGCACCAAGAAAAAGCTCCTGGACAGCCGGCTATCCAACAACAGCAATTTAATGTTCCTCTAGGGGGTGAAGGGAAAGGAAGTGCTGGCAGAGGAGAGGTGCTCCCCGCAGGCTCAGGTGGCCCCAGCAGACGCAGCCTCCCGGAGCAGTTCTGCACAGCGCCGCAGCAGGACACTCAGCCACGGCCACACAGCAAAGGCCGCGAGTGCCAGAGGCGGCGCAGTTGGTCTCGCATCTTCTGAGGTCGGGAGCCGGGAACGCTCTGTAGAGCTAAAAGGATGTACAGAGCTTGAAGCGCCAGGCATGAGATGGCAGGGCTGGTGTCATCCGTCATGTCCTGAAGGGCTGCAGAGAGAGAAACAGAGGCCCAGTCAGAGGCTGGATCTGCGGGGAGCTGGGGAGAGCCTCCAGGCTCGTGCATAGCACGCAGCTCCTGGCACGGCCTGGAGGAAGCAGGAGGCAAGAAGGACGAGCTGGCAGCTGCTGGCCAGGAATGTCCCCCAGGCGGCTGCAAGGTGTCTGTGCTGTGGGCACCTTGGGGCGCGCAGGGAGCGGAGCCGTGGGCGGGCGGGCCAGGGAACGCAGGTGCCAGCGGCAGCCCCCGGCGAGAGCCCGCGGGCCGCACTCACCCCTGCAGATGATGCGGAAGTGCGGCTGCTGCCCTGTCAGGAAGCGCCCGGCCATCCCTGGGGAACACAGAGCGTGTCCTGCCTTCAGAGCCACAGCTGCCGCCCAGGGGCGCTGCCAGCCCCGAGGCCACACGCCCTGCTGGCCCGGCAGGGCTCAGCCCGGGCCCCTGGCGCACGCTGCCGCCCCAGGCCACGGCTGCCAGAGGGCGGCAGCAGCAATGCCGAGCCCCGCCGGGGCTGCACATGCCCGCGCCCGGATCCTGCTGCCGGGGCAGCAGGCGGGGCTGGGGCCGAGCTGCGGCGGGCCGGCCCGGGGAGGGAGCCGGGCTTGGCGCTCACCCATGAACCTGACGGCCGCCTCTCGCAGGGGCTCCTGTGCGCTCCGCACGTAGGGCAGGGCCAGGCGCAGGTGCTCGGCCGCTCGGCTCCTGTCCTCTGCCAGCTGCAGAGAGCGGCGGGGCACGGAGGGAAAGGGTTGATGCGGGCCCTGCCCCTGGGCCGGGCGCTGCCTACGGCCGCCACTGCTCCCCCTGCCCACAGAGCCCTGAGGCCCGGCCAGCAGCCGCAGGCGCCGGGCTCGGCACGGGGCGGAGGTCCCGGCGAGCCGCGGTGCCGCCCCGCAGCAGAGCCCGGCTGGCTCGGGCCTCCATCGGCACCGGCCTTGGGGCCACAGGAGCCTGGAGAAGAGCCCGCACGGCCCAGCAAGGGAGCGGCGTGTGGGGCGCAGGCTGGTGCCCCTGCCTGCGGCACTGGGCAGGGGCCACAGCTGCCAGCCCCACAGACTGGGCGCCGTGGACAGGTGGCTTCTGCAGGGATTGGGCTGGGCATTCCAGGCTGTCCTTACCAAGCACTCGGCAAATCTCCACATCTGATCCGTCTGCAGCAGCTGCTTGAGATCCTTCCTCTTCAGGAAGCTTACTGCAGAAAGCAGCGTTTCCCGAGAGGCCTGCAGAGCAGCAGAGACCCAGAGATGGCACCGCAGCCCAGGGCACCGGACCCGCATCTCTGTGCCAGGGCTGGGAGGAGGCTGGAGCCCGTCAGGTGCCAGGGGCTGGGGAGACAGCTGAGCTCCTTCCATGGGGACACCCAGGAGGCCTCACCTGTGCCACACGCCCGTTCTCATCATGGCAGTGGAAGAAGAGTGGGAGCAGGCTCTGGCTCACGTGCTTCTTCAGGGCCTTTTCTCCCTTTGCCACTACCAAGGCAATCACGTCTTGGAAGAGGCGAATGGAGAGCAGCTGCACAAGGCTGTTGTCCTGTTGAAAAGGAAGCCAAAGCCCTCCACATCAGCTGCTCCAGGCCTCCCTGTGCCCAGGCCCAAGGCAGCACCCAAGTGCCCGTGGCTGGGGGCACAGAGCCTCACATTGTCAAAGAGGTGCCAGAGCGCCTCAGCCAGCTGCAGGGCGATGGGGCTGGCTATTGCCAGGTCTTTCTGCAGCATCAGGAGGCTGAGCACAATGAGGGTCTTCTCCACGATGTCTTCATCCCTATCCCACAGTAGCTTCCCAAGGCTTTCAGTCAGGCTGTACATGCTTGGATCCTGTGTGCAAAACAAGGCCGGGCAACCCCACGCTGCTGCTGCTGCTGCTGCTGCAGGGCTCAGAGGCCCAAGGCCTGTCCCAAAGCACTCAGGCAGCTGAACAGTGACCCTGGAGAGCTGGGAGCAGCTGCCACAGCTGCCAAAGCCCAGCTAAGGCCAAGGGGCTGCTTGCCCCAGCCCCATGCTGCCAGCACAGCTTCAGCTGCTGCCTCCTTCTCACCATCGAGGTGAGCACCACGAGGCCTCGCAGCGCCACGCCACGCATCTGCCTGGACTCGCTCTGCAGGTGCCTTGTCAAGATCTCCAGGACTTTTTTACCGCATTCGCTCAAGTCCAGGCAATCCAGGACCTGAAAGGCACAGAGCAGGCAGAGAGCAGGCACAGAGGTGCCCAGCTGGCAGGAGCTCAGAAGTGCACAGGGCCGAGCCAAGGCAGCAGCACAGGGCACAGGCAGCGCCCCAGGCAGCTGCGGCTACGAGAGGGCAGAGGGCTGGGAGGCAGCTCAGCCAGGCAGCGCTGGCCATGGGGCTCACCTCCACCAGGAAGGCCAGGGCGGGCAGCTCCCAGTCTGAAATGCCTTGGCTGAGCAGGTCAAAGAGGCAGGATGCCATGCCGCAACACCAGATGATGGAGACACGGCCCATCTCCCTGGCAGGGAGAAAAAGGCACCATTGCTCCTGGGCCGGGCGGGCAAACCTCTCCCAGGGCTGACTGGCAGAGCTCTGGTCTGCTCCCGAGCATCCCGAGGGCGCTTTGGGAGGCGGCTGTTCCCGGGCAGCCTCCTGTGCCGGCCTTTTCCAGTCTGCTCATGCCTCCCTTGGTGACAAGGCCCTGCTGCCCATGAGCACGGGGACTGTGTGGGGCGTTGCAGGCACAAAGGAGAGGGGCGGTGGGGAGAACGAGGTCTCACCTGGCCAGCAGACGCACTGCACAGTGGTGGGTGTCGGCACAGAGCAGCGTGTCCCAGGCACGCTTGCGTTCCATGGACAGCACCACGTGCTCATAGTGCATTTGGCAGAGCAGGGCCTTCAGGGTCTGCAGCGCAAAGCTGTGTGCAGAGCAAAGCCCAGGTCACGCTGGGAGCCCCAGCTCCTGCCCTGGGGGCATGGGAGGGATGGGGAGACTGGGAGGACTGGCATGGAGCACCTGTTGGGGTTGGCGGAGAGGCCGTGTTGCTCCTGGCATCCCTTCCAGAAGGTCTCAACCTCTTCTGGCATATCCTGCATGCTGATGTAAGCTTGGAAGAGCAGACGCAGAAAGAGATTGGAGAAATACTCCAGCACCACAGGTGAGCGCCAGGCCAGATTGAAGACTCTCCACAGGGCCACGGTTGCCTGCAAGAAATAAAACAGCCAGAGACAAGTCTCAGTGCCAAGACATCCACGTGGCAGGGCCTGAGCATGCCAGGGAGAGGCCGGGGGAGACACGGCGGGAGCAGACGGCCTGGTGCCCCTGAACCCTGCCCCTAAGGCAGGATTCAGCCCAGTGCCTGAGGCAGGGGGATGCAACTGGGGGGAGGACAGAGAGCTGGCTGCTGGAGAGGCGGCCTGGGGGCTGGCAAAGGCCGGCACCAGAAACTCACAGCCAGGGCAAAGACTCCTGCGTTGTCCCCATCGGAGGTGTACACGCTGTGCACTGGCCAGGCGCTCAGCACATCGAGGAGTAGCCGCAGCGCCGGCTCCGCAGTCCTGCTCGAGGACATGATGGTTCCCCACATGGTGGCGGCAGCTCTGTGGGGTCAGAGCTCTGTGTCAGGGCGGGCTCGGCCACAGCACCGTGGCCTGGGCAGCTGCAGGGCCCCGCGCTGGCCCTCAGCCCTGCCTCTGCCCACTGCCCCTGGCCGGCAGCGGCCAGCCAGCCCACGTGGGTACAGGCCCCGAGGGGCAGGGAGGGAGCGTGGCACCAGGCTCAGGAGCTGACATGGCAGCCCTGGAAAACCGAGGAGCCAGAGGATCCTGGAACTGCCCGCCTGTCTGGCAGTCAGCAGGGACAGGCTCTACAGGGTGATGGGCCGGTGAACCCAAAGCCCTCAAGGCATGTGGGGCTGCCCCACCTGTCACACGATGGGGCCCAGCGCAAGAGGGTGATCAGCACGTCAGAGGGGTATTCCTCAGTCAGCTCCAGAAGGGCCTTGTCCAGCCTGTGCCCAGCAGGCTCATTGGCCGTGAGCCACTGGTGGATGGACCTCACCATGGCGGGCACCTGCAGAGGGCACGGGGAGACTTGGAGAGCTGCCAGAGCAGCAACTCCCCCTGAGAAGTGCTTCCCTTCCAACTGCATTGGGCCGGGCCTCAAAGGCCCAGGGAGCCCGGCAGAGCTGGCTTGAGGCGCCGCACCCCTGCTGGGGCCATCGAGCCCTTGCCCCAGGCTGCTTACTTGCATTGGATTGGAGACACCCTTCTCCACAAGCAAATCCAGCACGGCAGCATCGATCTCGGCATCAAGGAACGGAAGGTTGGCCAAGACGCCCGTGCCCACACCGGCGGTCTCTTCCTGCCAAAGGCACGTGATGAATTCACAGAGGGTCGGCAGGAGAAGGGCAGCAAGAGAGGGAGAATCCATGGAGCGCTCCAAGCCAGGTGCTTGGCTGAGCAGTGCAGCAGGCCCAGCCCAGGTGGGGATGGCTGCAGGTACCTGTGCTGTTCTGTCCAAGTGGCCACGGGCGTCTTCCTGTTCTTGTGTCCGGTCCTGGGCTGCATCTGGCAAAGAGCGAGCGCAGCCAGAGCTGAGGGGCTGCGGGAGAGGCCGGAGAACACAGCCCAGCCCTGCGCTGCCCAGGCAGGGAGAGCCTCGGGATGCCCCGGGGGATGGAGCGCGGCTGCCAGGTGCTCCAGCCCAGCTTCTGTCCTATCCATGGATATGTCCACAGGGATGGGATGGGGTGGGATGGGATGGGATGGGATGGGGCCAGGCTGGCTGCAGGCACCAGCCCTGTGGCCCAGCTCTGACACTCACGCTCCTGCAGCAGCTGGAACTGCTCCAGTTCTTCAGGCTGCTGTGCTGAGGCAGCTCCAGCCTCTTCCTCCTCCACCCAGGCCAGCTTGGGCACGCTGGGGGGTCTCTGCTCCATGTCACTCTTTGCAGTTATGAGTGCTTGCTGAAACAGAGAGGCCTTGGAAGAGCTGAAGATGAGCAAGTGCTGCAGTTGTGCCTTGAAGGCACCTGCAACAGAGGAGCCTCGGGAAGGCTACAGGACAGGAACTCCTGCAGTCTGTCCTCGAGGGCAGCAGCAAGAGAGAAGTCTCAAAAGGGAAATAGGAGTGCAAGTCCCGCAGTCTGTCCTCGAGGGCACTGGCCGCAGGGATGGCAGACGCTTGGGAAATGCTCCACGTCACCGAGTCCCGCAGCCTGGCCTCGAGGTCACCTGCACAGGGAACGCCCAGGAAAAGCTCCGGGCCAGCAAGGAACGAGTTGGCTGTGTGGGGGCTCCACACAGCACTGCTCTGTCCCGTCCTGTCCCGTTGTGTGCACCGAGCACTGTGGCGTGGCTGTGGCACCACCAGCACCTATGTCACGACGTGTCACAAAGGGTCACACTCTCACATTCTGTCCCTTTCCATCCCACGGTGACCACGGTGCACTGTGTCACAGAGAGCCCCAGGACACACCTCCACGTGCCCTGGGGACACCCCCACGCCACCCAAACTGCCCCAGCTTGCAGGCAAGACCTTGCCCCAAGGGTTGAAGACACAGCCCAGCAGGAACTTTAGCCACGGCCCAAACAAGAAGCAGCTGCTCCTCTGCTCTGCCTGCTCAGGGCAGCAGAATGAGCCCCCAAGGCTGCCACCGCAGCTGAGCAGGAAGGGCACCGGGGCCTTCCACAGGCCCTGCCACGGCCTCTTTGGGACCAGTCCTGGTGCTGGGTGGCCGGCAGAATCGCAGGGGCGTGACACAGACACGGGACGTGTGGCTGTCTTGGTTTGGAAAGACAGGAGTCTGCTAAGGAAGGCAGGAGCCTCCCCTGAAATGGAGAATGTAAACCCTCCCCACCCTTCCTGATTGCCATAAACTTTAAATTTAGGGGCTCTCAGGCAAAAATATGGGAGCAGGAAATAACAATTCTTTAATAGGGAAGGAAAAAAATAAAAGGATAAAATAAAGCATGCAGCACACTAGAACAACACGGGCAGAGTCAGAACCCAACCTGACACCCTGTGGGTAAAGGTGTGGTAGCAGTGCAATTGGAAATGTGGCTGCAGCCCTCCTGCAGTGTCAGGGGTGATTCTGTTGGAGCAGGAGGGGTCCTGTAGGGAAGGATGTGTTCTTCCTCCGAAGATCCACTGGAAGAAGAGGCAGCTGCTGTTCCTCTGGGGAATCCAGTGGAGAAAGCTGTGCTGGTGTCTCAAAAACCTCTGGATTATATCTGGGTAGCAATGCTTGGCTCTTCCCTCTGGGTGGAGCATCTCCCAATGGGATGTTATAGTTCTTATCAGTCATGCAGTGACATTCAATAGTCTGTTATCAACAGATGTCCCCTCCGGAGGGAGGTGTGAATGTGGTCACTCAAAGAGAGAGATAAGGCAAACTGCCCGCTTGACAAAGATAATCTGCCATACAGATGGTCATGGAAAACATCTTGCATTACAATCTGGAACAGCATCTATAACAAAATTCCCTCTTATTCTTTATAAAACATTTAGCTTGGGCAATGTTTCTTATGCTTTGGACTACGCTGATAATTAGCTGAATAAAACAAGGAATCAAACAAGGAAGAAATATCCAAACAGCTGTAACACATAAAAGGAAGAAGCCTAATTTCTTCCACCATTCTATACATGATCTCACCAGCTAGTTTTTTTAACATTGGTTCCCAGTTTTGGATCAGTATGTGGGCTATTTTTCATTGTGGTCATCTATTTTAATATATCTACACCCGATATATTAAATTTTCCACAAACAATCCCTTCTTTAGCCAATAGATAGTCTAAAGCCAATCTATTCTGATATATTATGGGTTTTGTTTGGCTTTGTTGACTTGATATTAATTCCAATGCCCATTTGGTTATGTTTGTTATTATCTCTACAACTGTTTGAAGTCTTATAAGATGATTCAGCTTATTAATTGGGGCTGATACAGAGTCAGATTGCTGTGCTGGTTTTCCCTTTTTGTTTACTGATTGTTCTTTCACCAAATCTTGGACTCTACCCTTAAAGCTAAATGTGAAACAAATCCATCTCTCCCCTTTTGGACATTCACTTCCCAATATATTCTCACTTTTTCCTAAGTTTCTAGCAATGCAGTATTTTTCCCTGTTTTGCCTACAGGTACTGAATTTGGATGGGTCATAGCAGTGACTGCTGACATGGGTGTGTGTAATAAAAGAGGAACTTTGATTTCTTTCCCTGTAATGCTTTTGATAGCATTTGTGACACGATTTTGCTGGTATCCCTAAAGGGAAAAGACAGAAGATGAGTGACAGAAAAAGGAATAACAGAGGTCTGGCATGGCTTATACCCCCACCTGCCATGCCTATGGGGTTGCTGCCCATAGCAGGTGTATTTGATCTTCTCGGTGGCGAGCACAGCGGCCAATCCAGTCTTGCCCTCTTCTCTTTGTCACTCCCTTTTTGCTAATTTCCAGGCAAATCATTTTTGACACTCTGTAATTGTGGTTTCCCACTGTTCCTCAGGTATCTCCCACTCAACAGGCACTAATATCTCCCATCCACAAAACAAAGTTATTATTTCAGTTGTTCTGAGTTCTGTCTGGATAGGGGATAGATTTGGTGCTCGACACTTCCTGCAACATGAGCATCGATTGTGTAAACTACAATACCAATTTTTCCCACAATTTAAACATTTACATTTAACCCAGCATTTTAACCCAGGATATCTGATATTAGGATGAAGCAAACAGGGTATATGGTATGGCCCTGATGGAAGTTGTAATTCCTCCTCCTCTTTGTAGAACTCACAGGCTAAGGCCAGAACATGAGAATTCTCTGACCAAAATAGTCCTGATGCTCCTGTTTAGAGTGGAAGTATTCCTCCCCAAATTGGATATCTGACATGTCTCAGGACTTGTTCAGATGGCACTTGAAACCACTGATATAAACCTGGCCTTGTTTCTCAATTAGCTGTGATTCTTTGTACATTCCTTGCATCATTTGGGTCCTTGCAGTTCGTTACCACCCAGTCCCAACTTAGGAGCCAATTTGGTATCACCCGGTTTAAATGTGCTAGTCCACTCCTCAGGTTCCTTCACAGCTCCTTTGATTCTGCTGGCCTGGATCCACTCTCTTTTCCCTTGCCTTGGATTGCTGTCTCATTTGTCAGTAGTACCTGAAAAGGACTTCTCAATAGCACAGAACAGTGACTGGAGGAAAGGCAACTCTACATCAGGATTTGCCATTAGCATTCTTCAAAACTTCCTGGGTTTAGCAACAAGTTGGGTTTTTTGGGGTTTTTTTGGCCACAGCTGCTTGTTCTTCTTGTACCCAGCTGAGTCTTGAGCTGCGCTAGGTTGTTCAGCTCTTGGGATCATGTAAAGGACAGTTCTCCTAGAGAAAAAGGGACTTGCCATGCTTAGGATGCTTCCCTTTCTTTCTAAGGCAGGAAGCCTTGACAGCACTGAAGGGAAAACTCAGAGGCAAATTCCTCTTCTTGTGAGCCACAATTAGTTAAACAAAAAAAACACTGAAAACCAAAGAAAACCAAACCAAACCAAAAAACCAAAAACATAAATTAAAAAAAAAGAGAGCCAGGCCAGTCTTAACATCTATTGCCATTTACGCTCTGAGCAGTATTTAGCTGTTCGGCCTTCACAGATCCATTCTTCTAACACCTTCTCAGAACAAACCCACCCCCATCCTAACAACGAAAAAAGAAGAAAGAAAGAAAGAAAAATAAAGAAACAATTAATCTTGCTTTCAGAGAACAAAAAAACCTTAGGTTTTGAGAATGAGTTAGAGATCAAGGCTATTTCTGCCTTGGTCTTATCACTTATTCTCACGCCGCCCTCCCTTCTCTCTCTCTCCACTTGTAGCAGTGCTGTTGCCTCCGCTTGGGGCGTGGCGTCCCGGGTCAAGGACGGCTCGGTGGCAGCAGCTTTGCCACACGGACCAAGCACACGCACACACCAATGTGGTGGACGGTGAAATGGCATTTATTAACGGTTTCACGGGGTCATTTATAGCAGGGGTTAATGGTCAGGTAACGGTAAAAGGGGAGGGGTTCCACCTGAGCGTAACATCACGATATCTTGAGCATAACATCGCGATATCTTCCCACATTTCCCCCCACTTGTATGACCAGCTAAAACCAGAAAATGCTAAGGTTAAAACTGACACGTGGGAAACGTGTAACTGGCAAAATGCACCAAACTTGAACTATGTAACACAACCGCAACAAACTTGTAACTGTAAATGTTTAACAAACGAAAAGCTAACTATCTCTAACTGTTTAACTGTTTTTTCTAAAAAACAACACTAACTTGTTTAAAATATAAGGCGACCAGTCATGGGGGCTGACTGAACCATGGCTTTGGATATCTTTGCAGGATCTCCTCAGTTTTTTGGTTGACACCAGAGCACCGACTTATCCTCCCAGAGTCTGCAACCTGTTGGACCTTAAAACTAGAGAGATTTGGAGAGTTCATGTCCGGACTCATCTTCTCTCCAAAATGCCCTTTGAATCTTTGATGCAGGAGAAACTCCGGGTTGATTGGCATTCCATTCAAGTAGAGCCAGAACCTGGCCAGAGTTCGAACTCTACTTGATGGATGCCACTTAAAACAAGACTGTGGGAACTCAGCACATCACTCTGGATGTCCAGAGTTATCGAGAGAAGCCTTGGGGGGCTCGGAAATCCTGGAACGTTGCCAGGAGAGTCTGGTGGCTTGATTTTGATCCTTCTAAGGAGGTGACACCTGTTTGAGGACATGAGAGTCACTTGGGAGTGAATGGTGCAAGAAAAATATATTTACAGGGTGAAATACAGCTTTTAGGGTTCTTGGTACAGGGAGGTTATGGAGACAAGATGGAGGGATCAGGGCGTGTCTTGTCCTTCTTCTTTCTTCTTCTTGTCATCCATCTTCTGTGATGATGTTGGCACATGGGGATTGGTTCATGGTGAAGGTGCACTTGCTAATATGGGTGAAAGCTATTGGGAAATAAAGGTCAATATGATATACGTAGCTTTTAGTATAAAAAGACACAACCTCCCTGTGGGTGGTCAGAGTGCCCTTGGCTGCCTTGCAGGTCAGACCTCTGTTGGGCAGAAAGAAAATTCTGTAGATAAGAAATAATAAACAATCTGAAGACTGAAAAACTGAAGAGTTCAGACTCGTCCTTTGAAGCGCGGGCGCCCCAGTTCCACCCTACGCGTGTCTGGGCAGAGACAGACAGCCGACCGGACATCTGGCGTCCCTGGGTGGGCGCCCGGCGGGCACCCGCTGACCCTGGTGGGCTCCAGTGTGCACCTCTCGCACAGGGGCAACCTCGAAGCGCCGAGTGGGCAGCTCCAGAGCTGGACTTGTTCCCAGGAGAACGCTGATAACTCCTTGGGAAAGCAGCCAGAGGAGTCTGAAGAAGCAGTAGCCACAGAGAACATCGCACTCCACTTCTGCCAAAGAAGGTTCGTAGCAGAACAGCCCGGATTGGAATCGAAAGGCGCCTCTGAATCCATCTCCTGTGACCTGCGGGCCGGTGACCAGGAGCCTTCGGACTGCTCTGACGACACCAATTCAGTGAGAAGGTCAAAAATTAAGAACATGGGGGGTGTACTCTCCCGGGAACAATTAGAGGTTCTGTCTGACTTACAAGGCGTGGCAGACGCACGCACTAAGGGGGTCCCAAAGAAAAAGCTTAAAGATCTGTTGGTATGGGTGCGGTGTAATTACCTGTACTCAGAGACGCATCTGTTGTTTGAAGTGGGTTTTTAGCAGGAAATTAATAGGCACCTCTATCTCTCAGCTACGAAGGATGATAAGATGGCCTTGAAATTGCTGTCTTCTGCAAGAATTATGTTAGAGGCGACCTCAGCTCAGTCTAGGGGGTTGGCCAGGCAACAACTTGTTACAAATCCCACAGGGGCGGAAGGAGGAGAGCAAGGCTCCAAACGGAGATTGGCTCTGATCCCAATCGGCCCGGGGGAAACAGCTCCCGAGGAAGGGAGCAGGGAGAAATGTCATTGCCTTCAGTCCCACCTTCCCGAAAACCCAAGGGACCTCCCAAACGTCCTGAAACCCCAGAGAGTGCAGGGGCTTCAGGCTCCAACTCAGGCACAGACGACACCATTCCAATCCCAGACGAGTTAAGGTTTTCTCCCAGCGAGATTGAGGAAACGGGTCGTTCCTTAGGAGCGGACCTTCCCGATTCGCAGGAGCCAGAGGGAGACGGGATGAGACAAGCGTCGGAGTCGGGAAGGGGGGTCGAAGGGGGACAAGAGGGAAGGGGGGATGCGCTCTCTCGCGGCAGGCACGGCAGCGGTGCTAGCTGGCGGGAGGGGCATGGAGGCAATGGGGGACACGGGTTCTGGTGTGGCTTTTGCGGGCGCAGCGCCGAGGGTGGCGGCAATCTCGGCTGGCGTGGTGCCAAAAGTGTGCGTGAAGGGCAAAGCTCGCGGGACATCCGGGGAGGGCTCTCAAACCGACGCGGCAGCGTCAGACACGGGCAGTGAGGGTGGAGCAGCTGCAGGGCTCCAGCCGGCTACCATAGGGAGACACAGGGAACGCGTGGTGATGATGTCAAACCCGGAAGTCGTGATGTGGAGATCGGCCCGGATCGCGGCGTGAAAGGGGGTACCGCCAGGGGGAGGGCTGCGCGATCCAGCGGGGGGTGTGGATACAGCATCAGAGGAGGAGGAGAGAGGGTCAGGAACAGACACCGGGGGGAGACTTCGGAGGCGGAGCGGGACGGAGACAGTGACGTCAGTTCAGGGGAGGCAGGAGGCGTTCCCGAGGGCGCGTGTGCGCAGAAAGTATGGGCAGAGCGCGGTCGGAGGCGGGTCTGATCCCCCGTGAGGTCTCGGGCCAGGAGGAGGGGCCATGATCGGGGTTCGACATCCCGGGGCTGCACCCCCTCTCCGATCCCGATGCCTTCAGTTTCAATCCCTGTGGTCCAAACCTCTTCCATCCAAAGGAGACATTCACGTACTCAACCTCCACTGTCAGCTCAGTCAACAGCCATGCAGACTCGGTCTCAAACACGATCGCAAGAGTTGCAGTCTGCTGAACAGGAGCCGATCGAGTTCGTGCTGTCATCATGGTCGGCCAGGCAGACGACAGCGCCACCTCAAGGGGGGATGACCGCAGTGCAGGACAGGCCAGGCCTGTTCGACAGCGCCACAGCGCCACCTGCTGGCGAGACTGAAATAATGCAGCGATTTTTTCCAACAAGGTATAAAAAGAAAACTACATCGAAGAAACAAGAACAACACAACAAATGGACAATCCCTCATCCACTTCAGGATCTCTTGAAGTTGAGGACAATTCAGATGAAGTGCAATCACAAGGAGAAGACATGATACGAATCACAGCATCAGAAGGAATTCCGGCATGGATGTTTTCGGCAGCAGAAGCAGCAAAAAGCTTTCTGCATTCTTTTGATACAGCAAGAAGAACACCATCATGAGAACCTCAAGTTTCTTTTTCGGATTTGGCAGCGAGACCAAAAACCTCAAAACAAAGAATGTGGAACAAAGAATCACCAAGGACCTCCACGATTCCAGTATGTATGCAACTGCCAATGGGGTTTTCAGAGGAGGAAGAAGAACAGCCAGTGGAACCAACGGACTGGAAAAAAATTAGAAAAATGCTGGCAAAAGAAAAAGATTTGTTTAAAGGATCAGAAGATATAATAATGCCAGAGACATACGATGCACAAGGTCAGAATCCGAGGTGGAAAGGTTGGGTCATGAAGTAGTCAAGGACTTAGCAAAGGCCATTCAGAATAATGGGCTGAAATCACAATTCTTCAAACAACTCCTGAGGGGGACATTCAATATGTACGACCTCACACCATATGATATCCGAAGCCTTGTGTCAATGATTCTCACGGACACACAGAGTCTCATCTGGGAAAGAAGATGGTGAAGGTATCTCACAGAGTTGAGAAACAGTTATCAAGGTGGGCCAAATGCAAATCTCACAGAGGCACAGTTGGCAGGGGATCCTCCAGGTGACAATCCAGCAGAGCAAGCAGCACGACTTCCACGAGGAGTGTTGAATGACATCAAGGAAGCAGCACGCAGAGCGATCCTGCAGATTGCTCCAGCGGGAGTTCAGGACGTTCCATTCTCACGCATCAGGCAAGGTCCCACGGAACCATTCTCGTCATTCATAGATCAACTCTCGCAAGCTGTGGATCGACAAGTGACTGATGAGGCAGTGAAGAGACCTCTCATGGAAAGTCTAGCCTTCGGCAATGCCAACCCGGATTGTCAACGGGTCATCAGCGCAATGCCAGGACGACCATCCTTGGAAGAGCTGGTGGAGCCATGCAGCAAGGTGGGAACACCTCAGCATGTCGCATCGATCGTGAGGGACGAGCTGAGAGGAGAATGGGAAGAACAGATGAAAAGACACCCGGAAAAACAGTCGGAAGACAAGATGTTGGAAAAAGTGCTGGAAGAAGTACTTCAACAACAGGATAAAGTTCTTGCAACCATCCAGAAAAAGAACAATCTGTTGGGAGGACAATGCTACAAGTGTGGAGCATTTGGGCACTTGAAGAAGAATTGTCCACAAGCACACGCACAAGTGCAGACGCAAAAACCAGAAAAGCCACTTTGTGCACGATGCGGAAGAGGAAGGCACTCTGTGAAAGAATGTTATTCTCAGACGGACGTGGAAGGGAATCCTTTACCGTATCCGGGAAACAGGAAAAGGAGCGCGCCCACAAACCGTCAGCGCGCATTGACACAAGTGATGGCGGTGACACAACAGCAAACAGAACAGTCATCGGGGAACGTCAAGAAGACGCCCTCAGCAAAGCCTTCAGCCGATTCTCCAGCGACCCAGACCTCCTTCCACCAGGAGCACAGTGCACATTGGCAGCTTCAAAATTAGTATGCTTTCTAGATGAAAGTCATGCGGAGATTCCTGTCACCCTGGTTTTTTAAGATTTTCTAAGCCTTCTGATGTTGACATTCTTGTAGTGAACTTTCTCACACACTTTCTGTAAATAACTCATTGTTTTGCATTCCTTTATGGAGGAGGAGAGAGTTGATGGACTGTTGGTTTAACCAGTGGCATTGGAGAGGTGCCACTGTCACCCTCCAATCCACTGTCACTTTTGGAAAACTATAAATGTTGGAGTCAGAAAACAAACGGCCCTTTTTTCTCTCTCACCTTGAGAATGGTGTGAGCGTGTGTTCTTTTGTGTCCTATAGCGACAGATTCCAACAGGTATCTGCGGAGATTCATATAAGAGACAAGATTTTTTAATAATAGGACAAGACAAAAGCAGCATCCTTGGACTCATTGTTTATCCAATAGTTGTTTCAGCGGACAAGAATACGGAACTGACAGTTTTGGCAAAAGCGCTTCATCCACCGGTGACCGTGGCAGAAAACACTCAGGTCGCGAGAGCTTTCGCCTGGCCACCACCCACCACTGAAAAAGTCATGTCAATTTTCGATGAGGAAGGGCTTCCTTTGAAGGAGCATGTTGAAATACACACTACATGGATAAAGCACATAGGTCGAGACCGCCCCACGCTCACATGCCAATTAACTTGTGGAGACAGAACAATAGAGGTCAGAGGCATGCTCGATACAGGGGCAGATGTCACAGTAATATCCTATATCTTTTGGCCTCGCAACTGGAGCTTGATTGCGCCCTTGGGATCTCTCTCAGGCATAGGGGGAGTTTCTCTGTGTCTGCAGAGTGAGAATGCTATCGTTGTCACAGGACCAGGAAACAAGACGGCGATCATTCGTCCTTTCGTTGTGCAGAAGCCAATCACAGTTTGGGGACAAGATCTCTTGGCACAATGGGGCACGAAGATCGAGGTGGATTTTTAGTCGGGGTCACTGCGGCACTCGCCACATTGAAGTTGACTTGGAAAACGGATGGTCCAGTCTGGGTGGATCAGTGGCCCCTGGAGCGAAAAAAGTTGAGTGCATTGAAAACCCTGGTCCAAGAACAGTTGCAGAAGGGACACATCAAGCCAACAAACAGCCCTTGGAATTCTCCAGTGTTCGTCATCAAAAAGAAACTGTCAGGCAAATGGAGACTGTTGCACGATCTCAGGAAGATCAATGAAGTCCTCGAAGACATGGGACCGCTTCAGCTGGGTCTTCCATCTGTTTCGATGATTCCCAGAGATTGGCCGCTTGTGGTCATTGACCTCAAGGACTGTTTCTTCAGCATTCCGCTTCATCTGGATGATGCTCCGAGGCTTGCCTTTTCAGTTCCAAGTATCAACAAGGAAACGCCTCTGCAGCGGTACCATTGGGTGGTCCTTCCTCAAGGCCTCAAAAACTCGCCGACAATCTGCCAATGGTACGTGGCATGAGCTTTGTCACCAGCGCGGAAGAAATTCCCGAAGGTGAGAATCATTCACTATATGGATGATTTGCTCATTGTGGCATCGACACAACAAGAGCTGCAAAAGGCTCGTGACTGTGTGATTGCAGAAGTGCAAAAGGCAGGTCTGGAAAACAGTGTTTCAAAGATTCAGGAGGTCACGCCTTGGAAATATCTAGGGTGGAAGATCTCGGAGAAAACAATAAGGCCTCAAAAGATGGAAATCAGCACAAAAGTCAACAATCTGCATGATTTACAACAACTTCTAGGGGAAATCAATTGGATGAGGTCGATTTTGGGAATCACAAACAATGACATTCCAGCGTTGCTTGATCTCTTGAGAGGAGAGGCAGACATTCGATCGCCCAGGACGCTCACAGAGGAAGCGAAGAAGGAGTTGGAAAAAGTTACAGATGCCATTCAGAAGAGACAGGCACATCGATTCATTGAATCATTGCCTTTCCAATTAGCAGTGTTGGGAAAGAAAGCACAATTCCATGGTTTGATCTTGCAATGGAATGCGTCTCAGAGAGATCCTTTGATAATCACAGAGTGGATTTTCTTACCGTATAGGCCTTCAAAGACAATTCTGACAGATTTGGAGATAGCAGCACAGATCATCATAAAGGGGAGAACAAGATTGCTGACAATGGTGGGATGAGAATTTTCAAAGATTTATCTGCCTTTGAAGAAAGATTATTTCGACTGGGCGATGCAGAAATCAAAAGATTTGTTAATTGCCTTGTTAGCTTTTCCAGGAGCTTGCACCATCAACTTTCTGCAACATAGAATGTTGCAGTCGCAAATATGCTACAGAGCAAAGCCAAAAATAAGTGAAGAACCTCTGGACGGGATCACAGTGTTCACTGATGGCTCAGGAAAGAAACATAAGTCAGTGATCATGTGGATGAACTCAACGACAGGGGAATGGGAATCAAACGTGAAGACAGTTCAAGGCTCTCCACAAATTGTGGAATTGGCAGCTGTTGTCCGAGCATTTCAGTTGTTCCAACAACCGCTCAATTTGATCACGGACTCTGCATATGTGGCAGGTGTGGTCAAACGATTGGAAGGTTCGTTCTTGAAAGAAGTCAGCAATGAAGTCTTATATTCCTATCTAGCAAGCATGAAAACACTACTAGAAAGCAGGGAAGAAGAATATTTCATCACTCACATCAGAGCGCACACAACACTTCCAGGATTTCTAGCGGAAGGGAATGCTCAGGCAGACAGATTGACAATGCCCATTTCACAAACACTTCCGGACATTTTTGAGCAAACACGACTGAGTCATGCATTTTTTCATCAGAATGCGCTGGCACTGATGGAATCCTTTCGTCTCACAAAAACTCAGGCGAGGGAAATCATTAGTGCTTGTCCAGACTGTCAGCTTGTGCAGCCACCCGCTTCAACAGGAGCAGTCAACCCACGAGGACTGCAAAGTCTTCAGCTGTGGCAAAGAGATGTTACAAAATATCCATCATTTGGGAGACTCAAAAATGTTCATGTTTCAGTAGATACATTCTCAGGGGCAGTCTTTGCTTCAGCACATGCAGGGGAAACAGCAGAACATGCTTGTCGACATTTCCTGCAAGCATTTGCATCATTAGGTGTACCTCAAGAAATAAAAACAGATAATGGTCCAACATATACAGGCAGGGTGCTTGACAGATTCCTGAAAAGATGGGGTGTCAGACACACATTTGGCATTCCACATTCACCCACAGGTCAGGCAATCATTGAAAGAACACACCACACCCTGAAATCCCTTTTGGACAGGCAGAAAAGGGGGGAGCCAGAGGCGACACCACACATGAAGTTAAACAAAGCATTGTATGTGTTGAATTTTCTTAACAGTTCGTCTTCTGAACCCAATCCACCAATCGTGAGGCATTTTTCAAACAGCTCTCAGGCAAAACTAAGGGAGAATCCTTTGGTTTTGATCAGAAACCCAGAGACAGGACAAATAGAGGGTCCTTTCAAACTAATCACTTGAGGCAAGGGTTTCGCTTGTGTTTCCACAGGGCGAGGGCTGAAGTGGGTGTCAGCGCGACACGTGAAGCCATTTCGGACATAAGAGCGAGAGGGCACTGATCCCAGAAGCAGAGAAACGAGCACGCAGACGGAGGAAGAAACTCAAGTTGTGAGCAACGACACAGAAGAGGGACAAAAAGAATAAAAACTTTGGGGGTTTTTCCTTTGTGGCTTTGAGTGAGAGCATGACAATGATTTTTCATAAGGATGAAGTCATGAGCTTCATGATGCTCATGCTTTCATCTGTTGCTTTAAGCAATGGAGGAAATCTACCCATCAATCAACCAAAACAAAATGTTTGGGAAACTTTAGCCCAGGCAGCAAACTTAGAAAGTATCTGCCTGACACATTCGAAACCAAGGAAACCATTCACAGCATGCATGGTTGGGTTGCCAGTGGACGAGTGGCCAATTCCAGGGCATTCTCCAATGGAGATTTCGCAGGTCATCAAAGATCCTGTGAATGAATGGTGTGCTTGGACACATGTTTTACCTGTGGCTTCTACCAAACCGCAGGAATTGGAAATTTTCAGGTCCACAACAATGGAACTATGCATGAAATTCGAAATTTCGAATGTGTCAAGGACAAACAAAAGCATTGATGTCACTCCAAATCACAAGTTTTATAGAAACGTGTCAGCTTGGTGCAATCACACCAAGACGACAGCCAAAGGATCAATCCAGGTCCCAGTGCAATTGCCACATGGGTTGTTTTTAATTTGTGGGGACAGAATTTGGCACGGCATTCCTGCAAATGCCAAGGGAGGTCCATGCAGCATTGGGAGGATTTCAATGTTATCACCAGATTTGAAAGTATTGAGAGAGCAAAAACATAAAGAGAAAAGGTCCTTGAAACATTACAGTGCAAACTGTGATGATGAAGTATACACCTGGGACAAGGCAAAGAGAATTGCAGCAGCAATTTTCTCACCTCAGACAGCGTCGGGGGTGGCCTTGACTCAACTGGACCACATGAGTTGTTGGTTGAGCAAGCATGCTCAATCAGTCTCTCTCGCTTTGAGTGATATGTTAAAAGACATAAGTAGTGTGAGAGAGGCAACTCTTCAAAACAGAGCAGCAATCGATTATCTATTGCTTGCTCATGGACATGGATGTGAAGAGTTTGAGGGAATGTGCTGCATGAATCTCTCGGATCATTCAAGATCAATTCATGAAAGTATTCAAAAAATAAAAGACAGTATAAAGAAACTCGGCGAAATCACTGGGTCATGGATTGATGATGTGGCGGGATTTTTTGATCTTTCTCCCTTATGGAGAGGGTTTTTAAAAATGGGATTTTATATTCTAATAATACTCTTAGTCCTCATGCTC
Source organism: Agelaius tricolor (assembly GCF_023055355.1). Classification (NCBI taxonomy): domain Eukaryota; kingdom Metazoa; phylum Chordata; class Aves; order Passeriformes; family Icteridae; genus Agelaius; species Agelaius tricolor. The sequence goes on along the minus strand of NW_027269317.1, from coordinate 1,212,863 downwards.
ATCGTCCCATGCATCTTTTTATGTGTGCGATGTGTCATGAGTCAAGTTGCCAAAGAAGTCTTCTTGGTGCAAACAGAAGGGGGAGATGTGGGAACTCAGCACATCGCTCCCGATGTCCAGAGATGCCAAGAGAACCCTTGGGGGGGTCTCGGAAATCCTGGAATGTTGCCAAGAGTGCTTGGTGGCTTGATTTTGATCCATCCACAGAAGTGACAGAAGATTGAGGACATGAGAATCACTTTCGAGTGAAGGGTGTAAAAGAGTGAAATATAAACTTTAAGGTTTTTGGTACAGGGGGGTTATGGAGACAAGATGGAGGGATCAGGGCGTGTCTCGTCCTTCTTCTTTCTTCTTCTTGTCTTCCATCTCCTGTGGTGATGTTGGCACTTGGGGATTGGTTTATGGTGAAAGTGCACTTGCCAACATGGGTGAAAAGTATTGGAAAATAAAAGTAAATATCATGTACGTAGATTTTAGTATAAAAAGACATGACCGCCCCGTGAATGGTCACGAGTGCCCTTGGCTGCCTTGCAGATCAGACCTCTGTTGGGCAGACAGAAAATTTTGTAGATAAGAAACAATAAACAATCTGAAGATTGAAAAGCTGAAGAGTCCAGACTCGTCCTTTGAAACACGTGCCACCCAAGAACCACCCTACCCGTGTCCGGGCAGAGACAGACAGCCAGACCCGACAGTGGTCCACCCCCAGTTTCTCCTGGTTGGTCAAAGATTGTATCTTCCCCTGGGACCTTCTCCCCCTTATAAGTTGATGTATGCCTTTGAGTTTGCCTTTCTGTCACTGAACCTCTGGGAATAAGCTTCTTTGGAAACCATGCAGAAGGCCTCTCCCTGATCCTTGTCTCTACCCTCAGCACAGTCTGCAGTTCACCTGAGCTGTAGAGCTGCCATACCCTGCAGCTGCACCCCGGATTTGACAGCTTTCTGGGGGTGGCCCACCTGTGCTGTCGGTGTTGGGAGCTGGTCGGGCAGAAGAAATCCGGCACTGTGACAGGAGCCAGGAATGGGAATGGGGTCATGGGGACAGAAATGGAGACACTGAGAGCAGGAACTGGGATAGGGGCAGCAGAAGCAGGATGGGAACACCAGGAACTGGGATGGGGACATCAGGATTGGGATGGGGACACCAGGAGCAGGATGGGGACTTGTCAGCCACACCCAGTTCCATCCCCCTGGATTCATTTCCTGCTCTGTGTCCCATGTCTGAGGTGTCCCCAGGAGGGTTTGGCTGCGTTGGGCTCCTGGAGGGGCAGTGGGATGGGGGGAGGGGTCAGGCCAGGCCTCCTTGTCCCCAGTGGTCCTTGAGTGTCCCAAAATCAGGGCTCGGGATCTCTGAGAGGTTCCCTGGCCATGATCACAGCCATGACACAAGCACGAGATGGCCATGAGATGAGAATAACCATGAGCGACACAACCCTGAGATGACCATGGGATGACCATGACTGTGAGCATGACCATGACATGGCCACAACCCTGACCATGAGATGATTTGGACCAAGAGATGACCGTGGGTTGGCCATGGCACAACCATGGCCTTGAGGTGACCCTGACATGACCGTGGCCATGCGATGACCATGAAGTGACAATGACATGATCGTAAGATGACCATTTGTCCTAGGTTGACGTTATGATGCTTGTATCCCCATTCATGTGTTCTGTTAATGTTGGCTATTATGTTCTGTACCTTTAAGACCAGCTCTGAAGAGGGAAAGTTTTGTTTTGGTTTTCTTATCAGCCTGGCGGGACACAGAGACTGCAGCTTTTGCTTTTTCTGCTTTTGCTTTTCGCTTTGCTCTCTCTTGCTCTTGCTTGCTTCGCTTCTGCTTGCTTTTGCTCATTAGCTAGTTTAGCTAAACTGTCCAATTTCTTCCTGGACTGTTTCTCCTTTCCTTTTTCTGACCATTTCGAACCTGCTCCGGACTGGGACCTGGGAACACCAAGATTCTGCACCTTGTGGCCTGCAGCAGCTGCCCCAGCGCCGGAGGGACTGAGAACAGAGCGACCACCCCCAAGAGAGACTTTCTGAATTTGTCATCTTTTTCAGAGCGGTGTCATCCGGTATTGTTCATTTTGTGTGCTGGGGGGTGCTGTGCTTGTTAAATAAACAGGTTCTTTCCACTCCTCTCCAAGGAATCCTTCCCGAACCGGTTGGGGGGAGGGGGTGTGTGGGTTTGCTTACTGGAGGGGCCCTAATTTGGAAATTCTCCTTCAAATTTGCCCTAAACCACGACAAAATCTTGGCGCCCAATGCTGGGCGAGAGAGAGAGAGAGAGAGAGTGGAAAAACCCTGTTTTGAGTGTATTTTGGTTGCCATTACTCTGTTTGTTTGAAGCAGTTAATAGCCATGCTTTTTGAATTCATGATGAGTGTTGGGGTGAAGGCTTGCATGTGCTTCTGGTCCCTAGGGTTTTTCGAGATCTTAATACCTCTGTGGTCCCTAGGTTTATTTTCTTATCCAGAAACAGCTCTAATATTGTCCCTAATACGTAGTTTTTACAGTAGAGGGGCAGTGACCAGAATAGCTCTCCTGCTGGACTTGATGGCAATGATTTGTAAGAAGTTTATAAACACGTTGGGGTCTGCTCCAGGTATGAATGGTTCCTGGCTATGGTTATTCATCCAGTTTGTTAGAGGAGGAGCAGGGAATGAGGCTTTTCAGCCTTTGCTTTCCTTCTTCTCCTATGAATCAGTTGCATCAGTAGTGAAGGATGTTCAGTTTCCCCTGAATGTTAAAGAAACCATCTTTCTGGTATTCAGTCTGGTAATCTTCCTCTATACAGTCTGCTGCTTCTCCAGAATGAGGGCTGAGATTTCTAGACGGGCTGATGAGACCCCTGACTCAGGAGTAGACCCAGGCATGGAACATCCTGAGTGGGGTGGGAAATAGGAGGATATGGGCCAAATCCTGAAGGAATTCTCTGACCCTATAGTCTGGGACTTTCCCCATGAACAAATTCAGAAGCCAGCTGAGGTGGGGAAATACCTGAAAGAGAAATACCAGGATGAGCCTAAGGAGAGAAAGATCATTGCAGTGAGCTGGGCCCTGGCATATGCTTATCACACACTGCTAGATACTGTAGGGCAGCAGACAGAGGCAGGGGGGCAGGGAGATAAATCAGCAGCTGTCCCAGTCACTCAGGCTGCAGCCAACACCCCAGGCCTGAAGCCAGCAGCCAAACCAGACAGTGAGCCTGAGCCAGCAGCTAAACCAATGGCTGTTGCTACCAGCACTAGAAATGGGAAATGCACGGACAAGACCAATCGACCAGTGGATGATGATGGTGCAGGAGAAGGACCCTCAATGCCTCCTGACATAAAATCAGGAGTCAAAGCAGCAGGTGCAAGATCAGAAGCCAATATTGAGGCCTTTTCCCTGAAGGACCTTCGTGGCCTACAGAAGGATTACACTCGACAACCTGATGAATCCATAATTACTTGGTTAGTCCGTCTCTGGGATGCTGCAGATGAGGCTACAGTTCTGGATGGCACTGAAGTGAGGCATTTGGAATCCCTGTCACATTATCCTGTCATAAACCAAGGAATGATGAGGGGGGCAAACCCTCACAGCCTCTGGGCACGGGTCTTGGAAAGTGTAGCACAAAGATACCTGTGTGCAGATGATCTTTACATGCAGCAAACTCAGTGGAAGACCATAGAGCAAGAGATCCAACGCCTGAGAGAAATGGCAGTGGCAGAGATTATCTTCTCAGATGATGTAACAACTAGGAACCCAGACTTGGTGCCATGCACGTCTGTGATGTGGCGGAAACTTGTGTGACTTGGGCCACATGAATATGCTTCTGCCTTAGCCATAATGAAGCGGGATGAGAGGGATGAGACTGTGCTGGATATGGCAAAGAAGCTCCGAGCATATGCAGATGCTGTGCATGGCCCAACACATGCCAGAATTGCAGCGGTAGAAACACGTCTGCAGAACTTAAAAGATGAGATAGAGGAGAATCATAAGAAGCTCAGAGAGGAGATTAAAGAAGACCTTCTCCAGATCTCGGCAGTACAGATCAGGTTCTGGTATCCAAGGCAGACGTTCCCCAGATGGCCAGAGAAGGTACACCCCACGAACAGAGCTGTGGTTCTACCTGCGTGACTGTGGAGAAAACATGAGGAGGTGGGATGGAAAACCTACTGCTGCTCTGGCACGACTGGTGCATGAATTGAAGGAAGCCACCAGGAAGAAAGCAGTTCCAGTTGCCCATAGCCAAACCACCAGGTATGATGCTGATGATGCCATGTCTGATCCCCTTGAAGGAACATCCAAGACATATGCCCAGGGAAAGAAGGATAACCAGGCTTAGAGGGGCCCTGCCTCTAGCCAGGTAGAGGCTAAGGAAAATCGTGTTTTCTGGTCTGTGTGGATTCGTTGGCCTGGCACATCGGAACCACAAGAGTATAAAGCTTTGGTTGATACTGGTGCTCAATGTACATTAATTCCGTCGAGACATGTGGGGACAGAATCTGTTTCTATTGCTGGTGTGACAGGGGGATCCCAGGATTTCACTTTGGTGGAAGCTGAGGTGAGCCTGACTGGGAATGAGTGGAAGAAACATCCTATTGTGACTGGCCCAGAGGCCCCATGTATTTTGGGCATAGATTACCTCCGAAGTGGGTATTTCAAAGACCCAAAAGGACTCAAGTGGGCATTTGGGATAGCTGCTGTAGAGACAGAGGGCATCCAGCAATTGAACACCTTGCCTGGGCTGTCTGAGAATCCATCTGCAGTAGGATGTCTGAAGGGAGAAGAGCAACGAGTGCCAATTGCCACTTCCATAGTGCATCGATGACAGTACAGAACAAAACTCAAGGTGCTGTGATCCCCATCCATAAGATGATCCAAGAGCTGGAGAGCCAAGGGGTGGTCAGCAAGACCCCCTCACCCTTCAACAGCCCCATTTGGCCTGTGCGAAAATCTGAAGGAGAATGGAGATTGACCATAGACTACCGTGCATTGAATGAGGTGACTCCACCGCTGAGCGCTGCCTTGCCAGACATGTTAGAGCTCCAGTACGAGCTTGAGTCCAAGGCAGCGAGGTAGTACACCACTATCAATACAGCCAATGCATTTTTCTCCATTCCTCTGGCAGCAGAATGCAGGCCTCAGTTTGCTTTCACGTGGAGGGGAGTGCAGTACACCTGGAACCGACTGCCCCAGGGGTGGAAGCACAGCCCCACCATCTGCCATGGACTGATCAGAGTGCACTGGAAAAGGGTGAGGCTCCAGAACACTTACAGTATATTGATGACATCATTGTGTGGGGAAACACAGCTGCAGAAGTGTTTGAGAAAGGAGAGAAAATCATCCATATCCTCCTGGGAGCTGGTTTCACCATCAAAAAGAGCAAAGTAAAGGGACCGGCTCATGAGATTCAGTTCTTAGGAGTAAAGTGGCAAGATGGACAGCGTCAGATTCCTACGGATGTAATCAACAAGATCAGCACAATGTCTCCACCAAGCAATAAGAAAGAGACACAAGCTTTCCTAGGCACCATAGGTTTTTGGAGAATGCATATTTCTGAGTAAAATCAGATCGTGAGCCCTCTTTACCTGGCCACCTGCAACAAGAACGATTTCCACTGGGGCCCTGAGCAGCAACAAGCCTTTGCCCAGATCAAGGTCGCTCATGCAGTAGCCCTTGGCCCAGTCAGAACAGGACCAGAGGTGAAGTGTTGCCCTGTTTTTTTTTAATTCTTCTAAGCCTTCTGATGTTTACATTCTTGTAATGAACTTTCTCGTGTGCTTTTCTGTAAATACTTATTGCTTTGCTTTCTTTTCTGGAGGAGGAGAAATTTGATGGACTGTTGGTTTGTCCAGTGTCATTGGAGAGGTGGCACTGTCATCCTTCAATCCGCTGTCACTTTTGGAAATCTATAAATGCTGGCATCAGAATTAAAATTTTCCTCTTTTTACCTTGGAGAGTCCAGTGTCCTAGAGCTACATCTGGTAACCACAGAAGTGTACTGCAGCTTAGGCTGGAGGCACAGGGTCTGGTGACTGCCGTGGGCGAGGTCGTATCGTTTATCCTCCCTCCCTGTTTTTGCGTGGTGATTGTGAGCCATTTGGCACTTTGCCTGCAGCTCTTGTGATAATAGCAACCCCTGTGGGTTTCATGGAGGATCTTTTGGACTCTGGAAGGGTCTCACAGAGCAGAAACGGGTTTCCGTTTCCGGGGGTGATTTTGAAAGATTGTTTCTGTGGGCCAGACAGCAAGGGGTTTTTTCAGACCCTGCAGAGGTGTTCTCCAGGGAGGCGTGGTCTCTCATGGGAGACTGCCTCATGGAAGCCCTCTTTGATGATTGTACTATGGACGGAGGATCACTGCTGGTGCAGTGAAAAAAGTTTGATGCTGTTTGGTGGGGGTTTGGCTTTTGTAGCTCTTGGAGTTCCCAGGGAGACCCTTCTGTCTCGGACGTGGACAAGAGGGAGTTTGAATTTCTGTGCGAGGCAGAACCCTACCCTCCCCCGCCGGGACAGTGCACTGGGAGATGGTTCCGTCTCAGATGGCGACGTTTGTTCCCCCAGGGTGGATTGGGCTCCCAGCCAGCTGATTCTGAGCAGCCAGGGAGTGGACAGAGCCCCGCAGGTTTCTGGGGGCCCTGTGGAGTTGGCTCAGCCGACCCCGCCCGGCCCCACCCTGCGAAGGCAGCGAGGCAGGGGGAAGGTGCCCTCCCTTTGTGCCTTCCCGGCACCAACACTTTGTTTGCACTGTGGAGTTTCCACAAAATACCCCGGGCATGGTGGGAGCGAGTTCATCCGCTTTGCCACCAGTCTCATCTTTGCAGGGGGGCGGCTTCCCCCGTTTCTGAGTCTCCACAGCCAGCTGGGCATGTGCAGGTGGTGGAAGCTGCCGGAGGCAGGGTGTTGGTCCGTGTTCTGACAGGCCCTGCCATGGTGGCCGGGCAGGTCGCCCCACTCCACTCGCCAGGGGCGGTGCCCACTGTGGGGTTTTGTGTCCTGGGCAGAACTCTCATGGGGCAGTTCCGGATGCCCTTGTGTCACCCCACGGTGATGTAGCTCCGCGAGTTGCGTCTCTCTCTGTGCCCCACCCCTCCCCTGCACAGATCTCGTTCTGATCCGCACCGGGTTTGCGAGTGGTGCCAGCACCTGCGTCTGCCGCGGTGCCCTCTGCCCGTGCTGCCGCGGACAGCACTGCTGGGCTGCCGGCAGGCACGGCCTCTGCTGGGGCTGGTTCGGCCCCGCTGCCCCTGCCTCCCACGGATGCCAAGGCTGCAGCACATGAGGATGCTGAGGTGTTCACTTTTAGCGTGAATGCTGACGCGGCCGGCAGGAGACCGGTGGTTTCTCAGGGCCATGGACACTCCTCTTTGTCCTCGTGGACACTCCTCCCATGTCAGGTGACTGTGCATCTGAAGGAACACAGGCGATTCTGGTGAGGAGTCAAAGCTAAGGTCAAAGAAAGGGTTGATTGTGCCTTCGCGCAGCATCAGCGGAGGAGGATCCTCTGGCCCTGCTGATGCTGCAGGGGACAGGGTGTCGAGTGGTGTTGAGCTGCCTCCCAGTCTGGCATCTGCCTCTGTCTCTCTGGGGCCCACAGGATGGGACTCGGCAGGTGCTGCAACCTTACCAGGGGGTTCCCAGGCTTTCCTTGTGTTTAGGGGTGCTACTCATAACACTCATCAACCTGTATCATTTAAGACTGCAAAGAAACTCCATTGTACAGTTGTGCAACATGGTCTGGGGTCTGCTGAAGTCATGCAGCTGCTTCGAGTGATTGCTGCTGATGTGCTGATGCCTCATGACATCCATGCTATGGCACACATTCTTTTTCTGCCTGCGGAATTCAACATTTTTGAGTCTAAATGGTCTCAGTTGGCAGCCAGGGCAGTGGAGCGGAATGCTACGCTGGGTATGCAGGATCCCAGGAGTGTGATTGGCACTGATGTGCTGTTGGGCACAGGCAATTATGCTGATCCTCAGGGGCAAGCTGCCTTCAATCCCCTCGTGCTTGACCAGTGCCAGACAATGGGCATGACAGCGTTGGTTCAGACCATAGAAATGACTGCTCCAAAGCAGTCGTTTGTGACTGTTGTCCAGGGGGCTGATGAGTCTTCCCTACAGTTTGCAGGGAGGCTGACTGCCTCTGTGGAGAAGCAGGTGGCAGATCCTGAGGCAAGGAGGCTTGTGCTTATACAGCTTGCAAGATGTAACTGCAATGCCGATTGTAGGAGAATCATGGAGGCTCTTCCTGGTTATCCTTCTGTCTCCCAGATGGCGCAGGCCTGTGCAGGGATAGGCCCCTCAGGTCAGAAGATGGCTGCCGTGGCTACTGCTGTGCAGCTGGTCTGGGCAGTGCTGCAGGGCAGGCAGTGACAGTGGGGCAATGCTCACGCCAGCAAGAAACAGGGAAAGAAGGCACAGAAGGTCAAAACTCCCATGGTTTTGTGTGGTTGGTGTGGAAGGCTGCAAATGTCTGTAAGGTGACTGTTTATGCTAATGGCCAGGCTTTGCTGGGCTCGGGAAATAAGAAGTGGAGCGCGAAGGGGAGACACACCCAGACACAAGCTTCTCTCCAGACCCCTGTGCCAATGGAGCTCTGCTTAGGCGGCTTGCAGCCAGCATCCACAGCTCAGCAGGTGTTGCTGTCTACACAGCAGCAACAGTTGTCTTAGAGTCCTGCAAAATACACAAGGTTCCCCTGGATGCCTTTGGTCTCTTGCATGAGGGCATGAGTGCTCTCCTGATGGGGAGATCTAGTGCCACCCTTCAGGGCAGATTTCACGGGACAGATTTGTGCCATGGACTTTACACCCAGCCCCCCATCACTATCCCAGAAGGGATGTGGATTGCTCAACTTGTGCCTGTTAAGTCTTCTGTTCGCAGGACAGCTGACTGGTCATGTGGAGATGGCGGCTTTGGATCCACTGGGCCGCCTCAAGTTCACTGGGCTGCTGTCCTGACCAAAAAAAGTCCTGAGATGCTGTGAACCATGTCCATCCCTGGTGCGATACCTCCAGAGATCCATCTCCGCAGGCTTCTTGACAGCGGTGCTGACGTCACAGTTCTCTCCTTTGTCGCCTGGCCCCAAGATTGGCTCTTGGATCGGGTGGAGACGCCTGTCTCGGGATTGGGAGAAACGGTGCAATGTTACGTGAGCCAGTGGCCCGTGCTGGTCACAAACACAGAGGGACAAACAGCCTTGATTTGGCCTCATGTTACTTCAATTCCTGCTAACCTCTAGGGAAGGGATGTTCTGTCCATGTGGAGGGTGCACATCGGTGTGGGAACTCAGCACATCGCTCCCGATGTCCAGAGATGCCAAGAGAACCCTTGGGGGGGTCTCGGAAATCCTGGAATGTTGCCAAGAGTGCTTGGTGGCTTGATTTTGATCCATCCACAGAAGTGACAGCAGTTTGAGGACATGAGAATCACTTTCGAGTGAAGGGTGTAAAAGGGACACATTTATAGGGTGAAATATAAACTTTAAGGTTTTTGGTACAGGGGGGTTATGGAGACAAGATGGAGGGATCAGGGCGTGTCTCGTCCTTCTTCTTTCTTCTTCTTGTCTTCCATCTCCTGTGGTGATGTTGGCACTTGGGGATTGGTTTATGGTGAAAGTGCACTTGCCAACATGGGTGAAAAGTATTGGAAAATAAAAGTAAATATCATGTACGTAGAATTTAGTATAAAAAGACATGACCGCCCTGTGGGTGGTCACGAGTGCCCTTGGCTGCCTTGCAGATCAGACCTCTGTTGGGCAGACAGAAAATTTTGTAGATAAGAAACAATAAACAATCTGAAGACCGAAAAGCTGAAGAGTCCAGATTCATCCTTTGAAGTGTGGGCCACCCAAGAACCACCCTACCCATGTCCGGGCAGAGACAGACAGCTGAACCCGACACATCGGGACGGATTTCTGATGGGGGCCACGGCGATGAAGGGCACAGAGTGTCCTACACCTCCTTTATGGTGGCTGGTGGACAAACTCATCTGGGAAAACCAGTGGCCCCTCCCTCAAGATAAATTGGTTGCCCTTCAAAACCTGGTGCAGGAGCAGTTGGACCAGGGTCAGCTGGAGCCTTCTACCAGTCCCTGGAACACTCCTGTCTTCTGCATCAAGAAAAAAATCTGGGAAATGGAGGTTGTTACAAGACCTCCAAAAGGTCAATGCCGTGATGGAAAGCATGAGAACATTGCAGGCGGGCATGCCATTGCCTACCATGCTTCCTGCAGATTGGCTGGTCCTCATCGTGGATTTGAAGGATTGTTTTTTTACAATTCCTTTGCATCTCAATGAAAGACCAAAATTTGCCTTCTCAGTGCCAGCAATTAACAATGCTGAGCCCGCACAGCAATATTGATGGAAAGTTTTGTCCCAAGGAATGTGAAATTCTCCCGTCATATGCCAATGGTATGTGGCCCGTACTTTGTCTGGAGTTTTCGCAAGCAGTTTCCTCATGCCCATCTTTACCATTATATGGACGACATTTTGGTGGCTGCATCCACCCAGGATGTGCTGCTGAGGATTCAGCCTCGGTTGCTCGATGCTTTGCATGCTCATGGGCTGCAGGTGGCTCCAGAAAAGGTTCAACAATAACCACCTTGGAAGTATTTGGGGGTCAAAATTCTGGAATGGACAATCCGTCACCAGGAGGTGCAATTTGTGCATTTAGTGAAGACACAGAATGATGCCCAGAAATTGGTAGGTTTCATCCGTACTTGGTTACGTCCATACTTGGGACTGACAGACGCACAACTGTCTCCTCTGTATGGCCAGTGGAGTGACAAATGGTCCGATTCCTTGCACATTTTGGAATGGGTTTTCCTGCCCCATCAGCCGCAGAAGACAGCAACTGCATTGTTTGAGCTGATTGCTCACTTGATAATCAAATGCCGGCAACGGTGTTTGCAATTGCTGGGTGCGGATCCCGCAAAGATCATACTCCCAGTGCAAATGGAGGATTTTGACTGGAGCTTTGCAAACAGTGTGTCCCTGCAGAGTACTCTGGAAAATTTCTCCGGGCAGGTCATTTATCATCTGCCCAGTCATAGGCTACTGCATATGGCAAAATTCACACAAATCTCTCTGCGGCCCAAAAATAGTCAGGAACCTTTCAAGGACCCACCGTCTTCACTGATGGTTCAGGGAAAACAGGAAAGGACATTGCTACCTGGAGGGACGGATCTGAGTGGCAGGTTCTGGAAGGTCATGAGGATGGGTCAGCCCAATTGGTTGAATTGAGAGCTGCTGTCATGGCATTTGAGAAATTTTCCCAGGAACCTTTCAACTGGGTCATGGATTCTGCCCATGTGGCTGATATCGCACAGTGGTTGGGTATTTCGGTCTTGAAGGAGGTCAGTAATCCTGCCTTGTTTCATTTACTGAAGACCTTGTGGTGTGCCATTCAGGCCCGGGTTCATCCATTCTGTGTTCTGCATGTGAGGAGTCACACCAATTTGCCGGGCTCTATAGTGGAAGGTAACGCGAGGGCTGACAAGCTGGCTAACCCAGTGTGGGCAGCGCCTCAGCCTGATACACTCACGCAGGCCGAGGCATCGCATGGGTTTTTCCACCAAAATGCACATATCCAGCAGAAGCAGTTTCAGCTGACGCCAACTGAGGCTCATGACATTGTTGAGTCATGTGATGACTGCCATGCACTTGCTCCGCCTTTGCCGGCAGGGGTGAACCCCAGAGGCCTTAGGGCCTTGGAGCTTTGGCAGACCGATGTCACCCTGATTGCCGAGTTTGGCTGGCTCAAGTATGTGCATGTCACGGTGGACACGTTCTCCTCTGCGATGTGGGCTTCTGCTCACACTGGAGAAGGCCCATGATGTCCTTGCTCACTGGAGGCAGGCCTTTGCTGTTCTGGGCACACCTTCTGCTGTGAAAACCCACAATGGTGCTGCTTACACATCACAGAAGATGCAGCAGCTCCTGCAGTTGTGGAGTGTGTCACACAGGTTTGGTATCCCTTATTCTCCAACTGGTCAAGCTATTGTAGAACGAGGTCATGGTACTCTGAAGCAGGTTCTTCAAAAACAAAAATGGGGAATGCAGGGTAAAACCCCGCACAGTCGGTTGCCAAAAGCTTTGTATAACATCAATCATCTTACTGTGCCACAGAATTCAAATAATCCTGTCAATTTGAATCATCACCTTTCATTGCAGGCTCTGGACAAGACACATCAGCCTTGAGCGAAGGTTCAGATGCGGAATTTAGTCACCAAACAGTGGAAAGGTCTCTATGACCTTATTGCTTTGGGGCATGGGTATGCTTGCGTATCCACAGATACTGGGGTACACTGGGTACCTTCAAAGTGTGTTTGTCCTGACCTGCGACCAGAGAGACAGAATCTGGCCAATAGGCAAAAGGGAAACTGTGGCCAAACTGAAAGTCATCAAGTGGATGAATCATCGAGTTGGGACTCAGATGCAGACGGCGCAAGTGATCACTCTGATGATTCCTTCATGAGTGGACACTGAACATTGTTCATTTTTCCTTTTAACATTGTTCATTTTGCTTTTTTTTTTCTTTTTTAAATGGAAAAAGGGTGAGATGTCACCCTGTTCTTCTAAAGTTCTTCAAAGCCTTCTGATGTTTACATTTTTGTAATGGAGTTTCTCACGCACTTTTCATGAAAATAATGATTATTTTGCATTCCTTTCTGGAGGAGGAGAGAATTGATGGACTGTTGGTTTGACCAGTGTGGTTGGAGAGGTGGCAATTTCATCCTCCAATCCATGGTTGCTTTTGGAATTCTATAAATATCAAGGTCCAGAAATAAAGGTGCCTTTTTTGCCTTGGACATCTCAGCGTGTGAGTGTCGTTCATTTTGTGTCGTATTGCAACAGCCTGCCTCTCTAAGCAGCTGGATGCAGCAGCTAAGGGATGGCCAGGATGCCTCAGAGCGGTTGTGGCAGTGGCAGTGAACATCCAGGAAGCACAAGTTCACCCTGGGCCAGAGGATGACTGTGCTGGTGTCCCACACAGCGTCTGCAGTGCTGGAAGTAAAGGGGGGACATTGGCTCTCCCCACAGAGATTCTTGAAATACCAAGCCAGAATGGTGGAACAAGATGATGTAGAAATTGTGGTAACTAACATTGGGAACCCAGCTTCTTTCCTCAGTGATAGCATGGGAGAAATGGTGATCCATGACTGCCTGGGGACTATCAAAGCTACCTACTCCAGAGACCCGGATCTGAAGGACACCCCTCTCGAGGACACTGAGACCTGGTTCACTGATGGAAGCAGCTGCGTCATCAGTGGAAAAAGGCAAGCTGGGTATGCAGCTACCACAAGCCAAGAGGTAATAGAGTCTGGATCATTACCAACGAACACCTTGGCACAGGAGGCTGGAGTAATTGCCTTAACCTGGGCTTTAGAGTTGGTAAAAGGAGAGAAAATCAGTATTTACACAGATTCAAGGTATGCATTTGGGGTAGTCCATGCACATGGAGCCATCTGGAAGGAAAGAGGACTGTTGAACTCAGAAGGAAAAAGCATTAAATATGCACAAGAGATAATAAAACTGTTGGAGACAATCCAGCTACCTGAAAAGGTAACCATCATGCACATCAAGGCATACCAAAAAGTGAGCTCTGGACTGGAGGAAAGGAATGAGCTGGCAGACAGAGAGGCAAAAGAAGCAGCTAAACCTGAGGTAATTGTTGAGACAGTTGAGGCAGTCTCAATCCCAGATGGACAAATTTCTAAGGAAAGTAAGCCAAAGAACAGTAAAAAAGAAAAAAGGCTTATTGAGGAAGAAAATGGGAGTTATAATCAAGAGGGGTGGGCTGTTGCAGATGAAGGGAAAGGAAGGCCTGTGATCCCCTCTTAGATGCTGTGGTCATAGTGAAAGATGAACATGAGAAAACACATTGGGGAATAGACGCCTTGTATAATCACTTGAAAACAGAATCCTAGCCAGAAACTTGCAAAGTGCAGTGATTCAGGTGACTCACCAATGTAGCCTTTGCCTCTAAACTAATCCCAAAAATATTCCTAAACCAAAGCTCGAACAAATTAAGAGAGGATATGAACCTGGGCAACAATGGCAAATTGATTTTTCAGAACTGCCCAGGAGAGGGGGGTATCGATACCTATTGGTGTTAACAGACACCTTTTCAGGGTGGCCAGAAGCTTTCCCTACTAGAACTGCCAAAGTGCAGGAGGGAACCAAAGCATTGCTATGAACCAGTACATAATGTACAGACTGGGAATTATGTATATAAGTCTTTTGCAGAGAAGACTCTGGAACCACAGTAGGAGGGACCATTCCAAGTGCTCCTCAGCACCTTTACTGCAATCAAGATTAAGGAACAAAGCACCTAGATCCATCATTCCCAAGTGAAGAAGGCTCCTGAAGGACTTTAGAAAGTTACACTGGGTAACAACAAACTGAAATTAAAAGTTTCTTGAGAAAATAAATAGAGTGTGAGTAAAATGATAAGCACAGTGTAATAATCCCCCAAAGAACAGAAAGATTTGTAGTTGTAATAGATAATCAAGTAGGTGTAGCTTAAAGAGTTGTGGCATTTATGATTATTGCTATAACCACAGCTAATACAGCACCACTTCCATATCGTGTGACTAGTATATAAGTGCCAAGGGAAAGCCTATGATTTTAACTCCCATAAGTCTCTGGGTCAAATGCTAAAAATTACAAATGCAACTGTGTAAGAAAGAAGTGTTTGGGGATGTAAATCTGTGTTGTCCAAGATAGATTTCATTAATCTCATCAAGAATCCTAAATACTGTGACAAATGCTTAATTGCTCTGAGTTTAGACTCAGATACAGAGCAAAGTATTTATCACTTTGAAATGCATCCCATTAACCAGACAATCTTGCTTGTGTATACAAGACAAGGTTGTATCTGCCTCAGAACAGCATGTCCCACTATAACAGTAGATGAGATCACTGTGAAGGAAACTCAGTTTAACCTGTGCATTTGTAACTTTGTCAAATTCAAAGGATGTGCTTTTTCCTATCAGGCACCTGTCGTATCATACCAACATATAAAGGCAAATTTGATCACGGTCCAAGAAATATTGCCTGTGCCTGCCTATAGGGATGAACTTAACTTTGGTTAGCCAATTGTTAAAACATTATGAATTAAAGAAAATTCTATAAGAAGTTAAAGATAAAAGAAAAAGAACTTTGATTACAATACACCATGCCCACAGAGACTATACAGAAAGTATTTAAAAGATTGGAAGAAGGCCCATCCCATCATCAGTGGGATGTGCTTTTTGAGTAGTCTCCAATGGCAACTGACTTGCTCAATGTCTTAGTTCATCCAATTATTGTTTTACTTCTCTTAGTTAGTATAAGTTTGATTTTGTCTATTATAGTACTTAGAATTAGAGACTGTTGGGGCAAGTAGCAGCTTTAACTTCAATATTGAGAACATATGGTACGGTTTTAAGAAACACCTACTACATAAGTTTGCTAGATAAAGAAGAATCTCTATGTTAGTAAAAGAATTTACCAACCTTGAAGAAGGAGTAGGGATTGAATCATGATTTTAAAAATCTGAGATTTTAGCTGAGGGTTGAACCAATTCATATTGAAGTCAGATACACCAACAATTGGTTAATCATTATTAGATGCTTAAGTTAAAGTTAATTGTTATATTATGAGCTCAATTGTAGAAAGAAGTGGAGCAAGTGAACCATTATAGGAACATATTGAAACCAGTAGAACAATGCCCAGCACCTGGACTCCATGTTAATCCATCCCAAAGCCTTGGATCGTGCCAGAGGGTCACAGAGACCTGACGAAGACCTTCCTGACTTCATCCCTGGGACCACTGACCCAATTCGAGACACCGACTGTCATGGTTTCGAATGGGAGGAAATTCAGGGGAGTGATGCAAAGCTTTTTGTGTAACTGACAGTCTGTTGAACCACTGAGAAGCTGGAGATGCCTCTGGGAAACACACATGTTAAAGACAAAAAAACCCAGGAACTCTCTCCTTTCTAGTCGGTGGGAGGGAGGAAGAGATGCCTTGTTTTTGGAGCTGAAATCCTCTTGGAAGCTATGGAGAAAGGACTCTTTTTCCTTATAACACATGAAACTTCGGGGAGATGAAAGTGTTCAAATTGATATCGAGCAAAAGCCTCCATGCTAGGATAAGCAGATGTTGAAATAGCCGCGATCCCATGAGAAGTTTGGACAGGGGAAGAGAGAAGAGCAGTCCTGTGCTTCCAGGAGAAGAAGATCTCTGTTCCCAGGGATGAAGATGATTTTAGAAATAGATAATGAGAACTTTTGCCTTTGAACTTCTCATCATTAAAACAATACCCCACAAGTCGCCATGGCCCATCGAGGAGCAGTGGGAAGGCTTGTGGCAATGGGAAGGATTTCACAATAGCAGGGTTCCCCGGGCAGCTGCTACTCGTGATGAAATTGAGAACCACGAGAGAACTGTTCTTTTCCTCTTGTGGAGAAGCCTCCATAACCTTAACAAGAGGGACTTCTGTCCCTCAGTGAACTGAAGAAAGACTATTTTGGAAGTGGTAAACTGACTGGAAATCTTAGGCTTGGTTTCTTTACACTGTCAGTGGAAAAGAAAAGGTTGTGGGGGGAGGAGAAGTGTTCTGAGGGATTTGTTTTGATTCTTACTACTTTTTTTTCTTTTTAGTTACTTTTAATAACATTTTCTTTATACACTTTTAAAGTTTTGAGCCTGCTTTGCCTTTCTCCTAATCCCATCTCACAGCAGGAAGTGAGTGTATTGCTGATTGGCCAGCACTGAACCTGCCACATTCTTTGGTGTGTTGGCCGGGAAAATCTCAAAATTGGGAAACCTGAAATTGGCAAACCAAAACCACTACACCCACCCAATTCAAGAGAAGAATTGTGCACGCGTGAAGGACTAATAGCCTCATTTTAATACAAAGTGGGGACAGGAGGTACTGGGGTTGTGCATATGTATTATTTTGGGAAACAAATAGAAGGCAAAAATCCTTGTGTGGTGCAGTCACACATTTCAGGGACAACTTCCCCCTGTGCTGCCCACTGGCGTAATAAACATACAACTTTCTAACTTTAACTAGTTAGAGAGTCTTTGTCCCTGATTTTCAGTTTTAATGATTCAGTAATAATGCCTATAGACCCAAAATTGACTACATTTGGGACTGCACAAAAGATTATGGTATTAAAGAAACAAAATATTAAGAAATACCCCTTGGAAGAAGCAAAAATGATTTATGAAAACAAGGAAGCAAATAATGGAGGATAGAAAAAAAGAAATACTCCTCAAGCCAAATGATTTGTAAAAAGGGAAGAGGAGGGATTGTTATAAATGCATATTATACTGTTTGTTTTTTACAAATATCCAGATGAATGTTGTATGTACAGTGTTAAAATAACTTTGCTTTTATTTCTGCTATTAACAAAACCTTAGACCTAGCAGTAGTGGTAGCTGATCTAGTTAGGAGTGAACTGTCTGTTTGGTCGGGATAACATCCAGTGAACATGTCATGGGCACCCTGCTATTGATATGCCAACTATCAGCATCTGCCGCCTGAAGAAAGTGTGGACCAAGGCCCAGAGTGGAAGTGATCAAGAGAGGGAACCAAAACCACAGCCCAGAAACACACATGCTCTAAAAAGGCAGACCCGAGGAGGAGCCATGCTAAACAGTTCCTGGAATATGTAAACTGGATGATGGATATGAATATGCAACAGGCTGATGTAATAGAAACAGTATAAAAAGGGCATTTCCCAAACTAGCAGGGATGCTCTTGGATTAGTGCCAAGATGCACCCGGCCCATAATCTTTGCTTTATTGTCTCTGTTTCTTATTGTCCTTTATTAAACTTTTAAATTTTAACAGGAAAGTGAACCATGTTTTCACAAGGGAATATGGAACCTTTATATATATTGGCCCCTGCTTGCCAACTGCTGGTCGTAGTGGGGCTTGTAAAACCGGTTATTTTCTCTTTTTTTATCTAGTACATTTCACTATGGGGCTATGCTCTTTGATGGCTTTTCTCACGATCTTTCCCCTCCTTCGCTTGCTCAAGGCTGCAATGAGTTCATCAATTTCATCTTCCTCGGAGCTGCTTGAGCAGGAGCTCTCCGATTCGGCTGACCCTGTTGTCCCATATAATCTATTTTGCCTACCCCCGATCCCAGGAAGCCCCACGCAGGATTTGCTGCGTCTTTTAACCCGGGCTGCGCGTCCGCCTGCATCAGTGACGTCATCCCCCGAAGCCCCTCCCCGGCGTTCAGGGTTGCCATGGAAACTGACGGGGCTGGGAGCGGAGCGACCCCTCCCCCCATGGGCGGGGCCCTCTCCGCCTTCCCGGTACGAGGCTCCGCCCCCGGCTCCTCCTCCTCCTCCTCTCGGGGCGGTGCCGTGGGCTGTGCCCGCCATCCATCCCCTCCCCTCTCCCGGTACGAGGCTCCGCCCCCGGCTCCTCCTCCTGGCCGGGGCCGGCGCCATCCCTGCCTGCCCGGGCTCGCCTTTCTCCTCCTTCCCTGCCCGGGGCCCCGGCTGAGCTGCGCCTCCCCCGCCCCCCGATCGTGCCGGCGGTGGCGGCGGGGGGGGCGCGCCTTGGCCCGGACCCGACCGACCCCACCCTCGGGGCGGGAGCGACTCGATCTAAGCCTTCTTCCGCCTTCCTTTTGTTTGCCAATATTGGCTCTTTTTCCCTTTTCTCCCCTTTTCCCTTTCAGGCTAAGGGATGCTCTTCCTTTTGCTTTGCTGCGGGGCTCCGCTGACACGCTGACACCAGAAAGAGCCTCGCATACTCCAGCTCACCTGAGCACCCCGAGTATTTATCCTCGCCTCTACGGGAAATCAAACTTGATATTAATCTTTTATCCCAACTACCAAACTCGTCTGATTGTCCTCTAGTTCATACCGCGGCCAGATCTTTTCTGAGCGTCCAATAAGCTTGGCTTTGAAAAACAAGGCTCCCCCCGGTAAGGGCTCCCCAGTTTCTCAGTGCTAATCCCAGGGGACTGTTTCTCGGGATATTATCACTACAACACTCGCAGCAGAATATACACACGGAATTTTAACAGTTCTGAGTAGAAATTAAAAGACCCAACGAGCGAGAGAAAGAGCGAGATTCCAATCGCGGCGCTCCGGAGCGGCGCTGCGGGAACGATCCCCTGCGCCAGCACTGCCGGCCCCAGGCCAAGCCCAGCCCCGCAATCCAACCCCGCTGCTCACAGCGCCCGCCCTCCCTGAGCCCGGAGCGCAGCGAGCACCGCACCCGCTGCGCTCCCGAGCACAAAACGCCCCTTCCCACCGCCCCCACCCGATAAACGCAGCGCCCCTGCAGCCGCTCACGCCTCTCTCGCTCCTGCCGAGCTTCTCGGCCTCCCGCACCCTCGGCACCGCACCTGGGCCCCGCCAGTGCCGCGGGCTGGGGGCAGCAGCTGCACCTTCCTCTGCCTCTGCTCCAGCCTTGCCCGGGTGCCTCGGCTCCCTTCGTGCTCGCCACAAACTGATGCCTGCACAAGGCTGGCCTAGAACAGAGGCCAGACGAGGTTACACAATAAAGCAGGCATTTGTTAAAAGGCCTCCATGGACACACCTTGGGCAGAACGAGAGCCCAGCCAGGGCTACGCCCAAGATGAACCAAAATGGCCACAAAATGGACGACCGGTCACAAGGTCTGTCACTTTTATAAGTTCTGCTACATTTGCATATTGGGGTTAATTGTCCAATTACAGCTTTAGCTGATGAAGTCCCATCCTTCTTGTTTTTCTCTCTTCAGTCCACGTTGTTTATGCTCTCTGGCCTGAGGTTTGGATTATTTGTCCTTGGGTTCCCAGCTAGAGCAGAAATTGTTTTGTCTCCCTGCTCTGTGAACAGAGCTCAGCATCCCTTAATATGAAGCCCAGACCCACAGAGTAAAGCAGCAGAAAATCTGAAAAAGAGAAAAGCCAAAACCTGAGGCATCAAATCCATGGGACCCCCCCCCATACTCACCACGACCCCCCCTCGGCACTCCCCAGGCCACCCCCCAATGATTGAACCCCCCCAAACATCCCCAGGCCCTCCCCACTCGGCCCCCCTGAGCCCCTGGCCTGTGCTCTCACCTGGGAAACCCCAAATCTTTGGGAATTATCAACTGGGAAGCCCCAAATCCCTGGAAATCTCACCTGGGACCTCCAAACCTCACCTGGGACCTCCCAAAACCCTTCCAGGATCCCCCAAAAACCCCCAGGAGCCTCCAAACTCCACCTGGGATCCCCCAAAACACTGGTGACAGTGGAACAGAACTGGTGGCACTGGATTGGTGACACTGGAATGGAACCGGGGACACCGGGTTGGTGGCACTGGAATGATGACACAGGGTGGTGGCACTGGAATGATGACACAGGGGTGGTGGCACTGGGACAGCCC